>NC_134702.1:230157690-230847565 GCF_043290135.1 Rhipicephalus microplus
TCAGTGTGCAATGATCGGCAACGTTATCGCTAAGGCGAAAATGAGAGGGACGTAAAAGTTCAAAATATTGTTATGAGACAATGTCCCACAAAAGCGGTTAGATAGGTGCGGAGAAAGACGACGTCATTTTGGTGTAGAGCACATCACTCGTTCTCTATCTTGGCTTCCGCGTTGGCGCTGCGTAAATATATCTTCAAGCACCTAGTTTAGCGTGTACCTTCACGTAACTTTTTGGTGGAAGGTGCTGGGTTACAACGCACGACGTTTCGCAGCGGACGCCTAGTCGAAGCTTCCAACATGTCCACCAGCAGCAACGCTTCAACTGCCGCGCCCACTGCATCAACGGCACCGACCTCGCCTGTTTTTATCGTGGCCACTCCACCCCGCGACTCCGGCAACGTTTTGGGAACGGAAGGCAAGGACGTGGATGAGTGGCTTAAACTCTACGAGCTCGTTAGTGAAAACCACAGGTGCGACCCAACCTTGATGCTGGCAAATATCATCTTTTAGTTGCAAGGAACGGCCAAGGCATGGTTTAATAACAATGTGGACGCGATCACGAGCTGGGACGTATGCAAGACCAAATTACGCGAGTTGTTTGGTCAATCTGCCGGCTGCTAGCAGGCCGCTAGGAAAGAACTTGGCACACGTGTTCAGACGTCCACGGAGTCCTACCTGGCATATATATAAGATGTGCTGACCCTTTGTCGTAAAATGGACCGAACCATGGCTGAAGCAGACAAGGTAGCGCACGTGCTCAAGGGCATCGCAGACGATGCATTTAATCTCCTTGTGTGCAGAGGCTGTTCTACCGTGCAAGATGTTATCTGGGAGTGCCAACGCTTTCAAGAGGCTAGAAGTCGTCGCATTGCCCCCCACTTTACGCGCCTTCCCAACACTGCTGCGACGTCAACATGTGAGGATCTTCGTATAGCGACCCAGCCCAATTCCCACTTCGGTGAAATCGCGAGAATCGTACGCCGAGAAATCGAGGCCATACCACCCGCACGCTTGAGAGCACTAGCACCGAGTGATCCTCATCCGACCATTTCGCTAATACAGACCTTTGTTCGCCAAGAACTAGCCAACCCGGGTATTCACGCGGTCCATTCTGTGCACCGTCCCGACGCTTTCAGTTCATCTACCTCCAGTCACCCACAGCATTATCGCCGTCCTGCTCCACGTAACCGTGACCCAAATGCGTGGAGGACGCCTGACGACAGGCCGATTTGTTTTTGATGCGAACGAGTGGGACACATTTCCCGCCATTGCCGAAGCACGTGGACTTCACCGTATCGGGCAAACTCAAGCTTCTCCAACCTCCACTCACCAGCCCATCTCTATGGCCAGGAACTACCACGGCGTGATGGGTCTGCTAATTACGACGCGACCACTACGACCACTGCCCAGTACAGTCGCTCACCTTCACCTCGACGTAGATTTTCCCGGTTTCCGCCGCCACCCCGTTCCCCGTCCCCATCCTCTGCCCGGCGGTTTTCTTCGGAAAACTAACGGCTGCAGCTCCCGGAGGTGACGCTGCTGATACGACTTGCTCTCCGATTCCTCTGTTGACACTGCCGACCAATCAGAACCTGATTGACGTTGAAGTGGACGGTTTACCTGTTAAAGCCTTGGTGGACACTGGCGCCCATGTTTCTTCGATGAGCTTGCACATTCGTGACCACTTAAAGAAAGTCCTTACTCCAGCCCCTTCACGCAGTGTTCGTGTTGCTGATGGCGGTACGGCTTCTGTTATTGGCGTCTGTACTGCACGCGTCACTATCGCCGGCCGTCAAACTTCAGTTCTCTTCACTGTTCTCTCTCACTGCATCAATGATGTGATCCTCGGTCTTGAATTTTTGTCCACTCATTCCGCCCTCATTGACTGCTCAGCTGGTACTGTGAAACTTGACCTACCGTGTCCGATTGATCCGCCCAGTCCACCCCAAGCTCGTATGTGCTCTGCTGAGTATGTCCGTTTGTCACCGCAAACTGTGACCTGCATCACCGTAATGCCCTCAACACCCGTATCCTATGGCGACTATGTGCTCGCGCCCATTACATCCATTCTTTTGACTCACAGTGTTACCTTACCCCACACTGTTATTCAGCTACGTGCAAACCGCGCCTTGATTCCTGCACTCAACTTTGCTCTGTGTTCACAAGTGCTCCCGCGTGGAATTGCCCTCGCCATGCTGACTCCCTCTGATGAATGCGTCATCTCAGCTTTATCTTCGAACGATGCTGGACACTGTAGCTGCACGCATGCTCAATCTTCGCAAGCAAGCTCGTCTGCTGGCGTTAAAAAAAAATCGCGTCAGACCTTTTGCCGCATCAAGCTGACGCACTCGTTCACGTCCTTGAGTCATACTGGGACGTATTTGATTTTAGTGATCGTCCGCTAGGTCAAACCACTGCTGTAAAACACCGCATTCACACCGGCGATGCCTCCCCTGTCCATCGACGGCCATACCGCGCATCTCCAACCGAGCGTCACATAATTCAAGTAGAAGTCAACAAAATGCTCGCCAGAGACATACTTGAGCCATCATGTAGTCCATGGCACCGGGGTCCCCGGTGCCATGGACTACATGATGGCCGTCCTGCAGACGTCATGCAGACACTGCGGAATCAGGGCGTAGATGAAGTATATATAAACATTCTGGAAGAAATCTACAGGGGATCAACTGCTACCATAGTGCTTCATAAAGAAAGCAACAGAATACCAATCAAGAAGGGTGTAAGGCAGGGGGACACAATCTCCCCAATGCTATTTACCGCGTGCTTACAGGAGGTTTTCAGAAGCCTAGAATGGGAACAGTTAGGGATAAGAGTTACTAGAGAATACTTTAGTAACCTGCGCTTCGCCGATGACATTGCATTGCTGAGTAACTCAGGGGACGAATTGCAACTCATGATTACGGAGTTAGACAAGGAGAGCAGAAAGGTGGGTCTTAAAATTAGTCTGCAGAAAACAAAAGTAATGTACAACAACCTCGGAAAGGAGCAGCGCTTCGAGATAGGTAATAGTGCACTTGAAGTTGTAAAAGACTATGTCTACTTAGGGCAGGTAATAACCGCAGAGCCTAACCACGAGATTGAAGTAACTAGAAGAATAAGAATGGGGTGGAGCACATTCGGCAAGTACTCTCAAATTATGACAGGTAGATTGCCCCTATCTCTCAAGAGGAAGGTATATAACAACTGTATCTTGCCAGTACTTAGCTACGGAGCAGAAACCTGGAGACTTACAAAGAGGGTTCAGCTTAAATTGAGGACGACGCAGCGAGCGATGGAAAGAAAAATGGTAGGTGTAACCTTAAGAGACAAGAAGAGAGCAGAGTGGATTAAGAGACAAACGGGGGTTAAGGATATCATAGTTGAAATAAAGAAGAGGAAATGGACATGGGCCGGGCATGTAGCGCGTAGACAGGATAACCGCTGGTCATTAAGGGTAACTAACTGGATTCCCAGAGAAGGGAAGCAGGTTAGGGGAAGACAGAAGGTTAGGTGGGCAGATGAGATAAAGAAGTTTGCGGGTATAAATTGGCAGCAGCAAGCACAGGACCGGGTTGACTGGCGGAACATGGAAGAGGTCTTTGTCCTGCAGTGGACGTAGTCAGGCTGATGATGATGATGTGTAGTCCATGGGCTTCTCATGTAATTTTTGTCAAAAAGAAGGACAACACTTGGCAATTCCGTGTTGACTACCGACATCTGAACAAGATTACTAAAAAGGACGTCTACCCGCTACCGCGCAAAGACGTCGCCCTGGATTGTCTTCATGGCGCAAAGTATTTTTCGTCCATTGATCTAAGATGAGGGTACTGTCAAATTGCTGTCGACAACATGGACCGCGAAAAGACCGCTTTTGTAACGCCCGACGGTCTTTACCAGTTTAAGGTCATGCCCTTCGGGTTATGCAACGCTCCGGCCACCTTCGAGCTGATGAAAGACTCTGTTGGGCGTGGTTCAAATGGTCAATTTGTCTATGTTACCTTGACGACGTTATCGTCTTTTCTCCGGCCTTTGAGACCCACCTCGACCAACTATCCTCAATACTGGCTGTTTTTCGCAATGCCGGTCTCCAACTGAACTCGTCAAAGTGCCACTTCGGACGCCAGCAACTAACCATGTTGGGCCCCCTTGTCGACTCCTCTTGTGTACGCCCGGATCCCGATAAAGTGCGAGCCGTGCGGAACTTCCCAATTTCGACCTGCACCAAGGAAGTCCGCAGCTTTCTCGGTCTGTGCTCGTACTTTCAATGTTTTGTGAACAACTATGCGAATGTAGCCCGTCCTCTCTCAAACTTACTGAGAAAAGATGTCTCATTCACATGGGGTGCTGCGCAGGCTGCGGCGTTCTCTACACTTATTGCATTGCTAACAGAACCACCTGTTCTGGCACATTTTGACAATGCCGCCCCTACAGAAGTCCGCATCGATGCCAGTGGCCACGGAATTTGTGCTGTTTTGGTCCAGCATCAACGCGGCTGCGCCCGCGTTATCGCCTATGCCAGCCGTCTCCTCTCACAGGCGGAAAGAAATTACTCAATTACCGAAAGGAAATGCCTTGCTTTCGTTTGGGCAGTAGCGAAATTTTGGCCCTATTTACACGGTTGACATTTTACCGTCCCAACCAATCACCACGCACTTTGCTGGCTCGCATCCTTGAAGGATACCACTGGGCGCCTTGGTCGATGGGCATTACGACTCCAAGAGTATAACTACTCGGTGTCCTACAAATCTGGCCGCTTACACCACGACGCTGACTGCTTATCTCGAAATCCAGTGGACCCACCTGAGGTGTTCGATGAAGCGCCATGTGTCCTGGCTCTCTCCGCTTTAAGCAACATCCGTGAGGAACAATGCCAAGAGTCTGTCTTACGTAACATCATCGAGAAGCTTCATTCTGCGGCACCCGATCCGTCTGCTCAACTGTTCGTGCTCAAGGATGGCACATTGTACCGTTACAACGCCCGCTTTGATGGAAACGAACTGCTCCTTCTGGTACCTTACCACTTACGTGCGAGCGTGATCGAACAGCTCCATGACGCTCCCCCTGCCGGTCACCTCGGACCATCTGGGACGTATGACCATGTACAGCGTTGATTTTACTGGCCCAGTCTTTATCGCTTGGTCCACAGCTACGTCGCCTCATGCGACCAGTGTCAACGCCGAAAAAAAAAAACCTTCGGTGAGCCCTGCTGAGTTCCTCCAACCACTTGACGTGCCCTTTGATCCGTTTTTTCGACTTGGTCTTGACCTTCTAGGCCCTTTTCCTGCGTCCACTTCTGGTAATAAGTGGATTGCTGTTACGACGGATCACACAACGCGGTACGCCATTGCACGGGCTCTACGAACTAGCTGTGCCAAGGACGTTGCCGATTTTCTCCTGCACGACGTCATACTTCATCATGGCGCACCCCGCCAACTCCTCACAGATCGTGGGCGCTATTTCCTTTTCCGAGTTATCGACGACCTGCTTTGCTCCTGAGAGACAAAACATAAATTTACGACAGCCTACCACCCGCAAACTAACGGACTGACTGAGCGGTTCAATTGGACTTTAACCAATATGCTCGCCATGTACGTATCGTCCGACCACCAGGACTGCGACGTTGCATTGCCTTTCGTTATAATTCTTCACGCCACGATGCAGCTGGTTTTTCACCTTTCTATCTCGTGTTTGGCCGTGATCCAACTTTACCATTTGACACCATCTTTCCGACAGCCGTCAACTCGAAGACCGAATACGCCCGCGATGCTATCACCAGAGCTCGAAAAACACGAGATGTTGCCCGTCAGCGCCTCTTAGCATCGCAAGATCAGCAGCGGCAGCGTTACAACTCCCATCATCGCCAAGTTTCCTTTACTCCGGGTTCTCTTGCGCTATTATGGACTCCGACCAGGCGCGTTGGACTTTCTGAAAAACAGATTTCTCACTACTCGGCACCCTAGCGCGTATTGCGCCAGGTGACAGATGTTACCTACGAGATAGCCCCGCTCGAGTTTTCTTCCTCCTCTCCTTCAATGTCTACAGACATTGTTCTTGTATCTCGCCTTAAGAATTACCACTCGGCAACATCATAGAAAGCACCGAGACGGTGCTTCAGCACCCGGGGGTTATGTTGTGAGACAATATCCCACAGAAGTGGTTATATAGGCGCGGTGAAAGACGACGTGATTTTGGTGTAGAGCACAGCACTCGTTCTCCATCTTGGCTTGCGCGTTGGCGCTGTGTAAATATATCTTCAAGCGCCTAGTTTCGCGTGTACCTTCACGTAAGAATATGGTTAGAGCTCAAATCGGAGCGAGGCATTCTACGGGGCAATTATGTATTTTACATCGGAGCTGCGCCACTCCTTGATATTGTTTTCGATAAATAACCTGTAATGGCGCCGTATCGCAGTGACGATATGCAGGGTTCGCCTCGCGAATTTATAGCATTCTAAGGAAATTTATCTATGAACCCCGATGTCTCACTAAATTATATGGTTAGCCACTGCTCAACCCTGAGAAGCATGGTGATAACCGCTTGTTATGATGTGCACATCGTTGCACCGCACCGTGCACTTGATTTCAATAAAACTTACCTGCGCTCTAATGCAAATACCATCACTATAGGTCAGACTATGGGGTGCTCCTTCGGTGTTAGTGTAGTTGGCATGCCTGGTAAGGTCAAAATAAGTCCCGTAGCTAGAAGGGGTTGGAAGCCTATGAGCCACCACTCCCGTATCACGGCATGACGCTTTCCGAGAACGGGGTAAATCCATATTTAGGTACCGTTATGATTGGCGCCGTCGCCAAAAGGGAAGTGGCGTTGCCGAATCACCTGTGCCTGCGAAAACCGGGAGCAACAGTGCTTTCCTCAGAATAGGTGCTTTTCACTGCGAGGATTTGTGAACATCTGTACGTGACGCCATGTTTCGGCGGCAGCGACGGCGTCCTGTCAGAACTGGGAAATAGGAAAAAATCATATATTAAAAATTAACCAGTTATCAAAATAGACTCATGATCTACATAGCAGAGACCTACTGGGCAACTTTGTGCGAAATTTCAGAATCGCACTGCACAGCGTGTGGCTTCCCAACACGATTGAACACCGCCCATTGAAAGAGTCTCATAGCAAAACGATAAACGCTCTGGAAAGCTCCGCTATTTGTAGGGTGAGCCTGTAATTTTAACAGAATGTTTAATCAAGTCTCAGCTGCGTGGAACCGTGAGTCGTCTTAGATAACTAGCTTTTTTGTCAAACTTGATTTTCGTCACCTATTTCTCACTCACTTACGACGGGCCAGTGCTGTCGCTGACGAGGTATGACGCTAGTTGCAAATGTCTTCAAATCTTGGCTCATGCCTAAAATAGCCAAGGCCTTCAGCACGTGCCTCTACAACTCTCTGCCCCACTCCCAAAAAAAAAACGTTTTTTAATATGCACATGTCGATATACCTATAACTGCTCAAAAGGCACAAGAGCGTCTGTCCATCTGACAGGGCTTGACACAAGTGAATAATAATAATAATAATAATAATAATAATAATAATAATAATAATAATAATAATAATAATAATAATAATAATAATAATAATAATAATAATAATAATAATAATAATAATAATAATAATAATAATAATAATAATAATAATAATAATAATAATAATAATAATAATAATAATAATAATAATATTAATAATAATAAAACAGATTAGGTTACTACTAGCCTATTGCTTCGCATGACATCGACTCCCTGAATGAGCGGGATTTGCTGAGTTTTTGTCCCCCTCCGTTTTTGTCATTTTGCCTTACACTAAACCAATGTCCGGGCATGGTTTCTTTTTCTAGGAGGCACCGACTAAGCGTAATGAGAAATTTCGAATTCTCTAAAGCTTGTTCAACTTGCTAGAAAACAAGCGATACCATTTAAGTCGTTAACTGCATGTTTGATGCGCAATATAAAGCGTGATTTAATACTCCAGCATGACTTTGGATGACATATAGCACTACAATAAGAGAATTGAAGTGCCCACCAACACCTAAGTCTCGCGAACGCCATCTGGCGCACCGGAAAGTGTGAAAAATCAAATGAACAAAAAAAGGACGTTTTGTCAAGCTGTATATATAATAGACGTCACTTTACGTGACAGATATGTTAATAATCACGTGTCGTGGCGTCGCACGGCTGTTCGTAGCCGTAGTGTTGTGATCCTAAACGCCAGTTTGAGTTGGGCCAATGGAATACCTAAATGTTTCAAGGGCGCCATGACTTGTGCTTGCGTGTTGGCACGTGCGTGCATGCGTCCGGAGGAAGGCTCCTTTAAGATGGCGCACAAGGAAAAACACTTCGCTTTGCAGCACACGCTAAAACACCACGTTCTTGCAGCTATTTACAGAGAAATTAATTCGCATACAGATCATATTACCCTTAGCAACACCCTAGAGTCAGTGTCAGATTGGGGCACGAAATGACAGATCATCCTAAGCGTTAAAAAATCAGCCTTGTTAATAATATCGCAGTTTCTTACACTATCCATGACACGCCGCTAACTTCCCTTAAACAGCCAACGTATCTTGGACTAGCGATTTCTAGCGATCTTAAATGGGAGGCGCACGTTAACTACGTTACACCTTCAGCCTTAAAATTTTTGTTCCTCAAAAGACGACCACCGCCCATATCGCCTCAAACAAGACCCTTAGTCTATAAAACTTTCGTTTGTTTGTTAGTAAAATACTCTAACTTAGACTGGTTTCCGGCCACAAATAATCTAATTAAAATGCTAGAAGGTGTACAAAGAAAAGTGGTTAGATTGATCAGCAATAAATACAGTTTTTTCGATTCACCAACTGAAGTAATCGCAAGAGCTCAGTTATTAACATCCCGAGGTCTCACTAAACTCTCACGCCTAAAAATGCTCTTCTAACATATTCGTAGGCAGCGGAACATCGAAATCTCTAGATTCATATATGTTTCAGAAGCCACACAGTCACGCCACAAACATCCACTCACATTGCAGGAATACTCTTTCTACACCAACTGCTTCAAGTATTTTTTGCCACATTAAATTGGGGAATAAAACACAGGTCTGTATATCCTACAGTAAATATTTGAATACATTTGTAGCTTTACTTGACAAACACATTCATGTTACCGAAACTTGAAGTTTCTTGTGTTACTTTTCTCATATTTTTTAATATTCAGTGCTTTTTGAATATGTCAACGTGTCAGTGCAATATGTATATTCGGCGACATCTTTTTGTGGCAGCACAGCCGAAGCTACGTGGGCAGAGCTTCTGCGCATGTGTTACTACGCCAAGTAGTCTGTTTTCGTGCGATTTCACTTTCGGTTTCACATGCGCATCCAACATCTACTGTTTCACCCGCTCTACCACCATGCAAAGAATTTTGAATTTATTTTGAAGGAAATAAATGCAATGCGTATTTTTAAGGTAAGAGAACCGGGCTGCAGTAATTAGGTGCTTTTATCCTCTTCTAACCACTACCACCACCACTGATCAGTCATGAGCGGGCGTCTGACGTTCGTAAATACAAGTGGGTGAAACGCAATCTTTACTCGGCCAAGAACGCTGGTTTGGCACAGTCAATACACATGAACGCGTCTGTTTAGCCCGGCAAAGCGCAAGGAACGACTCCCTCCGTAGGCGCCGGTGGGAGCGTTGTTACGGTACGCAATTTTCAGCGTTATCGCATACAACAATATTAGGCAGCCGAAACGCCGAGCACGTATGCAACGCAATTTGGGAAAGGGTGACTGGTTTTACGTAAAGTTTCTAATCACACTTTTTCTTCGAAGCAGCTGTTGATGCTGAAGAGTGGCAGGTTGCTGGTGTCACTTTTAAGGCAACTATAGCAACACGAGTTCCACTTTCGCTGATGATATCACTCGCACACAAATTCTCGGCGATTAAATGTGCGGGAAACAAAGTATTTCACGATGCACCGCTGTCTTCGTCTCTCTCTGCTGGATGAATGCAGATCAACTAATGAACACGCACTCATGATTGCTCCCAGCTTCCAAGTGAACTTTCTGCAACCGAGAGACGCCATGATCGTTTACCGGGGCAGGGAAAGGTGGAATGGCTCCAGAAAACCAGACATTTCTGTGTTTCGGTTTTGTTTTCAAAGAAAGATTGAATGCTTTTGAACTTCATGAGCCAATTTGAAAAGTAAGTCTAAAAAATTGGTGAAGCGCAACCGCTGAACATTTGCTAATACTTGTTTCGTAAGAAAACAGCTCCAAGCCACACGAACACACACGGAGCCGAAGGCAGGCCAGAAGTATGAATATTAGAAAATGTGTGTACTACCCATCATTCCCATGCTCGCTGAAGCGCTGTGCGTTGAGGCTCCCATAGACACTAGCACCAGAGTTCTCTCTAGTAAGTATTGTGGGAAACTCTATAAAAAAACCTACACGGGTGATGCTTACTAAAATTATTGCGAACAATCTTGAACATAATATTTACATCTTTTTGTTTTATATTTTCCATTAGAATACGCCGTATACAAAAGTTAGCGTTCGTGGACTTGCATGCAAAAGCGTTCTAAGCAAGGACGCGCTTGGGCTTCGTAGCCTTGCCAGTGGTGCCACAGAAAGTTGTCGCCGAGTATATTCAAGGTCATTTCATGTTAATTAGTGCATTATTTTCAACGTAATTTTAAAGGTGGCTAGTATGTACCATTTATGTGTACTGAATAATATTTGTCACATAGGTTATATTCCCTGCTCTCCGTGTAGCAATATAGAATTTATGTAGTCGTGCATTTTCAATTTTACAATGTATGTCCATCTCTTCAGTGTTTTTGTTGCCCTTATGCAGTAGTCCTCATCGGGACTTGCAATATTTAAAAGAAAAAGCTCTTACCAAAGAGCATTGTAAACAAGCAGCACAATTTCTCATACTAGTATATAAAACGCCTCATACATTGCAGTGATTCGAAAGGATCTGGCATTTTCGCTGCGTGCCTGAGCTGCCTGGTGTACCTCAGCATAGTCGCTCTGATTTTCTTGCTGTTGGCGGTGGCGACGACTACTAGTGAGTGCAGTGACATTGTTCGTGTGTGTGTGTGTGCGTGCGTGCATGCGCGCGGCTAAGACGGTGCATGGGTGAAAACACTTCGCTTTGCGGCACGCACTGAAAGACCTCGATCTTGCAGCTGTTTACATATGACATGGCTGAAAGCGCACATTTGTTTCATTCCAATGATCGTGATGATATGAGTGGTTTAGAACTTGCCAATTAACCATTTATCCAAATGTCGACGGGTCGTCTTAGCTAGAGAAGCGAAGTGCGAAAAATGAAATGGGGAAGTTCCGGAAAAAAGCTTTCTGGTTTTGTTTTCTGCGCTGTTGGAAGAATTGGCCGTCCAAAACTAAAGCTTAGGCAATACCCAGTGTAGAACATCAAATGAAAACATCGCACCTAATTCTAAAACTCCAAATGGTGTCTGACCACTCATCATTACCATCACATCATGTCAGCTTCAGTGTCAGCTTAACTTGTTTTAGCATAGCTTCGTCGTTCGGGTGTGGTCATGTTGGGGGTGGTCTCTGATGTTTGGGTACCCGTTATTGTTTAGTTTTAAGTTTACCTCAAACATTTCTGCGACCTGAGGTGTAAGTCTGCTTACAATTTAGAAGTGTGGTTGTTTGGGCTAGTTTGTGTGACAAGACGATAGTTATAGCGCGAGAACGGAACGCTTGTCTCCTTTTTGTCCCTTTGTCATCGTTCCGCGCAACGCTCGTCTCCTTCTTGTCCCTTTGTAGTCGTTCTGTTCTCGCGATTTAACTATTGTCTGCTCATAATGCCACGTGCAAGTAGACTCTGCAATGATCGGGCTAACTTCTGATGTAAATGTACTTCACGTTTGAGGAGACCGGTGGCGGGAAACGGGTACTCGCTGGCTGTAAGCACTGAAACAGCGTGCTGCAGCTATAGTTTTGCCAATGCGACATCTTAACACGAATAAGAAAGCTACAGAGCCAGTGATACCGACCCTGAATAAGGGATTGGACTTCGTCTTTTAGACGGGAAGCAGCTCTTTGACGAGCCTGGGTAACGCTTTCCCTCCATCCGCACTGGGCTCCCCTGGCCGCAAGTGTTGGGGCAGTGCCAAGTAGGTCGCGCCTTCCCTCACAGTGCGCGCGCGTTAACGTCACTCTCTTCCTAGCCTGTCGTCGCTCGCCGCGTGCCATCTCTCTCGCTTCACCCTCTCTACCGCTTGCAACGTTCGAAAGCACATCAAGCGAACAGTCTTTATCTGCGATGAAACTGACACAAAACTCGAACCTTCTCGTTTGTTTTTGCTTTTCTAACAAACATATTCTCTAGTAAACGCTACACCGAGTGGCGCTTCAGACCGTTCTTCCAGCTCTCGCGTCGACGCCCGTTTGAACCGGGTCAACGCCGTGCGCACCGCTGCTGCTTGGCATCACATCAGGATTTCCATTCGGGGATAAGGTCTCAAATATTTAGAAGCGAAGTAGCTTTTTGACCAGCCTGTGTAACACTGTCCCTCCATCCACACTGTGCTCCCCTGGCCGTAAGTGTTGGGGTGGAGCCAATAGGTCACGCGTTTTTTCACAGTGTGCGTACGTTGATGTCACTCTCCCTAGCCTGTTGCCACTCGCCGTGTGTTATATCTCTTGCTTTACCCTGTCTACCACTTGCAACGTTCGAGCTCAAAGAGTGGAAACACTCTTTCGACTCGTTTATCTGCCATGAAACTTATACGAAATTCAACCCGCCTCATGTTTCTTTACGTTACAAAAAAACGTTTACTCGAGTAAAGGTTACACGGAGTTTCGCTTTAAACCATTCTTCTAGCACCCGCGTCGAAGTTCGTTTCAGCCGGGTAAATGGCATGCTATGGCATGGTAAATGGCACTGCTGCTTCACATCCTAGTATAATTCCTTTCGAAGAGATGGTCCATACTTTGTTACTATCTCAATCAATGCTTCCATACTCGAAACTACGATTAAATTGACATTCATGGCTTCTTTGTTCTATCTGCACTAATGATTTATGGAAGCCGCACCCATTGACAGAGTTCGATTGATTGATTTGTGGAGTTTAACGTCCCAAAACCACCATATTGCCAAATGGTCTGCTTGGGTGAGATCCATGAGTGAAAGAGGACAAAGACGATCTATCTAAGCTGCTGCTTGGCTAGTCGACTGAACGAGCCCATTATAGCAAGTTTGTCGTGAGAAACGTGACAAGACTGGTAGAAGTGCTGGATGCAACGTCTCACGATCCACCCGACGCCCAAGTCCCTGCCCAGCAGCCGGAACACAAGCCCTGTTCACAGAGTAAGCCGCCGTCAACGAAGACTACCGCCTGAGACACCAACTACTGACGCAGCGACTATGACTTCAGCACAAAATCCCGTACAAGCTCCGACAACATCCACGCCAATATACTGCACCATCGAGAACCCGTTCATGCCTAGCCCCTTTCACGGCGAGCAGCATGAAGATGTTGACGACTGGCTGAGTGAGTTTGAACGTGTCGCAGCGATCAATTACTGGGATGATGCTGTGAAGCTCCGGAACGTGCACACTTGCCTAAAGGACGGTGCCAAGACGTGGTTTTTGAGCAGGAATGTTGTTCTGACATCTTGGCGCGAGTTACAGCGTCGGCTTCTAGAGACCTACAGTAGTCCCGACCACCACGAACGGGCAGAGCGTGCCTAGAATCACGCATCCAGACGCCAAACAAAACCATCTCTATGTACGTCGAGGATATGACACGGCTTTTTAAGCGAGCAGATCCTGCTATGGCAGAAGATAAAAAGTTGCGCCACCTCATGCGTGGTGTGAAGGAACAACTTTTAGCTGGTTTAGTGCGTAGTCCCCCCAAGAGTGTGGCTGAGTTCCTTACTGAAGCGGCAACAATGGAGCAAGTACTGCACCAAAGGTCTGCCCTGTTTCACCGTCAAGTGAATGCTGCTTCAACTCCCGAAATTTGTGCCACCCCTGGGAGCAAGAGCCCCGAATGGATTCGCGAGGTCATCTGCTGTATCGTCAGCGAGGAAATGGAAGGGATGTGTGGAACAAGGTAAATTGAGGTCGGTTATATCACCAGTTTCATCCGTGACGAGGACCAGCAGGTGCTGAACGCTCATCGTTATCCACCGATGTCGGTTGATCCGGAAACGGCTTCTGTATCTACTGACAGTCACCGCCGTACGTACGCGGAAGCCTTGCGATCTGTCTCGCCTCTTTCTCGTCAAGGAGTCCCGACCCAGACAATGCCACACGTCCCAATCCAGCCAGTGTCGCACGTCCCGATCCCGACTGTGCCACACGTCCCGATCCAGACATTGCCATACATCCCCATCCACACAATAGCGCCGCCAATCGCGATTCAGTCAGCGCACGCTACTTTGTACATCGATGGTCACCATGCACCGACGCGCAAGTTTGATTTTTGGCGTACGCCGGACAGACGATTCCTCTGCTATCATTGCTGTGAGGCTGGTCACATTTACCGCGAATGCCCACACCGGCAACTTGGACTGTGCGGATTTTCTGTCAATTCCCCTCGTCCCTAAATTGGTCAAAGACCAAGGGATATCGAAGAGTATCTCGTACAACAGCATGTACCTTTTACAAGACGGTGATCGTTGTCACCATCTCCGAGGAGACCCGCAGCCACTGGGTCACGTTTCGAAGTGACGGCACGGGAACGCTCCCCGAGCCCGCGTCGGGAAAACTGAAGGCAGCGGCCTTCGGGGGCAAGGTCGCTGGGACTTAAAGTGCGGAATACCTCCCATCGACGCTTGCACGCAACGCCGAAGGCATTTCGCCAGAGATTCATCGCAGTACCTAAGAAACGCCGACATCTACATCTGAACACAGTGACCACGTGTCACTCGATACACGTGAGCTGATTGACGGTTTTCAGGTAAATGCCATGGTAGACACTGGTGCAGACTATTCGCTTATCAGTGGAAGGCTAGCAAAAGATCTCAGGAAAGTGATTACGCCATGAAATGGATCGCGAATCCGAACAGCTGGAGAACACGTTGTAACACTGCTGGGTCGCTGTGCGGGAAGAGTCAAAATTCGTGCGTCAACGTTTTTACTCAGCTACTTCGTTCTTCGCGACTGTTCACGTCGGCTGATTATCGGCATGGACTTCGGTCTGGAGTACGGTGCCGTCATAAATCTCCGTGAACGCATCATGACCTTCTCGACTCAAGGCGCTACAGATCGAGACGCTGATAACTGCCGTAGACCTGCGCTGCGTGTTGCTGACGACAGTGTGATGCTGGCGCCTCGAGAGACTGTTCCCATCCAAGTCACTTGTGAAGACCTCCGAGATGGTGACGTGGTGGCTGAAAGCAACTTATCACTTGTGCTGCTCCAACGTGTAAGCGCCGCCCAAAGTGTTGTGCGTGTCCGCGACGGGCAGTCACAGATACTAGTTACGAACTTCAACTACGAGCACCGGCATCTTTTCCGCGGAACCCCCATAACCTATGGAGACCCTGTTGCCAACGTTACGGAGTGCTTCGCGTCCGGGGAAACGCATGAGGACGTCACACTGCCGTCAGCAACACGCAGCGCAGGGCTTGACCACATCGACATTAATCGACGCTGTCAGGCGAGAGAAAAGCTGCACTTCATGACCTGTCAAAGGAGTTCCAATCTTGTTTCGCCTCTTCTTCCAAAGTCCGTCAAACACCCCTCACGAAGCATCGAATTATTACCGACGATGGCGTCCGCCCCATCCGGCAGCAGCCTTATCGCGTTTATGCGAATGAACGTGAGGCTATTCAGACACAAGCAAAAGAGATGCTCGATGACAAAATTATACATCCATCCAGCAGCCCTTGGTCCTCGCCAGTCGTTCTAGTGAAGAAAAAAGACGGTGCGCTGCGATTCTGTATTGACTACAGGAAGCTTAATAGCGTCACGAAAGAAGACGTCTACCCACTTCCGCGGGTCGATTACTCCCTTGAAATGTTACGACGCCCGAAGTATTTTTCGTCCATCGATCTAAAGCGTGGCTATTGGCAAATCGAAGTGGATAAACGAGACCGACAAAAAAACCGCGTTTGTGACTCCACACGGACTTTACGAATTCTGAATTGTTCCCTTCGGCCTCTGTTCTGCCCAGCCGCTTTTCAGAGGACGATGGACACTGTTCTCGCTGGCTTGAAGTGGCAATGATGTGGTCATCTTTTTCGGGAGCTTCGAAGAACATCTGAAGCGTCTGAGAAAGGTTCTGGAGGCCATTCGCACAGCTGAACTCACGCTGAAGCCCCAAAAACGCTTTTTGGCTATGATATGAAGAGATGAAATTTCTGGGACATGTCATTAGTGCGAATGCAGTGCGACCTGATCCAGGAAAAACTACTGCCGTCGCCGCCTTCATTGTTTCATCAGATAAACGCCGTTTCCTCGGCTTGTGCGCGTATTATCGCCGATTTATCGCCAACTTCTCGACGACAGCTGAACCTCTTACGCGACTCACCCGAGATAACGTGCCCTTTACTTGGGGCGCAGAACAAAATACACCGTTCACAGAGCTACGACAGAGAATGCAAACAGCTTCTGTTCTTGCCCATTTCGATGAGGGCGCTGCTACAGAAATTCATACAGATGCCAGCAGCGTCGGACTTGGCGGTGTCCTTGTACAATGACACAGCGGCGTCGAGCATGTAATAGCTTACGCCAGTCACACTTTTTCTCGAGCTGAGGCCAACTATTCTACATCAGAAAAAGAATGCCCCGCAGTCGTGTGGGTGATGACTAAATGTCGTCCTTACCTCTACGGTCGTCCTTTCAAAGTGGTGACTGACCACCACTCGCTCTGCTGAGTGGCCAATCTCAGATATACATCAGGCCATCTCGCTCAGGGGAGTTTGCGTTTGCAGGAGTTCGAAATTACGATTGCGTACAGGTCAGGGCGCAAACACGAAGATGGCGACGCACTTTCTCGAGCGCCTGTGGGGCACGCTGTCAGGGGCTCCGAGGATGAAGATGGCTTTCTCGGAGCAGTTAGCGATTCGGAATCCATGCCAAAACAGCGGGAAGACGAAGAATTACGTTCAGCTATTGATTACCTGGAAGGCCGGAACTCTCAGGTCCCTCAACACATTGCTCGCGGGCTGTCCTCTTTCTGTCTAAGAAGAGCATTCTTTACAAGAAAAATGCCCGTGGTAGCGACAAAGCCTCGCTACTCGTTGTTCCTACCGAAATGCGTGATGAGATCCTCCTTGCATGCCACGACGAGGCCACTTCAGGACATTTGGGCTATTCGCGAACTCTCGCCAGAGTACGCCAACAGTATTACTGGACACGACTATCAACTAGTGTACATCGCTAGGTGAAAGGCTGCCATGAGTGCCAGCACCGCAAGACTCCGCCTGTGAGACCCGCGGGCCTGCTACAGCCGATCGCACCACCACGGACACCGTTTGACCTCGTGGGAGTGGACCTTCTCGGACCCTTCCTTTTGTCGTCTTCTGAGAACAAATGGATTATAGTCGCGACAGATTACTCGTTATGCTGAAACAAAAGCGTTACCCCGTGGCACGGCCTCTGAAGTTGCGCAGTTATTTGTGCACTAAATCGTCCTACGGCATGGAACCCCGTCAGGCGTGATTACGGACAGAGGGATGTCGTTTACAGCACGAATGATGGAGGACATTTTTAAACTGAGCTGCACAAGTCATCCAAAAACAATGGCTTATCACCCGCAATCCAATGGACTGACAGAGAAGCTTAACAAGACCATAGCGGACATGCTGTCAATGTACGTCGACGTACAACACAAAACCTGGGACGAG
This sequence comes from Rhipicephalus microplus, assembly GCF_043290135.1. Taxonomy (NCBI): domain Eukaryota; kingdom Metazoa; phylum Arthropoda; class Arachnida; order Ixodida; family Ixodidae; genus Rhipicephalus; species Rhipicephalus microplus. The sequence goes on from NC_134702.1 coordinate 230,175,512, forward strand.
ATTCTTCCATACATCACGTTTGCTTACAATACGGCAACGCAAAAAACAACGCGATTTCCACCTGTCCGACTTGTTTACGGACGCTACGTGCGAACCATGCTCGATGCTATGCTTCCGAGCGACCAAAGCAATGAACTTGCTCCAGACGCTGAGCAATACACTCAATACGACGAAGAAGCTCGTCAGCTAGCTCGCATAAACACCAGTCACCAACAAGATGCCGACGCACTACGTCACAACCTCCGCCATCGAAACGTCACCTACCACCCTGGGGACTGAGTGTGGGTGTGGCTCCCTGTCCGACGACCAGGCTTATCCGAAAAACTCTTAAGCCGTTATTTTGGACCGTACAAGGTTCTTAGAAGTGTCACAGATGTTACGTACGAGGTATTTCCGGACGACGCAGCGTCTTCTCGTCGATAGCTTTGGCCCGAAACTGGGCATGTCGTTCGGCTGAAGTCCTACTTCACACAGTAGCCCTTGTGGTTTCACGTGTTACGACAGGCCGTGACATTGCGTTGCTGCTTCTGTTTGAGTTCTCCTGTGTTTTTATGTCTTTTCTTTTTGCGCTTGGCGCAAGTGTTGGCGAAACTTCCTTATTTGCGCTGCGAGTACTGGCACTCTCCCTCTTTTGGTTCTCTAGATCTGCATGTGTATGCCTTCACTTTTTCTTTCTTTTTTTTTACGTGCATTGAGTCGATGCTACCAAGGGGGGGGGGGGAATCGTGCCACATGGTCTGCTTGGTTGAGATACATGAGTGAAAGAGGACAAAGACGGTCTATCTAAGCTGCTGCTTGGCTAGCCGACTCAACGAGCCCATTATATCAAGTTTGTCGTGAGAAACGTGACAATATGATTATGAGAGACGCCGCAGTGGAGGGCTTCGGAAATTTCGACCACCTGGTGTTCTTTAACGTGTACCCAAATGGCGTGTACACGGACCTTGAAAATTTCCGCCTCCATCAAAATGCAGCCGCCACAGCCGTGATTTGATCCCGCGACCTGCGGGTCAGCAGCCGAGTGTCTTAGGCACTAGGCCACCGTTCGCGGTGATGCTTTTGGCCTGCTATCGGTCTGTTAAAAGCTGCATTCGTTATCATTTCTGGTATTTTCATAATGAAAGTTAATGCTTTTGACACTTGGCAATAAATTACTATTATAGGGCAGTAAACTGTTGCCATATGCCAAAGAAAAATTGTTATTCACTATTTTTTGCGAAATTTTGAAGAAAAAAGCGCGAGAAAAACTGTTTTGTTTTTCTTACTGCTCAAAACTTGTGAAAACTTCGCGCCTCTAGTATAGGGCTACAGTGTGTCACGAGGGGCAATATTGTGTGTCTCCCACGACGCCGTCAGCCCCCCCCCCCCCTAATATTTTATCATTTCCTACCTGAAGAGCGACGTGGCAGTTCTAATCGAAAATGGAATTTTCGTTTTTAACGTATGATTGTTTGGAACATTGTGACATACATGCTGAAATTAAACATTACCACTGATTGAGTTCTGCACGTTATTGTCAATTTGTGAACTTTCATGCTTTGCTTGTGAAGGCCCCCCTCTCTTTCCTTACTTGCCGTCCGGTCCTTCGTTGTATCGGCTTCATGCAGCTTTACTCCTAGCCTCGCAAATTTGATGACTTAGCAGATAAATCATTGGTCTTGATCTTTCACGAATATTTAAAACAGGTCATGACAGAAGCTATGGAAAACATAAGGCGACAGTTTTGTATGCCTCGAGCCATCGGGTACCCGGCGTCACCAACACAGAACTGCATCCTTTAAAATTATGTCGCATGATGTAATTAATTGCGTGTAATGGCGTCACCTGGGCGTATGTCTGGCTGAACTGTTATTTCCTCGGGATAGCGTAGGATTTCCCCTCTGCTCTCAGAACACTTCCGCCAACCGCCTTTTGAAGTAATGGTGACTTCTTTGTTAGTCACCCACTTGTGGACACTGAATACACATTTTCCAATGGTCTGGCCTTCAATAAAAGGGAATGGTCGAGTTAACTGCTACCAGTTGAGGTGTCCATTTCAGAGGCACGCTGCTTAGTGGAGCGGGTACTACTTAGCTTCCGAATATTCGGCAGAAGTCACAAGGTTGAACAAATTTCTTCAGGAGTGGTCGCGATGCTTGTGCGAGCTTTTCGTACATAACTTCTCGGAACGCTTTCGAATGCCCTATCGGTTAAAAATTCCAAATGTAGGAAGGAGGTACCATGTGGTAATAAAGAACTTTGTTTTTCATAAGTTCATAGGCCTGTCTCTATCCAAATTTCACCGCTTTCATGATGAGTTGTGTCCACACACTTGAGATGAATGAACGCAAGAAATATGTAAGAGTCACAATCACGCAAGTTCATCTAAATGAATGATTATATTATTTAAGAAAGATAGCAATCAGTGTGGTGTTATGACATGGCCCCGAGTACTGAGCGAGCTGTCATTTTGCGACGATTCGGGAAACAGCCAGTGGCCTTTGCAAGAGGCGAACCTTGCCTTCTTTTTGCACTTGGAACATGAAAGTTTTTTTCACAGGTTTCCTGCACCATCCTTTATTTATTTTGTACTTGACAGCTTTTAAAGCTCACTCTTATGCATGAATTTCCTTTTCTGACGAAATAAAGCAAGGGCATACTGAAAGGTCGGGCAGGAATTGTGACTTAAAACTGGATGCATCCTTAGTGTAAGAGCAGAAAAATTGTAAGGGGATCGTCCTCAGAGTCATACACAGCGAATAAAACTGACATAGAAATAAACCAATAAAGGCATATTTAGTGGGAGATTATTTGTGTTTTCTCAACTGTGTTGATATTTCTCGCTTAAATTGTAAGTATTTAAAGTAGAACAAAAGTCGTCCTTTCCTCGTCGTTTGGGCTACGGGTGGCGCTAGCTAGCACACTCAGGTGGGCTTCACTCTCCGATGCTCGCTTTCTGCGCTTTAGGATGATGAGATAAGAAACATTTAGTGCAGTGTGGCTACCGTATATCTGCCCGTCGCGTCTCGTTCGCGTTTTACCTCTCCACGATGGCGGTGTTAAGAACCGCGAGATGCATGAGATACGTGGCATAAAACTTGAACACTTCGTAAATGTGAAACTGTGTTTGGTGAAAGCCTGAGGCCATTCGACTCAATATGCCATGCCTTTTTTTTTTACACTCAAAGTGGAATGGCATACTAATGGAATGTGCGTGTCTTTATTTTTCTTTTTTAGGAGTGAAGCTGCTTAAAGGACCACTCACCAGGCTCCCAAATTACAAAAAAAGAGCGCAATATTATGTCCTAATATTTCTCGTCCTTCTTAGCGCTCTACTGTGACATAGCAGCAGTAACCGTGACGTCTACAGCATGAATGTTCTTGATTCATTGATATACGCAAAATATCACAAGTGATTTGTCTCCTGCACTGCTTTGCCATGCAGCCGCACATACTTTCTTCTTTGTCTCGCATGAATATCGTGCACATTTTTTTTTGTGTTTACAACTGCGCAAGCGGCGATAACAGCGTGCAGCCAAGAAGCGCGAAATCCTGATAGGTTTTATCGCTTAGTGCTGGTATTGTTCACGTGCACTTAAGAACTAAAGGGCGAGGAGCATGCCTCATTTGTACGAAAGAGAGGAGAAAATCACCCCCTCGCCTGTAAACGCGGGGTGGTGAATGGCATAGAGTTTCCTATTATACACAAAAAGGAACTCTGGCGCTATAGTGTCTATGGGAGCTGCAACGCACGGCGCTTCAGCGAGCATAGGAATGATGGGTAGTACACACATTTGTCTAATATTCGTACTTCTGGCCTGCTTTTGGCTCTGTGTGTGTTCGTTTGGCTTGGAGCTGTTTTTCCCCAAAACAAAAAGCACGAAATGTTCAGCGGTTGCGCTTCACCACCTTATTCTTTTAGACTTACCTTTCCAGATCTGGTCACGAAGTTCAAAAGGGTTGAATTTTTCTTTCAAAACAAAACCGAAACAGAGCAATAAACGAAGCCGCAAGTACGATTCGCCACCCGCAAGTACGAAGACTAAGCAAATGTGTGTACTACCGACCATTTCCATGGTCGCTGAACGATCGCAGCGACAGAGTTCCCTCCAGTTAATTTTAGGAAACTCGATGGTGAGTGGCCTTTAAGGCATGGGCTGAGCGTCCCGTCATAATCGTATGTAGCCACATCTCTTTAGTTTTTTAGTTTTTAAATCGGCCGTAGAGGGTGGTACTTGTACGTATAACGAAATGCATATACGCTGAAAAAGGCAAATGCACCATAATAGAGGACGTTACTAGTAGTATGATAAATAATAAAAGTCACAGCATCTCTACGGAGCGAATGATGATGAGCGGGCGAAGCGCCCTTCAGTCCGTCCACGCTTCCGTCCGTCCATTCGTTCGTGCTTCCGTCCATCCGTGCGTTCGTCTGTCCACGCGTCCGTCTGTTCTTCCGTGCGTCCGTCCATTCGTGCATTCGTCCATGCATCCGTACGTGCGTTCATCCGTTCATCCGTGGATGCGTTCATTCGGGCATCCATCTATGCGTCCACCTGTGCGTCCGTCTGTCTGCTTCGCCCCATTCCTCATCAATTACCTAATGGAAATACTGTGAATTTTTTTTTTACCCCGAATCGGAGCGAGATACGAGACTGTACTCGGTGGCAACTCTTCGTGGAACTGAAGGGAAAGCTACGGAGGTGGAGCTGCTGCACATGCAACATGCACTACGCGAAGCAGTCCAATGTGGCGCGTGTCTCGTAATGTCGTGGAAAGTTACGTGGGTGTATCACCAGCGTTTCATATAGACGCAGACGCCACTTAGCGTACGAGGTACATGTAGAAAAGCGAGACTTTCACGCGCGTTCAAGAACTTCAATTCTCTACAATAAATTGAAGGAAATACGAATATTTTACTAGTGTAAGGCGTATCCTGTCCCAAATAGCTCCACGTAGAAAACAAAGCAAGAAGAAGAAAATGAACTTTATTGCTGAATCAAGAAGATTCGTGTCCGGCGTCTTTTATGGGCCTAGGCACCCACCGCGGATGCGGTTCCGAGACCTTGTCTCGAAGCGGCTTCCTCGGCACGCTGGACAGCCCAGAGTTGTGCTGTTAGGTTCGAGCTTAGCAGTGCGGCCTTCCAACGCGAGCGGAGTCTGGTGGTATAAGAGTGAGACGATCGGCACTGTTCGAATTGTTTATTAGGCCCTGACACTCCCACAGCATGTGACTAAGGGTGGCAACCTCGCCACATGACGTGCATCTGTTTGTAGTGTATATGTCTGGATACATGGCGTGCATGAGTCTGGGGTTCTGTATGAATCTCTGTAATTGTCTGAAGTGTACCGCTTGCGCTCAGTTTAGCCTTTGGTGAGGGGATGGGTATATACGTCTCTGTAACTGGTAGTGTGTGGTGATATTGTGAAACATGGTCATATGATCCTCTAACGTCCTGTCGTTAGCAGTACCCCGCGGGGGCTCGTCGTCCTCCGGCGATGCTCGGTGTGTGATGTCTCGAGCAACGCGGTGAGCTGCTTCGTTGGGGGCATAGAGTTTCCTAAATTTAACTAGAGGGGACTCTGCCACTGCAATTGTTCAGCGACCATGGGAATGATGGGTAGTACACAGATTTGCCTAGTCTTCGTAATTACGCGCGGTGAATTGTACTTGCGGCTTCGTTTATTGCTGGGTTTTGGTTTTGTTTCGAAGAAAAAACGAACCTCTTTGAACTTCATGGTCCGATTTTAAATGGTAAGCCTAAAAGAATAAGGTGGGGAGGCAGAACTACTGAACACTTAATGATTTTTGTTTCGTGAGAAAGCAGTTTCAAGCCACATGAACACACACGGAGCCAGAAGCAGACCACAAGTACTAATTTGTGGGGGTGCTAATACCCCCTCTAAAGTTGTTTGCGCCGTTTGGCGCACAAGTCTCGCCCAAGGCCGCGTTTTAGGTGACGACCGCCGGGCAATAGATGGCGTTGTGCTCGCGTTGAGTACCACTGTTGGTATATTGGTAGCGCCGGCGGTGATCCCTGGCGGAAAGCAAGCCATAGTGGCAGGCGAGAGTTGAGGGAGTCTCTTCTGCGCGTGGCGGTTGCCGCGAACGGTTGTCTCTAGCGTGGGTCCTCGGCACGTGGCACCACGGGCCTGCGCTTCGGGGGGCCCTCGTGGTAAGCCAAGCATTGGCGCCGCCGCCTTGGGTGTGTTATTGTGTTTGCCATGATTTGGAGTGTATGAAAATTGTGTGTTAGAATGTCTGAGGGCGCTGATTCCGATTGATGTATCATTCAGCGGACAATATCATCGTCTTAGTTAGTTAAATAAATTTATGTTGTTTTGTTTGTACAGACCGCGTCTACTGTGTCCGTTCAATCCGAAAGCCCGGCTCTCGCAATTTCGAGACCCTACGAATTTTAGACAAATACGTGTACAAGTCATCATTCGCATGCTCGCTGAAGCGCCGTGCGTTGCAGCTCCCATAGACACTAGTGCCAGAGTTCCCCCTAGTTTATGTCAGGATAGTTGGGCGTGTGTGACGCGATCCATAGCTGGCGCCTTATGTTATTGAAATCGACCTTTCCTTAATGTATGAGATGACGCTGGAGTATGTGGAATGCCTCTTGCGCCAGTTGGCAAAATTGTGAATTCCTGTTTGCAAATCGCTAATCACGTATGTGGTCTTGGTCTGTGTCATAGCCAGTGCTATAGCTGCTTCCTCTGCCACTTCGGCGTACTGTGTTCACAGTGAGGCTTGTGAAATGTTCGCCACAATGGTTGGTAACTACCGCCACGAAACTTCTACGGTCGGTCTAACGCGGCGGTATCAGTAAAATCCGCTTCCGTGTTGTTGGAGTAGTATTCGATAATGTGTTGTGCCCTGGCTTTACACCGTCTCGCATGACATCGGGGGTGCAATTTGCGAGGCAATGGGCACGTATACTTGCTCGCGTACCATTCTTGAAATTGTGACCCTGATGCCGTGCTGCGTATGGTATGTGATGCCGAGTATTAGGGGCGCAGCTTTTTAGGGTCTAGTAATGTCACCTGTCCGTCGGCGTGATACGCTTGGCACATACCCGCTGTAGAGTGGGTATGTGCCACAGGAGATGCGAGATGGCAGTACATGGAGTGTTAACTAGATGGACGCACAGACGGGCGCACGAACGGACAGACAGACTAGCAGACGGATGGATGAATGGACGCATGAACAGATGGACAGACGGATGGACGTACGCAAGGACAGACGGACGGGCGCATGGACGTACGCACGGATGGTCGCAAAACCGAATGCAAAGCCGAACGGACAGACCGCTGACGGTCGGTTCGCCTCACTTATCATTAGCCCCGCCACGGTGGTCTAGTGGCTAAGGTACTCGGCTGCTGACCCGCAGGTCGTGGGATCAAATCCCGGCTGCGGCGGCTGCATTTCCGATGGAGGCGGAAATGTTGTAGGCCCGTGTACTCAGATTTGGGTGCATGTTAAAGAACCCCAGGTGGTCAAAATTTCCGGAGCCCTCCACTACGGCGTCTCTCATAATCATATTGTGGTTTTGGAACGTTAAACCCCACAGATCAATCAATCAATCATCACTTATCATTAATCACTCTGTGGATATCCGGTGATTTTTTTTCGAGCACCTGTCGGCCCGGGCGGTTCTTGTATAGCCACTGGAGCTGGGAAACTGGTCGCGCGTCCTCAAGTTCCTCGAGCGTGTTATGCAAATATAGCTCTGGGAGTTTGCTGGTGCTGACTCCGGGCGCCAGTACCAAAGTGAATTTGTATGTCTTGCGTATCAGGGAGTTAATCGAGTCTTTACCTGCAACCGTTCATTTGTGAAACGGTGCGATGTACGGTGTACGTTATTTTTTAAATGACAAATGTTTGTATGAAACGAGTGGCACTGTCTTCGCGCATGCACACACGTTTGTTTATGATGCGTCGTATGAGTTGCATCGTGCTGGTGGTCTAAGCTGTTATCTTGCGCAGTTCATCGCCATTGCCGCAGTTCTGTGCAATCAACATCCCCAGTAGGCGGATCTTCTTTACCATCGAAATTCGTTAGCCCTTTGGTGCTGTTGATATGATTTTTTGTTTTCCCGAAAGGACGTAGTTGTTAGGCGGGCGTCTCTATCTCATCAGCCTATATAGCAGCAATTTGGATTTTTTGACAGAGCAGATGAATCCTGTGTCCACGAGGTAGTGTTCCACGTATCTTATGGCTGCCCGTTAGTGGTCCTCGATCACTTCGTTACTGCCAGTTTTCGTCGAGATTGTTATATTATCCGTGTATTGCTTGTGCTGCAGTCCATCCCTTTAATTTAATCGTTCGGCTAACTCCGGCAGAACGAGGTTTGGAGAGCATCGGTGAGGTCAACGAGCCCTGCGGGGCGTCCCAGCTTCCAATGTTGATTTAAGTGGACTCTAGTTGTCCCACTCACATGCGTGCGGTTCTTCCAGTGAGGAAGCCTCGGCTGTAGTTAATTGTACACTCGCATTCCGGCATTCAGTATATTTGTCACAATATGGCACCGTGATGAACGTTATCGAAAGATCAGGTTCAGGCCAATGATAGCTCTCGTTCAGCGCTCAGAAATTTCTATGATTTGATGTTCCAGTTGCTGGAGGGCGTTTTGTGAGGAGGAAAAGATGTCTTCTGTGGTAATAGGTTGTTGACCATGAGCTAATCCGTGAGTCTATCGAGAAACGCATGCTCCTTCAGTTCATTCACACAAGAAGGGAGGGAGATAGGACGCAGCTTCTCCAGCTGCAATTTCTTGTCGGGTTTCGAACACACAGTATGACCTGTGTTCCTTTCATTGCTGGGTAACTTTCTACGCACCAAACACTCGTGAATAAAGTCTGTGAGTTCGTATAGTGATTTGTAATCGAGATTGCGCAGTCCCCTGTTGGATATTTTATCAAGGCCTGGGGCTGAATTGGTGTTAAGTTTGACGATCAGCTGCCTCGATTTCAGCAACAGACTAGGATGGCGTTGCTTTCTGCCTTGTAGTCCAAATGTGCTTGCAGTGGCTTTTGGGATATGTAACAGACTCCTAACGGACGCTTTCCGTAGGAAATGTTGCTACGTTCTCCCGTAAGTGCCTATGATTTTGCATATACCTTGCCTCTGTGTGGTTTTGGTGTTGGCGGGATCTATTACGTACTGCAGTATCTGCCACGTGCGACTTGTAATGAGTTGACCATCCATATCCAAGCATTTCTTTTCCAACTGCTGTTGTTGCAGGTTAAGCACGCACCTTTCTATTTCTCTGTTCAGCTGTTCTATGCGTTTCGCAGTCTCCGATTGTGTCACTGTTGTTTCGATCCGTGCTGCAGTTGGTTCTTCGTTTTTCACATGTGCAGTAACGGGGTGTCTATTCTCTCAAACCCAGCTGTAGCCGGCATTGTTTGCGTCGTTAACTCGATGTGCGGCCGAAGTTGCTCAGTCCACCGTTGTGTGTCTTTAACGTCCTCAGCCTGCCGCGTGTCTCAACTTTTGCGTCGTACTCCCCTATTGGTGGTCTTCATTTGATAATTGATATGTGGAGTTTAACGTCCCAGAACGACGATATTATTATGAGAGATGCCGTAGTGGAGGACTCTGAAAGTTTCGACCAACTAGGTTTCTTTAACGCGCACACAATTATGAGCACATGAGCTTACAGCATTTTCGCCTCCATCGAAAATGCAGCCGCCACAGCCGGGATTAGATTCCGTGACCTGTGGGTCAGCAGCTGAGTACCTTAGCCACTAGACCATCACGGCACGCACGGTGATCTTCATTTGGCGACTGGTATTGTGTTCATGTTGGCTGCCTTCTGCTTTTATAGAGATAGTGTAATGGTCACTGCCCAAGTCTTGCATGGTGTTTCTCCAAGCCACTTTTTGTGTATTGCTTGTAAGATAAGGTCCGGTGTAGTGTCGGTGCTGATGCTGTCGCCCTGCCTAGTTAAAGCCGCTGGGTCAGCGACGAGCTCGAGGCAGACATGTTGCGCCGCTGCCCGTAAATGCCTGCATTTCGTGTGATTGTGTTTCTAACCACACGCAATTTGCACTGCGTTGAAGTCGCCTCTAATGAATAGTTCTTGCCCCAGGGCAATATAGAGTGCTAGAGCGTTCGAGGAGGATGTGAGAGTGGTCTTTGTGGCAGCTGGGACTGCTGTAGACGTTGAGTACGAAGATGCAGTCGGCCATCTTGCGCGGTGGAATTAGCTCTACAAGGATGTCTTAAACATTCTTCACCTGGGTGTCGCGTTCGATAACCATGAGCTCTCTCTTCACCAGTGTCGTGACGTATATATTCTGCGCCTAGCCTGTTATAACTCGGTACCCTGAAAGTTTGGCAATGCCATCAGTTTCTTGCAGTATGATGACGTCTGGGCATTCGGGGTTGTTTCAAAGTATTGTTGTAAGTGCGTTCGTTCGTTTTGACAACTTTTGCAGTTCCACTGCCGTATCATGTGTTTTTTTTCGAAGACTGTTGAACGCCGCCCATGTGGGGCGCCGCTTCGCTATGCGACGTCACTAGCGCGCTATTGCCAGCTTCTAATCTGGACAACCTGAAATGGTGTCGCCTCTTGCTGCACGCGTACGCTTGGGACGTACTGCTTTTGTAAGCGAGATATTGAGTCTGCACTTAGTATCCAGGGCTGTTGAAAATATAATAAACGCAGCCAGCCAGTGAAGGCCAAGCAGAAGTAGTAGATCGCGTTCAAGCTCCGCCGCGGTGGTCTAGGGGCTAAGGTACTCGGCTGCTGACCCGCAGTTCGCGGGATCAAATCCCGGCTGCGGCGGCTGCATTTTCGATGGAGGCGGAAATGTTGTAGGCCCGTGCGCTCAGGTTTGGGTGCACGTTAAAGAACGCCAGGTGGTCGAAATTCCTGGAGCCCTTCACTACGGCATATCTCATAATCATATGGGTTTTGGGACGTTAAACCCCACTTACCAATCAAATTAGAGCCCTCATGGCGACGATGGCTTCTGCCTAGATTCTTTCGTGCCAGGTAATGTCATAGTATCCATGTATTTTGGTGTCGAAAACACACGCGTGGACAAGCCTCCCCTCTACGCGTGGCGCATAGGTCTCGTACTTCTGCTTCGCGTCGTGCGTGGTAAGGACTTGACGGATCGTGTATGCGAGGATCGGTGATGGTGTAACAACTTTAGCTAGCATCCGTGCTCTCCCAATGAATCGACTGAAAGTCAAGCAATCTGCACAACACGCACAGAACATGAAGATTATTCACAAAGCGCTTATTTTACTTGACTCAACTAGTGTCGACATCGCAAAGCTCACAGCCGTAAAGCAGCAACTCTTAACTCGCAATGATGAGCTATCGCAGAATAACGAGCAGTATGAGTAGTATATCCCGACCGAACGTATCAAAGAGGACTACACAGCTCTCGCGGAATATCAAGATGAAGTGATCTGCATGCTCGCCGAGATAGGTAGTAGAATGTCGCAAATGGAACGAGCTCAGGCCGGCCATGCGAAAGCTGCCAGTGGGGAAAAAACAGCAACGGCTTTCAGCCACTAGAGCTCAGCAATATTTATGACACCCCGGTTTCCACAGCTGCAGATACCAACACTCAAAGGTAACATCGCACTGTGAACAGGCTATTGAGAGCAATTTGAACAGCCTATTTATCTGAGCAACAACCTGACGCAGTCAACTAAAGTCTACTATCTAAGTCGTTTGCCGTGTGGTGACGCAGTATGTGTGCTAGCGGGTTTTCCCACGACTGAAGCTTGCAACGCTGATGCCATCGCTATGTTGAAGGAAAGGTTCGGTGAGAAAACTAAGATCATCAAGCACAATTTCACGGCACTGAAAAATCTACCGAACATGACATCAGCCAACGAATTCCGCAATTCGCGAAGACTGTATCATGCCACGCAACTGACTGCGCACTGCCTTGGAACCCTGAATGTACCAACAGGGGCATGTTCGGCTATGCTGGTCGGCATCTTTGAGCAGGCTTTGCCGTAAGACAACAGTCTGCGCTTCACTGGAGAACAACGGTGCCGCACCTTGACACGGCTTACTGATGTACGGGCTGCTCAACTTGCTTCGTCAGTTTCACCAACAGAACTGTTAGCAGCGTTCGACGCTGGGATGAACGAACTGCTGCTATTGGTACTACTCAAAGTTGAAAGTAGAGAGCAGCACGCTCTGCACCATAAGTGACATTCCTTCGATGATTGGCAGGATCGAAAAAACAACGATATCTCAATGGCATCAGTTTTGCACATCTTGTCTGACAGAATATTGACGTGCTTTTTCTGCCACACTGATAAGCACGGGACCAGCAGCTGCAACGCCGATATTCCTCTTGCGGTCAAAAAAGAGCAGCTGCAAAAATACAACTGGTGCTTCCGCTGCACGTCAAAGCGCCACCGAGCGAAATATTTTCACGTCAAGTTTATCTGCAATTCATGCCACGGAAAACATGCTTCAAGCATGTGCCACCCCGATTACCGGAAGGTTTTGACCACAGAACTTCAGGAAGTGCTACAGTGCCTGTTTCTTTGAACGCTCTTTAAGACTCATTGCACACCAAAAAAAAAAAAGCGGTGTATCTCGAGAAATTTCGCGTCGAGATCATCAGCAACAAAAGCAGCAAGTGCGTTCATAGTATTTTTGATGGCTGAAACCAAAGAAGCTTCATTTGTGTAAGCTTAACTTAAAGGTGGTCAGAGAAACCCGGTTAGCATTGAATATCTTCGGAAGCACTTGCTCTTCAGCTGCAGAAAAGTGGAACGTGGTTGAGATGCAGCTACGAAGCCGAGACGAAAAGGTTGACTTTCGTATAGAAGCTGTAGTCGTCCCTGACATCTGTCATGACGTAGCTCTGCCAACAGATAACTACGCATTCATTCAAGATTTAAGGAGACAAGGTAAGGTGTTCGCGAACGACTACTGGCATAAGGACACAGTCGACAACAAAATTGGTTTGCCAATAGGTTCAGACTAAATGTAGCAAGTAATCACCGGTGAAGTCGTCAAATGTATAGACGTACCAGGTCTAGTGGCAATGGACATTATCTTTGGTTGGACAGTACAAAAATCTATTAGTCAGAAAACTCTTTGTGATTGTGGATCTCATCTCCTCGTCAGCGCCTTGCACGTAGATGCACCAGAAGAGAAATTTGCAGCGGAAATCTTGCAATCTTTCCCGAAACGTCACTCGACGAACATCATCTGCAGCCAATGCCCTTCAGATAGGTCTATACAGCGCAAGCAGTGACACGCACGTTGTTCACATTGAAAACAAGCTCTTTTTAACAAGGTTACCATAATTTTAACAGGACGAGTGGCGAGGACAGACCGCATGTCCGAACGATGAAGCAGAGCATATCTGTCGACGACTTGTGGCGTGGAGCCGACACTATTGACGAAAGGCATGCGTACTAGGCCAAATGTGGAGAAATCCGAATTGAACCTTGAGAAATGGAAGGCAAGTCCTTCAAGGATATCCAGTTTTTCTCCTTTCTGCCCTGCAGTCCGGCTCGTCGGGAATTCAGTTTCTTTTCATCCAGATCCCAGCTCAAGTAATGCATCAACTGTGCCATTGTCTCCCAGGAATGATTCTCTCGGGAAGCTAAGGTACCGTCAGAGGCTACCGTATTGTCATTGAAAGGAATGGAAATAAACTAATGAAGAATGTAGGCCTCCTTACGAGTATCATCAAACTTCGAATCGAAGTGAAATCAAGACTATGTCATTGAGTGCAACACGATCGGAAGGGCCAATGTTTTGGGCTCTGTCTTCAGTGACACAAGTACATTCTGGTTATGGTGGACTAGTGCTTTCATGTTCTACCAGAAAAGAAGCCGGCACTGTATTTGAGAGGCCCGTCCATGGTGCATAGACCAGACGTCATCGTGCTTCTATGGTGAGGCAGAATCTTTCAAATATAATAAACGCCGTGAGCCAGAGAAGGCAAAGAAGAAAAAGTTGATCGTGTTCGATAATGGATTCTGGCCGAGTACTCATGGTGTAAATGGCTTCTGACTAAACTCTACCGTGTCAGTTAACGTCATAGCGTCTACATAGGCCTTCGACCTCATCGTCCTCTATGGTATCTGTTTCCTTCATTGCCGGTTGATCAGTCTGGCTGTTAGCGGCAGACTGGAGCTTTTTTATGAGTTCATCGCTTACATGAATGTGTGCCGGCATGTGTTCGAATCGGTTTTGCATCGTTTTCATCGTCCGTGTTAAATGAGCTATCTCCGTGTCTATCTTAGTGTGTGTTTTGCTGCCAGCATCCACGTTTGTTGTGCGTTTTCCTTTGACCAAATCTGCAAAGCTCACCGAATCATTTGCCTTGGCGTCCCTCGTTGAGGTCCGTCCAGGTGTGCGGCTGCGAGCCCGGCGTTCCTGCTGCTTTCGAGGTCCTGGTGTGCGGCTCCGAGATCGAGAGTGGCTTTGACTGGGGGCCTGCCAGCGGGATCGGTGGTGGCAGTGGCCTCCTCAGTGGCCCTGCGTCGTTCCCATTGCTTCTTCGTCACAATGTAGGGCGTCTTGTACTTCGCGTGGTAGTTCTGGTCTGGCGTCATGTGTGCGCCCCCACACAGCTTGCGACGGGGGGGGGGAGCAGTGGTGGTCGGGCTGGAGTTAGGGGCGTCACAACAATAGCACAATTTGCCCTGCGGCATTGGGCTCGCGTTCATGCGGCGATCAAATATTCCGCAGCAGTGATACATATTGACTAGCTTGCGATACAAGGTGCAGCGAAGGAAGGTACCACTTTACCGGACGTAGGCGGTACACTCGCAGTCCTTCAAACGCCACGATGATGGTCGAGGTGTTAGTGAACTGTTTGGCTGCTAGGGCTCTGGGGTTTCGTGCGTGTACAATGTTAGTGCGAATGGACTTGGCATCCTGTTCCAGCGTCATGACCTTGATTACTCTCTTCACCATGTCGTGGGGGGCCGTCTCGTGGGCACTAACTTCGTGGCGGCGGTCGCCGATTGTGATGGCTTGTAGTTGTCTGTACTTAGCAATGTGAAAGGCATGGGGTTCGCTCCCGACGATGATGTTTTGGTACTTGTTGGAGTCCACCGCGTCCTCCCCTGCTTTTTTCACCAGTACGTTGGCCGCGCGGTACGTCCACCATGCGAGGAGCACAGTTCCAGCGATGATCACGTCGAGGCTTCCTTAGGGTCGTATCGTGACCTCGAAATCGTTTCGCGGCAGTAGGGGCTTTTTGAAGTTCTTTGAGGCTTACTGTTTGATGTTATGTTGTAGTCAACGCGAACGCCGTCGGTGGCAATCCGCTCCCTCGCCGATGCAGGAGGGGGCTCCGTGTTGCTCTGCGCGTTCATGCGGTTAACTTGGGTCTTGAATGCGATAGTGTACCAGTCTGTGCTCTCTAGAAACTCCTCAGGAGAGATATCCTCTCGATTCACTTGAGGACTTCCATCGTTGATGGGCGAAGCAAGCGCCCGCGTGAGAGCGAAATCGCTCAGCGCATCTTCTTGGGTAGCTGGCTTGCGTGAGCGTCGGGTCAGTCGGGTGCGAGTAAAAAAAAAAAGGAAGCATATCCACGGGGTGATTGGTGGAGAGTGGGGCCCATTCGTGCGTCCATCCCAGCATCCGTCCATGCATCTGCTCCTGCGTCTGTCCACGCGTCCATCCGTCCGTGCAGCCATCCATGCGTCCATCCATGCATCTGTCTGTGTGTCCATTCGTCCATCTATGCAACAATACAAGTACCACCATTTCGCATATTTCATCATATATTCCCCACATAGAAGCACCGTCATCCAGCGGACATTCCAAGGACTAAACGAGAGGTGGCACACGCACACTTTCTTATGGCTGCGCTTCGTGCCTACTTCCCACCTCAAACCACCTCGACTTCATGGTATATACTAGTTCACTGTATTCATTGCACTGCGGCCCAACGTTCGCTAACCTTTTTAAAACCAGCGAGTATAACGTAGCAACCCTTTCTTGTCAGATAGTGTTCAATGTACATGCAAGTGGCTGTTAATGGTGAATGAGAGACAGGAAAATTCAGCTTTTAGTTAACGCGCACGCTACGAATTTTTTATTGTTCACCAAAGCACAGGAGAAATCTCCCACCGGCACCACCTTACAGGTCAAAGTGTAAGACATGTTATGCACTACTACGAGGAACGAAAGGGTGCGGCTTTGAAAAGCTTCGCACCTCTCAAGTTCGACAAATAAATCCTTTCCCACCTTGAGATTTGTTGTCAATGGGAACCTGGTGACATTCCACAGGCATTGTTGTAAAATTCATTGGCTGAATGATCAAAAACTATTACCAAATTAGTCTTGGAAGATGGAGCCGACGTGATGAAGGTCCGCTTCCTTCTGCGACCCGCGTGTTTCTCCAAAAAATGAGAAGGATAAATTCTGATAATTCACGGTTAAAAAAAAAGAAAATGGCAGATCCCACGTACAGCGGGAATCGATAATGTGCGAAGCATGAATGACAAATGTTGATTCAACCTTCACCGTCTATTCACGTCACGTGATGCCATATTTAGTATATGTGGTCCTTGCAAAAACGGCCGCGTACGCGTATGAGCACGGTGCGTTGTCATGTTCTCACATGACACGCGCGTCAGGATTATCATGTTTGCACCAGTCATATATTTCGTCATCCATTGACGTCACGTAACACCAAATTCGGTATATGTGGAGCTAGCGAAACGGCCGCAAGCGCATCATGAAAGGCCCAATATACTTCAATGTAGCGTTGACGCATGCGCACACTTGGCACAGCGACGCTACGTTAGCAAAACGCGAGCACTCGTATTCTTACGCCAGACAGGACATGCGTCCGTCAACACAGCCTGACGGCAAACGGCACGAAATGCGACGTGCTGCATTTCGCACCGATGCGTTACCCAAACAACACTGCGCCTGCTTTTCGTAACGGAGGGATGCCAGACGTGCTGAAACGCTCATGCGTCAAAGCAACACAACAGGCGCGTGCCTGGGAGTATATGTTAGGACCGGCGCCTGGCGTGGCAACGCCGTCGTGACGCGACAAAATGAACGCCGGCGAGCACGCGCACCACCTCATGTTGAAATGTATTGGCGCCTTGACTGTAGCATATAGTCATGGTCTTATATGACATACATCTCATGATTATTATGTCTGCACCAATCACATACCTTCTTCATCCACTGGCGTCACGTAATACAAAATTTGCCATATGTGAAGCTAGCGAAGTGGCGGTGAAGGCATCATCAATGTGGCATGTCGTCATGTTGTTACATGACACGCATGTCGTGATTATCATTTTCGGATTTGTCATTTACCTATGTCGTCCGTTCACTTTGTGTAATACCAAGTTTGGTACATGTGAAGCTAGTGAAACGGCCACGAGCACATCATAAGCGTTGCTTGTAGAACGTTGTTACATGTCACGCATCTCATCTTTATAACTTTTGCACCAGTATCATACCGGCGTTATCCAATCACGTGCCGTAATACCGAATTTGGTATAAGTGAAGCTAGCGAAACGGCCGCGAGCGCATCATGAGTGTGTCATGTAGTGATGTTACATGACACGCATCTCACGTTAATCATGTTTGCATCAGTATCATATCTTCGTCATCCACTCATATCCCGTAATACCAAATTTAGTGTAAGTGAAGTGAGCGAGACGGCCGCGAGCGCATCATGAGCGTAGCATGTAGTCATGTTCTTACATGAATACGTCTCATGATTATCATGTTTGCGCCCCGCCGTGGTGGTCTAGTGGCTAAGGTACTTGGCTGCTGACCCTCAGATCGCGGGATCAAATCCCGACTATGGCGGCTGCATTTCCGATGGAGGTGGAAATGCTGTATGCCCGTGTGCTCAGGTTTGGGTGCACGTTAAAGAACCCCAGGTGGTCGAAGTTTCTGGATCCTTCCACTACGGCGTCTCTCATAATCATATGGTTGTTTTGGGACGTTAAACCCCACATAATAATCAAATCAATTATCATGTTTGCACCAGTCACATACCTTCGTCATCCATTCACGTCCCGTAACACCGAAGTTGGTTCATGAGAAGCTAGCGAAATGGCCGTGAGCGCATCATGAGCATGGCATGTAGTCGTGTTGTTACATGACACACATTTCATGATTATTATGTTTGCACCAGTCACATACCTTCGTCATCCATTCACGTCCCGTAATACTAAATTCAGTATATGCAAAGCTAGTGAAACGGCCGCGAGCGCATCGTGAACGTGGCATGTCGTCATGTTGTTACATTGCACGCATATCATGATTTTCATGTTAGGGTCTGTCGCTTGTGTTCGCCATGCAATCATGTAATACCATACCATTTTTGCAATATGCCATGTGAACAAAACCGCCACGAAAGCTGCAGGGCCACCGAATGTAAATCATGACATTCATGACATACATGTCACGATTTTCATGTTATGACTTGCCAAATATGTTTTTCATACAGTCATGTTGTGCCATACCAAGATTGGTATTTATACCATTATCTAAACAGCCAGGAGAGCTAAAAGTCCTAGGCAGCTAGATAGATAGATAGATAGAGAGATAGATATAGATAGATAGAAAGAGAGAGATAGACAGATAGATAGATGATAGATAGATAGATATATAGATTGTAACGAAGAGCGGCGTGGCAGCTGTGGGCCATGGGCTAGAAAGCGAGGAAGAGGAGGCAGAATAGAACAGAATTCCTGACTTTACAGCTTGCCCTACGAATGGGTGTTGTGTCTGTCTCGCTTACTACAATGGCGCAGCCGTTTAATGAACCTGCGTGCGACGACCCGCGTGAAGAATTCGTCCTACGGAGCGGACGCACTCTCCAGCAGCCCGCAGCTCCTGCTACCGTGGCCATGGCATCCGACCTGGCCACCACGGGTACCGAAGCCAGCGCGCTGCCTGCAGGCGTCCTTGCCAAACCACAAGGTGACTTTACTGACTTGGCTTCGCAAACCGCCTCCTTGCCCAGGGACGCCGTGCACGCTCCCTTGGACTTCGCCTCAGGTACCTTCCCTGGAGCAACGTCGGTACCGTCGCCAGAAGACAGGCGTAATTCCTCGCCTGTAGCCGCCAGTGAACTCTGCACGGTTCTGCAGACCATCGCTACTTCGAGCCAGCGTCTTGCAGACGCCACCGTCACCTTCTCAGCAGCCTGTGCACGCACCACGTTGCCTCCTCCGTCTATGGCAGAAATTCCTGTCTTTACTGGCGCTGATCAAGACCCAACCGTCTGGCTGGATGAAATCCATTCGTTGGCCCGTCGACATGCATGGACTGACGACGTGACGCTATCGCTAGCCGTAAGCCGACTGCGCGAGTCCGCCAAAGCGTAGCAACAATACGATGACTGCAAGTACAAATCCTGGAGTGACTGGACTACAGCCTTCGTCACGGCCTTCCCACCACTTCCATCCGCATACGACGACCATTTCATGCGCATGCGATCGCGTCGGCAGGCTCCATCGGAAGACGCCCGTAAATACGTCTACGATAAGCTCGGGCTTCTCGGCAAATGTGGCATTACATGGATCTCTCCCGCTGCCCGCCAGTATGTAGTTGATGGCTTGGCTGACCCTATCTATGCTGCCATGTTATCTTGCCAGTCACCTGAAGCGTCACCGCAGGTTTTCGCTCAAAAGGCAGCCGAACTTCAGCAAAACTTTCGTCGTCGGCTTAGCATGGACACATTACCGACTGTCCGTTCAACCTACGCTTCCACACGACACGGATGCTTCAAGCACGAATGCGGTCACATTGGCCACAACACCAAAAAGTGTCGTCAACCTTTCCCGACCCGAATCCACTACCAAGCTTGTCAAACTCCTCAGATGTCCATTCATGTTGAGGGAATAGGTGACCTATCTGCTCTGCTGGATACCGGTGCGGAATGAACGGCGGTACACCGACGTCATGCTCCGGACACTATTCGACCGTGGACGCAACCTCCCCTCTGCGGACTTGGAGGAAGTGCCATGCCACTCGGAATGCTCGACATTTCAGTCCGTATGGCAGCGGGCACTAAAGTTCTTCCAGCCATTCCCGTCTTTGAAGACCTCCATGCCGACATGATCCTTGGTGCTGACTTCTTGCTATCTGATGATATTGAGCTCACCATACATCGTGGCCACGTCGAGCTCCGGTGTTCGACAGCTGGGACTACCGCCACAACCCTGCCACCACCGACAGGTGAAACGTCCACTCCGCCTACCTTATCTTATATATTGGCTCGCCATCAGCCAGTATTCGCTATTCGCTAGCAATACAGCAGAACTGCCAGGCACTAATTTGCTGCTTCATCGCATACCAACGGGAGATCATCCACCAATATGCGTACCACTGCGACGATACGCTGAACGAGAACGCGCAGTGATCGCAGAACAAGTAGATGAAATGCTTGCCGCGGGCATTATTAGGCCGTCATCGATTCCGTGGGCAGCGCCAGTCGTCCTTGTTCGCAAGAAAAACGGATCACTACGTTTCTGCGTGGACTACTGGCAGCTCAATAAGTGTATAATGCCTGACTCCTACCCTTTACCCCGCATTGATGACGCTGTTGATACAGTACGTCACTGCAAGTTCTTTTCGTCGCTTGATTTACGCGCAGGGTACTGGCAGATTAACGTCGCGGAGGAAGATCGATGTGAAACGGCCTTTCGCACACCTTTCGGGTTGTATGAATTCAACCGCATGCCGTTTGGACTATGAACGGCTCCTAGCACTTTTCAGCGTGCGATGAATTCAGTGCTCGGACCATTGTAAAACCAAGCCTGTGTGGTGTACTTAGACGACATCCTGGTCGTTGGCAGGTCGGAGGATGAACACTTTCGCAATTTGGACGAAGTACAACACAGACTCTATGCAGCAGGGTTTCGTTTGAACAAAGAGAAATGCCAGTTTGGGGTGTCCATGATTTCGTACCTGGGACATAATATATCTCCTGTCGGCATTCAGCCACTCCCGGAGCGAATAGGTGCCGTGTCGCAGTATCCCACACCAACCTGCTTGAAGCAGATTCAGTCATTTCTGGGTATGGCGTCGTATTTGCGAAGGTTTATTCCCCACTTCGCTTTGATCGCAGCTTCCTTGAGCGGTCTTTTTAAAAAAAAGACGCGCGGTTTCAATGGGGCGTCTCACAAGAAAATGCTTTTCGAGCCATGAAACAAAAGCTCACTTGTTGCCCCATACTAAGTCACTTCAATGAAGACTGGTCCACCGAAGTGCACACTGATGCCAGCCAAGTCGGCCTAGGAGCTGTGTTAGTGCAGCGCGATCCAGATGGCGTGGGACACGTGGTCGCTTACGTCAGCCGAAAACTTTCAGACGCCGAGCGCCACTATCACTCCAACGAGCTTGAATGTCTTGCAGTGGTATGGAGCGTCGATGGTAAGTTTCGACATTTTCTTTTCGGGCGTAAATTCACTGTTGTGACTGATAATGCTGCTAGAGCATGGATGTTCTCCAAGCAGCAACTTAAGCACAAATTTGCCCGGTGGATAATCACGCTGCAAGAATAGGATTTTGACGTGCGCCACCGCGCCGGGGTGCTAAACAACGTCACCGATGCACTGCCACGGAACCCCCTTGACTGCGCGCAACAAACCAGGTAAACCCACATTTTTTTCGCCCAGATGGATATATCCCGAGCCCAACAGGAGGATGAAGATTTGGCATCCATTATTGCATTTATTACTGACAAGGGAAATCACAGTACTTTTGTGATGCGCAATGCCGAATTGTACAGGCGTCACTGGCGAGCGAACCGATCCGAAGAACGTTACCTCCTGGTGATCCCGAAATCCCACAGGTCAGAAATATTTTGAGCCATTCACGATTCCCCAGAAGGCGGACACACCGGCCAACGAGCCACACTCCGGAAACTACAAGAACGTTTTTGGTGCCGAAGATGCAAAGTAGCGTCCGTTCGTATGTCGCCAGTTGCAAAATTTGCCAGCAGTTTAAGTGACTGCCTGGGTGTCAACCTGGATTACTAACACCAGTCTAGATACCCGAAACAATTTTCCACACGATTCGCATTGATTACATGGGACCTCTACCCACCACCACTGCAAGAAATCGTTACGTCATTGTAGCAGTAGGCTACCTGTCAAAATACGTGGTAGTGGACGCCGTGCCATCTCTTGCATCCACTTACCTAATCGACTTCCTCAAGCACCGATTTGAATGGAGACATGGCTTACCAATAAAGTTAATATTTGATCGGGCTACAACGTTTCGTAGCGGGGAACTGAAAAAGTACCTTTGCATGGCAGGCGTGCAGCACCACTTCGCATCCACGTTACATCCTCAAGCAAACGGCCTTATTGAGAGAACAAACCAGAACATCCAGACACGACTCGCTCCATATACGAAGGCAGGGACAAGAGGAGAGGCCGAGTGGGACGTCCACCTTCCGTCAGCCGCTTTTGCGATTAACACGGCACTGCAGACGTCTACCGGGGAAACGCCCTACGAAATTGTGTGTGGGAAACTACCACAGCTGAAAGCGGTCCTCAGTCTGGATGCTCCCATTGTAATTCCACGTGCCAACGATCGCAAAGCGGCCTGTCAGAAGATCCGAACTGAGGCGATCAAGAAAGCCACCTACGCACAAGAAAATCAAAAGCGCCACTATGACAGACGCCGTAGACCCTCTCCTGCTTACAACATCGGGGACGAGGTCTGGGTGCAAAGGGGCACCAGCGGGCCTGGCAAGAAGCTACTCCCTAAAATCGACAGGCCATTCATAATTACTCAGCGTGTAAAAGAAAATACCTGGCGTGTGAACACCTCAGATGCGAACTTTACTCTGGATAAACGCAAAAGGCTTGGTGTGCCATTGCACCTTAATACGCTGACATGCTCTGCAAGTGCGAACACATTCATGAATGTTAGCGTGTATGCACGGCCAGGCATAGCGTTCAGTGACCAGATGTTGCCTAGCTCTTACGCCTGGATGGCAGCTTGAGTGGAGGGTGTCAAAAACAACTTTGCCGTGCATGTGTCGCGCTTGAAAAAAGCAGTCGGACCGCTGCAGGTACAATGGACTGTAATTTCTTTTTTTTTGTTGTCAGGTCCGCAGTGGGGCTGAATGTAACGAAGAGCGGCGTGGCAGCTGTGGGCCATGGGCTAGAAAGGGAGGAAGAGGAGGCAGAATAGAACAGCTTGCCCAACGAACGGGTGTTGTGTCTGTCTCGCTTACTACAAGATAGATAGATACGCTCAAAATCACCAAAGTTCGCTAAGAATTGCTTCGCATTTAATACGGGTGCTATTGTGGGATTACATGCGTACGCTCATATTCTCGCACTTCGCGCATCGCGCAGACGCTATCTATGTCTCATCATCATCATCATCATCATCATCATCATCATCATCATCATCATCATCATCATCATCATCATCATCCTGACTACGCGCACTACAGGGAAAGGCCGCTCCCATGAAACACCAATTGACACAGTGTTGTGCTTTCCGCGGTCACGTTACACCTATAGCACTCTGAAACGCGGTTCCGATAACACAGCGCGGTTTATTAATGCATCTCCGCCATTGTTCCAACTCCTTCTTCTTTCTCTTCTGCAGACTACCCACTACTAGCTTATGTCCCAAGTGTGTCGTGCCAGAAGAAGAAAAAAGTATGCCGCAGATAGGCCCCCCTGCAGACAAGTGGCCGTGGGCAGTTGAAGAAAAAAAAATATCGGACGGAGCTTGTCAGAATGGGTGCCGGCTTGATCCTTCCAATGCTAACTGTGTCTTCATGCCCATTACGCAGGGTTGTAAAATGATGTTCAGAACGCTTGATGACTGGGGAAGGACCGTCATAGCGAGGCTGAAGAGCACGGTGAGACGCATCGACACGAACAAAAACGTGTGAAGATGTCTGTAGGTTTGCCGGCAGAAAAACGTCGTCCTTAGTGTGAGCTGATGTTGGTGATGGGCTCAAGTTTTGCGTGAAGATCCGCAGACGCTGGACGAAAGAAGATGGATCCGAAACACTGAAACACTCTGTGTAGTAACGGGGATGACGAGGTCACCAGGCAAACGGAGTGTGCAGCCATAAACCATCTCGGCTACAGAGCAGGCAAGTTGTGGCCGTAGTGTTTAACGCAGGCCGAGAAGCACGATGGGGAGGTGTGATACTCAATATTCGGCGTGAGGCTGTGAGGCGAGTGCTGCTTTCAGATGATGGTGGAGTCTCTCCACTAAGTCATTTGATGCTGGATGATACGCATTTGTGCGAATACGCCCACAACCAAGTAGAGATGTGACAGAGGTGAAAAGCGCGGACTCAAACTGTCTACCTCGATCAGTAGTCACCGTTGATGGTACACCGAAACGGGTAATCAAGGTAGCAAGAAAGGTACGAGCAGCTGTTTCTGCCGTGATATCAGGCATTGGAGCTGCTTCAGGCCACCTGGTGTACCTGTCAATACACGTAAGCAAATACGTATTTCCCCGACATGGAGGTAATGGCCCGACAATGTCCAAACGAATGGTGTCGAAACGTGCATCAGAGAGAGGGAATTTTCCCGGTGGAGGCTTGGTGTGCTGTTGCACCTTGATACGCTGACATGCTCTGCAAGTGCAAACCCAGTCACGAATGTTAGCGTGTATGCACGGCCAGGCATAGCGTTCAGTGACCAGATGTTGCGTAGCTCTTACGCCTGGATGGCAGATGGAGGGGAGGATGTCAAAAACAGCACGACGAAGCTGTGAAGGAACATAGCTACGAGTGCAGTTGTGTGAATCATCGCACCAGAGCGTAACGTCGTCGTTGGGGAAGTTGACTTGTTCCAACCAAAGGGAAGTAGAGGATCGCAGTCGTGGAAGCTCATCGTCTAATGCCAGTGCCTCCACGAGCGAGGACAATGAAAGGTTGGTGGTGCCTGTCGTGGCATTGATGGTAATACGACTGAGAGCGTCCGCTGCACTGTTAGAGCTGTCTTTTACATAACGTATGTCTTTGGTGAATTCGGCAATGAAAGCAAGGTGTCGAAGTTCTCTAGGAGTGTGCGTGGCACTGCAGGAACGTAAAGACGAAACAAGGGGCTTGTGGTGGGTATGAATGGCAAATTGTCGCCCTTCAAGGAAGTACCTGAAATGCTTCACCGCAAGGTAGGCCGCGAGGAGCTCCCGTCCGAAAGTACTATATCGGCGCTAAGTGTCGCATAAATTGCGGTAAAAGAAGGAAATTGAAGCCCATGCACCATTGTTTTATTGATGAAGAGCGGCCCCAACTGCTTCTGAAGAAGCGTTCACCATGAGGCTAGTGGGAGCAGTTGGTGAAAGGTGGTGCAGGAGGGTGGCCTGGGCGAGTTCGGTCTAAACGGCGGCAAGAGCATGATCCGTGACCGTGTCCCAGGGAAGTGCGGCTGACTCGGCTTGCAAAGTTGAGAGTAGTGCTTCCAGAGGCTGCAGCAGTGTAGAGCATGTAGGGATGAAGCGGCGATAAAAATTGACGAGTCTGAGAAAACGTCGTAGATTGCGTATGGAGGTGGGAGGCGGGTACTCGAGGATGGCTTGAAATTTGTCAGGTAGAGTGATGCCATCTTTAGTGATCTGATGTCCGAGGAATGGTATCTCCGAGACTCCAAACTGACACTTTTCTACATTGATGGCAAGGTCGTTATCACGCAGTCGAGTGAAAAGCTGATAAATGTGCCTTCTGCGTTTCAGCGTCCTTGCTGGCAACGAGAATATCGTCGATATAGGCGAAACAAAACGGTAAGCTTCTTGTGACTTCGTCTATAAAACGCCGAAATGTCTGAGCTGCGTTTCTCAAACCGAAAGGCATTAGTAAATACTCATAGAGCCCAAATGGAAAATTATTGCAGTTTTGGGAATGTCAGAAGGCTCAACGGGGATCTGGTGGTAAGCTTTCCCAAGATTAATCTTCCAGTATACAGTTGTGCCGGTTAAAAAGGCAGTACAGTCCTGAATATTGGGTAGCGGGTATCGATCTGGAACGGTGACTGCATTGAAAGCCCGATAATCACCACAGGGCCGCCAGTCATTGTTCTTCTTAGGAACCATGTGTAGCGCCGATGACCACGGGCTTGATGACGGACGAATGAATGATTTGCAACTGTAACATATGCTCAAACTCGTTGCGAGCAATTATAAGTTTATCAGGGCCAAGTCGGTGAGGGCGGCCATGAACCGGTGGTCCGGTGGTAACGATGCAGTGGGTCACAGTGTGCTTGGGGGTCTTATCCATGGGAGACTGCGTTGTAATCTCCGGAAACTCTTTGAGCAGGGCTGTATATGGTGACGTGGGCGGTTTCACGAAAGTGGTGATTAGGGTCGTAGCGCGTGACCGAAAACCATTGACCGATAAGCCGGTATGTCTATCCACCAGGCGACACCGGTTCATATCCACGAGGAGATGAAAATGCCTTAAGAAATCGGCGCCTAAGATTGCGTAGCGTACGTCTGTTATCCGAAATAACCACTGCAGTTTCATCTTAAGACCCAGATCAAGGGTCAGAGAATTCTGTCCGTAAGTTGCGATGACCGAAGAATTGATCACTTGCAAAGAAGTTGACTTCTCGCGAAGACGCCGGTCAGTTTTGGACGCTGGAATTATGCTGACTTCTGCTCCAGTGTCCACCAGCAAGCGCAGACCTGTAGTTCTGTCGGTGATGTGGAAGAGGCGGCTTGATGCTTGGCCTTGATCGCCCGCCGCTGTTATCGACGATCGATCGGAACGTTTCCGATGCGCCATGAGCAAAGTGGCACACATCTGCAAGCCGCGGCATGAAAACGCCGGTGATAACAGCATGTGTTCTGCGGTGAAAAGCAGTGCTCGGGCTGGTGAAGGGGCCGTTGCGGGGCAGCCGACGTGAGAGATGGTCTATGTGGACGAGGCTGGTCATTTAAGTTGCGAATGCTCAGTAATTGTAGACGCAAGTCGGTGACTTCAGCTGCGAGTTTTTTCACCGTTTCTCGAAGGGAATCTGCTTCGGAAATCGGAGAGGTGTGGGCAGCGTTTATGACTGCCAGAGCAACGTCCATCATGTCGTCGGCCATTTCTGCCAGCTACGACAGCGGCTTATCCTGAGCTGAGACAAGAGCCATTCGCATGGTAGGTGGCAGACGCTGTAAAAACAACTCACGTAGTATGGATGTTTCCGAGCCGTCCGGCTGGTCCCCAAGCAGGTGCTGCAGGTGACGTAGAAACTGTGGGGGACGGTGGTCCCCGAGCTCTTCGTTGCACAGAAGTTGCTGAATGCGCCGATGCTTAGGCGGAACGAGTCGGTGAAGAAGAGCCTGTTTGACTGTCTTATGGAACCTGCGATAAAGTAGTGGTGCAGGCTCTTCTCACAATCTGTCGTATATGGAGTGTCACCAGGCAGGCCCACGAGGATGTCGCGTATTTCGGCCATTTATTCTTTATTCTTTATTCTTTATTCATACATATCCCCGCTTTGCCAGAGGCGTTACCGCAGGGGGGTTACAAAGTTGAAAAAAATACATCTTCATTAACACTGCACACTTGCTTAGATGTCAAACAATTCCATTCGTTAATAGTTTTAACAAAAAACGAGTTTGAATACAGGTTCCTGTATTGCCTGTGGTTCCATTGCCTGTGGCGGCAACGCTTCAACGATGAGCTCATGCTTGCGAACGTCAGACGTGATGCGATGAATGCGGAACTTGTTCTCGACTTGAATGAACCATAAGGAGGGATCGGCAAGCCACAGCTGTGGTAGCGTCATGGTAGTAGTACTTCCAACAACACCCGAAGAGGGTACATGGCCGGATGCAGTGGCAGCGGTACCAGGGCTGAGGCTGTCGAGATGTTCACGCTGCTCCATGGAAGGTCGCGTTCGTAGTCCGGGTCACCAATAAATATAGCACTCTGAAACGCGGTTCCGATAACACAGCGCGCTTCACATCTCTGCCATTGTTCCAAATCTTTCTTCTTTCTACTCAGCAGACTACCCACTACTAGCTTATGTCCTAAGTGTGTCGTGCCAGAAGAAGAAGAAAAGTATGCCACCCACCGTTTGACATTTTATACTCACCGGCCCACCTAACTTTCTGCCTCCCCTTCCTTCGTTTGTATTCTTTGGGAATCCAAGCTGTTGCCCTTAATGACCAGAAGGTATCCTGTCTACGTGCTACGTGCCCGGCCCACGTTCGTTTCTTCTTCTTGATTTCAACTATCGTATCCTGAACTCCGGCTTGTTCCCTGGCCCACTCTGTTCTCTTCTTGTCTTAAGGTTACACCTATCATTATTCCATTCCATCGCTCGCGTCGTCGTCGTCCATTTAAACCGAACCCTCTTTGTAGGTCTCCAGGTTGCTTCCATGACTATATCAATGCGTCTCAAGAAACGTTAAACTTATTTGACATCGCAAGGCCGAGTAACGTTTGCCAGAGCCGCCACCTGTTGACAGGAAGACAAAGAGACTTTGAGATAATTTTGCAACTCAAGGCGATCGGTTCATGATATGACGAGTTCGCCCTTGTAACTCAGTTTACGGTCGCTATCTTGCCCTCTGTGAAGCGAAGTTGTGCGAACGCTTAGAACGTCTTCAAACATGTTGAAAAATCAGTTCGATTTGAACTGCTAAAGTGAAAATATTTTGCCGGGTGGCAAAAGACCTTCAAAGAAACGATAAGAAATTATTTCATATTTTTATAATTGCTGAGGCTTGTGTCCCTGTAGACACGTGCCATTGAAGGTTCACATACGTGTTCCCGATATCAAAGAACCCTGCAACGCTTTTTGAGCAGGATCAGAAAACGCTGCCGATCGGTAGTAAAAGCTCCCAACAACATGCGAGTCAAATATTATAGCGCAGCACGCGGCCTGGAATGCACAATACATTATCAAAGTCAGCTGAAAATTACTTTCTCTTTTATCGACAAATGACGTAAGACGCTGAAGGACCACTCCTAGAAAGGCCATCTATCAGCCATTGGCTGATTTCAGCATTGGGCCCTCGGTCGCTAGAGATCGCCGTGGGAGGCCACGAGTTGTCCACGCGTACTCGCGCGATCCCACTGATAATGCCGCCCATTCAAGGCAAAAAAAAAAAAAATAAACGAATTAGCAGATCTCACGTACAGTGGGAATCAATCATATGCGAAGCACGAATGAGAAAGGTTGATATGTAACTTTAAAGTCAGCACAACGTTACGAGGTCGAGGTATATGATCCCGTACACGACTTCCGTGTCATGATTATCGTGTTTGGATGTGTCGCTCACATTCGTCATCTATTAAAGTCACGTGATACCAAATTTAGTATATGTGGTGCTAGCGGAACAGCCGCGAGCACGCTATGAGCGTGGTATGTTGTCATGTTCCTAAATGACATGCGTGTCAGTATTATCATGTTTGCACCAGTAATATATTTCGTCATTCATTGACGTCAGTAACACGAAATTTGGTATATGTGGAGCTAGCAAAACGGCCACGAGCACATAATGAAGGGCCCAATACACTTCAATGTACCGGTGACGCGCGCGCACGATGGGCACACCGACGCTACGTTAGCAAAACGCGAGCACTCTATAGTCTGACGCCAGGCTCGACCAGCACGACCAGCGTCCACCGGCGCGGCTCGACAGCAACCAGCGCAAAATGCGACATGCTGCATTTCGAGCCGATGCGTTACCCAGCCAACACTGCGTTTCCCTTTTTTCGTGACGGATGGATGCCGGACGCGCTGAAACACGCTTGCATCAAAGCAACGCAGCGCGGCGGGTGCCTGCGAGTAAATGGCAGACGAAATGACCGCTGGCGAGCACGTGCAGCGCGTCCCGTTGAAAGGTATAGACGCATTGACTGTGGCATGTAGTCATTTTCTCACATGATACGCATCTCATGATTATCATGTTTGCACCAGTCACATACCTTCGTCATCCATTGACGTCACGTAATACCAAATTTGGCATAAAGGAAGCTACCGAAACGGCCGCGAGCGCAACATGAGCGTAGCATGCAGTTTTGTTGTTACATGACACGCATCTCATGTTTATTTTGTTTGCACCACTATCACACCATTCATTCAGGGCCCGCAATACCAAATTTGGTATGAGGCTAGAAAAACAGCCGCCAGCGCATCATGAGTGTGTCATGTAGTGATGTTACATGACATGCATCTCGTGTTAATCATGTTTGCACCAGTCACATACCTTCGTCACCCATTCACGTACCGTAATACCAAATTTGGTATATGTCACGCTGGCGAAACGGCCGCGAGCGCATTATGAGCATGGCATGTATCATGTAGTTACATGACGCGCATGTCATGGTTTTCATGTTAGGGTCTGTCGCTTGTGTTAGCCATGCAATCATGTGACCCCATACTAGTTTTGTAACATGCCATGTGAACGAAACCACCGCAAGAGCAGCAGGAACATGAAATGTAAATGATGAATTCATGACATACATGTATGATTTTTATGGTGTGACTAGTCAAATACGTACTTCATACAGTCATGTTATGCCATACCACCATTTGGTATTGATACCATTATCGAAACGGACAGGAGAGCTAAAAGTCATAGGCGGCTGGATAGATAGGTCGATACGCTTAATGTCCCCGAAGTACGCAAAAAAAATGCTTCTCTTTTAAAAGTGTTCAAGGTCACTAGGCGCGCTTGACGTAGTTTTATGCGCCTTCCATCCATCCCTGCTTAGCTTACATCGCTTTCGTCGGAACGAAAGAAGAAAAAAAATGCAATTGCAGCAAGCGGCAAAGCTTTGAACTTCACTGGCACTGGATCAATTCCTAAACGTTTTTCGGCGTTAAATTTGTGAGGGAATAAGCTTTTCTAGGGAATTCATTTCATGGCTACTTGAAAACTTGTTTCAGGGCCATTTCAAAATGATAACAAAAATTGACCACACCTCGCAGAAGAAAATTGTGAGGAAATGCGAATTCATTTTTTGTGTCGAGAGCTCATTGCGTAGCAATTTTAGTAGCGTAAATTAATGACAAGACGAAGATTTGTGCCCCGTAGCCACTTATTCAGACATTCATCAGCCAGCCAACTATCAAGAGTGATGCGCGCGCTTGACTCTCCCCCCCTCTCCCCCCCACACACACGCACACGCACACGCACACGCACACACACGCACGCACACACACACACACACACACACACACACACACACACACACACACACACACACACACACACACACACACACACACACACACACACACACACACACACACACACACACACACACACACACACACACACACACACACACACACACACACACACACACACACACACACACACACACACATTGTTTATTCGCCTTGTCAACTTGTGTGCAGCTGACGATAAGGGTGACGGTGATGGTGGCGGCGGCGGCGGACGTTCTACGGATCTCACGAAGCAGACTTACCTCACGGATCCGATCTTCAAAATGGGCCAACCGCGCCAGCCAATCACACGGCCAACGCCTGCATCAACGCCTTCTTCACCAAAGCCCGTTACCACAACTCCTCTGCCCACGCGTCCGCCCGTGACAACTAAGCCAACCACAGGTGTGTTCGTTGTCGATGAAAAAGATTGTTCATCGACAGAGTGTTACGCCTGTAAAAAAAAGTTTCGTTACGTGTGGTTACTATGGCTAATGCGAGTGGCTATTCTGATAATTGCAAAAAAGCTGTCATTTTGAAATTTCAACTACTCTTGTTTAGACATTTTGGCTCAGAGGTATTCATAAAAGCCAACCACCGCCATTAATAACACCTCAATGTAACGAAATGACCATAACGTGATATTTCACAGCTTAAACATTAGGATGATGATGATGTCAGTAATGCATATATATCGATCAATAAACAACGGCTTCAGTATTGAAGATTGTAAGCTGAAACTGTGTGCTGACAACCGATTTCACTTGCTATAATAATACATGACGTTGAGGACGTTTTCAGCGGAGATTACCAGATGATGCCTTTCACAGGTCTGAATGTGCAGCCTTATTACCAAACTGGCGAAGCGTCGCCGCTCGCAGGGTGACATGAATGTCGAAGCAAGAAAGTTACGTTGACTCAGTGCGTGCTCGAATAATTAGAAAGAAAGATGCTTCGCCCGCAAACTTAGGGGGCATGGCACCCTGGATAGGCCTCATAAAATAACACAGGTGCAAAGCGCTTCTTAATACCATGAACCGCTCTCGTCTTTCTTAGTCCTCCTACTGCAGTTGTTTGTTCCAAAAAATAGGAAAATTGTGGGGTTGGAGGCCTCAGTCCGGTCAGTTGGTTCGGTGATCGGCGATCGGTCAAGCGAAGTCAGTCAGTTTTATTTTCGTTGCAATCAATAAAATACATTGTCTTTGCGAATATAGGCAACCGAAGAAAAAAAATTGCCCGCAGCTTCCCTCGGGGGAACACTGAGGAGGATGCGGAGCATATAATTGGTTAACGGGGTGTTAAAGTGCGACTTACTTGTGTCGATGGCTAAATTGGTTAACGTGGTTGTGAAATGGGGTGTTAAATTGCGACTTACTTGGGTCGATGGCTAAATTGGTTAACGTGGTTGTAGGAGGGGGTGTTAAATGAGTGAACACGTACACACGTATGCGAAAGGGCGGCGCTGGTCGAAGGGACGTCGATCATTGTGTTTGTGGATTCGTTGGAATTCATTTCACCGCGACCTTGGACGTCGACGCGCCGTACAAACCAACCGACGAGCGGCAACTGAGCGAGCGAGCGCCGACCTTGAGTATATATACAGCTCGACGGCGCATGCACTGTCAGCTGTTGAATGGTCTCGAAGCGCGACGCCACATGCGCGTCCACTGGAGAATCAGGAGAATTGTAGATGTCGAACGCGGTGTGTAGAGGAGGAAGGGTGCACAGATGGTGGAGGAGTGAAGCACGCGCGGTGTGTAGAGGAGGAAGGGATGCACAGATGGTGGAAGAGTGGGCGACGGCGCGACGGCGCATGCGCGCGCGTCAGCTGTTGAATGTTCGAGAAGCGGTGCGGACGGCGCGGACGGCGCGGACGGCGCACTACAAGGCGCGAGTATAAGATGCTTCCGCATCTAAAAAAAGCAGCGTTTTCGCAGCTTGACTGTGTTCTGGTTCAGAGGATCAGATGTTCGTCGGACCCTCCGCCCCTTTGGCTACGCTAGTAATTACTACTGCTGTTTTTTCTAAACGTCTAAATACTTCAGAAGAAGAATGAATTGGTTTCATTTATATTTGATAACGCCTGCCTTGTGTATTTAAATGCCAGTGCAATCAAGCACTCCTTAACTGGAGTCGTTGGTCTGCCTATTATAAGTTCAGAGAATGGTCGTGATGCGACGCCACATGTACGGTAGGGCTGCCTGCGTCACAGGTGCGTTTTAGCACTTTCGCACGGGCGGAGATACGATAAACGTGTTTTACTCTCAAATGTAATACGTCAGTCAGATTTGTTTCTTCATGATCAGTTTTTGTCTGTAGAAGCAAGGACGCCACATTCTCACAGCGCTCTTAAAGTCAGCGCACACAATCGATCGAAAGATGGAACCGAATACCAATCGGTAGAATAAAGTATATAAAAAAAATTGCAGCTGTCCGTTTCATCAAATGAGCGGCTGTTGAAAACCAGACACAGAAATAAGTTTATTCCTTTCTAAGAATGTGAAGGCGCATGCAAGCATTATCCAGATGAAATAGTTGCGTGCCATAAAACTGTATTGCTATAATAAAACTACTATAGCACTAGCGTAGCAAGAGGGAACTGGGAGTTCCCCCCCTCTGAAGTTTTTCTATCTGGTGTGCATGTCATCATCATCATCATCATCAGCCTGACTACGTCCACTGCAGGACAAAGGCCTCTCCCATGTTCCGCCAGTTAACCCGGTCCTGTGCTTGCTGCTTCCAATTTATACCCGCAAACTTCTTAATCTCATCTGCCCACCTAACTTTCTGTCTCCCCCTAACCCGCTTCCCTTCTCTGGGAATCCAGTCAGTTACCCTTAATGACCAGCGGTTATCCTGTCTACGCGCTACATGCCCTGCCCATGTCCATTTCTTCTTCTTGATTTCAGCTATGATATCCTTAACCCCCGTTTGTTCCCTAATCCACTCTGCTCTCTTCTTGTCTCTTAAGGTTACACCTACCATTTTTCTTTCCATTGCTCGCTGCGTCGTCCTCAATTTAAGCTGAACCCTCTTTGTAAGTCTCCAGGTTTCTGCTCCGTAGCTAAGTACCGGCAAGATACAGCTGTTATATACCTTCCTCTTGAGGGATAGTGGCAATCTACCTGTCATAATTTGAGAGTGCTTGCCGAATGTGCTCCACCCCATTCTTATTCTTCTAGTTACTTCAATCTCGTGGTTCGGCTCTGCGGTTATTACCTGCCCTAAGTAGACATAGTCTTTTACAGCTTCAAGTGCACTATTACCTATCTCGAAGCGCTGCTCTTTGCCGAGGTTGTTGTACATTACTTTCGTTTTCTGCAGATTAATTTTAAGACCCACTTTTCTGCTCTCCTTGTCTAACTCCGTAATCATGAGTTGCAATTCGTCCCCCGAGTTACTCAGCAATGCAATGTCATCGGCGAAGCGCAGGTTACTAAGGTATTCTCCATTGACTCTTATCCCTAACTGTTCCCATTCTAGGCTTCTGAAAACCTCCTGTAAGCACGCGGTAAACAGCATTGGGGAAATTGTGTCCCCCTGCCTTACACCCTTCTTGATTGGTATTCTGTTGCTTTCTCTATGAAGCACTATGGTAGCAGTTGATCCCCTGTAGATTTCTTCCAGAATGTTTATATATACTTCATCTACGCCCTGATTCCGCAGTGTTTGCATGACGGCTGATATTTCTACTGAATCAAACGCCTTCTCGTAATCTATGAAGGCTATGTATAGTGGTTGGTTATACTCTGAGCATTTCTCTATTACCTGATTGATAGTATGAATGTGGTCAATTGTTGAGTAGCCTGTTCGAAATCCTGCTTGTTCCTTTGGTTGATTGAATTCTAATGTTTTCTTTACTCTGTTAGCAATTACCTTTGTAAATAGCTTGTATACTACAGAGAGCAAGCTGATCGACCTCCCACATGGTGTGCATGTATACGCAGGCATATATACGAACTCACGAACGTACCTATAAAGTATGCTCTAACCACTGTCCCCCACTGCCCATAAAAATTTGTCTGCGCTACTCATCATAATTCAACCATGACCCTGAATAGGCATGTTCAAGCCAAATTTTCAGAAAAAGAACAGAGGTCTATAGTAAATACCAGACGTAATTCGGAAAAAGAACAATTGAAATAATCATATACTTCTGGTCAAGCAGCAGTTTCTTTTTCATCAGATGCAGTGGAGCGTCAAAAAGACCTACGTCAAGAAATCGAAACTTAGGAATGATTCACACATCAGTACTATGAGAGCTAAGCGTGCACAAATGATTTGGATATGCGACGTATGAGTGCAGTGGTGTAGTTGAAGGTCGTCTTAGCAGCACTTGATACCGTATGAATCTGAGAACGAATGAATTATCATCCGGCCCAACATGGCCTTCTTACCATTTAATTATTCTCAAACACTTCACCATACTCTTTTTTCCTGTGTCATTATAACGAAAATGCCACCACATAAAGTGCAATGTGAAACCTGTGTTTAAATCTTTGCCGAAACAGCATTCGCTAAAGCGATACTACTCAATTAAAATATGTATTGATGCTTACTGTGCGGAGTAGTAAATCTGAAGAACCAAAATCAGGTTTCGGTGATCTGTGATCTTCAGAAAATATTTTTTTCCTAAAAGTCATCGCCTTAAGTGCTGCCTATTTTCAATCAGTACGCTATTAAGAAAATGCGCAGCATTTCACTACATTTGAAACAGCCGCTTGTTATAACTGCACAAGTAAGGTGCGTTACGGCTAGAATGCGTTCCAAGGTATGGTGAAACAGTTTTATTCATGAATGAATGCTTGCCCAGTCTTTCTATTTTCTGAAGTTACTGGTTAAACCACGCCAGGAGAGCCCATACTCTGGTCCCATGATGTGAATGGCAAACATAGTCGTTCGCGGCCTTCTAAGTGTACGAGTACACCATGGCACATGTCCAGCGAGAGAACAAAGAATATAATGTGCTTGACGATGGATGGAGTGATCACGTATTTTTGCGCGATATCGCAGGTGCTCCGACGACTACAACGACCGCGAAAAGGACGACTACTAGAAGGACTACGACCCCCACAACCACCACTACGACCACAATGGCTACCACGACTAGTCCAACAACTACTACGACAAGCACTATTACGACGACAAGCACGACGATGACGACTACTACTACGACAACCACATCGACAACTACGACTACCACGACGACAACTACGTCAACGACTTCAACTACTACGACAAGTACGACGACTACGACTACCACGACAACTACAACTACGACATCCACAACTACGTCGACGACGACTTCAACTACGACGACAAGTACGACTACCACGACGACTACTACTACTTTTACTACTACAACTCATATTTTTTCGTCACCCTACTGCAGCTGCTTGTTCAAAAAAAAAAAGAAAACTATGGGGTTGGGGGACTCAGTCCGGTCAGTTGGTTCGTCGATCGGTCAAGTCAAGCCAGTCAGTTTTATATTCGTTGCAAACAATACAATGCATTGTCACTGCGAATATAGGCAACCGGAGAAAAAAAAAAGCCGCGTTTTCGCAGCTTGACTAAGCTGTGGTTCATAGGATCAGACGTTCGTCGGACCCTCCGCCCCTTTGGCTACGCTAGTCATTACTACTGCTGTCTTTTCTAAACGTCTAAATACTTCAGAAGATGAATGAAATGGTTTCATTTGTATTTGATAACGCCTGCCTCGTGTATTTCAACGCCAACGCAAGCAAGTGCTCCTTAACGGGAGCCGTTGGTCCACCTATTATAAGTTCACAGAATGGTCGTGATGCGACGCCACATGTACGGTGGGGCTGCCTGCGTCACACGTGCGTCCTAACGCTTTCCCACGTCCGGAGATGCGATATACGTGTTTTCCTCTCCAATATCATACGTCAGTCAAATTTGTTTCTTCATGATCAGTATTTGTCTCTAGAAGCAAGGCCGCCACCTTCTCACAGCGCTCTTAAAGTCAGCGTACACAATAGATGGAAAGATGGAACCGAATACCAATAGGTGGAATAGATTATATACTTAAAAACATTTAATATGTCCGTTTCATCAAATGAGGGGCTGTTGAAAATAAGACATAGAAATATGTTTATTGCTATCTAAGAATACGAAGGCGCATGCAAGCATTTTCCTGATGAGATAGCTGCGTGCCATGAAACTGTATTTTTATAATGAAACTACTATAGTACTAGCGTAGCCACAGAGAACTGGGAGCCCCCCCCCCCCCCCTCATAATGTTTTTCATTCGGGTGTGAATGTATACGCAGGCATATATACGAACGCACGTATAAAGTATGCTCTAACCACTGTCCCCCACTGCCTATAAAAATTTGTCTGTGCTACTGATCATAATTCAACCATGACACTGAATAGGCATGTTCAAGCCGAATTTTCAGAAAAAGAACAGAGGTCTATAGTAAATACCAGACGTAATTCGGTAAAAAGAAGAACAATCAAAAGAATCGTATACTTCGGGTCAAGCAGCAGTTTTTTTCATCAGATGCGGTGGAGCTCTAAAGAAACCTTCTTCAAGAAATCGAAGCTTCGGAATGGTTCACGCATAACTATCACGAGAGTTAAGCGTGCACAAATGGTTTGGATATGCGACGTATGAGGGCGGTAGTGTAGTTGAAGGCCGTCTTAGCAGCACTTGAAACCGTATGAATCTGAGAACGAGTGATTGATCATCCAGCCCAACATGGCCTCCTTACGATGTAATTCTTCGCAAACACTTTACCATACTCCTTTTTTTCCTGTGTCATCGTACCAACAACGCCACCACACAAAGTGCTATGTGAAACCAGTGTTAAAAGCTTTGCTGAAACAGCATTCGCTAAAATGATACTGCTCAATTAAAATATGTATTGATGCCCCCTGTTCGGAGTAGTGAAGCTGAAGAACTAAAATGAGGTTTCGGTGATTGGTGATTTTAGAATTTTTTTTTACTAAAAGTCATCGCCCTAAGTCCTGCATAATTTCGAATGTAGTGAAATGCGCAGCATTTCACTACATTCCAGGCAGCCGCTTGTTATAATTGCACGTGTACGTAAGGTGCGTTACGGCTGGAATGCGTTCCAAGGTATGGTGAATCAGTTTTATTCACGAATGAACGCTTGCCTAGTGTTTAAATTTTTGGAAGTCACTGGTTAAACCACGCCAGGCTATCCCATACTCTGATCCCATGATGTGAATGGCAAACATAGTCGTTCGCGGCCTTTTAAGTGTACGAGTACACCATGACACATGTCCAGCGAGATAACAAAGAAATAATGTGCTTGACGAAGGATGGAGTGATAACGTATTTTTTTTTGCGTGATGTCGCAGGTGCTCCGACGACTACAACGACCGTGAAAAGGACGACTACTAGAAGGACTAAGACCCCCACAACCACCTCTACGACCACAATGGCTACCACGACGACTAGTCCAACAACTACTACGACAAGCACTATTACGACGACAAGCACGACGATGACGACTACTACTACGACAACCACATCGACAACTACGACTACCACGACGACAACAACTACGTCAACGACTTCAACTACTACGACAAGTACGACGACTACGACTACCACGACAACTACAACTACGACATCCACAACTACGTCGACGACGACTTCAACTACGACGACAAGTACGACTACCACGACGACTACTACTACGACAACCACGACGACTACGACTACAACCACAACTACATCAACTACAACTACGTCGACGACGACTACAACCACAACTACGACTACCACGACTACCACAACTACTTCGACTACCACGACCACTACCACTTCAACCACCACGACTACGACTACCACAACGACTACGACTACTTCGACTACCACGACCACTACCACTTCAACTACCACGACTACGACTACCACAACGACTACGACGACTACTACTTCAACAACCACGACTACGACTACCACGACGACTACGACCACTACTACTTCAACTACCACAACCACGACTTCCACAACGACTACAACCACTATTACTTCAACTACCACGACTACAACTACCACGACGACGACGACCACCACGACAACTACGTCTACCACGACTACTACCACAACAACTACGACTACCACAACGACTACGACAACCACAACCACCACGACAACTACGTCTACCACGACTACTACCACAACGACAACTACGACAACTACAACGACAACTACGACTACCACAACGACTACCACGACGACTACCACGACGACTAGTACGACAACTACAACTACGACTACTACGACAAGCACGACATCTCGCTTCCCGGCAGGTAAGCCACGCATCATTTACATCGCGCTAGAAACGTGCGTAAGGTCGTTTGCTAATAACTGTGCTGACAGACGGTAAAGACCAACATTTTCTGAGATCAATAGGAAAAGTGGCACAAAAGCTATGGAGCTAGGAACAGTCGATGTGCTTCGAATCTTAACTGCTATGCCTTCTGCCACCGCATTGGCGTTGCTACCGTTGCCTTTACATCGGTGCCTTCGCGTTCGATTTCGGCTACCCGTGCGCACGAGAGTAATGGTTTACATGCCGCCAGTCGTTTCGATAATTAATATTACATGCAATAGCGTCAGCGTTAGGGTTGGATACATCACGTACACAATCATATACACGTTCACACGTGCATAGAGAAAGCGAATAGCCGCTGCGGTGGTCTTGCAAATATGGCGCTCGACTATCGAAAGGTCGCGAGATTGAATCGCGGCCGCATTTCAGATGAAGGTGAACATGCATGCGGCCCGTATGCTTACATTTATGTGTACGATGAAGATCACCAGGTGGTCTAAATTTTCGGAGCCCTCCCCTTCGATTTCTCTCGTGAACATGTCGTCGTTTTTGGATGTTAAACTCCATAAATAATAATATAGAAAAGAGAGAAAGATAGTTAATTGCGTTTGACGTCCTAAAACCATGCTATGGTTATGAAAGACGCCGTAGTGGAGGGCTACAAAAATTTAGGCCTTGTGACGTTAAATAGCGTGCACTGATATCGCCCAGCACACAGGCGTCTTTTTTGTGTGCTACTTTATTGTTTAGTATATTTTGCGGTGCGTTCTGTCGGCGACCATCCTGAAATAATGTGCCACTCTTTAAATCACCTTTATTCTGGCCAACTTCTTTACCTACATTTATCAAAAAATGAATGCTTCATAAGTGACGGTTGCAAGCGGCCAATAAACAATTATACTTATTTGCAGTCAAGGAGCTGTTATGCACCGTGGGTCATACCGCCGTCACTGACAACATGTACCCGAATGATCATATTTGCCAATATCTGTACTACAGCGATGTTATCATCGTGGACGGCAAGATTCGACCCTCTTTTGAGCGGAACAGCTGGATTCAGTTCCAAAGAAAGGCAAAAGCGTATGTCAAGGTCAAATCTGGGATTGCCTTCGACCACTGGTGAGAGAACAAAGACCTCAGTGCATGCGTTTTTTTTTTGTCAAGTTAGATGTCACCGTCTTAGATGCGTGCTTCGCCCAGCCAACTGATGATACTTCGATCCCAAGAAAGATGTTTCTTTTTATATGCTATTGTTTCAACTTGTAGATTGGCCGGAATAGTAGTCGTAAAAAAATGTCGTGTTGGCATTACAGGGTGGCACAAGATCTTCTCGTGCCATTAGCAAGAAAAACCTTGAATAGCAATCACGACTGCATCCCGCCTCCTGTATAGCTGCATTTGTACTTTCAAAGGCACTTCTACATTCAACGCTTTATTATTGCGATAGCAATTATATCGACACCCTAGGCTGGATTTCGCCGCCAGCGTCGACGTGGGCGTCAGCGTCGAGGCCATGCACCATATATGTACACGTATCTATATATATGAAAGCACAAGAAATAAAATCCTGAAAGAGGACTCCGGTGCGCGGAATTGAACGTGGGACCTCCGCGCGTCGTGAATGCGAGGCATTAACCACTGAGCCACTGAGGGGTACCTCCTTAAACGTTCAAACGAACCTACTTATACCTACCACTTACCACTGTTGGCGGGCATCTCGGAGGGGGGGCTATCGTGTTTTCAATAATATCAGCAAGATGACGCAATGAGGGCGCGGCAGCTCATCTCTCACGCGTACTTTGGCCCACGGACAGGAGGGGAGTGGACGATCTCTCACGCACTCTTAGCTTTTGGTGGGGAGAATCATGCGTCTTGGCTGGCGTTGGGCATGCACTCCAACAATTCTATTGTAATTAAAGGACGCAAAATGGTCTCTGAAATCGTTCCACAGCCTCCGTTTGCGAAAAGGGTGCGCCTCTCAGACACAGCGAAGTAACAACTCAGATGCTTATTGGCGTTTATCTGCACCTGTAAGTATGTTTCATGCGTCATTTGTGCGTGAGAAACGCGGGGCTGGTTTCGATCTGCTCGCCATTCTGTGCGTAATTTGCAATTTGTTGCTATCGCGTTCATTGCTTTGTCTTTGGGCAAAGATGTGACTTTTTTTTCAACTTTTATGACATGCTCTTCATTTAGGTTTCCATTCACTGAAGTATTTTATACTTACTATTTGCACTATGAGGTGTTATCACCACTACAGTTTTCTGATGAAAACAACGAGTCAGTAGTTCAAAAGCTCACTTGCCACCTGGCGGTACCTTGCAAGGAAAAACGGTGCGACTATTTTCTGCATTCTCACGACCTTTGCTCGCCTAGCCGGAAGGTGTAAATTATTTGTCTTGCAGATCATTTAAAAAAAATTCTCGCTAGTATGCTCGACAGC
The DNA here is from genome assembly GCF_043290135.1 of Rhipicephalus microplus. NCBI lineage: Eukaryota > Metazoa > Arthropoda > Arachnida > Ixodida > Ixodidae > Rhipicephalus > Rhipicephalus microplus. The sequence continues at coordinate 230,217,382 of NC_134702.1, forward strand.
CAGTTGGGGGCATTTTGGTCTCCTAAGCCTGCTGATCAGTAACTGTTACCAAAACAGGGTTACTCAAGTAACTTGGGGTAAAAGAAGAAAAAAATAAGGAACATGAACACGGAAAGAAAACAAGGTGAACAACAATAGCAATAGTGCTGCTGAAATAGTCTGGTGTTTTCTTTTTGTGGAAGTGTTTTTTTTTTGCTGTTTATCATAAGTATGCACAACCAGATAACCCAGTAAGCTGCTTTATCGCTCGCAATTATGCTGGGAACCACTGGCAAAGTTACATTTATCATCAAGCATCATTCACAGCTGCTCTGCGCCTTCGCACTCGTAAAGTTGGCTTTGCCGCAGCAAGCTTCATTCCAGGACCCTTATTTTTTATTCTTTACAAAAGTGATATTAAGAACATGCCGCGAACTCCCGACATAATTCTTTGTGCGTGCGACACGAGTAATTTTTTTTCAGGTCAACATTCACTTCAATTTAAAAATGTAGCTAACAGATGGCTAACCGAACTGTCACGCTGGTTGCATCTAAACGAACTTCAACTTGATGAAAAAAACAACAACTGAATATAATATCTTCAAAAGCCGTAATAAGCCTGACGATCATAATGCTCGTACAAGATTTCAAAACTGCGCTATTGAACGGACTTATAGTTACAAATTTTTAGTTGTTTTTTCTAAAGGAATTATGAAATGGACACCTTGCGTAAACAAGATCCATGCATGCCAATATGTGTAGGTAAACTCAATATTGTGTAATCTTAGCTCCGTGGTGCCTAAATAGTTGAAACTGGTGTTATATTATGCCCTTGCACACTCTGATTTGCCATACTGTCTCCTGATTTGGGTAGCCTACTCAAGCAAGTTTCGACGGAATACTAATTTTACAAAAAGCTGTGTGTTCTATCGACAATCTCAAGCGAAATGACGGCACAGCGCCTTCCTTCTTCAAGCTTAATATATATAAGAAAAGATCAGTTATTTCAACTAAAGCGCGCTATACATACACACAGGCAAATTTTACGTTACCCCCAAATCCTGTCCCCTTCATTGTCATCTGACCATTTACAATATAACTGGAGGCACAATTGACTCAGAACGCCTATGTTTCGAACTAAATATAATAACCAAGCTCTCGCCTACTTATTGTCACATTTTCTGAATAAAAACCGAGTAATCGCCCTTATGAGTCCAGACAACTATTCGACAGACGGCTTCTGGAAAATAAAAGTTAAAGAGATTATCATTTTTAGCTCCTAATCCTCCTTTTTATATGATTAGATTGCCGTCTCTTGTTCTATTTTCCCTCTTATTTGTTTTATACACTTTTGTAGCATTGATCATCAGGACTTGTGTAAACATTTCCATGATACAGATGATTTTTGGTGTGTAAGGAATGTAACTCTTTTACTTATTGTGTTTGAAACGCCTGTAGGCCTGTATTTTGACCTTATTATTTGATACTTGTAATTGCACACGTTTTGTGGCTTTCCACTCAATAGCAAATTGTGGGTAGGTGAGGGGGAACATTGTCAGGCAGTCATATCAGCCTTAAGTGCCTTCGACATAAACAACTACTGTTTGAACATAATATAAACTTCAAATCCAAAAAAAGAACAATTGACGTCTTTTTTTACCACTTGACAGCGCTCACCAAATAGCGGTGCGAGTGGCGCAGGAAAAAGGTACGCGCAACTCTGCTATTTGTAATAGCATATACAAGGACACTGGCGCCGAGTGAAGTTTTCAAAAATAACTAAAATAGCGCCATTTGTGTCGGCGTGCAGGTTCCTCCTCTCCCCCGTTCTTGGGCGCCTTGGTAGTGCAAGTGCCCTCTTGTCTCTCCTCTGTGGCGTTTTTTTCGTTTGCTTTGTCATGGCCGGGCTAGACTGCACCTGCACGCGCTTTTTTTCTAATGGCCTTCTCACCCATCATGAATACAATGGGAGAGTTTCTCAGTATGTTTCGCCACCCATCGGCGGTAGGGGCGCAGTGACCCTGACATTGCATCTTGTGCGCCGCGCACACGGCACAAGGAAGTTTGTCAATGTGAAACCATGGAATAAGGGTTCTTGACGAAGAGGGGAAGGGGAATTATTAAAGAAATCGAGAATAGAGGGAGGATCGCCTACTAAAAGAAATGTAATTTACCAGACGGCCTGCCGCTTGATGTGGTGCTTGTAGATCATACAAGCTGAAACTCAGTGAAAATACGGAAGGATCTTCTAATGAGAGGCATGATTCAGAAGGCATAAAGTACTGGCAACAATCAGAGAGATATAAGTACAATGCTGCACCTGTTCTGCAATCAGAGAGTACTAAACACTTCTGGATCTTGGTGTCGTTGGGCAACGACGTCGCAATTAAGAGAGGTCGCTCACTGAAAACGAGCGCGCCATCCTTTTTCTAGCCATTTTTCTTTATTTTTCCAAATGCATTTGGAGTGTTTTCAGGGCTCATAGCTGCTCTCTGCAGCTTGGCAACTCTCTTAAACACGTACGTTTGTTGTATATCTAACCGATGGAGGCGGAAATGTTGTAGGCCCGTGTGCTTAGATTTGGGTGCACGTTAAAGAACCCCAGGTGGTCGAAATTTCTGGAGCCCTCCACTACGGCGTCTCCCATAATCATATGGTGGTTTTGGGACGTTAAACCCCACAAATCAATCAATCATTGTATTATATCTAAATACGAAAAAACTGCGTATAAAGAGAAATAAAGTAAAAGAAAAGAGAGAGAGAGAGCTCTTGCTGCTGAATAACGTCTTCGGACGGCACGCACAGAGAGTGGTGGTGTGCAATGTCAAAATGTTAATACTACATGGAAATATTGATTCCGAAGACCCCAAGCGCTTTTGCACTCCTTTGTACTGCAAGCCACGTCCGTGGTGAGAACGAAGTACGCAGCTATTTACGCTCGCAAGCCGCTTGCCGCGTAACTAAAACTCTGGTGGAAATCAGTTCTGCGCCATCCTTCGAGTTCGTTGGCGAACATGTTTAGTAATAGAAACTAACAACATTAGAACTAACAGCTTTATTTTTCTGAAAAATCTACCCCGCCGCGGTGGTCTAGTGGCTAAGTTACTCGGCTGCTGATCCGCAGGTCGCGGGATGGAATCCCGGCTGCGGAGGCAGCATTTCCGATGCAGGCAGAAACGTTGTAGGCCCATGTGCTCAGATTTGGGTGCACGTTAAAGAACCTCAGGTGGTCAATATATCCGGAGCCCTCCACTACGGCATCTCTCATAATCATATTGTGGTTTTGGGACGTTAAACCCCACATATCAATCTATCAATGTTGAAAAATCTGTATAAATTTTCTTGTGGCTTATTGCTACATGCCGGTTGTTGTGAATTGCCTTTTATTTCTAGTGTGGCTTGCTTCACTTTAGTATTTACCCACCACGGCTGTATTTCATTCGGTGCTTTGTCACTGTTCAGTCTAGAGTAATTTTTTTAGTCGACGAGGCAGTCGCACAACCTTCAGTTCGTGCATTACGCACTTGGATATATATTAGCTGTGTGAAGGTGTATTAATGTGTTTCGTCACGGCTGCTCGATTGCCGTGGTTCTGCATTGCAAGTCTCGTTCGGGGAAAGCACCTGGTGTTCCTTCTCACCAATTCCCAAACCATACTGAACTGTGCGGCAAGTGGCGAAAGATTACTGTGAGAGACAACCTCATCATCGACGACAAGTCTGCACCGAAAGTCGTATGCAGCAGACACTTACACGATAAAGACTATGTGCCTGCGTTCCACACCAAAAAACTTATTCCTGACTGTGGGCGTGCCTACTCTTTTCGAGAACTATCTTTCCTACATGATTTAAAGTGCATAGAAGCCTCGCAAAGATCTTGTTTCGCGAGTTTGGCCTCTTCATCAAACATGAAGGAAGCGAGAAGCGGAGACCAACGAAACAGATCTGGATGTTGCAACTTAACAAGACGCTTTCCCTGTACAAGAAGCGGCAAGTGTTTGCACGCAAGCAATAAACATTGGCGCTCATTGTTCTCGTCAATACCAGACGATGATAGGACGATTGCGCTACCAAGTCTCGCATAATCATTAAAATGCGTTGAAGTGCAGCGATTGCTGAAAGAAGAAAAAAATGCGTCCCAATATTATCGCGAAAGCAAGCACCATGCATGTGCTCAGAAAATCACAACAGATGCGCAGAATAGAGAGAAAAAGGCGCAGTTTATTTTGCATCAAATAGAATGTGACCGAAGAAAGCATTCAACGTACCCAGACGATTTTGTAAGAGGTGTGTGGTATGCCGGTTTCTGTCACAAAGAGGCTACGATCATGCGCGCACTTCGGTGCTTGTGACACTGCCAGCAAAGTGTACTCTTCAGAGGTGTATAGTTTCAAGCGCAGCCTCATCAGATATGGGCAATGCCATAACCATTTGTGCGTCTTCAATTTTTAAGCAACTTTCAACGCGTGGTGAGTAGAGAAGTGCGCCTGAACTCATGTATTGGCCTGCTGTACGGAGTGGCGGAAGATGGCAGTGTTGTAGCGCCCCCTCAAAGGAGTGGCGAGAGGCATGTACTACACCCGTTGCGAAGGCCGTAAGAAGGGAGCGTGCAGGTGCAGTCTAACCCGGCCGTGGCCTTGTCTGTCTGGACGCTGTAGGGGCACTGCTGCAGTTGCTGAGAGAGGAGGCCGCAGTGAAGGGGTGCGGTTTGCGCTATTTTGGGTTTTTTAGGACTTCAGCACTGAATAGACCACACCGCCCCCAGCGGGCTCCAAACTACGTCGATGACTAATAGGCGGACATTGTTCGACCCTAAAATGTTTTGCCTTTTAATCTCGCTTTTTATTCGAGTAAATACAGCACTCTCATGTGGCACGGCAAACGAGTAATATCATTGTTCATCTTCGAAATATGCTTGTGGAGGACTTGCTTACGATCAATATATTCAGATAGTTTCAAAAAATAAAAATTAGTTGGAAAGTCAATGATACGGTTTTACGTGAGAGTTACATTGGGTACATATCCTTTTGGAGGATAAGGTCACTTAAATTGCCATAGATGTACTGTCGCGATAATTATGGAAAATAAATGAATGAGCTCACTGAAAGGGCTCACAATTTTTATTGCGAATAGCTGATGCATACTAGCAGCAACTGATGGACCAGAACTCAACCACGCGTTTGTTTCCCTATACATGATCTCCGATATCCGCTTCGGCCGCGTGAGAAACGCAGCAGAATCCAAGGTATATCACCGGGGCACACGAATGCTGTTACGCTGTTGCCGCTTACGGACGCCTAAGAGATGAATTGGGGTCACCTCCATGTTTTCTTTTCAACGAGCGCGCTGTCTAAGCAGCTTGGTGTGACTACAAGTTGGCATAAAGGAAGGTAATTTACGGGGGCTTGTTCTTGATTGACACAACCTTAAAGAATACTAGCAGATAATGAATGAAATGAATGTACAGAGAACGTGAATGGACGAACAGAAAATTTACCGCTGGCTGGCACCGAACCAGCAACATTCGGATTGGAAGTACACAGGTTCGAACTAGTTCAGCTCTCGACCTGGCTGACTATTTGAGTATTAAGGTGTTGATGATGAGATTACATAACCTAAAAATGAAAAATTCAATTGGGCCTGATGAAATGTACTCCCGCACCACCTGCCGACATATAAACTAAACCAGCATAACAGAAGGCAATAGTAGCAAATGACAAGAATATAACCTCAAAGCTTGCCCCTACTATCGAGGATACTAATATGACGTGCCGCTTTAGTTTGAAGGCGTTCACGAAGCTGATGAAAGGACGCACTTCGTGAAGAGTGGACGTGAGGCACTGTGCTTCCAGACACATTCGTTCAACTGCCCGCATTAACCAATCACTCTTTCTTTCTCGCCAGGTACATCACACCACAACTGGTACAGAGTGCCGTGGATGACCTCAACATGTTGGCACGAAATAAAATTGGCAGCTATGGCTTACTGAATATTATTAGGAGACCTAAAGAGCTTAAGAACATCGTGCAAGCCATGAAACCAGTTATAGAGGTAAGGGAAACTGCGAGTCTTCTCACGGGCAGCTCTACTCCGCTTTTTATTGAGAGCCCCTCTGCTGCCACCAATAACTGCCAAGGTACAATTTGGTGACGCTCCAGTAATGCATTGTCATTAAGTTAATTTATCCTCCAATGAGAACTTATTTCGCTCGTACACAGACTGTGTGGGACTTGAAGCCCCAAAGCAGATCTAAATGAAGGGCGCCTGCTTTGACTGCTCAATATAGTTCCCCAGGACGACCCCGGCTGCCTTCCATAATAACTCTTAATTTTTCTTTCTGGCTGGCGAGACACACAGAGCAAACGAATACGTGTTTTTACTGCGCGAAGTTCATTGTTGGTGCTGGACAGGCACTGTGCAGTATTACTTGGCACTGTGCCCGACCCAACGTATCACAATATTTCAAGCACATAAAATAGGCATAGTTATTTCAAACAGCAGAGAAAAAGGACAGAGAAGGAACCATACAACCCAGCCACTCACTTCCAACAGAAATTTGATGTGTAGCCCGATATATATGAAGGCAGAAAGAGACAAGAGAAGAAACGTGGCAAACACTAATACACGATAAAACGATGACTAGGAGTTACGGAATTCTGAAGATGTTATTCTTGCAGGTATTCGATTTCCTTGTTAAGTAACTGGATGGATGGGGAAATAACGCCAAAATGCCCCCGCTTGATAATGATGAATGCTTCAATGATCACGCACGTGCACTGGTTTCAATGCCTTCTTATCGTGGTGGCTTGAGTAAAATTAGGAATGTCACTGCAAGATTCTGCAATGTAGCGCCTAGTGGTGGCTTTGCTGTTGCTTGACATTGCGAGTGTGTCCCCTGAGGCGATCCCCATGTCATCATTTTTCGCTGTTTGGAATACCAATGTGTACGTACCAACAAGCCCTCTTAGCCACCATTCTAAAATGAACATCGTTTCTAGCAAAAGTGCACGCATTCAAACGCGTGAACTTGTTTAGTGAACGAGGTGGTCGCTGTCTTGGAGGGATCTCCGTGAGTTCTATTTCTTATGCTACTGATTACTCAATAGATGCCGCGACACTCATTTTACTACAAAAGTTGCGTTTGATGTAATCTAATTGAATAACTACGTGCTTAATATTAATTCTCAAGAGGTCTTTTCCCTCTCAAAATATGCGCGCCATAGTACAAATGACATATGGCTTAGAGAGAACCAGTCGTTTGGCAAGACAACCCTTTCATGAAGATGTCTTAGTGCAAATGCTAGAACTAGAAAACGTTACCATCACACGTGTGACGCACATGGGACGAGCTTTCTAGCTGTTAGGCACTGGCTCTATGTAATCGATATACCAGTAAATGCCTCCATTTCACCACTAAACATGTATGCCATGGAGCGACATGCGACATTAAAACAAGTGTTAGTGCCACGAAGACAGCTACCTTCGTTTGGCCTGTATAAGTTTGCTCGGCTTTCTCAGCTGCAGTGCTCTAGCAGCTAAGGCACTCGGCTGCTGACCCGCAGGCTGCGGGGTCAAATCCCGGCGGTGGCGGCTGCATTTTCGATGGACGCGAAAATGCTGAAGGCCCCTTGTGCTCAGATCTGGGTGCACGTTAAAAAACCTCAGGTGGTCGAAATTTCGGAGCCCTCCACTACACCATCTCTCAGAATGATACGGCTGTTTTGGGACATCAAACCCCACACATTGTCAATTTTTTTGGCTCCAAGATCCCGCAGAGCCACAGTTATCACCTCCGTCAAATTTGTGTCTGCCATAATTACGGGAGATCAGAGATATTATTGTGGATAGAACAAACATGAGTTCCCTGAGGAGAGATACAAGCAAGTCACAAGCACTTACTTTAGCTGGAAGTTTTGGCGAAATGCGCATGCATGTATGGTACACGTAGAGGGGCACAATAGAGGGACACACAAGGTACAGTGACACGAAAAAAAAAAAACATGACTGATCCCTCTGGCATGGTAATCGCTACAACACGAAAGCGAAACGTGTTTACAGAGATAGTTGAGCGTTTATTGTACATTGTGTCGCCACAAGGTCGTAGGAATCAATTGTATAGCGACAAATCGTAACGTCACGCGAAGGAAGGCAACGTGCTCGAAGATTGCCGCACGTTATTTAAGCAGTAAGCACGCACGGAAGAAACATACACAGGACGGGGGCGAACTAACAACTGTCAAGCGCTCTGCTCAAGCAATGAAGGGCGTACAAAACGAATGCACAAGCACACACAAGATGAACATGCGAACAACTGTCACAATTGTAACATTGCGAGATCTTCGTGCTCTCTGTAACTTCAACGCACCCTTGCAGTGGAAGCCCTAGACGCACAAAGCACCCTCATCACGAGATGAGCGCCCGAGCCAACGCGCCCTGTTTTGGCGCGCGCGCGCGGGGCGACGATATTTCAAGCGCGCCTTACGCACGATCTCGCCAGTCATGACAGTAACGCGCTGAAGTTACGAATATTTCAGTACCGCCAAAAGTAAATGGTGTATATAAATAGCTGGCTGCTAGCAAGATGAACAACATTCACTTTATGACCTTGTTGGTTACCTCAATGCGCTACAAACTGTGTGGTCGTAGGCTCAATTTCTGACTACGGAACATTTTCGTTTAGTTCTTTGTGAATTCATAGAATGCATTTTACAACGTGAGTTCCGTGACGGACTGCACAAAAATTTTTGTTTAGGAAGAAAATCCAGTATGGTGATTATTGAACCATTCGTAGCGAGCAGCCCATTAAAGAGACACTAAAGAGCAAGATGTTTTTTCGCTTATTAGTAAAGCTTATATCCCAATCCCCAGAACACCACTTTTACTGCGACACGACATTTGGTAAGCGAGAAAACGCAGAAAAAGAAACTTAGAGTGGAGACGCCTCTTTCAGGTTTTCGCACCAAACGCTCTGACGTCCTCGATTCTTGAAGGCGTATAACTAGATCGTGCGCAGCTCCTGATCGATAAAATTGAAGTACATTCTAATCTGTGGGTGACATAGGCTTAGCGTGCGAATTCTCATGAAATTTTCATCAAGTCAATGTCGTGAAAATACTACAACGAACATTCAGGCAGCCCAGAGAACACTATTTATTGTGGATTACCTAGTCGAACACAAGGGAAAAGCAAGAAGCGTTCTTTTGCATGCTCTGGCAGCTCGTCACTTCTTCCTTTCTTCTGGCTCAGTCCTCTATAATCCGGTGCCGGGCTCTGAAGCCGCGTGTAGTCGTGGCCGATTTTTGTGGCCAACGAGTATGAAAATGTTGCGCCACTGTTCGCACCAAAACCGTAGTTCCTCGCTTACAAATCGCACCTGCATACAACCCACACCCCCAACTGTAAACCACGCATAATCGGAGCATAAAGGAATGCCCACGTAATGTGGCGAAGATTTCCTGCGTGTTATTTAGTGGTGTCGTGAAGCCGATTTGGGCAGCAATCTTCACACCGAATTCGTGGTGAATTTTTACAATTTTAGACTAAATTCATGCGTTATTTGAAACTGTTTCCTGATTCTTCATATTGTATGTTGGTGTGACTGTAGAGCGAAAATGATGTATATTTTTGCCATCAGGCATATGAATCGCTGTTTCTGGCGGGTAATGGGCGGGTGGCCATTAAACTCTCACCGTACTTCCTTTCCCTCGGGGTGAAAAACTTTAACAAAAACACCGCCATATCCAGAAACGGAGTGATGTCAGAGGAACTTGCTCGGAGATGATCGGGTAACCCAGGGATCCTTCGCACACACCTCCTACCATTATATATAAATTTGACCAACACTGTTTCATATCCCAGGCTGTTACGGCAGGGTCTTGCTGGCAAGCAAGAGCTGCTGCTGCGTGGCGAGCCCGCAGTGCTGTTGCCTTGGCTTCTGAAATATTCATGTGACCAAGTGGTTACAAAAGTGTTCACTCCGTGATATCACGGTGAAGAAAAAGGAAGCGCACGTGCCGAGAGTGGTGTGCGCTGGCACGCTATCTAGTGAACATTCTTGATATCACCGTAAAGCCGATGAATAGAAGGATGCTGCGAGCGTCCCCTTTACGATTGGGCTGTGATGTGTGTACGACCAGGCTATAAAAAAAACGAAAGCCTTATTTTTATGCTAGCCTAATGCTTTATCTACTTCGATTAGGTCGGTCTTAAAACAAAGAAAAATATGAATTCATGGTCCATATTTGTGCCTCTTGAGGCATAATGACCTCATTCGCCCACCATTTCTGTCCTTTATTTCTACTTTTCTGTAACCAATACTCCAACCGTCTCGTACTTGCTTCTATTGCGGACTTGTTCAGCTTTCCGTGGTTGTCCCGAAAACCCAAAGCCTCGTGTAGGCATTTACCCACACGTATACCTGGGTGGAGATTGCCACATTCAATGGATGGATGGATGGATGGATGGATGAATGGATATGGCTCTGCCCTTTAGGTCGGGCGGTGGCAAGCGCCACCAAGCCGTAATACCTAATGAACTAAAAACTAGACTTTTTTTTCTTTAAATAGTGAGGTTGATGATTTGTACTTTGCCGTGAAAGGTTTAATTTTCACTTGTGTCTTGACTTTAGCTACCAATCAGATAACCTCCTTCTAGTTAAGTCTACCCGCTTAAAGTCTAGTTTGCCCTCCCTGTCCCTAAACTCCATTGCTTTGAAAAACTCTGCGCCATCATCCTGAACTATAGGGTGAAGCCCTTTACAGAACATTATCAAGTGTTCGGCAGTTTCTTCTTCCTCTCCACACGCACTGCATACCGTGTCTACACCTTCGTATTTGACCCGATTTATCTTGGTTCGCAATACTACCGTCCTGGGCTCAAACAGTAGAAAACTACCCCGAGTGTTATAATAGATTCTTTCCTTGGTATTTTCTAGCTTAAAAGTTTGATAGATCTCTAGTGCGGAGTTCTTAAACATGCCATTTCTCCACATATCGGTCTCAGCTTCCTTCACCTTCTTCTTAACTGATAATTCTTTTAGGTTTGGCCCCCTGCTGTTTTTTAGGTATTTACCAGTCAATATTCTGGTTCGCTTCCTCCACTTTTTATCAACATTCTTCATGTACAAGTACCTGAAAACCTTCTTAGCCCAACGCTCCTCCCTTATTTCTCTCAATCGCTTCTCAAATTTTATCTTGCTGTTAGCTTCCTTGCCCTCAAATGATGTCCATCCCATATGACCTTGTACTCCCTGATTTGGTGTATTCCCGTGAGCTCCTAAGGCAAGCCTACCTATTCCACGTTGCTTAATTTCTAATCTTTCTTGAACTTATGATCTCATGCACAAGATCGCATTGCCAAACGTCAGACCAGGAACCATGACCCATTTCCGTATTCCTGTCACAACATCATACCTAATGTAATTCCGCAGTGCCCTGTTTTTCATTACCGCTGCATTCTTGTTACCTTTAGTCGTCACGTATATTTCGTGTTCCCATAGGTACTCGGCCCCATTGCTTATCCATACGTCCAGATATTTGTATTTATCTGTTATCTCTAGCATGACCTCCTGTATTCTAAGCTCACTACCTTCATTGTCATTAGGAATCATGACAGCTGATTTTTCCTTACTGAATCTGAAATCTGACCTATCTCCCTCATTACCGCAGATGTCCACAAATTTCCGCAAATCTTCCTTGTTGTCGGCCATTAGCACTATATTATCTGCGTACATCAATGCTGGTAGTGCCTGTTCAATGAGTTTTCCTTGTTTGACGACAGAGAGGTTGAAGCCCAGTCCACTTCCTTCAATTTGGCCTCTAATCCTTGTAGGTACATCATGAATAATAAGAGTGACAGGGGGCACCCCTGCCTGAGCCCCCGTTTTACCTCTGCAGGCTTGGATACCAGTTTTTACCACTTTATAACTACCTTGTTACCTTTATAGATATACTTTAAAAGATTAGTGACTACATCTTTCACGCCTAGTGTGTCCAGTATTCCCCACAATTCCTCGTGAACCACGCTATCATACGCTCCCTTGATATCCAAAAAGGCTAGCCACAGGGGCCTGTGTTCCTTTTCTGCTATTTCGATGCACTGCGTCAGCGAGAACAGATTGTCTTCTAACCTCCTGTGTTTCCTTAACCCGTTCTACAGTTCACTCAGCATCCCCTCATCCTCTATCCATGTCTGCAGTCTTTCCTTTGTAATCTGCATCGCCAGTCTGTAGACCACTGATGTCACTGTTATAGGTTGGTAGTTCTTTATGTCAGCTTTGTCCTCTTTCCTTTATAGATCATGCTCATCCTGCTAAGTTTCCATCCATCGGGAACTTCACCATCGATTATTATTTCGCTCACTGCCTCTCTCAAAGCCTGCTTAGGCTTCGGACCTAATGTTTTTATGAGCATGATTGGAATGCCATCTGGGCTAGTTGATGTACTACTAGGAACCCTCTTGTCAGCCCTTTCTCACTGTCGTTTTGAAAACGGAGCCATTGCGCCACTTGATTCATCCTTGTCTATTCTGGTGCATAAAGCACTTCTTTTTTGACATTTTTCTGTCACCCTTGTTCTTATATATTAAATAGCTTCGTCCTCTTCTAGCCTAGCACCTTTAGCTGTAGGTATAAACCTCTGCTCTAGGCTCGTCTCATTTCTTAGGGAGTGTAGATGGTTCCGAAAATTTGCAGCTGCCTTTCTATCTTTTTTATGTACTTCTGCCAGCCACTGAGCTCCCTTTCTTGTAATCTTTTCATTGATCAGAAGGAAAGCATCCCTTCTACAGCTTAGAAAGATTTCCCATTTTCTTTCAACATCATCTGTCGGTTCACCCCGCTGCTTAGCATGTCTGTGCTCCCTAGAGGCTTCCCGACGTATGGCTCTCTTAACTTCCTCATCTCACCAACTTTTGAGTTTGTGTCTTCTTTTCCGGGGCGACTTGTCACGTGCCTTAGCAACCTCTAGCTCAAACAGTCTAATTAGAATCGTGTATGTCCACACTGTTTTATTATCGTCAGTCGCTACTTTCTCAATTTGTTTAGTAGCTATTTTTATTTGCGTTTCTGAATACAAACATTCCTGTAGTTGCTCATCTTGTCTCCTTCCCACTTTCACTGCTCTTCCAAAACTTAGCTTGATACGTTTGTGATCACTACCCAGACTTCTGGAGCCACCTTCATCTATGTGCATTCTCCTGAGCTTATCATATATCTTATGTGACATCAGTGCGTAATCTATCGTCGACTGCAGCCTTCCTACCTCCCATAGTATTTGCCCTTCACACTTCTCGGTACTGTTGCAAATGATCAAATCAAGCCTTTCACACATATCCATGATCATTTTGCCTGTCGGGTTGGTATACCCATCTATATCTTCTATGTGTGCATTCATATCTCCTAGTATAATTATCTCGCACTCTCCTCCTAACTCCTGAATGTCATTTGATATACACTCTACCATTGCCTGGTTTTCTTCTCTGGCCTTTGCTCCCGTCTACAAGAACACGAAACAAAGGAGCGTCATTTGCCCTGCCGCTTTCCCTTTTAGCCATAAATGTTCCTTGCACTCCTGTTTGACCCTTTGCTAGTCTGTACTTTTATGAATGAATGCCCCAATACCTCACCCCTTTCTGCTGCCTTCTGTTGTATTACAATATTCTCACGCGTAGTCCGGATTGTTAGGAGGTTGTTCCATGTCGCTGAAATGTGTTTCTACAAAACCGTATACCATCGGCCTCTCCTCCCTTAGCTGTTCTTCTATCTCTTCCCACTTCAGCCTGTTCCTACTACCCTGCATGTTGATATACCCTATGTCTGAATTGGCTCGGTCGTGGCTACGTCTATTTCTGCCCCGGACTCTACCCATCTTAGATACTGGTGCCACTTTGAAATCGTATCTGTCCATACCACTTGTCAGAGTCTCCCTGGTTGTTTTCCTCGTTACTAGCTATCCTGCACCTCGAAGGGCCCGCTTGCCCCCCCCAAAAAGCTACTGCGCGTCCCGCAAGTCGCCAACCTACCTCATGACCTAGCCGCCCATCGAAGTGAATTCTGCCTCGTTGAAAACCACCCCAAAGCCTTTCTCTCGACTCATCCACCATATCTCTTGGTTTGCGTTGACAACCGCTCTTTGCAGGTTGCTATCACGCGCTGGTACCTCCGGTGTTGTGCATATCACTACCTGTACCTGAGGAGAAGTGGCGCGCATGTCATCGACGCCTTTCACCAGTGTGGTTGCTTGTCCTGCTGAATCTTCATTTAAGACATCGTTTAAACCACCTGAAATTATCATGGGGTTTCGTCTATCAGCTGTAGTTTCGAGTTTTGCACTCGCTTGCCTCATGACTGCTTCCAGCTTGCGTCCTGAGAACGCCCCTACTGCAACCCTCTTGTAACCTGTTACCCTCTCTTTGATGGCTTTTCTGCATCGATTTAAATTCGAGTCCCCGGCGATTATCACATGCTGTGACTTTTCAGCTGGATCATTCTCTACCTGGGGGTTACTTGCACCTGTGACGCCGGCTGCTTTGTCTCCTCCCAGCCCCACCACTACTTCGCTGAAGCTGGGCCTTGCGACAATTGAACCGGCTGAACCTGTTTTTTCCAAACTTGCTTGCTCTTTCTTCTCCGCCGTTCTTGTTGCCGGTTCCGTACTGTTCTTTCCGTAGGCCGCTCCTCTGTTCACCTTGGCAAGTGCTTCCTCGGCGGATTTCAGTCTTTCTCCCATTGCCCTCGTTTTCTCTTGCTCTGTCGTCAACACAGTTTCGAGCTCGGTGGTTCTCACCAGCACGTCACTCTGGGCAATCATCATTTTTTCCATTTTTTTCCTCGACTTCACATTGCCTACATTTCGTGTCAGCCACTTCTCCATCCGCTTCTACACTTGGGTCCACTTTCAAACCCACCCCACATTCTGGACACTTTACAGTCTCCTTAATCATGTCTTTCTGACATCAATTGTCCCTATGACTTGTCTCACTCGATAATTACAAAACTCGAGCCCTGCCCTACGAACAAGAGAAAGTCTAAGCTTTACTACAAAATATTGCGTGTTCAGTGTACGTGCATCTCCCCTACGGGGTGGTAAAAAGAACAACAAAAACATAAAATTCAAACACACACACTCACACAAACTAATAAATGCCTGGTGACTGACCCCCGAAAAAGCCGTTTAATAAAATAAGTGCTACAGTGATATTACTGCTGCCTTATAATTATAAAAAGAAGCTCAAAACATGCAAAACAACTTATCTGCGCAGTTGATCGGGAGCGCTCAAAAAAACACGTCCACCCACCGTGACAGTACGAACCGAACCGAACCGAATGCCTTGAGCAGCGGCGTGCCATCTAGTGAGCATATCTGAAATCATCCACACACCGTCACTGAACAAGGCGCGAGCATAAGAAGCTTGCCAAATAAACTCCTAAATGTGCCTAGTGAACTTTCAAACTTTACCCTTTCCGACCGTTCTCTTTTTAAAAGCAAAGGAAAACATTCATGGTTAACAAGAATGGTGGGTCAAAGGGACTAACTACACTTACCACTGCTTTCCCCATTGCGACAGGCACTTAAGGACCTACAGGGCAGCGAAGCCGACAGGAGGACTGTAATCGCTATCGGATCCTATGATTACCGTGATTTTATGAAGACGTACAAGGAAATAATTAGAGATGTAATCAAGTAAGTATGACACGCTGGCTTGATGCTGCCTCTACTATCTGTAAAGCTAGAATACTTATGGGTGCTCGAATGCTAACGACGTACCTTACAATGAACGTTTAGGCTTTCGGCTCATCCCAAGTTTAACCGTCATTGACTTTGCAAGTTTCTTGTGTAGTGTAATAGATATAACATGTATGGAAGTGAATTAAAGATGACGAAAGAAGAATTTTGCTGTCACTAGCGTCCGAACCCGCAAAATATTTGAATTACGCGTCCGGTACTCCACCATAAAACTACGGGGATCCTTCATTCTCCATGTCTAATTTTCCATCGTGTCATTAATAATACATTACATGTGAAATTAACAATGCTTCCTAGGTGTCCCTAGCTTTACTGTCTTTTGGCTGCATAATCAATCATAACCGTATATGGGGGCTTGGGCTTTCCTCAAGCGAATTGTTTCGCTTTTCGCCCAAGCTTGCCCACATCTTCAGGATGTAAATAAACTTTGATTTGATTTGATTTGATTTGAACCGATAGTCGTTTTTGTCACATTCGGAGCCAAGATATGGCCATGCGTGCTTTCAACTAATTATGTGACCGTTTTTTAGGCGTTTTATGGATGTTCCTTATGAAGCATAGAGTGAAGAGGAATCGGGGTTGGTGCGTGCGTACGGCGATAATAGTTGGGCTCGTTAATTAATTTACATATGTTGCAGCTCTAGTTTAGATTTATAGCAGAAGTGGGAGGATATGCTCTAACTGCAAGGGGAAAACGCCAGGAAATACCAATAAATTTATTAAAATATATAGGAAGGGAACGGGTAACAATTTAAACGTTTTAAATGGTAGCGACATGCTCGCAAAATGGCATCAAAAAGTTGTTGGCCGTGAAGGTCTTGCGTCAGTGGACGAGAGCTTCTTGGCTGAAGCGTATGTGGGGAAAAATGCTTAGCTCTGTTATTATGAGTAAAGAGACCTGTTATATACAATTCACGGGAGCTATTGCTACACTTTCGC
Organism: Rhipicephalus microplus; assembly: GCF_043290135.1. Taxonomy (NCBI): domain Eukaryota; kingdom Metazoa; phylum Arthropoda; class Arachnida; order Ixodida; family Ixodidae; genus Rhipicephalus; species Rhipicephalus microplus. The sequence goes on from NC_134702.1 coordinate 230,234,043, forward strand.
TAGTGAAACCATGCAGACTCGAGTAGAAAAGCTCATGGGAGGAGTTAATGATTGCATTGCAAAACTTAAAGATTCCATCTGAGAATGCAAGATCAGTAGTTTTCCCGGCTGCGGCGTCTGCATTTACGATGTAGGCGGAAATGTTGTAGGCCCGTGTGCTCAGATTGGGGTGCACGTTAAAGAACCCCAGGTGGTCGAAATTTCTGCAGTCCTACACTACGGCGTCTCTTATAATCATATGGTGGTTTTGAGACGTTAATAACCACATATCAATTGAGATCAGTAGTTTTATATCTAGCGAATGAATACGTAGTGCTGGTGAGAATGTGCTACTGTAGTCGTGGAAAACGAAACGGTAATATTTTCGTTGGCACAGTAGATAGGGTTTATTCAATTGTTTTTGCACGGGAATCAAAATATGTAGGCATATTCTAGGAATGGGCTAATGAATGCTATAATATAAAATCAGTGTAGTATAACAATATCTCCCATATGCATTGTGCGGGGAAGGTAACCTACTTTTTGAGGTGATTTCCCGTTTACGTCTTCAGTATAGTGGTAGGCCATGAATGAAGACCCATCAATCATGGCATTCAAATGTTTTTGCCGCGAGATCATTCAAAATGAATGTCATCGATTAAATGGTAAAATGATAGATAGGGCAAAGCTGGTAGCTAGACTGCCAGATGAAATCACGACTTTATTGTAGTTGATGTTCTAGAGGGGACAGTACTCACAGGAGTAATAATAAAAGGATATTGTCGAGAACATTTCTGAGAAAGACGCTTGAAGTAGCAAGCAAATTGACGTTAAAAGCACTGAGACGTATACCTGGCAGCTAAATGCAGTAACGCACGCTGTAGAGCCATTTCGAACATGAAATTGGTCTTTAGTTACTCTGGAAATCGGGACAGGAAAGTCAATGCATTCATTGCTTGTGCTAGTGACAACCGAATACACATTTTCGCCCAATGAGATAAGGCGCCTCTGAGTTAACAATGTATCTTTACCGAAATGTGAGCACCAGTGTGGCACAAGACATCCTCTAGATAGAAGCCTGCTCACAAAAAAATTGTGAGAGCTGTTAAGATGAAATGATTTCCGGCCAAGCCAAAGTCAGGTGCGTATATGGCCGTCTTGATGAACCCGACACATGAATCACTTGAATGAACCGACGACCTTGAGCGCAAATGAATTCAAGAATATTTGTTCGGCCTGTTTGTGTGTGATCCCGTGAGGCGCATGCGCGCCCTATATACTTTAGAACGAACCAAGCGTTTGCACAGCGGTATTACGTACACAGCACCTGCGTCGTCTCTTCTTCACTACTTGTCTCTATTTTGCGCTGTTTTTACATTCCAAACTCTGTTTTTGTTCTGAGAACTCAGGCGTCGATATACCACCTTTTTTGATGAAGACATTTTTTTTAACATGGGGAGGCAGTGAAGCTATTGAGTTGCAGCTTTTGCTACCGCCTTCCTTAATTTCAAATTCTTGAAAATAAAGACTCTATTCAATTACGTGCAACCCTGCGTTGCCGTATTTGCCTGTGAGCAGCCGCAGGCTCATCATGCTGCTCGTTCTGTTTTACTGCTTTATTTGGCAAGAACAGAAGTACAGCAGTAAAGTAACAGCGCTGTATGTGTTATATTCGTCATTGTCTGTTGCACGGTTCTCATATTAAAGTAAAACACTGAACGGGAGTAAGTACATGTACACCCTTGCATCAACAGAAAGAAAGTCTGCTATTTTGTACTGAGAAGTCGAGTGTAAGGTGCGCAGAAAACATGTTGTAATCAGTGTTAGATTAAAATTCTTATTCAGTACTTACGTGCATAGGTCGTTAAAGTTGTTGCGCTCACTAAGACCAACTTGTAAAATATATATTGCGCGTAAGGCCCACTTGGTCTCAGGCTCACTGAAATGTTTTTAGCCGAACTCACCCGGGCTTAAACTTGACAAAATACTACTTATCCGGACTCAACCACATTCTGACTCACTTCTTCATCTGAGTATGAGTGCGTCAACTAATGATTTCATTGACGTATCAGTAGGTTTCTACCGTAGTCTCCATACTATTCAGCACCAATATTTCAATATTTCATGTAATCGGTGTTCGTCATGAGGCTTTTCGATATAATACCGATATAATACCTTGGAATGAAAGTCGCGAGTGTCATGAGGCTGGGTGTCCAAATGATCATGTAAATCGAAGCGGTGGTTCTGTCTGCTCCAACCGACGTAGTAATCTCACGTTTTTTTCAGTGAAGCACAGCTTTCGATACAGCTAATAGTGACCGTAGCCTAAAATGTCTACAGGTGGGGTCATGTTGCGCTCAAAATGGCTACCTTTGCGAGCTCTAGCATCCGTTGCATATGCTATGCTCGTGGCGTAATTCGGTTCATCTCCTTTTTCGCTCCAGTACGTTCAAGGCTGACGCGGTCATCGCTATATCCTCGGTGAGCTCAATGGAGGATGAGGCAGGATGCTTCGCTGTGCCGCCTAATGTCTTGAGGGCACAAAAGTCGAAGTTCCCGAGCCTGGTATGTACCTTCCGCTGTCTTATCTTAAAGTGCTAGCAGTTATGCTATTTTTAGTTGCGCTTACTTTTGAAAACTCTCAAAGCATCCGATGGTCTGAAGCACACAGAAAAATATCATGATGGCCATGACCAGGATTTGGGAGACACGTCAACGCGATCTCTCTTCGGTGGCATAAAAAATTATTTCTAACAAAAAAATGGCCCCGTATTTGCATGTTAATCTGCACATGTCGTCGAAAGGCAATAGTCCTAAGTCTGGAGAGAGTGACCAAAATGTTTATTTGATGTTCTACGCAAGAACATCGGTGAATAGTATTCTAGAGGCGCTGCGTTAAAGTGACTCGAGCGTGCAGCGGAGGCTAACGAGCGCATCAAATCACGTCACACGTGAGGCATGAGCGCTTTCTGGCAGTTATGTTAAAAAACGAAACCCGTGGCTCTGAAATGGGCGTGCGTGCCCTTCTTTGAGCCACGTAGTCTTAGCAAAGCGTTGGAAACACTTGCCTTTTCGTGCAAGCATTGCATGGTGAGCGCTACGTGATAAATGCCACGGTCCTTCGAATTAGTTACGTATACATTTTTTAGTAAATGACGCACCTACTGAATATATACGTGTTATGGTCTTTCACATATGCGCAATATTTGCTTTTTAATTGACAATCGCACAAGCATGAACGCTGAATCTTGAGCAACATTGGTGAGCGCTGCGGATGGGGTCGGCCATTTAGAATATCGGCGGGTGCCGTTTAGAATACCCGGTACCGTTAAGAATGGACAAACAGACAAATGTACGGACAGATCAAAAGTTTTGCGTCGAAGGTCCCCAAGACAGACTATAGTCTTGAAAAAAAAAAAACTGGTTACTAAAACAGAGATCCGTTTTCACACATCAGAAACTTGCTTACCGAAGTGCTCAGATATGTAGCCTCCAATGTCTTCAGATACGTGGACGACTACCTTGATCTGTTTGACTCTACTCAACTCGAAAAAATATCATTTGGTTTTTAGACCTAAACGTTGTTTTGTCCGAACATCATATGTGTTGAGATCGTCACCCTTGAGACGAGATTCTGCTTGCGTATCAATCCCATTCTAATCTGGGGAAGGGAGCAATTGATAATCTTTGTTTCGACAACACGCTTCGCAAATCATGCCCCCAATATATGAAAAGTAGTTTCATTTATCGGAAGGCGCGCCTTCAATTAGCAAGTTACTCCGGCCATGTTAACTCATCTAGGTGGCAAAAACTGCGCGAAAAGTGCAATATGCAGATTGCTGCGTGTGTCTACAGTTCTGAAAGACACACTCCTGCCTGCGGGAAACTCGCAGCACATCCACAGCAAAAGCTGAAAGGGCGACCTTTCTAGGGCTTTTTTTTAAACACTCGCGATGAAAGTATACCACAAGCACAATTTCATGGTACCCAGTATGCCATAAGTTTTTTGGGGTGTAGTGGGGCGCGTCTGCTACGCCATTATTTGTTATTCTTCATTAAAGCGTAGTGCCCGCTACACACTTGTGAGTAATAACGTGCATTTTGTCCATGCTGTGTCTGACGACGTTGAAGAAATATGCATATGGTGTCTGTAACCGGTGTGAGCATTAACGACCCACTCGTTACGCAAGTAACATTTTGTGACGACTTTTTTTACTTTACTGTTCTAAAATGATTTATTACACATATTAACGCGATTCATTACCCGTTTTTGCGAGCTGCATAATGCCATTTTGCAACGTAGTTCCGAGCACCGGCATTGCCCAGTGATAGAGGGTCCGGGTTTTATTCCCGTTCGATGCTCAAAATTTTTTATTTATATGGTTTTTTCTTGGCGAAGACGGCGGCGGAAGACAGCTATGGTGACATAATCAGCCCTTGTTGTGATCTCGTAACCACTTTCGCTGTAAAATGTTTTAGTGCCGTATATTCACAACGTGTCACAGGCCCTTTGGAAAATTGGTCGGAGGGTAGTATGGATGTCCTTGTTCCCACCTTACAAGAACTAATGAGTATTTGCAAAGCCACAAGTACGCTGGTCAAGAGACATGCATAATGGGCGAAGAAACACTTCTCCTTGTGTTTTGCGAGTATACAATGTAGTGTATCAATTTACTTTGTTGTTTTTTGTGCTGCTGCAGTTGTACGTCAGTGGCGTTGACTGTAAATAAATTTTCCTTTCTTGACATCTCAGGTTTTCTCAGTGAATATTGAAGCTTTGTGTATGAATATTTATTTATTTAAAAGTACCTTTCAGGCCACTAGAGGCATTGTGTAATGGTGTAATACAAAGAAAATTTCGAACTTGAATATTGTACAAAACGATCAAAAATATATGAGAACATAAAAAATGTTACTGAAACACAAGTGACAATACATTATGTAATGTGATGGCGTTATGTTCTATACAACAAAAAGAGGCGAGAAATACACACTTTAAATCATGACAACTCATTTACCCAATTATTACTGAGCAGGTGCAACGTCAGATGCAAGGTGAAATTGCACACATGACAATAAGGGATCTGAAAAAAAATAATATAGTTGTGGATTAAAACATTATTTTAACAAATGTGAGTTTAGTAGATGCCTAAAGATTGCTTGGTGATCCCTGGGAGCAATGGGGTTAAGAACGTCATTCCGAATGCGGATGGCCTTTGGAAGAGCGGAATAGTTAAGTGAGTTAGTCTTTCCGTAAATGTACATGAAGCAAACGTATTATATAAACGTTGTGACCTATACGGGAGAGTTTGCAGCAGTAAAAACGATGACGGTGCGTTATACGTGTATTTATGAAACAATGTTAGAAGCAAAATATCTCGACGATTATCCAATAGATGACGAGATGAGTCGAGTTCAATTTGAGTGATGCTTTTGTTATAGTCGTAAGAACGTGAAATGAAACGTGTAGTCCTACTTTTACAGATTCAACTTTTTATTAGATATTTTTCATGGGGAGACCATATGGCTGCCGCGTATTCAAGCTGAGGTTGCATAAATGTTTATTATGCTAGTTTACGAATATCATTAGTAGAATGATGTAACTTGTGACATATGAAGCCCGAATATCTGGAAACATTGGCGCGAAAGTATTCAATGTGAGTTGACAATGAAAAGGTAGAAGTTAGAGGAACACCAAGATATTTGTATTGTGTGTAATGCAAGATTGTCGTGGAATTTATATGATACGTACGTAAAAATACATGTAGTATGCTTAGGGCTAAAACTAATAATTTTGCATTTAGCAGCGTTAAGCTCCATTCGCCAAGTGGTACACCAGAGATAAACAAATTCAAGGTCTTTCTGGAAGGCCTGGGGATCATCACCAGTTCTAACAAGACGGTAAAGATTGCAGTCATCTGCTGAAAATGCGCACGTGTGAGGAAATATTACTCGGTAAGTCGTTATTATATATATAAGAAATAGTAACTGCCCAAGGACGCTTTCCTGTGCTACACCTTACTAGATTGATTGATATGTGGGGTTTGATGCCCCGAAACCACAACATTAATATGGGGTACGCCATAGGGGAGGGCTCCGGAAATGTTCACCACCTGGGGTTCTTCAACGCGCACCCAAATCTGAGCACACGGGCCTACAGCATTTCCGCCTCGTTCGAAAATGCAGCCGCCGCAGCCGGGATACGATCCTGCGACATGCGGGTCAGCAGCCGAGTACCTTAGCCACTAGACCACCCTACTAGACCACAATACTGCCGGGAGAACATTACTACCATGGTTAGGGAAACACGCCAACACATAACTGTCTGCCCCATTCCACGAAACATGAGTAAGTTGTACCATGGGGCGAGAAGACAAGCTAGAGCTCGTCACCTTCAAAGACAGTTTCGCAAAAGCCACGAAGTAGTATACACCGATGCCGCTAAACCAAACGAGAGCTGCGTTATAGCATCAGTTCAACCAATTCCGCATACCGCTAAAACTGTCGCAGCGTCAATAAAAACAACCTGTACAGTGACGGCTGAGGCGGTGGCGATTACGCTAGCTATTCAAACTAAACAGGCCGAGAACGCCACCGCATTAGTCTTGCCTTATTCCCACGAAGCCTGCTGAATGTTTCTCCGTGGTGCACTACCGAATGTCGCCTTGAAAATACTAGATAACAGGCTGATACAGAACCATGCTATAATTTGGTGTACAGGCCACGAGGGTATCTCGGGTAATGAGCTGGCGCACAGTTTCGCTCGTTATTTGAGCAACGGAGTTGAGCAATGACACCGATAATCAGTACGAACCATGCACTGCACGCGATATACTCGAGCATCAACGGAAGACAAGAAAGTGGTATGCCTCACCACTCAAATCGCTTAAAGTTGATGAAGCTCGCCAGCTAAGACAAATTAGGGTAAACATCTATCCACATTTGGAAAGGTGGCATCACATAAACCCCAATGCATATGCAAACCAATGTCCGAGGTGCGAGTCACGACCTACGTTGCAACATGTCACATGGGACTGCCGGAACAAGCCTATGGAGGTTCACTCACCTCTGATACTCACGCTACTGGGGGAGCCTTGGGAAGACGTCCTCGCCCGACCTGACCTGAAGACCCAAAGGGGTCTCCTGGATCAAGCCGGTCGAGCTGCAGCGGCCACTGGTGTCCCGGAATGGGGAAACCACCCTTGACATTCTCTCCTCTATTTTTTCTCTTTTTCATAAATAAAAATGTTGTATCATCATTAGACCACCATGGCGGGGCGTGCTACACCGGAGGTGACGTGAGTAAAATGAGATGAATGATTATTAACAATTTTGAATTGTTTAAGACTGCGCAAGGAATTTTGAATCAATGTTTGTGTAAAAGAGTCTATAATTTGAGAATTAAGCGGCGATGTGCAGTAAGCCTAAATGCTTTTGAAAATTAAAAAAAGCACAATAAGTTTGCAAATCTTCATTCATGTTAGCATGCAGATCAGTTGTTAGTTCAAATAATTAAGTTTTACCATGTTATTTTTGTAGATAAACGATCAGTTGAAAGTTGGCGCTTGTCTTGTCTTCTCGTCGTCCATGTGTGTTAGCGCCATGCCACGTTCTGAACCCTGAAAAGCTCCAGATTCAAAATTTGTTGGGTTTGGTAAGTTTTACCGTCGTTTCTCACTTCGCTGTGCCCGAACTTTCACACATTTCCGCGACGAGCTGGTCACTTCACGAAACTGCTCAGGCACCCTATCCTGGTCTCGAGAGGCAGTGAAAGCCTTCTGCAAGATCATGGGTGTCTTCGAGAACACCGCACTGCATGACTAACACAGGCCCGGTATTACGCCGTGTGTAGTGGGGGGGTGCCTCTGATTCAGCTTTCGAGGCTGTCTCACAACAGCTTGCTGGTGGAGTCTGGCACCACATCTTGTTTTTTCCCGAGAAACACAGAGCACCGCTGCAGCATCTTCGGAAGAGAACTGCCAGCCATGTATGCGGACATTTGTAATTTTCGCCATTCCCTGGAAAGTTTTCAGCTTTTCGTCCTCACCGACCAAACTCGACGGTGGCGCACACACAGGACGGGAATTGAAATCCACCTCATCTTATCAACCCCATCATACCTGCACCGCAGATTGATTGTTTCGTTTTGGCAGCAGTTTGTATCGTAGTCCTAGCGGCGGCCAGTCAGCTAGAGAAAAAGATGACGAGCGCTGAGGGCTTGTGGCGCGTGGCGCCGAGAATATTTGTTTGCTCCTGGCTGGCTGTACGCCATGGCCACTGCTCAACTTCGGCACCTCGCTTCCTCCTGTACATTTTGTCTGCTCATTTAACCTGCGACGACGGCATGTCTACGTCGGACGCCGTCACGTCGCCTACAAAGTGGTAACCGCAGACGCTCGGACAAGCGACTAGCGCTGCACTACGGCCACCAAGCTCTGCGACCAGTTCCAGCCAGCGCAAGCCTGGCAGCCCCAATACGAACCGCCACTGCCAAAGTTCCGGACCTCTCGCCTTGAGTCATGGTACGAGGAGTTTGCGGCAGCCTTGGATCGCAACTGCATCTGGATCCAAGAGTTCATGAATGAGGTATTGGAATATCATCTTCCAGATGACCTCAAACGCCGCCTCACATACTTCTCCTGGAGCCCTCACCCATACTATGACCTGCGAAACGCCGTTCTCAAGTTTTACGACATCAAACGGGATACTTCTCCCAAAAGCGACACAACTGCACCTACTCATCACCATCCAGGACGCCTCCCGCACCACAGCCAGGCCAGACCATTCCCCTGCCGACAACTGGCCACACAGGTGACGGAGCCCACCCTCCTGCGTCCGTCAACCTGTCCATGGAGAGACCCCCAAACACGGAATACACGGCTTCTGCCTTCGATGTTCCGGTTCTGACTCTAGAGCCATTGTCCCAGCTCTCCGTTGCACATTCGTTGCCGGCCACTGCTCCGCGCACCGCCAGATTCGCTGCAGATACTTGCTCAGCTGTACCATCTGCCCCGAGAGATTCGACGATCCCCGCCCAGCCAGCTGACCCACTTGCAGACTCCACACCTATACCAAAACCTGTGGAAGCCCGCGACGCCACATGAAACATGCATCCTGAGCCCACTCTCACTGCGCAAGGCGTCAGATTTACCAACACATCGGCACCTGAACCTCCAGCGCTCTTAGACAGTCCACCTGATCATGAACTCTCTGCTAACGTCACAACTGGTAGCCAGAGTTTTCAAAATCTCTATGCGACGATTTTCTATGATCTCCCTGAGCAGCAACGCCTCACGACTTGTTGCCAATCCATTACACCGCCACTATCCATTGTCATGGACAGTCTTTCCTCATTACCTCCGTCGTCTTATCAAGTGAGAAAAGGCAGCCTCACGTCTATGCCCAGCGCACGACTCGTGCTACATCCAGAACACACATCGCGTTTTGCACCGACGAACTGTTGTAGAGGCTCAAGGAGCTGCAATGCTCGAAGCTTGGATAGTCGTCGGCCATGGTGTGCACACAAATTTCATCACCAGCATTTCGAGTGCACTTCTTTTCCTTGCTCACTGCTCAAAGCAACGCACAGTCATCGTGGTCCTCGCCCACTGGGTGGTTCTCAGTGCCGCCCCCCGGAACTGTCGGACTCTTCCGTACGCCTTCCAGCCTGACGACCTCAGGACTTCCCAGTAGACACTTGCATGAACTGACGAACTTGTACATAGTGTTTATGTTTTTTCCCACCTCTTCTACATTTATGTTTTTTATCGCATAACACGCTAGGCGGGGAGCCCTCGTAGCGTAGCGCTAGTGCCGGCCAGCCAGCTAGAGGAAAGGATGACGAGCGCTGAGGGCTTGGGGCGCGTGGCGCCGAAAATGTTCGTTTGCTTCTGGCTTTCTAAACGCCATGGCCATTGCTCCTTTTCGGCAGCTCGCTTTCTCCTGTACGTCTCGATCATCTGCTCATTTAACCTGAAACGATGGCACGTCTAGTTAGACGTCGTCACATCGCTACAAGTTCAACGCGTAGACGATGAGCTGAAGCACCCCTTGACCGTGATCCTGAGATCCAAGGCTCCAACCTTGAATCTCAGGAGAAAGTTTGCTGTGACACAAGTTCCAGCAGAGCTCGCTCGTTTGTGTTTTCAAGCCTTGGTCACCCCGTGTTGCAGTCCTTGTACAGACTGACTAAATCAGTGATTAGAGCCACTAAGAGTGGTTATAGTCAGACTTGTGTGGTCATTTTAACCTGGGCGTCCGACGCTGGGAAGGCACATGTGTAGCTTGCCAAAGCTTTAAAATAGAATGCCACACCTCGACAGCACTGGAAACTACAATGTGGCTTTGATCATGCCCACGTGGACATCGTCGGCCCACTGCCAACCTGCCACAGAGAGACCTACCTGCTGACCTGCATGGACACGTTGGCCCGCTGGGTGGAGGTCTATCGCGGAAATCACTGCCATGACGGTACTGTCTTTCACCACTGGGTAGCCCGCTTTGGGGCCTACAATAAGTTCGCGCTGTCAAGGTGGATGGACGTGTTTTTTGAGCGTTCGGATCGACTGCGCAGATAAGTGTTTTTGCATGTTTTGAGCTTGTCTTTATAATTATAAGGCAGCGGTTGAAATCTTCGTAGCACTTATTTTATGGTACGGATTTTTCGGGGGCCAGTCACCAGGTATTTATTAGTTAGTGCAGGTGTGTGTGTGTTTAAATTTTTTTGTTGTTGGTTTTTTTTTCTTCTTTTGCCGCCCCGTGGGGGAGGTGCGCGTACATTGAACACGCAAATTTTTGTAGTAGAGCTTAGACTTTCTTTTTTTCGTAGTGCAGGACTCGAGTTTAGTAATTATCGAGTATAGGGACTATTGGTGTCACAAAGGCATGGTTAAAAAGACTGTAAAGTGTTCAGGATGTGGAGTGGGTTTGAAAGTGAACCCAAGTGTAGAAGCGAATGGAGAAGAGGCTGACGCGAAGTGTAGGCAATGTGAGGTCGAGGAGAAAATGGAGAAAATGTTGGTTGCCCAGAGTGAACTGCTGATGAGAATCGCCGAGCTCGAGACTGCGTTGGCCACAGAGCAAGAGAAAATGAGGGCAATCGGAGAAAGACTGAAGTCCGCCGAGGAAGCGCTAGCTTAGCTGGACAAAGAAGCGACCTACCGAGAGAACAGTAGGGAACCGGCAACCAGAACGATGGACAAGGAAAAGCAAGCAAGTTTGGAAAAAACAGGTTTGGCCGGTTCAACTGTCGCAAGGCCCAGCTTCAGCGAGGTAGTGGTGGGACAGGGAGGGAACAAAGCAGCCGGCGTTACAGGTGAAAGTAGCCCCCAGGTGCATAACTCTCAAGCTGAATAGTCACGGCATGTGATAATCGCCGGAGACTCGAATTTAAATTGATGCACAGAAGCCATCAAAGAGAGGGTAAGAGGTGACAAGAGGGTTGCAGTAGGGGCGTTCCCAGGACGCAAGCTGGAAGCAGTCATGAGGCAAGCGAGCGCAAAGCTCAAAACGACAGCTGATAGACGAAACCTCGTGATAATTTCAGGCGGTTTAAACGATGTCCTAAATGAAGATGCAGCAGGACTAGCAGCCACACTGGCGAAAGGCGTCGGTGACATGCGCGCCGCTTCTCCTAATGTACAGGTAGTGATATGCACGATACCGGAGGTAACGGTGCGTGATAGCAACCTGCGAAGAGCGGTGGTCGACGCAAACCAAGAGATATGGCGGATGAGTCGAGAGAAAGGCTTTGAGGTGGTGGAAATAAACAGAGAGGTGCATAGGTGGGGTGGTTTTCAACGAGACAGAATTCACTTCGATGGGCGGCTAGGTCATGAGGTGGGTTGGCGGCTTGTAGGACGCGCAGAAGCTTTTTTGGGGGGCAAGTGAGCGCTTCGGGGTGCAGGATAGCTAGTAACGAGGAAAACAACCAGGGAGACTCTTTGACAGGTGGTATGGACAGATACGATTCCAAAGTGGCACCAATATCTAAGATAGGTAGAGTCCGGGGTATAAATAGACGTAGCCACGAGCGCCGAGCCAATTCAGACATAGGGTATATGAACATGCAGGGTGGTAGGAACAGGCTGAAGTGGGAAGAGATAGAAGAATAGCTAAGGAAAGAGAGGCCGATGGTATACGGTTTTGTAGAAACACATCTCAGGGACATGGAACAACCTCAGAACAATCCGGACTACGCTTGGGAATATTGTAATAGAACAGAAGGCAGCAGAAAGGGGGGTGGTATTGGGGCATTAATTCATAAAAGTACAGACTGGCAAAGGGTCAAGCAGGAGTGCAAGGAACATTTATGGCTAAAAGGGAAAGTGGCAGGTCAAATGACACTGCTTGGTTTCGTGTACTTGTGGACGGGAGCAAAGGCCAGAGAGTAAAACCAGACAATGGTAGAGTGTATATCAAAGGACATTCAGGAGTTAGGAAGAGAGTGCGAGATAATTATACTAGGAGACATAAATGCGCACATAGAAGATATAGATGGGTATACAGACCCGACAGGCAAAATGATCATGGATATGTGTGAAAGGCTTGATTTGATCATTTGCAACAGTACCGAGAAGTGTGAAGGGCAAATAACATAGGAGGTAGGAAGGCTTCAGTCGACGATAGATTATGCACTGATGTCACATAGGATGTATGATAATCTCAGGGGAATGCACATAGATGAAGGTGGCTCCAGAAGTCTGGGTAGCGATCACAAACGTATCAAGCTAAGTTTTGGAAGAGCAGTGAAAGTGGGAAGGAGACAAGATGAGCAACTACCGGAAAATTTTTATTCAGAAAGGCAAATTGAAATAGCCACTAAACAAATTGAGAAAGTAATCACGGAGGATAATAAGACAGTATGGACATACACGAATCTAATTAGACTCTTTGAGCTAGAGCTTGCTAAGACGCGTGACAAGTCAACCCGGAAAAGAAGACACAAACCCAAAAGTTGGTGGGATGAGGAAGGTAAGAGAGCCATAGCAAAACGTCAGGAAGCCTCTAGGGAACACAGACATGCTAAGCAGCGGGGTGAACCGACAGATGATGTTGAAAGAAAATGGGCAACCTTTCTAAGCTGTAGAAGGGATGCATCCCTTCTGATCAATGAAAAGATTAGAAGGAAGGAAGCTCAGTGGCTGGCAGAAGTACATAAAAAAGATAGAAAGGCAGCTGCGAAATTTTGGAACCTGCTAAACTACCTAAGAAATCAGACGAGCCTAGAGCAGTGTTTTATAACTACAGCCCAAGATGCTAGACTAGAAGGGGACGAAGCTATTGAATATATAAGAACAAGGGTGACAGAAAAATTTCAACAAAGAAGTACTTTATGCACCACAATAGACAAGCACAAATCAAGTGGTGCAATGGCTCCATTTTCACAACAAGAGTGGGAAAGGGCTGAGAAAAGGGTTCCTAGTAGTACATCAACAGGCCCAGATGGCATTCCAATTAGGCTGAGAAAGACATTAGGTCCGAAGTCTAAGCAGGCTTTGAGAGAGGCAGTGAGCACAATAATAATCGATGGTGAAGTTACCGATGGATAGAAACTTAGCAGGATGAGCATGATCTATAAAGGGAAGGGGGACAAAGCTGACATAAACAACTACCATTCTATAACAGTGACATCAGTGGTCTACAGGCTGGCGATGCAGATTATAAAGGAAAGACTGTAGGCGTGGATAGAGGATGAGGGGGTGCTGGGGGAACTGCAGATTGGGTTTCGGAAACACAGGAGGCTGGAAGACAATCTGTTCTCACTGACGCAGTGCATCGAAATAGCAGAAAAGGAACACAGGCCCCGGTGGCTAGCATTTTTGCATATCAAGGGAGCGTACGATAGCGTGATTCAAGAGAAATTGTGGAGAATGCTGGACACACTAGGCGTGGAACGTGTAGGCACTAATCTTTTAAAGGGTATCTATAAATGTAACAAGGTAGTTATAAAGTGGGAAAAACAGGTATCCAAGCCTGCAGAGGTAAAACGGGGGCTTAGGCAGGGGTGCCCCCTGTCACTCTTATTATTGATGATGTACCTACAAGGATTACAGGCAAAATTAGAGGGAAGTGGACTGGGCTTCAACCTCTCTTTAGTCAAACAAGGAAAACTTATCGATCAGGCACTACCAGCATTAATGTACGCAGATAATATAGTGCTAATGGCCAACAACAAGGAAGATTTGCAGAGATTGATGGACATCTGCGGTAATTAGGGAGATAGGTTAGATTTTAGATTCAGTAAGGAAAAATCAGCAGTCATGATTTTCAATGACAACGAAGGTAGTGAGCTTAGAATACAGGAGGTCACGCTAGAGATAACAGATAAATACAAATATCTGGGCGTATGGATAAGCAATGGGACCGAGTATCTGAGGGAACACGAAATATACGTGACGACTAAAGGTAACAGGAATGCAGCAGTCATGAAAAATAGGGCACTGTGGAATTACAATAGGTATGATGTTGTGAGAGGAATATGGAAAGGGGTCATGGTTCCTGGGCTAACGTTCGGCAATGCGGTCTTGTGCATGAGATCAGAAGTTCAAGCAAGATTAGAAATTAAGCAACGTGGAATAGGTAGGCTCTCTTTAGGAGCTCACGGGAATACACCAAATCAGGGAGTACAAGGTGATATGGAATGGACATCATTTGAGGGCAGGGAAGCTAGCAGCAAGATAAAATTTGAGAAGCGATTAAGAGAAATGGGGGAAGAGCGTTGGGCTAGGAAGGTTTTCAGCTACTTGTACATGAAGAATGTCGATACAAAATGGAGGAAGCGAACTAGGAAGTTGACTGGTAAGTACTTAGAAAAGAGCAGGTGGCCAAACCAAAAAGAACTATAGGTTAAGAAGAAAGTGAAGGAAACGGAGACTGACATGTGAAGAATGGGCATGATTAAGAATTCCGCACTAGAGATCTATCAAACTTTTAAGCAGGAAATCGCCAAGGAAAGGATCTATGATAATACTCGGGGTAGTTCTCTACTGTTTGAGGCCAGGACGGGAGTACTGCGAACCAAGACATATCGGGCCAAATACGAAGGGGTAGACACAGTATGCAGTGCGTGTGGAGAGGAAGAAGAAACTGCCGAACACTCTATAATGTTCTGTAAAGGGCTTCACCCTATTGTTCAGGATGATGGCGCAGAGTTTTTCAAAGCACTGGGGTTTAGGGACCGGGAGGGCAAAATAAACTTTAAGCGGGTAGACTTAACTAGAAGGAGGTTATCTGATTGGTGGCTAAAGTCAAGGCACGAGGGAATATTAAACGCTTCACTGCAAAGTACGAATCCTCAAACTCTCTTTTTCAGAAAAATAAATAAATATAGTTTTTGGTTCATTAGGTATTACGGCTTGGTGGCGCTAGCCACCGCCCGATCTAAAGGGTACAGCCATATCCATCCTTCCATCCATCCATGAAGAATAACCGACACTGCAAACTCTGCTTTTGCACTGCTATCACGAGCATAACTACGACTCCTTACTTCACCCCCACCCCTCCGCCCTCTATCATGAGCGTGGTGGAGTGGTTTCGCCGCCAGCTGAAGGCCGTGCTCACGGCAACCGAGGAACACAACAGGGTGGAGGCCTTGCCGCTGGTCATTTTAAATGCGAAGTCTACTATAAAAAAGAACATTAGCTGCATTGGCTCTGAGGTGGCATATGACATGAGATTCAGGTTGCAGGGAGTGTTTCATATACGTGACTCAGAGGAGGCATAGAGGAGGCATTCATAGCTGGCACTTACTACACACTGAGCAAGAATAATGTTTTTTCGCGGTCTCCATGGTCGCGTGTGGTGCACGTCGACCCGCAGCTCACATCGTGCCCATGTGTTAGTAAAGAACTACTCTGTGAAGTGAGCACTTCAGCCATGTGGTAGGCCGTTAATGGTCCTACACTGGGGGCACAAACATTTCACCATCAATAAAGGCGGTTGTGAGGAAGTGGTGCCGCTAGACTGCATCAAGCCACCACACATGAATTGCGAAAACGCGAAGGTGTTACCGTCATGGGAATCCTCGCCAAGGCCACCAGCTGCAATGCCAGCTAGAGCTACCGCCTAAGCACTAAGTCCTCTCACTTTGCAAACGTACGATGGACGGCTCTCAGAAGCACCTCTTCACCTGGACCATTATCTCTGTACGGCATTTCACTAAGGGTAGAGTGCTGTGGTAGCCGCAAAACAGGGCAGTGGCACTTCATCTAACCGATTCTCTCCTCGCTTACTCAAATTCCTCACCACACGAAGGAGAAGGTGAGAAAAGAATACAGAAATGAGTGGTTATTCCCGTCGCACCGTTGCTTTTGTTACCGCGCGTACTCGTGTCTCAACAACAGTTTGCAAGTACCAGGTAAAAGAAGCCTTTGTATCTGTATAATTAGTGGATTCTTAAATAATTATAAAGTAGTGATATTAGTTGCCCGTCTTAATACAGATGCCAACACCTTTTAGGGTTAGTTTTAAGAGGCTTGGTTGATTTCACTATACCAGGTGTTCAATGTTGTGCTTTATGATTTTCTTGAAATTCAGCACTGGAAAGAACATGAATGAGAAGCACCTTCACAGATAACGTGACGATCCATGGAAACACAAAGTGAGACAACGAATATGGCTGTCAATGACCTACTTTACTCATCTTTATTAATTACCTTTTCAGTAAGCGCAGCAAGCGGGCACATTTGCATTGAAAATTCGGAGACAGTGGAGTTCCTACGCTGTTACACTTCGAAAATTATTCAAGCATGTCTGTGCTCAGCGATATCACGCGGCAAAGTTTAATTGTGGTTTGCATGCAAGAGAGGAAGTCTGCACAGGCGCGAAGCTCCTCTCCGATGGGCCGCGGCAGTTGCATGTGTAGTTTCATCTGACTGCGGGTAGAAGCATAGCCAATGGTGATAACGATTACCCTTTTGCTACAGCGGCTGACGATAAGCAAGGTATGACTGTTTGTGACATTGGGGAAAACATTGCGCTGATCTTCACCGCCTTGCGTGCGTAATCATGCAAACCACAAATAAACTTTGCCGCGGCATATTTGGGACACACACAGACAGGCACGAAAAATTCTTACAAGTGTGACAGTGTAGAAAAGCGACTGCCTGCTGCTTTTCAATAGAAATATGCCCGCTTTCTGAGGTCACTGGAAAGTTATCTTGTAAATGTTAGTTCATTGAGTCATTGACAGGCGCATTTGAGTCCCCTGAATACATGTTATCTGCAAAGGTGGTTTTCATGTTCTTCTAAATGCCGAATTTTATGAAAATCATGAAGCTGAGCTTTTAACACTCGGTATAATAGCGGTCTCTTGATGACTTCCATTTCACGCAAAATGTCACGTTCGCTTGATTAAAAAAGCAAACTTAACAGGGACACCACCGCGTTTTCAGCATCGTTGCTAAGCAAATCATTGTGGTAAATGCAACATAACTCTAGTCCATGGTTTTATGTTTTTTGCCTTAAAAATTTGCGGAACACACCAGTGAGTAAATTACCCTCACAATCAGCACCATCCACAAAGTTGCCAAAATATGCACCGAATTCATCAACCTCTAAAGTGCTTTATTATTTTGTTTGATGATTTTCCACCAAAAGTGTCCTTTTTTCTTAGTATAGGTGATTTCGAATCTAATTGTACTAAAATGTAGCTAGTCGTTGAAAAAAAATATTTGCACCACATATTTATTCAAATGAACAGCTAATAAAAAACCTCATAAAAACAGTTACAGGCTAAGCACCTCTGGGCTAATTAGATGGGGAAGCTTTGGGGCTTTGCGAAAAATTTCAAAGACTGAGTAACGCAAAGTGGCTTCAGTGGTGAGCACTCGAGATGCTTGCTTTCGAGCTGTCTTCATAGTTACTGAAGGAGCTGTCAATTCCGCATCATCGCTGCCTTCACTTGAGGGCACAAGAAAAGCATCTGTATATGAATCATGATCACTCATAGATGCCGATGAAAACGTTCTTCGTGTTAATAAGCCTCGTGTTGATGCATGGGTCCCCGCCACCGCACATCATCTTTCCTCATAGAAAGACCAAGCTCCTGCCACAGCAGAAAAGAAAATCGACAAGTGAGTGCTATCGTCTAGTTTATAACACGAAATATTAGCCGTATAGACGAGCGCTTCTCGTTCTCAACGCTACAGGGGAGTACCTATTTCGCCAGGACAAGGACTGCTCGTCTAAAACATTTTGGGGCAGTTTCGACAGGACCAGCAGAGCTCGTCCTAAACAATGAAGGGGATAATAACTGAGCTATCGACCATGTAATTACGATTAGGGAATGAGTTATACGATATATTTGCTCATGTTTTGAAATAGAAACAAACTGCTTCATGATTCTACGTGTCTTTTGTAGCATAGCGTATTCAAAACCTGATAGCACAACATGTATACACTGCGACCGAGTACACTAGAACGGCCTGACCTTGCGGTGGCCACTCTACTACCTGTATGATACCCGCCGACTCTTACAGCTACAGGAGTTTCGTGAGTGAAGCTCGTCTCCCGTCGGAGTTAGAGATAACGAAATATCAAAGCCTTTAGGATCTACTTTGAAATTAGGGAACCCTGAAGTTTCTCTTTTAGGAGTTCAACGCTATAGCGAGCTTCTGTGTCTATAGTGCGTACTTCTAACACCTAGTGCACGATACCTTTTCGAACTTGCAGTGCACTTACTACATGACCTTAAGAAAACAGGTGCAGTAACATGTGTGCCTTTTGTAGTGGGTTACCGGCTTTAAACCACGAAGTCGCTATGATAATCAAATGTTCTGAGGCCTGATTGCAATGGTCACTCGGACCCAGGTGACCTGGGTTGGACCCCTACTCTGTCCGAGGTTGTTTAATTATTTTATTTTCTTGTTGTATCAGGACGAATGTATACAGAATGCGTGTGTTCGAAAAGCATGTCACTTTCACTGTATTTTCAAGCAAAGGAAGTTTTTTTAGTACAATAATAAGAACACGCGTAGCGGTGTGGTGGAACATCCACTTGCCACTCAAGCGACCCGGATCCGATACCCACTCGAACCCAATTGTCCCGGGTTAGATCCCCACTCTGGCCCAGGATTTTCCTATTAATTTCATTTGCATCGTTCTCGATTTTTTGGTCACGCATAAGACGGTGATCTTTCACTCACAGCCAATGGCGCCGACGCCAGAATTTCTGGGAAATGATCCCCCTAACGCTATCACGTGAATGATTCACCCGAGGAGATAATCTTGCAGGTCTGCAATCCTATGTCGAGGCTCCATTCCAATGAAAGCGGTTCTTTCGTGCCGTGCAGGAGACCCACTGGCCGCTGGTGCGTGGCAACGAGACGTATGCTCAAGGCAAAATGTTGAGAGGTCTGTCGTTCGAGATGGGGTCGTTGATCTACATCCTCGATGTTGAAGCCGCATCCCTCAGGGCTAGCCCTTACACAAGGTGCACAGATTTCAGCATAACGTCCCGTGATGTGGTGAGTTATTTTTATAGCAAAATATGTTCTCGATGTGTGATACAGCCACTACTGACAAGCATCACGCACAATTTACTAGAACATCTTGCTTGAAACAATCCTTTAACGACTACTCAGCATAGGACACCTTGGATGAGTGGTCACGGTCTTTGACAGCTGACCCGAAGGTTGTGAATTCGTTTTCCGCCAGGACAGTCGCACTTTGTTGCATGCGAAACGATAGAATTTGGCGTAATGTTCAATGCCAATTAATGTTAGACAACACCAGATGGTCGGAACCTCCGGAGATTAACCTCCCTCACAATCATATCGTGGTTTGGGGCGTAAAACCACATATATTATGAAACGTTTGCTCGACGTGATACAGGAGTAGGGTCATCGTCCAATTTTTTGCCAAGTGTTCGGTGTACTCTACAACTGGTCGGACATCATGATCACTACGAATGGGGCGATCAAGGGCGCAGCTCTCTGCAAACAGACATACAACGTATATGATTGGAGCGATCAACGACACAGTGGTCTGCGACAGACGGACAATGTATATGACTGGAGCGATAAACGAAGCACTCGTCGGTGAACAGACGTACGACGTATATGATTTGGGCGATAAACGACGCAGTCGTCTGCGAAGAGACGTATAACGTGTACGTTAGACGTTGGTGGGTAGATCATTAGTATATACCAGAAAAATGGAATGGACCCAAGATGGTTTCTTGGGGTACTCGAGACTGAACAAGGGTTCTGCTTGAGAATGATTGTTATAACGTGAACACACTGCTCCCGATTAGTAGAATAAGCTTGAATTCAATCTGAAACGAAAGGGTTAAGGTTGAAGCGAGAAAATATAAAGAATATTCGCTGATGTAGCACCTTGTCGAACACCTTTTCGTAATCTGAAAACAGCGTGCCATCTGGAACGTTCAGATTAAGGTTAAAGCTATGTTCAGTAACAAACAATGTTAGTTGTGTCGCGAGAAAAACTTATATGACTACTCGCAAAAAACACAATTTCTAAGTGTGCACTTACTTCAGTTTGAATACATTGACAATAATGATTATTACTAGTGTCGTACCGCACCACTTTTTATGTTAGGTCAATCATGTCAAAAGATGCTGGTATTAGGACATACTGATAGAATTTCAGAGTTGTTAATGGACGGGTTACCCCACGTTTCAGTTCGAACAATAAGGTTTCAATCCATAGCGTTGTACAAGTGACGGAGTGAATCAGGTTTCTGCAAGATGCTTTACATGTTGGCGTAGATAAACCCAGATTACTGTATTCACCCAATGGCAACGGGCACCTTTAAAAAAAAATATAGCTTTCAGCAGTGGCGTATCAACTCTTTCGCGAGTGAGGGGGGGGGGGCAGACCTACCTCACCTTTGATATAAATCTGCATACAGACAGGCGACGCGACGCGCTTTTTTAGACACCACGATGTTCAATCACACTCTAAAAGGCCGAGGCCAAAGAATAGCGCCCTTAGCCCAATTTCTGCGTCTAATATACGACGCTCATCTTGCTACCACGCCTCTCTCTCTCTAATTATGTTTAGGCGGTTAACAACTACAGGTAACACAATACGGGCGTTAGTCGTCGGGATGGAGATGTACCAAGCGTCGACGATGATACATACACGTTAAACAGGGCAATAGCTACCAAACACCAAAACATACATTCGGCAAATCCTTATTTACCGACGTACAGTAAATATTCAATTACCTCTGTAAAGGCACGTTATACTGTCGCGTTTTCTGCCGCTATAGCTTCAACTTCTTAGTTACCATAAGCAAGGCTGCTCAGGTTTGTCAGAGACTAAAGCGGAAATAATTTTTTGCGTTTCAGTGCGGAAAACGTAAACATCAAAAATGATTTGTCACCCTCATCAGCTCACAACAGCTTCGAGAAAGCATCGGTGACGATATACCATTTTTTGAAGAAAATTATTTTCCGGAAGCAGCAAATGATTTTCACCGGTTCAAGAAAAGTTTGCTCGTAATTGCATCAAGAAGTCATAGCAGAAGAAAAGCATAAAGAACTGATGTAATATTACAGAACCGCTAATCAGTGCATGCTTGCTCTGCATTACTACAGCTCAAGACGCGATAACGTCGCATAGGCTCCACAAATAATTTACAAGAAAAATTAAAGCGGAAAGGAAATGTTGAAAAACATCACTATGTTGTAGCATTGCCTCATAACAATTTCATTTTCTCATCAGAACATAATTGAGTTATTACCGCTGTGACGGAAAACCTCGCCTTACTTTTTGATTTTTCCACAGTTCAGCCAAGAGTGCACTTCTGTACAAAGAGCGGGGGGGTGTTGCCCCCCCCCCCAACCTTTCTCAATGGGAAAGCTCACGTCCCCCTTGCCGCCCCCCCCCCCGGCTGATACGCCTATGCCTTACAGTGGCATGCGCGTTAGATTCGCGTACAGTCGTTTTAGCTGCCCAAGAGCAATATTTTTGTTTTTTGGGTCTTGTAATTCAGGTGTGCATAGGAGTCGGGCAGCGTTGGAATTAGGTGGATTCGGTGAATCGGCATTTAAACACAAATGACAAAAAAACTTTTATAGACAACATATAAACATTTTAGAAGTCTTTCTTAGTCTGTTACTCAGCCTTGTTTATCGAAGTGGAGGTACAGGAGCTCGACGAACTAATAGAAATTCGCCTAGAATACGGTCTCTGCTTATCTCTGCCTTTATTTAGCTGCCGTAATCTCATCGTAGTAGCTCCGTTGTGATGATTCTTCCCCAACCAAGTTGGTCAGATTATGTACTGCATTGTCTGTCATGTGCTCGAAACAAACTACAGAAATTATGCAAACGACGCTGCACGCTTAAGCCGCTGCAGCGCTAACCTCTAACTTTATTTTGTATAGTCGAACGGATGTACCATGGCTCACAGATTGGTAGGTCGACAGCTTGGAATTCTTTACAGAGCAGGGCACCTGCTTGGCCCTTTTATTTTTAAATAAATATTTTTGCTCAAAGTTGAAATGTGTCATCAAGCGAGCAAATTCATGCAACCTAGGCACTCGCTCAGTGAACTTCATGCACGTGCTTATAAGCAAAGCTATTCGTTCGCAGCACGGAAGCAGCTAACTGAATGTTCACTGTCTTCTCATGGGCGAACACCGATGACTCCCTCTGAGCTTTGATAGTTAGCTATAGCAAAATATGCATCACTTAGGGTATTCATGAAAACGCATAGCTTTGATGAGAAAAGTCAGAGAGATCACTAAGAAAAATAGGCGACCAGTTGACCTTTAGAAAGGCTGCTTCGCACATTTTTTATCCATGACATTTGTCGAAACGGGTGCGTCGAAACGTGTCCTTCCTCGAGGCACCCGTTTCATGTGTCGGCAAAAAATAGGACAAGTTCCGAAGCTTTAGTGCCAAAAGTGCGAAAGCATATATATATATATATATATATATATATATATATATATATATATATATATATATATATATATATATATATATATATATATATATATATATATGGGCAGGCATGGTGATTGAGTGGCCGTAGCGTTGCAAGTAGTCAAGTAGATCCTCCGTGAGCAGTGACAACGTGGTTTATTTCGACGTTTCGGCCTAGAGTCTGGCCTTCATCAGGATTAAGGGTACAGTTTGTTGGTGCTCAGCTTTATACAATTTTAACTCAGAGGGGTAGAGAGAGAGAAAAAGAAAAAAACAATACAAAAGAAAAAAAACAAGAAAGGAAAATATAAAGTGGAGTCCCCCTGGCGCCCCTTTCACTCTTCCTTCCGCTTCCCCCACCATCCCTCTCCCTTTTCTCCTTTTGACCTTTAAGATGTCTGCGGTCTGTGCATCCTTCCTTTCACTGACGCATTGTTCCCGACCAGACGGCGCCTCCTGGCTCTGGCGGTTTGGTGTGGGGAAATTTTTTTTGCGAAGAAGTTTAAGCCTTTAACTACTCAACGCCCCGTCGACATCTCATCGTAGAAAGAAAGGCGTCGCGTATTGCCGCAGAGGCTGGTAAGCGGGTGCAATGGCAATTCTTGCCCGCTTCTGAATTACGCGTGCAGTAGGGGCCTCCCGACTGTGCACAAGGTTGCTGTTGGGCATCTCATGTGTGGCACAATTGATTGGATAGTGAGATACAAACAGAAACAGACGACAGCTGTACTTAGGGAGAGTAGTTACACTTGGAATTATTTTGAGTTGTCCAGTGCCCTTTGCAGCTGCAGTGCTGTGAACTCAGTTATTTTTTCATTATTGCCGTTATTGTTTTCTAATGCTTTAATTGCTGCAAGTGTACCCGCATTCTCATTTATTCCTCTATCGAGGGTGTATATTTGGTGGATTAGATATGACTCTTGTTGTTCACGTTCTTGGTTTGATTTAAATCCCGTCTCTAAGAGCGTTACTGATAGTTTGTCGAATGCATGGTCGGGAAGATTGAGATGTTTTGATAGGGGTAGATTTGAGGCTGATTTCAGATGGGCTCTGTGATTATTGAAGCGAATACGAAATGGTGTTTCTGTTTGTCTGATGTACTGCATACTGCACACGTTGCATTCGAGTAGGTAAACCACATTAAAAAAATCTCATGTTAGGTTTTCTCGTATGTTGATCGAAAACTTGGATTGTGTGCTGGTTGCTTTGTGTGTTTCTCGCATCGCTTTACATACAAGTCATTGTTACTTTAAACAAGGTCGGCATGAATCATTAGGGGGTGAGGTATTGATTTGAGAGTGGACAAGTGTGTCTTTGAGGTTGCGTGTCATCGGTAAACGACGCCAGGAGCAGATGGGAATGCGCGTTTCAGACGTTCACTTTGTTCCCGAATGTTGTAATGTCGTTTAAGGATTTTGTTTACATTGGAAAAATTTGTGCTGTAAGTTTCTTTCGTATATATATATATATATATATATATATATATATATATATATATATATATATATATATATATATATATATATATATATATAGTCCAGTAGATCCTCCGTGAGCAATCACAACGTGGTTTATTTCGACGTTTCGGCCTAGAGTCTGGCCTTAATCAGGATTAAAGATACAGTTTGTTGGTGCTCAGCTTTATACAATCTCAAATCAGAGGGCAAGAAAAGAGGAAAAAAAGACAGAAAAGAAAAAAAAGGAAAAAAGAAAAAAGAAAAAGGAAAGGAAAAGAAAAAAGAGAAGAA
The DNA here is from genome assembly GCF_043290135.1 of Rhipicephalus microplus. Lineage (NCBI taxonomy): Eukaryota > Metazoa > Arthropoda > Arachnida > Ixodida > Ixodidae > Rhipicephalus > Rhipicephalus microplus. The sequence goes on from NC_134702.1 coordinate 230,258,668, forward strand.
GAGAAAAATAATATACGGTGGACGCCCTCGGGTGCCCCCCTTCCACTATTCCCTCCACTTCCCCCTCCACTCTTCCCTCCACTTCCCCCTTCATCTCTCTCCCCCCTCTCCCCTTCACCTTTCTGATGTCAGCGGTCTGTGTATGTTTCCGTTCACTAACGCATTCCTCCCGATCAGACGGCGCCTCCTGGCACTGGCGGTTCGGTGTGGGGCAAAAAAGAGCTTTTCAGGAAGTCCTAAGCCTTTAACTACTCGGACCGCTGACACAGACCGCTGACATCAGAAAGGTCAAGGGAGAGGGGGGAGAGTGATGAAGGGGGAAGTGGAGGGAAGAGTGGAGGGGGGAAGTGGAGGGAAGAGTGGAGGGGGGAAGTGGAGGGAAGAGTGGAAGGGGGCACCCGAGGGGCGTCCACCGTATATTATTTTTCTCTTCTTCTCTTTTTTCTTCTTTTTCTTTCCTTTTTCTTTTTTTCTTTTTTTCCTTTTTTTCTTTTCTGTCTTTTTTCCTCTTTCCTTGCCCTCTGATTTGAGATTGTATAAAGCTGAGCACCAACAAACTGTATCTTTGATCCTGATGAAGGCCAGACTATAGGCCGAAACGTTGAAATAAACCACGTTGTGACCGCTCACGGAGGATCTACTGGACTATATGCAACGCTACGGCCACTCAACCACCATGCCTGCCTATATATATATATATATATATATATATATATATATGATGTATGAAGGCATGGTAGAAGCCGATAAAGAAGAAGTGCTTGAGAATAAACATGGCGCATGAGCCAGGCCACGTCTCCCATTCATCATAGCGTCACACGATTCCCCCTCCCCCAGAAGGAAGGCATGGATTGCGCACAACAAAAAGTAAACAAGGAGAGGTTGAGAAGTCACAAATGTCAAAATGCACAATTGGTTTCATGGCGCCGTGGTGTTCCGTAAACTCGCAAAACTTCAGAAAAGAGTGCAGCAGCCCGGTAAATGAGGTCGTCTCCCATTCATCATAGCGTCACACAAGTCGACAGGATGGAGACCTGCCTGCCCTTCATCAGTCACTCATCATCGACGCAGTTCCCCAGAAGACACCCTGACCATACATTGACTACCGAATCATCGCCTAGGACCATACATTGACCGACCTTCCCATCCCCAAGTACACGGGAGCAGCGGACGATGGACCTGTACAGGACTGGTTCGACCTGTTCGAGTTCCACGCTACCGCTGCATCTTGGTCGGAACGGGAAATGGTTACGAACTTCAGCGACTACGTCACCGGTGAGGCATTTAAATTTTACCACACCCACATATTTGACAACGATGAGTCTTGGCAAGAGATAAAACAAGAAATGATCGTTTGGTTTAAAAAATACGAAGTCGACTACGACGAAGACTTGTTTGTAACCCACCATCCACAGACAACTGTACTCAGTCGTCAATTTTACAGGCAGTCTTCAACCATTCGAACGCACAACAAGATTCGACCTCTGACAAAAGACGAAGTGGCACACGAGTCGACAGGATGGAGACCTGCCTGCCCCTTCATCAGTCACTCATCATCGACGCAGTTCCCCAGAAGGCGCCCTGACCGTACATTGACTACCGAATCATCGCCTAGGAGGACAATGACCAGCACCATGACAGAACCATCGGCTGACCTCGACATCCCCAAGTACACCGGATCAGCGGACGACGAAACCGTACAGGACTGGTTCAACCTGTTCGAACTCCACGCTACCGCTGCATCTTGGTCGGAACGGGAGATGGTTACGAACTTCAGCGACTACGTTACCGGTGAGGCATTCAAATTTTACCTAATTCACATATTCGAGAACGATGAGTCATGGCAAAAAATCAAAGACGAGATGATTACCTGTTTTAATGACTATGACCAAGACTTCCTCATTACCGACCATCTGCATACAACCACACTCGGCCGTCACAGTCTACGCTTATTCAAGAAACGTGGCGTTCCACCAGGTTTCTCTTCACGAAAGTCGGAATTTTCAAAGTCGTGGCACCAACATACGACACGAGACGTCGCTCACCCTACTGATGTCTTTCATGCTTCGTCTCGCATATAGTCCACCACCTGGTTTTCTACGACGCAGCTCTTCAAAGGCTCCTAACGGTCGCTATTCGTGTCATAAGGACGCCTTGTTCATGGTAGACCAGCTGACACATGGGGAAAATACCAAACAACGCCAAGATGACTCAAAGAGTGAAAATCAGTCTTCACGCATTGCAGCAGCTTACTCCCCATCTCGCAGATTTGGCCCGCCTCCTGGTTTTCCATCGCTTCGCTCTTTCGTGACTCAAAATGTCCATCTCACATCTAGCACGCTCACAATGGTCGGGATAGAGCTGCGGAGCTCGGACGATGCTACGCCAAGCCCTGGACTTACCACCCAGATTCATGCGGCAGAACACCTCGCATCATTAGTTGCACAGAAAGAGGACCATTCACAACTCAAACCTTACCTAACTACCCCTGTTGCAATGTTGCCGTCCAGTGCGCAGCCACCAGAAACTCCAAACACAGAAGGCTCAGACGCATCGAACGTCGCATGCTACCAGGCGCAAGAACCACTCATAGTGAGCCGCGAAGAAGAAGCCCCTGATGAAATATCTGTCAACTCTGAATGTTTTTGTCACAAGAGTTCATTTCCACGGCACCGCAGACTTGCCAAAATTTACATTTTCAACCTGGTGATGCGACGTCACATGTGGTACCCTTATGCAGTGGTCAACAATCCAAGAATCGAAACACTTCAGAAGCAAATCATACATCCAACCTCGTACACAGTTGTCTTTCAGAAGCGTCCGTAATCAACCACGTCACAGAAGCCTCTGAAGAGCAGGCTAGCAATGATGGCGCACCACCAACCATGCCCAATGAGCAAGAAACCTGTTCACCACGCATCAGCTGTCTACAGGACGCGTCAAACCTCAAAGTAAATGAATGTCCCATTCCGGAAGGCTTGCGCTACAGCCATCTCCTGAGCAGCATCAGCAAAGCAAGCACAGCCAAGCGCGCAACCTCATGCAACAACAAAATAGACGGCAACGAAGGCATCGACGAACGCGAAATTCAACGGAAGCATACTTACCAATTGAAGAACAGCGGAAATTAAGAATTCTAACCCAAAAAGTATTCCAAGACGTCAAATATTCTCGCACAGAGGAAAGTCGCCAGAGACGCTCCCTGCGCCCGCAGTTACACTGACCGCAACACCACGGAAAACGCCAAAAAAGATGCGGAAGCACTTCTTGCATACCGCCAGCCCGCAGGCATCACTCCGTCACAATCCGTCAACAAGCACGCATTTTAGAAGCAAAGTGTCTGTCGCAGCCACGACTCAGATTCCAACGCATGAGACATCCGACCTTCCAACGCTACAAGGACTCCCAACCTTGTTCGTTCCTCAATACTAACCAGGTTGTGCCATCGTCATTTTGAACGCTGAAGGCACGGTTATGCTATCCAGGGCACAACAGCGAGCCTCGTCCACCAGAGCTACCCTAGATATGACCGGACTGCTGCCCTATACTGTGAAGCTTTTGTGCGAGTTAAGCAACTCCCTCCTGAAATTGAACTACCGCGCATTTTGACATTCTTCACTTTATGCTTTTTGTTGTTTTGTTGATTGTAACTCGCGCATTCTTTCGGGGGGAGGGGGAATCATGTGACGTATGAAGGCATGGTAGAAGCCGATGAAGAAGAAGTGCTTGAGAATAAACATGGCTGCTTTCGAAGCTTGTCGATCACTGTGTGCACACACGCCTGGGCGGCTGATCTTGCTGTACAGCTCATCGGCCACTTGCTCGCTTGCTTACTCTGGGGGTTTGGCTGAAATCTGAGTAGCCACTACTGAATTTCTTCTTGGATAGGCGTATCTAAAGCCTTAGCATTGATTAGCTAGTACCCTTCTGGCTAGTCAATCCAGACAGATGCCGCTTTCTTCGCCTGGACCAGGGACTTATCTCTGGTCTGCTTCTCTTTCACCGCAGGAGCTACCAGTGGACCAGTTCCTACGCAATGGCGTCGCTTCCGTTCCTGTGGCCCTAGTCCCAAGCAACGACGGAGTCATTAAGATGAAAAACCCTAAGTTGATCCAGTCGGAACTCAAAGCAGCGACAACTCACTATCACACCATCACAGAGGTCCGGCAGTTTGGCAAGGGAGGCATTGTCTGCTTTTCTCCTGACCAGCTCTGTGTCAAAGACTTACTTAAATGCTCGATGTTTGCTACCAATCCGGTGAGCGCCTTCATTCCTCCTCACCTAGCATGCGTCAGAGGTATTGTCCGAGGCGTAGACATTAACATGACTCCAGCTGAGGTCCTAGAGATGTTCTCTGAGGCAGGTGCAATTGCAGTTTATAGATGCTCACGAGTTGTAGAACAGACAAAGATCCCTACTGAGTCTGTAATTGTCACATTTGCCGGGTCGATTCGCCCCACTGAAATCAAGGCGTGGCCTTTAATATTCAGAGTCGAACAGCTGTCACCTCGTCCCCTCCAGTGTCAGAAATGTTGGCGCTATGGACACACTTTAAAAGGATGTAGGTCAGCTCCCAGATGCCGAAAATGTGGTGAGGCACATACTGCAAATGAATGCAATTGTACTGAAGAAAAGTGTTGTCTTTGTCATGAGCAGCACTGCGCAGATAACGCTAATTGCTCAGCCAAAGCGCGGGAGACTCAAATTCTGGAAATTGTTGATCGCAGACGCTGTTCACGAAAAGACGCCATCGCTGAAATTCAGGCAAGAACCCAGGGATATGCTGGTGTTGCAGCCCGACATAATGCAACTTTAGAAGCTTCTCTTTCAGTGTCCATTGCAGACATGATTGAAAAAGCGATGGAGAAAGCTATAGATCGCCTGGCCACCACCCTTTGTGACTCCTTATCTCATATTGTAGCCACTCAGTTGACGCACATATATGGGCCACAAAGAGATATGAAGGATACTTCCCAAGACAACGTAACTCTCCCACCAAGTGAAGCAGACGCAGAGTCATCTCCTTCAGAAGTACAGGCTGCAGGGCCCTCTTGTACAGACAACCAGAGGATAAGTGAAGACATACTAGAGGATGGTCAGGATTCTGAAGATATGGACATGGACATCAAATCCCTAAAGCGCACTCGATCACCTGTCTCCAAAAACACTGGCTCTTCAAAACATTCAAAAAACAAAAAATACCAGAAGGAGAACCTATCGAAGAGCGATTTTCTTAAAGACAGCATATTAGATAAGGTAGTTGCCGAAACAATTCTGTCAAAATGATAGGTTCTATCAAAATTCTTCATTGGAACTGCCGATCTATTCATTCAGCTAGTACAGATTTATTGTATTTATCTTGTAAATTCAATCCAGACATTATTGCACTGCAAGAAACGTGGCTGTCAGCACATAATTCGTTTTACCTACCTAATTTCCGGTCTTTTCGCCTGGATCGCCCATCCAAAGGTGGAGGTTTAGCGTTCTTTGTCAATAATAAAATTAGTTCAAAGATCAAAACTTCGTACAAACGTATATCCCCCGAATGTGAAATTTTCGCCTTAGACATCACCTTGCCTGGATGCTCTCCCTTCTCTCTAGTAAATCTTTACTTTCCTCTGGGTGTACAAGACACGCGATGTTTAGACATGGCTGTTAATTCGTGGTGCACAGAAAAAATTATGGTTGGAGATTTTAATTCTCACCACACTAGTTGGGGTTTTAGGACTGATCAATGTGGACAACGCTTGTGGGACTGGTCTATAGACCATAATTTATCATGCCTCAACGCTAGAACTCCCACATTTATCCGAGACCGATCCCGCTCTGCCTTAGATTTGAGTTTTATAAGCTCGGGTATTTCTAGCGTATCTTGGACTACTCTAGACTGCGCCACCAACAGTGACCATTTACCAGTACTGTTTGAAATTTCTTGCCCCATTATTCCATCTTGCTCCCAAGCTCGAACCTTTATCAATTATTCCAAATTTAAAAATGACCTAGAAGTTGCTTTGACTACTCCCACTGAAGACAACGATGAAAATAAAGCCATGAAATTAAGTGCGGTAATTAAAAGAACGTTCAAAAAAGCAGAATTTTCTATTGAGTCTGATACGAGAAAGCCTTGTAGCCAGTGGTGGAATTCTGAGTGCTCTCGTGATCATAGACGACGACAAGCAGCTTGGAAGCAGCTAATTCATAATCAGTCCCCCAAAAATTGGGCAGATTACAAGTTTATTGCTGCTACATTTAGGCGCACCGTGGCTAAAGCTAAAGAAGACTATGACAAAAAACATTTCGACTTTCTTTCCAAACCTAGAAATAAGAAAGCGTTATTCCGATATATGAGATCGCGCAAAATTCTGCCGTCTCTAGCTAACTCTGATTATGACAGGTTATCGACGGAAGAAATGACTAATTCGTTGGAGACAATCGGAAGAGGTCTAGCTAACAGATTTTCGTCGACTTTGACAATCAACTGGCAAAAGTCCTCTATAAAGACTGACTACGAAAAAGTGACATTGTCCGAAATGTCAAGCGTAATTAGAAACTTACCCTCTTCGGCTCCTGGTCCTGACGGTATAACAGTTCCTATGATTAAAATTTTATTCCAGATATCACCCGGCGACGTCCTCAACCTTATAAACTATTCCTTAAGCAATGCCTGGATACCACATGACTGGAAAATAGCTAGAGTGATTCCCATATTAAAAAAACAAGGGTCAGGTTTTAACATTGACAACATCAGACCAATCTCTCTAACATCTCACCTGATCAAAATTATAGAGAGAGTTCTCAATAATAGAATAAAAGTTTGGATGGCTGACAAGCTAATATTGAAACCATTTCAAATAGGTTTTCGTAGCGAATGCTCAATTTGGTGTGCTCATGCCGACTTAGAGAGCCGAATACAGCTTGCCCGAAAAAGACGACAATACGCGGTACTAGTAACACTAGACATAGCTAAAGCTTATGATAGCGTTGAGCACTCAATTTTATTGAACTCGTTACACGAATGTGACTTTCCGCGATATATTGTTGATTGGGTAGCAGAGTTTCTAAAATCGAGAGAATTTTATTGTGCAAAGGATGGATGTCACTCATCTAAATTCAAACAGCAACGTGGAGTACCTCAAGGGGCGGTCCTATCTCCGCTGTTATTCAATGTGTTGATGAGCTCAATTCCCATTGAACGAGATATCACTGTCTACATTTATGCAGACGACATTGCATTTTTCGTTGCAGACAGTGACATTTATTCTTTGCATCAAAAATTGCAAAAGTACATGTATTCTCTTGAAATTTGGCTGCATTCAATTTCATTGTCTCTAAACATCAGTAAAAGTGCGCTCCTGGTGTTCCCTATAGCAGATTCTATTCAAATTTCAGTACTTTATAATCAGGAACCGATTCCACAAGTAGAGTCTATCAAATATTTGGGCATTATTTATAACGAGAAACTTAACTGGAGCCCTCACATAGACTATATCGTGGCAAAGGCACAACGAGCATCAGGCTTATTGCGAAGGTTGAGCAACAGAAAATATGGGTTACGTAGACACACCTTATTAATGATATATAAAATGTACATGCGCCCAATACTAGAATTTGGGTGTATATTATTTTCGGGTGGCCCTACGTACAAAATTAAACCGTTAGTTCTATTAGAGCGAGAAGCGTTACGTTTGTGTTTGCGACTCCCCAGGTATGTCGCTATTAATGTACTATATCAGGAAGCTCGCATACCAACTATTCTTTGCCGATTCCGTATCCTAACTGTACAAACATACTTGAAATTTTACGGCTTATCAGCGAGACGGTCTGCATATGCCTTTATTAGTGAACCCGACGCCTTCTTCCTCGCTCACTGGCCACGCTTTCGTACTCCCCAGATTATTTTTGTACAAAAGAAACTGGAAAGCATAAAGGTGGATATCAGATCGGTAATTGGAACCAAAGCATTAAATCACAATATTACGATAGAATGTGATGAAATTTTTCCCCCACTATCTAAGTTTCAATCTTCGAGTTACTTAAATGACAGGTTAGAAGATTACATAGCTCATGCGGAAATAAAGAACATAATAGCCACAGACGCTTCTGTGAATAAAGAAAAGGCAGCAGTAGGAATCGTCTCAGATTACCTCGGTTGGTCATTCTCGGTAAGACTACCAGACTTCACTCCGGTTTTCGAAGCTGAGCTCTTGGCTATTATTTTAGCGCTACGAAAACTTCCTTCAAACGAAGAGAGTGCAATGATAATTACTGATTCTCTTTCGCTGTGTACTACTCTCACAGCTTCAGAACAATCAAGAGCTCTAGCGACATTACAAACATTAGTTCCACCTCATGTGAAGTTCCTGAAGTTAGTCTGGGTCCCGGGACACTGTGGCATACGGTTGAATGAAATGGCCGATTCACTATCTCGAGCCACACTTGATGGCCCTGTGATCTCGGTACTACCAGAATCGGAACACATAGTGTCGATCAGATATAGAAAATTGGCTATTTATACGGATATGATGGAAAATATTACTAAATATACGGACTATCAGCACCTTACATATCCCTGGAAACCTCAGTGGAGTCAATCTAAAAAGTTAGAAGTTATTTTAACCAAATTTCGATGTCGTGTCCCTCCATTAAACTTTTACTTGCACAGAGCTGGTCTGGCGATATCCCCCCTGTGTCCATTTTGTGAAGAAACGGAAACAATAGAGCATTACTTTATAACATGTAAAAACTATTCATTAATTAGGAAAAGACTTTTAATTGTTCCGTTTCACGCAGTAGGATTAAATTTAACTGCAGATAATGTTCTAAGTTTCGGTGCCTTTAGCTTGGGACATTGCCACAGGAGCGTATTCGATGCCGTATGCAATTTCATTCGAGAATCAAAGCGCATGTCATAATAATGCCTGCTTAAATATATTTCTGACGACACTTGTCTAATTTTGAATGAAATTTGCATATTCATTTGATTGTGACCGGGTGAGATAAGCTCGATTGTCTGGTCTACTCAAAATTTCTGTCTTACACTGTAGTATTACCTCCCCTTTACTCTTCTTGATTCAATCTTCAATTATTTGTTTAGTTTAATATTCTTTTTCTAGTTAATTATTCTTTTCTATTATATCATTAGTTTTTCATTTAGGATAAACCTTTTAGTAGATCTCATACAGGCTACTTCTAGATTTCATGGCCAATCCCCCATAGTGGGTATGTGCCAGTGCGAAGGGGCAACAACAACAACAACAATAAACATGGCGTATGAGCCAGGCCACGTCTCCCATTCATCATAGCGTCATATATATATATATATATATATATATATATAAGGGAAAGAAGTGTATACTTAAGGGCTCGTTCTTTCGTGTTTTGACACAATGTTAATGAGATCTAACAGACAGTGGTGCCAAGGAATGTATAGGGGAAGTTATTAGGACAAATGGAATGTAAATAAGAAGAAAGAAAAGTGGGTGAAAAATAACCAGTCGTGAGCAGGAAATGAACCTACGACCTTCGAATAACGCGTTCGTTGCTCTAACCACTGTGCTAACACAGTGGCCTTACCTCCACCCACTTTTTTGGGTTTATATGTGAATTTAGAAGTACGAGTGTCAGTCAGCGCCATCTAGAAGCCAAGCGGTGAGTGTGAAACACCCTTTTATGCGCATGTGTGGCGTCACGTAGCACGTGAACTTATTACGAGTGGGCAGCTGACCAATAGTCTCTCGTATACAACCTAATGACACCAAGTCTGCCAGTCCGAGACCCTCGTTAATGAATAAGAGAAAGAAGTGTATGCCTAAGGGCTCGTTTTTTCATGTTTTGACACAACATTAATGAGATCTAACAGACAGTATTGCCAAGGAATGTATAGGGGAAGTTATTAGAACAAATGAAATGTAAATAAGAAGAAAAGTGGTTGAAAAAATAACCAGCCGTGAGCAGAAATCGAACCTACGACCATATATATATATATGTATATATATATATGGTCGTAGGTTCGATTTCTGCTATATATATATATATATATATATATATATATATATATATATATATATATATATATATATATATATATATATATATATATATATATATATATATATATATATATATATATATGAAGAGCAGCAACGGAGCTTTGGCTCTCACGCTCACTCATACAGCCGGTCCGCCGCAAGGTGGGCTGTCTCTTTGTCTCTGACATTGGCACAGTCAACAATATATACGCAATCACGGGTGCACTAACCATAGATGCTGTCAGGGTAATGGGCTCCCGTTATATACAGTAGATGTATAACCCACGTTGCTTCAATTGACAAATGCTTGCGTACTGGTGCTGTTTGCAGATATGTGGAAATAAAAGCTCTGTCAAAGAAAGCGATCAGTTTCTGGCGAATCCATACATGATATATGGCTCATTTATTGAAGATAAAATGTACCATGTCGCTTTTGCCGAGTACCACACAAGCTTACGGGATAAGGTGAGTATCGGCGTGACTTCTTAATATTTGACGTGGGGCTTTTGTATGATGTGCAATGATTCTTTGCACCCACCAATAAACAAGAAAAGAAACATCCCTTGAGACCCACGTCTTCCATGTGGCTGCATATATAATAGCGCAAAAAACATGTCTTGTAAATATTAGGTCTGTGTTGTTTTTTTCGCAGCACAACACTGCATTTGCCTGGATAGTAACTGTATTCAAAATGTGGGGTTGGGCAAGTCTGTAGCGCCGTTTTTTTTCTTTTTTACACAGACTAAGGTGTCCGTGAATACAGATTATGCTGTTTTATATGAATTCATGTTGCAGGTTATTGCGCATTGTTGGTTTTTAATAGCGATACCACGGCCGAATTTCACGATTGAGTTTTGAAACTTATTCGTGATTGATTGATTGGTATGTGGGGTTTAACGTCCCAAAACCACCATATTATTATGAGAGACGCCGTAGTGGAGGGCTCCGGAAATTTTGACCACCTGGGGTTCTTTAACGTGCACCCAAATCTGAGCACACGGGCCTACAACATTTCTGTCTCCATCGGAAATGCAGCCGCCGCAGCCGGGATTCGAACCCGCGACCGAAACTTATTCATGGCTCTCTTGCGAGTATGTGTTTTTACAAATGCAAGGCTGTTGTACAACGCCGTAAAAAACTAATAACGTTTTACCGAAAGCACCAGAGTATTGGCCATATTGAGGGCGAACCTCCTCACGTTAAGAATAAAAAGAAACTGAATGCGATTTCCCAAGGCACACAATTATCTCATTCAGTGATCACACTTTCCTCAACAAAAACAACTACGATATTACTGAAAAATGAACGCCACCTTCTATGTGCCTTATGGCAAAACTTCATAAAACTTGTAGAGGAACAATTATATGAACGGCGCTGCCAGGATATGTTACTGCGTTCTGCAAGCCTCAAAAGAACACGATAGACAACTTGTACCTGGCATAAAACTTTGCTCTACTATTTCATAATCCTGGTAGCGTTTTCTCGCACGTTGTAGTGCTCTGTGCACTCAGGTAGGCGTTTCGGGGGAAACACCTAATTGATTCGTCAAACGCAAAAAATCGGTTGTTGGAGGAGCACGGGTGTTTATACAAATCTACAAAGCGAGAACAAAAAGCAACGAACGTGACTCGATGCGTAATGCAAGCCGCTCAAAGTGCAGCAAGGCCAGAGGTCGGCGATGTTTGTGGAGCTCACTCAGACTCACTAATTAAACATAATTGGCGCTATGGACTCACTCGGATTCACACTCACCGAAATTTGCCTGAGACGGGCTCACCCGACTTACTTTCACGAAACTTTTCTGCAACCAAGCTCACTCAGACTCAAGGCTTGGTCTGAGTGTGAGTGAGTCGACTCATGAGTCCACTAGTCTTGAATTAACTCTTTCAAACCTCGTGTCCATGCTCTTTGACACCAATATCTCACACAATCGAAACTCTTTTTGGCCCCGGTTATTACAATACCTTCGTATACAAGTGAGGTATGAGTAATGTCGTTTTTCTTGGAAGAATTGACAACATAAGATATATTTATCATGACCTTTCATTAAATTGTTGGCGAGGGGCAAATAAAGACACCTTTGTACATAATTCACGTCTCTGATAAAAAATACTGAATGGTGTATGAAGGACTCCGCTTTGGAAAATGAGGAAGTAGTCGTGAATTCAAGTAAGGCTGATAGTAATTCTGAAGAGTATATAGATAGGATCATAGGTCGGCAAAAAAAAAATGGCACTCACTCGGGCTCACCCAAGAAATATATCTTGAGCTTTGAATTCACTCGGACTGAGACTCACGGCTTGATCTAAATCTGAGTGATTCATTTCATGAGGGAGTTCGGCGACCTATTAGCAAGGCACTACAAAAAAGTGATGTAGGGTTATTATAGTATTATTGCGGAATCAAATTCCGGCTGCAGCGGCTGCATTTTCGATGGAGGTGAAAATGCTGTAGGCCCATGTTCTCCGATTTAGGTGCACGTTAATCATGTATCCACATGACACACTGAACCAGTCTTTCACATGCAGGACAGCGCGATACATGAGCCCACGTAACAGATTTGTTTCATTCGTGCCGAATCGACGGACATCACGTGTGGTTAATGCCAATTGAGCTCTTTTTTGGAATTGAATTGGCACAGACTACAGGAGCAGATTTAGCCCAGGTTGCCGTTACAGGTCCGGAAACATTTTTTTTCTCGCTGGTTTTTTTGCATGGCCTCTAAGAGTTGCGAGCTGTCGAGCTACCGTAAATCTCCGAGGCCATGTTCCAGCAACCGAGACACTCGCTAAGCCTACAGCTCACAGAAAAGGAGTACAGCTCTCGAAAATGGTGCCAAATTGTCATGAATACGTTGCCGGCAAAGGTTCCGCACGCAAACATAAAGGAAAGAAAAGATCATGTTTGGGTCTACCTACGCAACGCTCGACGAGAACCTAACGATCCAAAGCGGGTAGCTCTCGTTTCAGGCAGTTCTGTTATGTTTTCTTTTTTCATCACGTCCGTTTACTCTCTTCGTCCCCCACCGGGACGCGCTTAGCAGCCGAACGGGCGGCGGGACGATCGTCCTCTGAAGCGATTTTTGTGTAGCCATCTGTCATATGAATACATGCTAAATAACCCCAGGTGGTCAAACTTTTCGGAGCCCTCCACTATGGTGGCTCTCATAATCATACCGTAGTTTTAGTACGTTAATTTCCACGTATTAATATACAGCTATAAAATGCAATAAAAAGTAGCTGAGAATAGTTGAAAGAGGTAGGTCGAGGTTACATCGGAAGTTCTTGAAACGATGTGCAGGTGGTAGTGACGCTAAAATAGGGGAAACCTAATAGCGGTCACTGGCAAGTCGTTCAAACATATGACCATGGAAGTTGAACTTCTAGTTTCGATCATGCTTCCTGCTTAAGACGAGCTCCAATAAGTACTCTATTCAGCTCTCTTCACTGAGGTTCAAAGGCATCGTGCATTGGTCCAGCTGGTGCCCGATTAAAAAAAAAAAACTGCCCCCACGTCTTCGAAGGAAATTGTGAGGAAATGCGAATGCATTTCTCGCGCCGAGAGTATATGACGTAGTCATTTTGATGGCGTAAATTAATGACAAGACAAGGATTTGTACCGTAAACATTTATTTACACATTGCCCAGCCAGCAAACGGTCTCAGGCACCACATCACTCCATTTATATATGCGTATGAGCGAGCGGACGGGACAGTAGGCTGCAGAGAGGAGAGAAAGCGAACGACGAGAGAAGGAGCGGTGAAGCACTGCACCTACCCTCACGTCCGCATCCTCCACACGCAGGAACCCCGTCGAGTTCCCGCGATGCGAACGCACTCACACGCCAGGGCGTGCTATTCCTCTCCAGTCACTTTCCGCTACTCCGCCAGCACTAACTCGCTCCAGTTGTTGGGGAGGGGGGGGAGGATAAGCCTTCGCACCCGCAGCTGTTGCTATGGGAGAGGAAGTCAGAGATGAGAGATAACACCTGCTGGCGCGTAGACAGCACCGGACGCCTGAGATATTCCGACTAAGAAATACTAGCGCATTTAGAAGTCGTTAGGTGGAAAAGTGTGCGGGAATGATCAGTGGACGTATACAGTGTCTTTTAACCATACTTGATGGGAACGCGAGATTTGCGGCAAATTGAGGTGCTCATTTGCCGGGAACGATGAGTTTTAACCTGTTGAAACGTGTTCGCACGCAGTTCGTCATGGCACGACGAACGTACGGCAAGCTTCACCACCGAAGTGCGTGGCTGTTGTACAACGTTCACCTGGGGGACGTGCGGCGCAAGTGTGGTTCCGCCGCCTTCGCACTTATAAAGTGGTTCTGCCAGGACTACAGGGCCTATAGAGCTTGCGGTCCCTGAGGCGGCCTCCTGTCGTCCCCGTTCTACGCACGGATCACATTTGGGTGGCTGCAGTGTGTGGACAAATTAGCAGTGATATTAATAATTTCTTCGCTTCTATAATTTATCGATTGCAGAAATAAATACCAATGCATAGATCTGCTTATTTTGAACCTGGTTATGTACACGACAAAGTACCGATGTGGTAAATGCGAAGCTTTAGTATAGCTTGTGTTACTCAAGTTTCCAGGGTGACCCTGACGTTGCCGCTTGCGTCACCACTCTCCTGTTGCGGCTGCACACGGCTGCATTCACAATAGGCTAAGAGCCCCTGGGATTTTGGAGGCACAATGTAAATCAGCACAATTGCAAATATAAAATGGCTTACATAATCGTTTTTTGCATATAGTGCTTAAAGCTCGTTCATTAGTTATCAAGTCATATTCTAGCATTCACCATCGACAACTAGGTGTTAAAAGATGACTTAACAAAGAAGGAGTATCACAGTTGTCGCTTTGATGCCAAAATACATTCACTGATGCAGTAGTTGCGATGCCATTATAGTGGTAAGGATTACAATAACGGGGAAGGGGAAGTCAAGATTGAATATGATTAAGTAAGGCATGATACAGATTCTGCCTCCTTCACACTGCTTGTACTATCTGTGGGTATAATAAATATCGAATCATTGTCGCAACAGGGGTGGAAAACGTATGCACGTTGAAATATTTTGGTGTTTTTTCATTATTATCGTGTTAACGTTATAAAAGCGGAGCTGTTCAAAGGTCAACTCCGGGGATTTTTCTTAGCTGAATAGATTCCGGGGAAGTTCACAGTGTGTGTTCATTTCAAAGCTTTGCCGTTCATTTCAAATTGCACATTCTTTTCAAATGAATTTCATAGCTTGCCTCCAAACGGCCACATCGCTTGCCAGAATTAATGGACAATTATCTGTGTGACTTTCATTTCCACAAGCGATGGAACTGGTGCAATGCAGCGTCTACTTGGCTGCAATGGATTGTGTGCATTCGGCCGGCACTTCCTTGTTTGGGCTTGCGCTTTCTTTTTCCGTGTAGATGGGCGTCCAATGGGTGGGAAGAGGTGTTGCGTGGTGGGTCACATACGAATCGCCATGTATTGACCATAACAGCGTAAGAGTTTGAGCCGATCACCGCAGACAAAAGCTTGCAGAGCAGGGACAAGTATACAGTGGAAACCTCTTATACGTATACCCGCATTTAGAGTGAGACTGGTTATTACGTGGGTTTTTCCGACCACCGATATGTCACCCGTAGAAGTCAATATATAGGCGGACCACTTTTTGCGCAGGTGTGCGAAGGAAAATACCGGTTATAACGCGGACTTTTCAGGCGCGCGACCGTGAAATCGGTGAACCGAGACGACTTTCCCGCTGAGTGGGCACGTTAGGACTGTGAGCAGAAGAGAATGCACGGGTGGAGCCAGCCGCGAAAAGGCGTTATAAACAAATACACGTTATAAGCGCTCTACACTAGTGTATATCGCTTATAACGTGAATCACGAAAGTTGCTCGAATCCGCGCTATAAGCGGTACTGCGTTATACCTAAAACATGCTTTTTGTCGGCTTTTGCCAATGCCAAATGGGTGACCTACCTTTCAAAAGCAATTGATTGTACTTTTCATTCGCAGACACAATCAACACCGTCACAACACAGCAACAAGTTCCCAAATTCGGCATCAACGGAAGAATACCGTCATTTTTGTCTGGCAATGCTTGAGAACAGCGCTTCGCACAATTTTGTTTC
The DNA here is from genome assembly GCF_043290135.1 of Rhipicephalus microplus. Classification (NCBI taxonomy): domain Eukaryota; kingdom Metazoa; phylum Arthropoda; class Arachnida; order Ixodida; family Ixodidae; genus Rhipicephalus; species Rhipicephalus microplus. The sequence continues at coordinate 230,274,831 of NC_134702.1, forward strand.
CAAAAAAGCTCAAGCAGTGAAGTGATTTCTCGCTCAAATTTATCGCACAGTATTATTTCACTTTTGTGATGTATTCTAACGTGTCATTGCATGGGAAATCGAGTTCTGGCGTCAGGTCAACGTCGTCCTCGCTGACTGACTCGTCATCGGTTGACACCTCCACACTAATGTGCACCGTTGCAAAGATCGCATCATCCGAGCTCGCTTCGTCGCAGACAGGTAGCTCCGACTCCCCGGCATCGACAAATTTTTGCAAAGTGTTGGCGGTGGTTATCAATTTGCCGTCAACCAAGCTGGACCACACGTCGTGAGTGTTCACAGTCTCCTCGGTGACATTGTCACACGGCCCCTACAACATGCTAAACAAAAAAGCGCACATGACAAATGCAACAAGGCAAAAGACGGAGACTGAAAATGAAATAAAAAATACAGATTATCCACTAAGTGAATCGTGATGAGTGGGGCGAAGCGTTCGTCCATTCATCCATCCATGTGTCCATCTGTCCGTGCGTGCGTTCATGCGCATGATCGCGTTCAAGAATGCAGGCGGCACGCGAGTAACACCGACGAGACGCGAGCCAAGGATGCCAAGCGCAAGAGTCTTAAACGCGCCCGCCGCTCTGCTCTGTCCATGGCCCACCAACGATCCGCCACGTACGGCGACTATTTAAGAAACTGAGAGGGGCACTCGCTCGCACACACTGCAGATGGTGCGCGGGTAACACCAAAGAGACGCGAGCCAAAAAAGCCGAGCTCAAGCGTTAACGCGCCCGCCGTTCTGCTCTGCCAATGGTCCACCGACGATCCGCCACGTATGGCGACTACCCAGGAGACTCATAAAGGCACCACAGAACACCTATATACTACCATTTAGAAAGGGGAGACTATACCTTTGGCAGTGTAACGAAAAGAAGGGTAGTGGTGGCGTTGTGAGCTAACTTATCCGACCTAAAGATGGCGCTAGTAGGACTATTATTTATTTTATTTATTACATACTGCAGACCTTTAGGTCCAAGCAGGTGGGCAGTTACAAGGGGATATAGTCGAAACAATAAGTGGCATAAAGATTGTTTGGGGTGAGTGTTTCATACACTCATAGTGAACACAAGGAGCGACATATGAAATTATTTCATAATAACGCATGTACCGGACAAAAGAGAAAAAAAACACCACGAATTTATACTTCATATGTCCTGCAATTAAAGTAAAATAAATACATAATAAATACAAAACAATAAACAATAATTTTAACCTTCAAGCCAAGAAAGTAATGAATACTTAAGTATACAATAAGTACAGCACATACAAGATGAAAAAGAAAACGAAAAGAAAAGGAAAAACGCTGTAATAAAAGTTAGGAAACCTGAAATTTTCAGTACAATGATATTTAGAGCAAAAAAGAAATAAATTTCCTGAGGATGCCCGGGTTATTCCGTTCCAATCTGAGACCGTGCGTGGAAAATATGAGAACTTATAAGCGTCTGTCTTGCAGAAATAGGGTGTTAGAGATTTGGCGTGATGATGCCTTGTGGGTCTGGTTGATAACGATCCCAGGTATGGCGATGAGTCAATCACAAGTTTGTGGTTCAGAAGAAGAGAAAGAAGGTCAATTCTTATGTGTTTTCGACGTGTGCTAAGAAGGGAAATGCATTGGCCTTCATTATTTCAGACGGAGAGTCGACTCGCGAGAACCTGTTAAGAATGAACCAGACGGCTTTTCTTTGTATTCTTTCCAGGCACTTGATGTTAGTTTGAGTGTATGGGTCCCATACTGCACTCGCGTATTCTAATTTAGGTCTTATTAATGAATAATACGCCAGTAATTTACCATTGCCTGGGCCATTATGAAGCTTATGTTTTACAAAGCAAAGTTTTCTTAATGCAGAGTATGAAATAACATTTATATGTTTATTCCACGATAATGTAGTTGTTATTGTAAAACCTAAGTATTTATAGCTATCGACTTGCCTAAGTGGCGAAGAACCAAGCTGGTAAGTAAAAGACAGGGGTGCTTTTTTACGCGTTATAGAGAGCAGTACGGTTTTATCGGCGTTCAAAACCATGTCCCATTTTTCGCACCATTGCAATACGTTATTTAAATTGCTATTTAACTCAACCTGATCATCAAGATGAAAAATTTCTTTGAATAATACGCAGTCGTCTGCAAATAATCGAATTTGAACACCAGGACTTACTACACTAACAATATCATTAATGTAGAGCAAGAAAAGCAGGGGGCCTAGGACGCTGCCTTGTGGCACCCCTGAAGTGACTGCCAAACTTTCAGAACGTTCATCTCCAATGTCAATATATTGCTTCCTGTTTGTCAGGTAAGCAGAAATTAATCTGATCAAGTGTTCAGGGATGCCAAGAATTCTAAGCTTTATGATTAGTTTATTGTGTAGAACCTTGTCAAAAGCTTTGCTAAAATCAAGAAATAATACATCTACTTGGCCATTAGAATCAAGAGATGAAGCGAACGAGTGAACTACTGTTATTAGTTTGGTTATCGTTGAATACCTTGTTCGAAAGCCATGCTGATGTTCTGTTAGTGCAGCATTATTTTCTAGAAATTCACGAACACAGTTGGCTATAATATGTTCCACAAGTTTGCAGCATTGGGCTGTCAGTGAAATAGGACGATAATTTTGTATAAGTGTCCTGTCACCTTTCTTGAACACAGGAACAACCGGAGCTGTTTTTCAGTCAATAGGCAGTTGTGAAGTGATGACTGAGACACGAAACAAAATTACAAGAAAGTTTGCAGGAAGCTCGGCATATCGCTTGAGAAATATGTTAGGAATTTCGTCGGGACCAGAAGAACTCTCAGTTTTCAAGTTAAGAAACACATTAAATACCCCAGCATACGATACAAAAGTCGTATCTAATTGTTTGGAGAATGTGCCGTCACACGCGCATACAGTTGCGCTAGAGAATACACTTTGAAAATAGTTGTTGAAGTGTTGAGCAATCTCACACTTATCTGTCACCGGCTTCCCGTCAACTGATATTTGAGTAACTGGTTTCTTGCTATCTTTTATGTAGTGCCAAAACTTATCAGGGTCATTTTTTATGAAGTTAGGAAGCGATAGTCTGCTGAACCGAAAAGCGATGGTTCGATCCCTTTCGCGTTGGTCGAATTGTGGCGGAAGCACAGTGGCATAGGGCCCCGTTATTTCTTAAATGATGTTTAAAAAATCCCCAGGCCGGTGATCGAAATTATCTGCAGCGTGTGCACATAGCCTTAAATTCTTTCGCACTTTAAAGCGTTAAAGCCTATATACAAAAGGTCCGTTCGATTCGCCTGCACCACGTGAACCATTTCACGAGGTGCTGCACCTTACCATTCGTTTCAGCGGTGCAGCATTGACGACCGCTGAACCCTGCCATTTGTTTCGAAAGGTGCAGCACCGGTTCACGATTTTCCTGCACCTCCTCCGCTGACGGTGCCGGCTTGGTGCAGGCGCGCGTGCAGCTGAGCAGACGACGCAGCACTTAGACGTAGGTGGCTTAGGCGCCGAACCCGCCTCTACAAATGCGGTGTGTTTTGCCAAGATGTTTGCGCCTCATAAACTGTCCGCATGTGCGTTGAGCCATAGGTCGGTGTTTGCTGAATGGTGTAAATTAACCGAAAAGAAATAACGCCAACACCTTGTCGGCACATCGTCATTTGTTTCGGGTGTCGTGCTGTGCCTGCACCGCTGAACTCACGCTGCACAATTTCTGAACTCCGCGTGCACAGCCGTGAACCGGTTCCGACCGGTGCAGGTGAATCGAACGGACCTAAAACAGGTAGAAGAGAGCCGGGCATACCAGGACAGCTTTTAATGCGGGCCGGATCCAATGAAGCAGTTAGGTCATTATTTGTTTTCTTTTTTGTTTTAAGTCGGTCAACTCAATTTTTAGATTCTCGATAGATGCTGCGCGGTAAAAAAGTGAACACACAGAAGACGTATGGTGCCCGAAACTCTAAAATAGTTCGGAGATTGCGGTGGACGGCAACCGCAGTCTCGCCGTAATTGCGTGCCGGGGTTTGTCGCACATCTCATGGGAACACTCCGCGCAGGACAACGGGATTTACGTAACGTAACTGGTTGTAACTGTATCATGGTCGCTTGCGTCTCTCTCTTGTTTACCCTCACCGCAGTGAGGACCGGTCAGCCTAGAGACACCGGGCAGACCTCTCCTCTTGTCTTCTTGGCGTCGCCCACTCAGGTTTCATTCGACCGCGTTGCCGCCATCTACGAATTGCCTGCAGTCTCCACCTGTGGCTTCGATCGCCCCGTTATTCCTGGCGTCCTGGCGTTATTCCTGGCGTGCGCCGATTCTGGCGTGCCTGTACATGGGCGCGTTTTGCCGCGTGGCAGGCGAAGCGTGCGCCGAAGACTCCGGGTTATAAAAACGGAAAAGAATGACGACACGTGTGTCGTGCAGAGAAGCCGTACGTCTCTGTGATGGAATTATTTAAATGTCATGAAGCAAATCGGCTGAGCGAGCCTATTGGCTAAATTCCTGCTTTTCCCCTGCCAATTTCGGCTCTTTGAAAAAAAAGGGGGGGGGGGGTTAATCCTGTCTCCGAGGGATCAAGAAAGAACACCCGGGAGATGGTGGCGAAATTATTCAAATTTGTGTCAGTATAAAGGAACCCGTATGAAAATGAAAAAAAAAGAGGCGCCGTGATCTATGCTGGAGAAGCTGAGCGGTCATTACGACGGATCGATAAACGCTCTGGAAGCGTGCTGAGGAAAAGCGAGAAAGATAGTGGGACGGTGCCCTCGTTTTTACTTTTCTCACTTTCCATCCTCTCCGAGAACGAAGTGCCGTCCGGACAAGACGGCTGCTTGTCGTTTCCGTGATCATGGCCGACTACATGGGAGGTTGAAAAAGAGCTCTTTTAAGGCTTTGCCAGAGATTGGCGGGGATGAACTGGTGGGACTGCTTGAGTTCTTTAAAACCGTGGCAGTGGGCCTCTGCCTGTATTTGCGGTAGTTCCGTTCACCCTATTCTTTCTTTTCCCCTTTTTCGTGTGCATTTGCTGAAGCCTCAAAGAAACAGTAGGCGTGGTGTGTGCCCCTGGCGCCATCTAGTGTGCTCTTTCATAAACAGTCTCGACCCAGACCTTCCTTTTTTCCCTATTTCGCGCTGCGCTCAACTTCAGGGATTTGAACATTGTAGCGCTGTCAAAACGGGTCGCCGCGTCCACTAACACAGACCTCCTGAGAAATGGGAGAATGCGCCCGAGTATTACATCTTTACCTGCTTTCCTAGTCTGTCTGTCTGTCTGTCTGTCTGTCTGTCTATCTATCTATCTATCTATCTATCTATCTATCTATCTATCTATCTATCTATCTATCTATCTATCTATCTATCTATCTATCTATCTATCTATCTATCTATCTATCTATCTATCTATCTATCTATCTATCTATCTATCTATCTATCTATCTATCTATCTATCTATCTATCTATCTATCTGTCTATCTGTCTGTCTGTCTGTCTGTCTGTCTGTCTGTCTTTCCGTCCGTCCGTCCGTCCGTCCGTCCGTCTGTCTGTCTGTCTGTCTGTCTGTCTGTCTGTCTGTCTGTCTGTCTGTCTGTCTGTCTGTCCATCTGTCAGCGAATTTCACCTTCTACTTTGCCCTATTTATTTGCATTTCCGCTTGTTCTAAGAGGTCATAGTGGTATCGCAAATTATCTTGGCGTGCTCCGGGTTCTTAAAAATCGACAGTCATGAGGACTTTGCGTCCTGCACTTACACGGAAGCTCATCGTTTACTTGTTACTGGCTGCCAGCTGTCCTAAGAGCGGTGCTTTTTCTTCGCCCGTCCACAGCATATAGGCAATAACTGCGTGCTTCCTGTCCGAGTACGTCATATTGAAAACTTGATGTGAGAGTTTGTAAGGTATAACTAGCAGCAGATGAAGTACGTTTCGATGCATTCAGTGCATACTGAGGTGTCTAAACTTAATGTTTAGCAGTAACTGTCGTACATATATTGCTAGCACATGCTGCTGGGCAAAATAAGTACGAAAATGTGCAAATTATTGCACCCTATGACTGCGGCGATGGCGTAGTGGTTAGAGCATCCGCCTCGCATGCAAGAGGTCCGTGGTTCAAATCCCGGTGCCGCGCAGTTCCCAACCGGATTTTAAAAAAAAAATCCGCGTGTTGATGGAACTGCACTAAGAGGCCTGGGGTGTGGCCTCACCGGTAACCACCGCCGGGAACGCACTCCCTCACCAGAGAAGGATTGGCCACCCTGGTGCAGTATCTGGCCACTACCTCCCACATGCATACGTCAAATAACTCACGGCCCTCAGTCCCCAGCAGCTACGAAGCAACTGACCACGGCGGCGGTCAGATCTGCAACGCAGCAGAGGGTGCTAAGAATCTCTGGATCCGGACAGGCCGCCATCGGAACCTGAACTTGGCAACATTTAACGCTAGAACCTTATCTAGTGAGGGAAGTCTAGCTGTACTATTCGAGGAGCTAGAGGGTGTTAAATGGGATATAATATGGCTCAGTGAGGTTAGGAGGACAGATGAGGCCTATACTGTGCTACAGAATGGGCACGTCCTTTGCTATCGGGGCTTGGCAGACAGAAAAGAACTGGGAGTGGGGTTCCTAATTCACAGAAACATAGCTGGCAACATAGAGGAATACTATAGCATTAATGAAAGGGTAGTAGGTATTGTAATTAAACTGAATAAAAGATACAAGATGAAGGTAGTACATGTTTACGCGCCTACATCCAGCCATGATGACGCTTCAGTTGAAAGCTTCTATGAAGACGTGGAATCGGCAATGAGTAAGGTGAAAACACAGTTTACTATAGTGATGGGCGACTTTAATGCAAAGGTAGGGAAGAAGCAGGCTGGAGACCAGGCAGTAGGAGATTATGGCATCGGCACTAGAAACGCCAGAGGAGAGCTACTAGTAGAATTCGCGGAACACAATAATTTGCGGATTTTGAATACCTTCTACCAAAAACGAGAAAACCGCAAGTGGACATAGAGGAGCCCTAATGGCGAAAATAAGAACGAAATAGACTTTATAATGACTGCACACCCAGGAATCGTGAAGGATGTGGAAGTGGTTGGCAAGGTACGATGCAGTGACCATAGAATGGTACGGTCTCGAATTTGCCTAGACTTGAAGAAGGAACGACAGAAACTGATGCGCAAGAAGCCAATCAATGAGCTAGCACTGAGAGGGAAAGTACAGGAATTCAGAGTGTCGCTGCAGAACAGGTACTCGGCTCTTAGTGAGGAAGCAAACCTTAGCGTAGATACAATGAATGATAATCTGACGAGTATCATTACGGAGTGTGCAGTGGAAGTTGGAGGCAAGGTAGTTAGACAGGACACTGGCAAGCTTTCCCAGGAAACGAAGAACCTAATTAAGAAGCGTCAAATCATGAAAGTCTCAAGTACAACAGACAAAATAGAACTGGCAGAGCTTTCGAAGTTGATTAATAGGCGTAAGGTATGCGATGTAAGAAGGTATAACATGGAGAGAATTGAACACGCTCTGAAAAACGGAGGAAGCGTCAAAGCAGTGAAGAGGAAACTTGGGATAGGCAAAACTCGGATGTATGCACTAAGGGACAAAGAAGGCAAAATAACTACCAATATGGATAGGATAGTTAAAATAGCAGAGGAGTTTTACAGAGATCTGTACAGTAGCCGAGACAACCACGACCTTAATATTATAAGAACTAGCAGTAACTCAGATGACACCCCACCAGTAATGATAGAAGAAGTCAGAAAAGCTTTGGAAAGCATGCAAAGAGGCAAAGCTGCTGGTGATGATCAGGTAACATCAGACCTGCTGAAAGATGGAGGACAGATTGTGTTAGAAAAACTAGCCACCCTGTTTACGAGGTGTCTCCTGACTGGAAGGGTACCAGAGTCTTGGAAGAACGCTAACATCATCTTAATACATAAGAAAGGAGATGACAAGGACTTGAAGAATTACAGGCCGATCAGCTTGCTCTCTGCAGTATACAAGCTATTTACAAAGGTAATTGCTAACAGAGTAAAGAAAACATTCGAATTCAATCAACCAAAGGAACAAGCAGGATTTAGAACAGGCTACTCAACAATTGACCACATTCATACTATCAATCAGGTAATAGAGAAATGCTCAGAGTATAACCAACCACTATACATAGCCTTCATAGATTACGAGAAGGCGTTTGATTCAGTAGAAATATCAGCCGTCATGCAGACACTGCGGAATCAGGGCGTAGATGAAGTATATATAAACATTCTGGAAGAAATCTACGGGGGTTCGACTGCTACCATAGTGCTTCATAAAGAAAGCAACAGAATACCAATCAAGAAGGGTGTAAGGCAGGGCGACACAATCTCCCCAATGCTATTTACCGCGTGCTTACAGGAGGTTTTCAGAAGCCTAGACTGGGAACAGTTAGGAATAAGAGTCAATGGAGAATACCTTAGTAACCTGCGCTTCGCCGATGACATTGCATGGCTGAGTAACTCAGGGGACGAATTGCAACTCATGATTACGGAGTTAGACAAGGAGAGCAGAAAGGTGGGTCTTAAAATTAATCTGCAGAAAACGAAAGTAATGAACAACAACCTCGGCAAGGAGCAGCGCTTCGAGATAGGTAATAGTGCACTTGAAGTTGTAAAAAACTATGTCTACTTAGGGCAGGTAATAACCGCAGAGCCGAACCACGAGATTGAAGTAACTAGAAGAATAAGAATGGGGTGGAGCACATTCGGCAAGCACTCTCAAATTATGACAGGTAGATTGCCACTATCCCTCAAGAGGAAGGTATATAACAGCTGTATCTTGCCGGTACTTAGCTACGGAGCAGAAACCTGGAGGCTTACAAAGAGGGTTCAGCTTAAATTGAGGACGACGCAGCGAGCAATGGAAAGAAAAATGGTAGGTGTAACCTTAAGAGACAAGAAGAGAGCAGAGTGGATTAGGGAACAAACGGGGGTTAAGGATATCATAGCTGAAATCAAGAAGAAGAAATGGATGTGGGCAGGGCATGTAGCGCGTAGACAGGATAACCGCTGGTTATTAAGGGTAACTGACTGGATTCCCAGAGAAGGAAAGCGGATTAATGGGAGACAGAAGGTTAGGTGGGCAGATGAGATTAAGAAGTTTGCGGGTATAAATTGGCAGCAGCAAGCACAGGACCGGGTTAACTGGCGGAACATCGGAGAGGCCTTTGTCCTGCAGTGGACGTAGTCAGGCTTATGATAATGATGATGATGATTTCGAAATAATAATCTTTTGCTGCGCGAAGTGCACGAGCGAGGTCATCTTGCATCTGCTTTATTTTGTCATTATGCACATGTTTCTTTTTATATCTCTTTATCCTGCGTTTTAGTTGAATGATTTTCCGATTCATCCAAGGCGTTTCCTTTTTAAATTTCTTCAGTTTATTAGGGACGAAATTATCCAGGCAATAGTGACACATGTCTTTGAACTTGTTCCAAAGTAATTGAGCGTTGTTGCCTTCGAAATCAGTCAAACAGTTTTGCAAGTAAGCGATAATGCTTGGGTCATTCTCATGAGAAAAGTCCTTAAAAGAACGTGCAGGGACGTGTTTATACTTTTTAAGTGGTTGAAGCGGTAATGATATGCTTACGAGATGGTGATCAGAGAGCCCTGGCTCCACTTCTACAGAGCAATCAGAAAAATTACGACTGATGAATGCCAGGTCTAACACAGAGCTAGATAAAATCTGTACACGAGTTGGTTCATGGACTGCCTGCAATAAATTATACCTTAACGTAATATCGAACATAATGGTAACGTGTTTACTATATGAGCTACTGGCAGCAGTGCCTTGCCAATCTACTCCCGGCAGGTTAAAATCACCGAGAACAATTTTCTTATTTTTGTGCATTGACATTTCATTATTGAACGTCTCTAGTACATCCGTTGTGGTATCTGGAGGTCTATAAAGTGCGTACATTATGAAACTCTGACCCCAGATAAAGATTTTAACACGCTGGCTTTCGATACCTACTACGTCATCTAATAAAACCGCCTGAACACTATTTTAACTAAGATAGCCACGCCTCCGCCCCTAGCCTGCCGATCTTTACGAAATACTGTGTAAGAAGGGGGGAATATGTCATTTTCACATATCTCCTCATTCAGCCAGGTTTCTGCTAAGACAGCTGCATGAAGATCATACTATAGCAACAAAATTTCTAAGGATTAGGTTTTGTTTTTCACACTGCGGGCATTTACATTCAATATTCGGACTTGTTTAGGGCTTTTAAAGGCATCATGTCAGTCGCAAGATAATGTCGATGTATTATCACGCTGACCTTTTACGTGCGTGGACTGTGCGGTTTTTGTTGCTTTAACACGTTTGTTCAGCGTTTCGTCCCAATAAAAGTATTCTTTATCTATTCTTAGTCTGTCGTGAATAAGCGAGACCTTCTTCCCGAGTTGCTTTTCACTTTTAGCACTTTCCCACAGTAGTTTTCGTTTTCTTGATGTTAATGCGGAGTAGTCATTCTGCACAAATATTGAGCAGCTGCCTTTTAGCTTTTTACATTAGCGAAGATTTTCTGTTTTTCATTGAAATCTTGGAGGTATCACTGGGCGCTTGCCTTTGTGATGTACAAGTCATTGAATGCGACCAATGGATCTACATTTCACGCCAAGTTTAACTTCGAACGAATCTTTCACTACCTTATCCTTAAGCGACGTTTCGGTTTCATCGGATGATTCCGGTATTCCATGAACTATCAAATTAGATCGTCTGCTTCGGTCCTGTAAGTTTTTTGGTCCTGTAAGATCTGTAAGTTTTTTGGCTTGAAAGTTCACGACATGCTCCACTGACTGTAGTACTGCCTGCACTTTATCAGCTTGTCCTGAAGGAAGGAAGGGTTCAGGGCTACTTTCGAACACTCTATCGGTAAGTCTTTCTATCGTATTTTTTATGTCCGCTATTTCTGTCTTTAATTCATTTAAGCTACATTGCAAGGCCTTCTGGCCCTGAAGCAGCTCTTCAAAAATTTCTTTTTGTGTAGGTCCAGGGTTCACTTCCACGTCACCGCAAAACAGCAACTTCCACGTCACCGCAAAACAGCAACTTCAGCATGAACACACTTTCATAAGCAATGCTATAGCACCGTTTGGGGCACGGCAGGACGACTAGGCCAGGACAGTCACTTCGAAACGTACAGTAAGGAGAACTAACCTGCAGTACGAAAAACAGTTTCCTGCTTAGCGTCATGACATTGCTGGGTCTGCCGTGTCCAATGCAGTGGTAGTCGTGAGACATCTGTTTTATATCCCCGGGTGTTGATGACGTCACGCCTCGTTGGCCGATAGGTGTCGCCAGAAGTTCCGCGCTATCATGCGATGGCGCTAGTTGATTTGATGACGAGACCAAATTGAAAAGCTGGTATGCATCGTTGGCTTGGCGCACCTCGTGGCACACCTGACAAGTCGTTGGTAAACCGTCGGCGATTTCCAGCAAACCCTGCAGTACGAAAAACAGTTTTTGTTTAGCGTCATGGCACTGCCGGGTCCGCCGTGCCCAATGAAGTGGTAGCCGTGAGGCATCTGTTTTATATCCCCGGCTGTTGATGACGTCACGCCTCGTTGGTCGATAGGTGTCGCCAGAAGTTCCGTGCTATCATGCGATGGCGCTAGTTGATTTGATGACGAGACCGAATTGAAAAGCTGGTATGCATTAATGGCTTGGCGCACTTCGTGGCACACCTGACAAGTCGTTGGTAAATTGGCGGCGATTCCCAACAAACCGTGCAGTACGAAAAACAGTTTCCTGCTTAGCGTCATGGTATTTCCGGGTCCGCCGTGCCCAATCCTATCCTCATCATTGCGCTAGGGCATTACGGCGGCTGCTTTGGTGGCGGGTGCGGGTGGTCGCGGTGCGCGCCCGCAGGTTTATAGGCATTTATTCGCCTCTATTTCGGGGTGGCATTGGCGCACTCGGCACCGTAACGTTACTATAAATATTTCCGCTATGTTGACAGGTGACCCAGAAGCCTGAACTGGCAAAAAAAAAACACGCCAAGCAACTAAGCTTACATTGTTTATTGATAATCGTGAATGTAGCAGTGTGCATGTAAACAAGGAACACTGTCACTCACAGAGTATAACAATACATGCGAAAAAGCAGTAATAACCGTCTGTTTATTAAAATGGCCCGCTGAAATCGTGCAGCTTTGTCTCTAGTCTCGCTTATTTAGACAACGATATTTACACTGGACACCCCTTGCACAGTACTAGGTACCATGTTGCCCGTTGTATTTCTCACCACACATGCCCTCAAAAGTCAGTAAGATTAGCCTGAGCCGCAGTATGATGTTTGACAACACATTGGTGAGATGCACATCGCGTTGTATAAAAGGATATGATTCCACGCTGTTGTGCTATGTATCCCTACATATAAAATTGTTCTCGATATTGTGTTTCATTATCTGTGTTCCTGCCTGTGCGTCCAACCTTTTTACAGCTAACTAAACCAACTTCCAGTTGTGCTAAACATGTGCATCCTGAGAAAACACCATTTACAGGATCATGTAAACTTAGTTTGCATTTCAAAAGAGGTAAAAATGTTGCGATGACAGACACTTTATTCGAGTAACAGGTAGCAAATAATGAAAGCCCAAGTCAAACATTTCAGCAAGTCGACATTCTTGTGAATGTTGTCACGGATGACAAGTTACGTCAATGAGCTACCCTTGCCCTAGCTGTTGGTGTTTCCGAAGGCACTAGTTTGTAAAAAAAGAAATTATGCACCAGTGGACAGCACTCACAATAGATTGCACATGACATTTACGTATACAATTGGGGCATATGGAACACTAGTAACACTAGACCGCTGAGAAGTGCTGGAAGCCACGGTAGCAATGCTGAAAAAATAGACAGTGAGTAATCATTGCAGTCCTATCTGTATAATAGAATTTTCTCGGATGGTTATCCATAAAGTAAGGGCTATTTCGTAATCTTCCAATATTTGCTGGTCAGAATGAAGATTTATTGCACAGCACTATCTGCTACTTCTCCGTGAATGTACTGAAATGATTCTTCTGGCTCGGTAGTCATCTGCTTGACGGTGAACGCAGATATTAATGTGGGCGAACATTGTTTACTCCACCTATGATGAGGTTCACACTGTAGTTACATTTTTGCATGCAAAAGAATCGCTGTCTTTTTCAATTTACGGAGAGTTGTGCCTAGTTCATGAACCAACTATGAGAAGTAAAACAAGTGTCAAAACACGGTGATTAGACTTCCGAAATACCTGCACAAATGTGTTCGACAAAAAGTGGAGTGTTACGCGTAGCATCCAGACCAACCAAACTGTTCAAGTGGACTGCATATTGCAATAGATTGACGACTAACAGTGAGTGGTCAGTAAGACGAAATTCTTTTTGTTGACCTCACTACAATTTGCAAAATGGTAGCTGGTATGCCCAGGTATCACAAAGCTTGTTCAAGGTAGAATCTAAAAATGCTTACCGACCAACTGAAACACCAAAGGACGTCAGGTAGACGAGCGTTTTAGAAGTGCTACCGATAAGACGAGGATGATTTGTTTTCACACACTGCTGCACAGGTGACGACGCTGATAGTATACGCAACTGCAGAAACAACACTAGGGTGCCACCACTCCTTTTCACAAGAAATTAAAAAAAATAGCTTACTCCAGTTAGAAAATGATGGCAACCATTTTCCAAATAAAAAAGAGTGTGCTTATTGTTTTTTACATAAAATTTGGGCCGTTGTTACAGCTGATGTACGCTGTAAAGTACTCACCAGATTACAAAGCAAGATAAACAATAATGACGTCAGAAGTTTTCATCCAGAACTGTCTTCCTACTACATAACGCGCATCCTTGCACCACAGTAAGCACCAATGGGACGAATATTTACTTTGGTTGGGAACACTGTTTGCCACTTGCTTACTTTCGTGACCCTTTCTTTTGTGGCTCTCACCCACGAAGCGGGGTTAGCCAAGAAGCCGGTGGTCAAGGCAAGTCAATACATTTAGGTTATCCATGGTAGGGGAATAGAATTACTGCACGCCCTACTGTCCTGAGCCAGCACCATGCATTTCCTTTTCTTTCACTTGAAACAGTGGCTCGGGGTACCATTTGAAGAGAGTAAGAAGTTCAAGATCACCGTTCGCAGCTGGGTCAAATACCTGGTTGCGATATTTTATGTATATTGACTAAAAAAAAACTACTGCGACGGTACGGAAAGTGCTAAAAAGTCAGCAGTGATTCTATAGAAAAGTGAGGTAGGTTTTTGCTAAAGTAAGCCCACAAGAAAAACATTTACTGATGAATATTTACTTGTTTGGAACCAAATGACCCTCACTTTTTGAAAGACTTTCAAAGATTCTATGCTTTGCATTGACAGATGAACGAATGAGTTGGTTTTTGTGCCAATGATGCATAGTCATCGTAGACACTCCTCAAACGATAGACGATGGCAGAAGATGAATTCACACTCGCATTATTCACCACTTCCTAACTGTCTGATTCACTCTTAAAATGAACATCCTACAAAACTAGTCATTTTGGCTACATAGTTCACAGCAATATCAAGGAAATTGCTGTTAGCACACATCCAAGTCATCAACATTTACAAACACTGGCTCACTCTGATTATGCCTACTGAGTGCACTCAGACATTGTCCGGTAAAAATAAACATGTATTTTAGAATTCCTTGTCATGTGTCAGGTCTTTTACATGAAACATATATTACTGCTGTAAAAGGTCGTTATTTGAATCCAGTTAAATAAAAGCAAACTGCCCTGTGTATTTATATGGGTGAAATCTCTCGATAACTTGAGCGCATTGGTATCCACAACGGTTAATTTAAACTGGGAGCCCCTTGTTTTCGTTCCTGCTCGCAAAGGTGTCTTCAGAGTGATCACAATATTTTAGAAAATCAAACCAAACTAAAATATTAAGGGTAAAAACAACTGAACAGCAGAATTTCTCAACAGATGGGATTTTTGATGCTGAACTGGAGCCCTTTGGCAAGCTACGAATGATGGTCATGTTCACAGTGGAAGGAATGAAAGCGAATGCAAATTACTGATTACTTTTGATTTTGATTGCGTTAAGTCTGTCGTGCTAACAAACATGTTTTTGAAGCATAAATATTGGCCTACATTTCAACATTAAGGCTCACTGCTTGCGTGCATGTCGGTGCTTGTTTACGCGTATCATATTCATCAACCTGATTATACCCACTGCAGCTCGAAGACCTCTCTCATGATCCACCAATCAACTTGGCCTTGCGCTTTCTGCTGCTGAGTTATACCTGCGAACTTTTTAACCTCATCCACTTAGCTAACTTTGTCTTCCCTTCGTGCATTTGCCTTCTCTGGGAATCCAGCCAGTTACTCCTAATGACCAGCAGCTTTCCTGCCTGAGTGCTACTTGCCCAAACCACGTCCATTTCTTCTTTTTTATTTGAGATAGGATATCCTTAACACCAGTTTGTTCCCTTACCCACTCTGCTCTCTTCTTGTCTCTTAAGGTTACACCTATAATTTTTCGTTCAAATTCTCGCTGTGTCGTCCTCAATTTAAGCGTAACCCTGTTTGTAAGCCTTCAGGTTTCCGCTCCGTAAATGAGTACTGGCAATCATAGAGTTTTCTAATATACACTATAGAGGTAACTCTGGCGCTAGTGTCTATGGGAGCTACAACGCACGGCGCTTCAGTGAGCATGGGAACGATGGGTAGTACACACATTTGTCTAAACTTCGTACTTCTGGCCTGTTTTCGGCTCCGTGTGTGTTCGTGTGGCTTGAAGCTGTTTTCTCACGAAACAAAAATCAGCAAATGTTCAGTGATTGCGCTTCACCGCCCTATTTTTTTCAACTTACCCTTCCGAATCGGGTCATGAAGTTCAAAAGGGTTGAATTTTTCTTTCAAAACAAAACCAAAACACTGCAATAAACGAAGCCGCAAGTATGATTCGCCACCCGCAAGTACGAAGACTAGGCAAATGTGTGTACTACCCATCATTCCCATGGTCGCTGGAGGATCGCAGCCGCAGAGTCCCCTCTATGTAATGTTAGGAAACTCTATGCCACAAGATGCAGATTATATATTCCTTCCTCTTGAGGGCAAGTTGCACGTTATCATTCATGATTTGAGAATGCTGGCCGAAAGTGATCCACTGCATTCTTATTGTTCTAGTTATTTCACTCTCATGGCTCGGCTCCGTGGTTGCTACCTCTGGAAGACTTGTCGCGCTTAAGGAAGAGACGAATTGATGCACAGTTTCTCCTTTTAGAACTGTGACAGTGTCACTCATAACATACACGTGGTATCGGTACCTTTGTTTCAGCACTACTGTAGCTGTACCTGTCATTAGCTTGCAACAGTCTTTACATTCACAGCAATCTATTCTCAATGTGAAAAAGAAGTGCTGCTAATTACGCGTTACTGCACGCTCATTTGTGACCTAGTTATATGAGATATTCTATGCAAAGTATGGAACGTAGATTAAAGTACAATATGAGCACCCCATCGCATACACTGTCCAAGAAATTCGAAGCGTGCACATTTCTTGTGGACTAAGGCAAGAAACAACACTTTGTGCACCCAATGTCGTACAGCTTGAGCATGCCATACGCTATCACTTCTTTTCAGTATAAGGTTTCCATTTGTCTACCTGATATATAGAAGGCGCATGGGGTCGTCACGAACGCAACTGTTGAGCTTCTTACGTCTTGATGTGGGTAGCTTGAAATCAATGGCCTCTCTTTTGTCCAGTTTCCTGAAAAGAAAAAAAAAAATCAGAGTCATTAAGAGAGTGAAACAGAAATGGTTAAATGAAAATATGATCAATAAATGAAGTGTCTTTAACCATAACTTGCCAGGATTTTGGCCCAGCGTCGCTGTCTCGTGCATCTTTGCGTTTATGGTGTTTGGCCTTCATACGCACTAATGAAGAAGCACTCAAGCGTTGCCTTAGGCGGAGAAGCTTACGTTGCATCGTACTAGCGGAAGTCTAAGCGGAACTGCCATCCGCTTGCGTACTTGAAAAATGACGTCACATCAACTGATGCTCTGACATCCCATTTATCTCGGCGGGTATCTAGTCATTCGTCCTACAGGGCAAAAAAATCTTGCTCTGTATATCGCTGCGTCCAACCTTCGAAGAGGAGCGTGGTAGCACGAAATGTTACTTAAGAACCTGTGGATGCGGAGAAAAAAGCAATATTTTTTTTTTCTGCGCGCTGATCACTTCCGCAAGCCTAAGCCTTCATCTAACGTAAAGCCCGATGATCTAGTCCTGATAGACGATCTAAATACGCCACCTCTGACATGGAAGGTAATACCTGGAGTTTGGCGTCACGAATCCACGATATGGTTATGAGAGACGCCGTGGTGAAGGACTCCGGAATTTCGACCATCTGGTGCTCTTTAACGTGCGCTGACATTGCGCAGTACAAAAGCCTCTACCATATCACCTCCACCGAAATGCGACTGCCATGGCCGGGATCGAGCCCACGACCCTCGGGTCACCAGCCGAGCACCGTAACGCCCATTCTAGTGAGGTGGGCACCTCTCACATGGAAGATGGGTGATCTTAAGGTTTTTTCCGGGAAAAGGTGGTGTAGTGCGCGTTCTTCCCTGATACAGCTGTCATTTGATTTGCAAGTTCGACGGCCTGTGCAAGGATTCTACCTCCTGGATGCGCACTCATCCGATGCAGCCGCAGGAGGGAGTTGAAAATTGAAGAGGTCGATGCGTCGCGCAGTGCGTGTGGCACGGGCGTGATACTATTTTTGAATATGACCATTTTACTAAGAAAGTGTTTTATGCCGGGGTCCACCCTTGTTGCACTGACGTATTTTCATCATGAATACGACGTTGTAAAATATATACTAAGACACCTAAAAAAAACGAGAAAGAAATGTTCAGTCGCGGGGCATGGAACCAGTGACCTCACGATCCACGGCGTGTGGCACTAACCCCTATGCCACGGATCATCTGTTGTCCATACAGCTAACGACAAGCATTTTATATACACCATGTACCATTTGGCGGCTCTCGAATGCCAGCAACTTCAGCATGTTTTCGACATCTGATACGAGAGGCCGCGATGAGCTCGCGTTAGGCATGCTCTAAAGATCGTCGCTTCTCGCGTTTCGGTAAGCGCTGCCTTCACGGAGCGTGGTCTCTCCTGAGCGTACGCTTAGCATACTCGTGACTCGGTAGAGCACAAAGGTCACTTCGCTTGCTGCCACGGCAGCGTTCACGAAAGGATATCGCTGCTCACACAAGTAAAAATTGTAACAGACGTTCACGCTTGTCCTCTGTAGACTTGTACGTTCATTTCATGAGTCTTTCTTTTGTAGAGCAGCACGCTTTAGATGTCGAGCTGTGACAGTTCTTAGTCCACGCTCGTTCTGTGTATGTTCAATTCACGCGTGCTTTCTGCTTTAGGTGCGAGCTGCAAGTTGCAAGCGGCTTGTTGTTTTTGGCGTATCGCAATGCCCACGAGCTATAGGTGGTGCGCCGTTCAGTCGAAGATGACTACGGGAAAAGTGTCGACCTTTGGAGTCACATAGGAAAAGGTATGACGCATGGACGTCCACAAGTGGGAACCGATGATATGCGAAGCATTAGTGAGACATGTTGATATGTCACTCTAAAATCAGGACAACGTTACGAGGCGGAGGTAAATGATGCCGTACATGACTTCCATGTCATCATTATCATGTTTGGATGTGTCGTTTACCTTCGTCATCTATTCACGTCACGGGATACCAAATTTAGTATATGTGGAGCTAGCAAAACGACCGCGAGCACGCTATGAGTGTGGTATGTTGTCATGTTCTCACATGAACGCGTGTCAGGATTATCATGTTTGCACCAGCCCTATACTTTGTCATCCATTGACGTCACGAAACACCAAATTTGGTACATGTAGAGCTAGCAAAATGGCCACGAGCGCATCATGAAGGGCCCAATATACTCTAATGTATCGTTGACAAGCGCGCACGCTGGGCATTAAGACGCTACGTTAGCAAAATGCGAGCACTTTATAGTCTGACGCCAGACGCGACCAGCGTCCGTTGGCGCGGCCTGATGGTAACCGGTGCAAAATGCGACATGTTGCCTTTCGCGCCGATGCCATAGAGTAATATTACTCTATGCTGATGCGTTACCCAGACAACACTGCGTCTCCCCCTTTCGTGATGGAGGCACGACGGATGCGCTGAAATGCGCTTGCGTCAAAGCAACGCAGCGCGGCGCGCACCTGCGAGTATATGGCAGAACCGGCGCCTGCAGCATGGCAACGCCGGCGCGACGCGACAAAAAGAACGCCAGCGAGCAAGCGCACCGGGTTATGTCGAAATCTATTGACGTCTTGACTGTGACATGTAGCCGTGCTTTCACAAGTCACGCACCTCATGATTATTATGTTTGCATCAGCCACACACCTTCGTCATCCGTTGGCGTCACGTAATACAAAATTTGGTATATGTGAAGGTAGCGAAACGGCTGAGAGCGCATTGTGAGTGTCGCATGTAGTCATGTTGTTACATGACACGCATGTCGTGATTAACATCTTTGCATGAGTCATTTACCTATGTCATCTATACGAGTCGCGTAATACCGAGTCTAGTACATGTGAAGCTAGCGAGACGGACGCGAGCACATCATGAGTGTAGCATCTATTCATGTGGTTACATGACACGCATATCATGTTTGCACTAGTATCATACCTTCGTCATCCATTCACGTCCCGTATAGCAAATTTACATAAGTAAAGCTAGCGAAACCACCGCCAGCGCATCATGAGCGTGGCATGTAATCATGTTGTTGCATGACACGCATCTCATGATTATCATGTTTGCCCCTGTCCCACATTTTCGTCATCCATTAACGTAGCGTAAAAGCAAATTTGGTATATGTGACGCCAGCGAAACGGCCGCGAGCGCATCATGAGCGTGGCATGTAGTCATGGTGTTACATGGCACGCATGTCATGATTTTGATGTTAGGGTTTGTCGCTTTTGTTCGCCATGCAATCATGTCATACCGTACCAGTTTTGCAACATGCCATGTGAGCGAAACCACCGCAAAAGCTACAGGACTATAAAATGTAAATCATGACATTCATGACATACATGTCATGATTTTCATGTCATGGCTACTCAAATATGTTCTTGAAACAGTCCTGTTATGCCTTACCAAGTTTGGTATTGATGTCATTATTGAAACGGCGAGGAGAGCTAAAATTCGTAAACGGTTAGATAGATATATAGATAGATAGATACGCTCAAAGTCAACGAAATTTGCTAAGAAATGCTTCGCATTTAAAAACACTGGCGGAGAATGCGGGCAGAGTCCTACCACTGAACAAATGCTGTTATCAGAAAAGCCACGACTGGGCGAATAAGCTGGATGATTTTGACCTGAGCGTCTTTCAATGGGTGGAGTGGATTTTGTTCTGATAGAGGTGAAAATCCAACAAGTCGAAGACGGTGCAGCTTTTCAAAGAGGACGAGACGCTACCGACTGCGTCCGCAACGACGATGCAGAGGATGCTAAAGCAACTTGGCTTCAAGGACAATGAACGCAACTCTCTCAGAACAAATTTTTCTTAGAGGCAACGCACATTGTGCCATGCCGCCGCTGCTTTCAATAGAGCTGCGACGACAAATTCGAGTTCTGATGAACAGAAGGATATGCGAACCCTCCTAAGCGCTCACAGCAGTCATTACCTTTTGTGTGGAGGATAGAATCATTAAGTACTATTTCAGTGATATTAGCTACCGTGAGAAAAATATCCTAGTATGTCGGAAAATCAAGCTGCGAATTCAATAAATAAATGATTTCTTCGTCAATTTACTCAGTGGTCACCTAAATTGATTTATTTAATGACAGAAGTAGGTATTTTTGATACCCATGGCAGATACACTTATGTATGTGTGCTTGTTGTAACTTCTTGTCTCTTCTAGTCACGCTGTTTCTCGCTCAATATCTACCAACTGGTCCGCCAGCCACCTGTATTGCACTCAATGAAGCCCTGACGTAAAACAACTCATAAGAACAGGTAGCATTAAGTATAGACAAAGCCGTGCCAATTTCTTCTGAACGGATGTTGGCCTTTCTAAAAAAACTGATTAGGAAGGTACCAAGTGCCACTTGCTCCGAAATTAAAAAGTTAAATGGTGCGCGCTGTTACGATTGGCTGAGGGCATCCGTACCATCCACAGTACTGCCACCAGCTTGTGAAACCGACACCGTCATACCTGTACTCGTACCTCAACAGCGAACAAAGGTCACATGGTGATAACGGCCTTCGTGTAATGGGATATACCCATGCAACTGCAGCTTCGGTGGCTGCATTTTCGATGGAGGCGGAAATGCTGTAGGCCCGTGTGCTCAGATTTGGGTGCACGTTAAAGAATCCCAGGTGGTGGAAATTTCAGGAGCCCTCTACTACGGCGTCTCTCATATTCACATGGTGGTTTTGGGACGTTAAACCCCACATATCAATCAATCAATCAATGAATCAATCATCCAACTGCAACGTAACAGGTGATAACCGGATAGTAGCAGGATGTCGGAAATCTATCAGGAAGCTTAATTGTCTGGAAGTTCAGAATTCTTAATTCTGAGATGCTGTGTCAAGCCCGCTACCACAGCGATATAGTGAAAGTGACCTGCGGAAGACAGGAAGTTACGAGTAACCAAAAGAGGAGGTATAGAGAGTGGTGCCCGATAGCTGACCAAAGCACCAAGGCATTCTTGAAGTCCGCCCTTCTTGTGCCACCCAAAAAGAAGAGAACGACAGAAAGTGCCAAAGAGAGGGTACTCATTTTAGGCAAACACAACGTTCCAGTTGAGCACATCCACTTGCTTGAAGGACGTTAAAAGTTCGCACTGGAAGTGTAATCATCTCCTGTGGACAAGCTTGCGTCACGCCAGGAGGTGTCAAGTAACGCAAAAGAGCCCGTGGTGTGGAGCCACCCCAAAACTCTTTCACATCATGTGGGAGTGTGCAGAGCACGACGAAGAACACGCCACCAATGACACATGGGAGCAATGAAAGGTGCTGCTGTCTAGCCCAGCCCTGGTGGATCAGCTGCGACTGATCCACAGAGCTGAACGAATGGCTCGCGTCAATGGGGCCCTGGAATAGGGCACCACTCTGCCCGACAGACTTCGCGCTTCACTCTGTATATTCCTTGGGGCACTGGAGTTCTAGCCTGTCTGGATTATGTAGATAATAAAGTTTCCTTCTGCTACACTACTAATGCTGCAAGCGAGCGTTCGACCTCTTCTGTTTTTTTTCTGGAGAAGAAAAAGTAGTAGCTAATTCTCTCAGATGGCCACTCTGTTGTGCTGTTAGAAAGATTGTTCGCAAGAAGGGCCAGTGCAGCCGTTCATCATGTGAAACTGTATTTTCTCTATTTGCATGCTGATGCTTTATTGTTTTACGTGCATCAAAACCATTTGTATGCATGCCGACTGCCCAAAGAAATAAGCGCCTCTGTCAGGCAACATGGCCTATAGCTCTTACTCCTCTTTCTGTAAAACGAAAGAAATAATAAACGAAACAAGGAAAAGAAAGAAAGGACGAAAGAAAGAAAGAGAGAGAGAGAAAAAATGTGGTGAATCCCTCTTTCTAGGCATTGGAAAAACACGTGAATCAAACGTGCCTTCACAGATGTAGTTGAGTGTTTGTTGTGCGTTGTTTCGCCACAAGCCCGAAGGGATGAATGCTACAGCAACGAATTGATAATTCACGCAAAAAATGGCAAGCAGCAGGTCGAAACTTGAAGCGTGCACCTCAAGCAAAAGGAATGCACAAAATGAGCATACACAGGACGAGCGGGAACTAACAACAGTCAAAGCTTCTCACTAAATTGCGCTGTATAAAGAGAAAGAAACGCGCACGAAACGAAAGCACAAGCATACGCAGGACAGGCGCGAACAGCTGTCACAATTATTACTTCGTGAGTGAGCACTGTGTGCTTCTCGTGAGTGCGGCCAGCGCTGCGAGCTCTCCTGCTCTCATCAATCACAAGAGTCTGATTAGCGCACGAGCAGGAGAGACCACGCTTACTGGAGGTGGCGCTCTCTGACACGCGGGAAACAAACGACGACCTTAAGAGCGGGCCCAACACACGCTCGTCACGCCATCTTGCTACTAATGAGGAAAACGCGCTGAAGATACAAAGCTCTGAAGACCGCCAAATTATATATGGTGTATATGAAGGGCTCGCCGTTAGCGCACATGAGGACGTACGCTGTGTGGCGTAGTGACTAGCGCGGTGCGCTGTGGCTCGAGAGGTCGCTGGTTCGACGCACCATGCCAGAGCCTCCGCATATCGTATTTCCTTTGCAATCTGTTAGCATACATTTCACAACGTCATAACCATGACAGTAATACGTCAGCAAAGCCATGGTGGACCCCGGCATTAAAAACTTTCGTGTTCAAAACGTGACGGTAGAGATTGCCAAAATAAAGAAAACAAAACTACACTTCGCATGTACTTCTAGGACTGCGACTGAACGCAGTTACAGCCAGTGTCGTGAATGTCGAAGGAATGAAGCTGGACATATTTTCTGTTGCCAAAACATGACGTTCCTTTTGAGGTGATAGTATTGGTTCTTTATCGAATAAAAAAAAGCACAGTGCGGCATCAAACATAGATACAAATTCATAGATTGCAAGGCTTTCATCATCTATTATAATGCGCTGTTCTGTGAGAAATACTACGTTGGACAACCAAGCAGCTATGTGTGTAAACGTGCCTAAAGGAGCACGAAAATAAGACTAGGAAGCTGGCATCTAACGGTTTCCTGGCTCTCCACACTCAGTGTGTGTTTGTGAGCCAAAGTTTGACCGGACTATCATTTCAGGCCGTCACGTGGACAAGATCACCCACCTCATAGTATAACCTGAGCACATCGATGCTCTTGGTGATCTGTGCGTTAGCAAGCCTCTGCATCATTGCCCTCAGAAGAATCGGAATTACGGCGGAAAGGATGGCATCCTGTAACTATCTAGTTATAACCTGTTGCGTTGCGGTTGTACGGGTGCTTCTCTCTACTGAATTCCCTGGATGAATGATTCCCGCTCATTATCACCACGTGACCTTCGTTTGCTGTTGAGGTAGGGTAGGTATAGGGAGTGTGGGTGTCGAATTATAAACGTTGTTGCTTGTAGCGCTGCGTTTGTTTTCTCCCTTGATGTTTCCTTGTGTCAAGTTTGCGCTGCAACCAATCCCTCACGACTCACCAAGCAGCGCATTCCGGAACTAAAGGCAAGATTTGTCAACTCGCGACACGGCCTTCCGGCTGAAAAAAAAAAAAAATAGGCGCGCGATACTTGCCTTGGGAGACAGCTGCTTTCGTATGTAAATGATAACAATACTATCTCTGTGATGCTGTCTTCACTGGTGTCACACCCTTTTCCTTTGCCCCACTTCCCCTTTCCACCTCTCGCTTTATATTGTCGAGAGAGGAAACGACAAAAAGGTCGACACGTTCCGAACAGCTGTTTGCTTTCAGCCACAGCAGTCACCAACGTCTTCCTGCTCTGCCTCTCCTACCACTACCACGTGAAATTACCCTCTCCCTCTCTCCATACATAAAAATGCTTCGCCTGGATGACGTAGCATGAAACAAAAATGAAAGATTAGCAGTGAAAGTTAGTGACAACTAAAACAGCACAAGACAAAATAAAAGAAACAACAAAAAGAGACACAATGGGCTTGACGGCAGGCGCGGCACCATCAAGTTTGCAGTTTGCAGTCAGTGCGGAAAGAATACGGTTTCATGCTGGTGACATGGACCACATCAGAAAACGTGATGGATGAGAGCGGCGCCATGTCTATGCTGGTACAGCTTCGTAGTTGACTTCGTCGATGCGTTGCAGAACTTGGTAGGATCCAAACTACCAAGCGAACAATTTTTCTGAGAGGATTCGTTGTCGTATAGGCGTCCAAATCTATACTAAGTTACTCATCTCGTGCGCCACCACTCAGTGATGGCTGTTGTATCGGTGAGAATGTTGGAGATAACGAGACAAAATGTGTTGCCATGCAAGGTTCCATGTAGCGTCGACATGCTGAACAAGGACGTTTGTAGGTGGAGAGGTGGTGGCAAACCCAGCTGGTAGGGGCATCACGCCAACCAGCGCGTGGACGTCATGGCCGTAAACGAGATTAAAAGGTTCAAATCCGTTTGTTTCCTGGAGAGCCGTATTATAGGCAAATATTACGCATGGGAGGACTTGGTCCCGATGGGCCTTTTCCTAGTCTTAACAGCACCCCAAGTTGAGATCACCGATATCAAAACTGGTTTTCGGACTCCAAAATGGCCCTCCGCATGTGCTAAGCACCCTCCTATACTCCGTTTCATACATAAGGTGCAACGCTGTGAAGGCTAGGCAAGTAGTCCGTAAAGAAAACGCGAGGTGTTGCTCCGCGCGGTTTCGTAGCCGAGTGGTCTGACGCGTCGCTCCGGAGAGTTCACCGTAGTTTTGAAGTGCATTGGTTTGAATCCACGTGGTGCCATTTTTTTAATAATTTTTGCGAGTTCAATTCGAAATCTTGTTTTTTTTTCAGTAACTTCAACTTACTTGCACGTGGAAGTGAACTGCACGTATCTATTCACTTGTAGCATACCGTGTTCCCTTGTGAGGGCCGGAACCTGCTGAGCTGGCACCGAGGTTGGACCAGCATGGCGATTTTGTCGCGATTATACCGCATTGTCGATTTACCTCGTTGATGTGAGCGAGTACTGCGTGTAAGATGACGTTAATTCATTGATTAGGTAGCACAGCAGCTCCAATGAGGCTGGGTTAACGACAGGTGCTCACCTTCAACTTTTGTTTTCGTCATTGCCCCGATGATCCCCTTTTCTGTGCCGCTCTTTAAACACTCAGCAGGTTATTGATTATAGCAGGCCGCCGGCAGAGAAACCTGTTCAGTTTTAGCAAAACAGTGCGGAATCGACCTTCCACTGCACTGTGTGGTATCCCGACGCACTTCGTGCGAGTAACGAATGATATGTTATTCAGGGAAAAGGGAAGAAAGCAAATTTGTGTAGCTCGGAATAGTGATTTTGGCACACAAACGCATAAAACATTTCCTAGACTTGGTATTCGCCCGTTTACTGTCTTAATATATGCGACATTTTTGTGAATTGTTATGCGCGATTTATTTCTTCAGTATAATTCCAACCCATCCTCCTTCCCGCAAGTAAAATTTCCTTTTTTATCGTTCAAAAGAGAGTTTCAGCTAGGCTGTTATTCGGCAGAAACTTTAAATTTTAATTTATGCGTCAATCGTTTTTTTTATAAAAACCTGGATATGGCCGATTTTTCTCGGTTGAGAAAATCTTTATGGTATAGGGTAATTCAGTGCCCAAAAATTGTACTGGTTCAAAAAGTTGGAGATTTGTTCTATACATACATCCAGGGGCAATACTCATTGCGTGCGATGGACCAATATTCCAAACGGATGACGACTTTTGTGGTTTAAAAAACGCAAACTTTATTTACAGAAGAGCACCTCTGGCCAATGTCGTGGTGGGTTCCGACATCTTGTTTTTTTCCTTTTTTATACCAAGTTTTTACAGAGGTCATGTGACCATTCCGAACGTTTGCACTTCACAACAAAACATAAATAAGGTAATTATTAGGGAGCAGTACAGTGCAGTGTCCTTCCTAGCACGGGTCACTTGGCGACGTTAAACCCAACACACAAAATCACACGATGAGGAAGCACTCTTAGCTTTGTCATAATAACACAGCCTTCTTGGGGAATGAGCTCAGCATGAGGCAGCACGAGCAGGTTCGCTAGAAAGGTGTCCACAATCCAGCTCAACCAGTCGACCCTCGTGAACAAAGCCCCCACTGACAGGCCGCACATTCCTCGAAAGTCAGCAAAGTTCTTCAATGCCACTCAACTCGTCATCACTGAACTGAGCACCCGACTCATCGGAGGAGGAGTTGCACGAATCACAAATGTAGAAGAGAAGTGGTTCGATTTCACTATCCACAATCATGTCCCGTTCCCATGCTTCAGCTTAAACTTGCTCTACATGAGCGCAGCAGTTTTGCCACTTTTCCTGTTTTACAGATGCCAGTGCTTCTGACAGAAGCTTCTCTACTTCAGCCAAAGTGAAACCCGTATTCCGTGCTGCAATGTACCCCTTTACCTGGCTCCAAACAAGCTCGATTGGGTTGAACTCGCAGTGGTATGGTGGTACACGAAGCACTTCATGACCGTGGGTAGCCGCCAGAGTGTCGATGCGGTACACAATACTGGGTGTGTTGACCTTTTGGGAAAGTTCCAGCAGTTCAGCTCTCATCATGTCCTCTGACTACGGAACACCTTTCTTTGTGAGCCAAAGCTGAATATCAGCTTTGCGCGTCGACTTGGTAGGTGCTTTCTCAAGAGCTACGATCTGGTATGGCGCATTGTCCATGACAATAACGCTATTAGGCGGAATGTTTGGCAAAAGCTTGTCGGTGAACCACTCCTCAAAGTATCTGCCATCCATCTCAGAGTGGTAGTCAGCGCTGCCCCCCCTTTTTTGCTCGGAAGTAGTCAGCAGCTCCTTCAATGAAACCAGTTGCCCTGCTGCCAGCATGTACGAGGATCAAACGGGCCCCTTTGCCCGAGGGTGCAGCCAATCCTGTCATCAGACCTTTGAGGAAGGCATCTTGCGATGACTTCACAGTCGTGTCCTGCCAAACGTACTCCTTCGTGTGCCCTGCGTTGACCCATGTTTCATCCAAGTAGATGATGCACCTGTACAAAGCAAAACGAACGAGCGCACGAGTTCGCGCACACAAGCAAACATACCCACAGCAGCAGCTTGAGTCTTGGCATGACCATAGTCGAAAATACTGCAAAGGACAACTTGAGCGAAAAGTACAAAAAGCATTCATATGCATATTCTATTTTCTTTGTTACCCACTCATATGCTGACTGCTCTTTCGTAAACAGCTGCTTAGCGTCAATCGAGGAAAAAAATGGTCGGCGTCAGTGCTTTCATTAGTCGGACTTTAATTCGGCACGTAGGTGGCATTTGGCTGTCAGTTCTGATTCATGGCAAGTTCACATGTCACACATGCGGTATTCGGTAAGAATTCATTGGCTGTCGCTATCATTTTGCACGAATTGAAACAAAAATAGACACCAAAATTCCCAACAATGCTGCCAGTAACTCGCATCTTTCATTGGAATGAGCGCTTACCGCACCAAACGGCGGAGATTTAGCGAATAACTCTCACCTATTGAGGCAAATACCCCCGCCCAACAAAACAAAAGTCGTGAAATGCGACCTGCAAGCAATTACCTTGCTTAACCGTTTTCTTTTTCCAGGTTGTAATTCAGATGTAATACTCTCCATTACGATCATAAAGTTGCAATGCTAACATCAAGTTTTATATCAAGGCAATCTACATGTGCTGCGTAAGGAAATATGAAAATAACGGTTCCCACCTGCCCTGTTCTCGGAATTTTTCGATCGCCCGCAAGTACCTGCGACGCCAGGCAATGATGTCACTGCGCTCGATTAGCGCAAGATTCCGTTTTCTCTTAGCAAAGGTGAAGCCGATGTCCTTCATTAGCCTCCACAAGGTGGTTTTCGTGAAGTTCGGCAAGTCGTCGTCTTCGTTGACAACCCTTATCACACTGTCCAGTGTTGGGATCTCCCTCTTGGCGTACATGCTGTGCACTTTCAGACGGATGGCATGGATTGTCAAGCTGTCATGTTTGACGGTTCGCGAGCTCGAAATCTTCACCTCGCGAGCTCATTTTTTTCGGTGACACCAAAGGCCCACGCAGACGCCCCGCCTTCAATTTCGCCACGGTACGGGGAGATATTCCAGTGTCCTCGCTCACAACACTCAGCACTTCCCGCACAGATTTCTCCGGGAAACGCATCCTGGTACGGGCGTACACATTTGCAATTACTTGCTTGGCGTGCTTTGACAGCTTTGATGTGCGAAGCTTCGAAAAAATTCGCGCAGGAGAGGTCGAGGACGCAGAGCTGGACGCCATTTTTTCGAAGCTGCCACAACAAGTAAAAAAAAAAAACGGCGGCGCGGGTCGCGCGGAGAACGAAAACCTGATACGAAAGCGACAAACATAAATTACCAACTGACATATTTGGATTGTTTATCCGAGAACACCGGCATTTGTTTTTTAACCTGATGACAAATATGTATGCTTAGAAGTTTCCCGAGAAGCATTTATTGATTCTCGTACACCTTAAGCGACGCACTACTTTTTGGTCGCGGCAGTACACAGCGCCAACAAGAGCGCTAGCTTTGACAGCGTTGCACATGATGTACGAAACGGAGTCTGCGTTGGCGCCTTTTTTTGGTGAAGCATTTGATGTTTGCGATACCAGATGTTGCTTGGCGCACACGTGTCGTCACGTTTTGGCCACGAAAAATCAAGGCGCATGCCGCGCGCGTTCCTCCTCGAGGCCGTCGCGCATGCACAGACTACCTACCCGGAAAAGGCCTATTCTAGTGGTATAAAGCTACATACATCTAAAGCATATTTGCGATCATTTTGTTGAGGCACTTGGTCAACCCATTGGTCTGCGGGCGTTACGCCGTTGCTGTTCGATTTGTGGTACCACTCAGCTGCAAGATATCACGGAGAAACTGTGCCCTTAATGCTGTACCACGGTCTGTCATGAAAAGAGCTGGGGCACCATGGCAGAGAACAATGTTTTTGACGAAGTCGGCCACATCAAAAGCCATCGCTCGCTGAACGGCTTACGTTTTGTACAATATAGTCAATTAGCCAGTAGCGAGAACAATCCAGTGGTTGTTAGCTAAAGACTGGAGAAACGGCCCAAGCAAATCTATGCTGACCTGTTCAAAAGGTGCGCGCGGAGGTCTGACAGGCCAAAGGGAATGGGGTGGTTTCATAAGCGAAACTTCGCGACGTTGGCCAAGCATTGACGTACTGCTTAACGGTTTTTGCGAGTTTCCACTAGTTGTACTTCTGTTTAATTCTCGCCAAAGTGCGTGTGAAGCCAAGATGCCCAAACAATGGCTCGTCGTGGCATGCACGTAAAATGGCAAAGCTGAGATGATTGATTGGTATGTAGGGTTTAACGTCCCCAAACCACCATATTATTATGAGAGACACCGTAGTGGAGGGCTCCGGAAATTTCGCTCAACTGGGGTTCTTTAACGTGCACCCAAATCTGAGCACACGGGCTTGCAACATTTCTGCCTTCATCGAAGGTGTAGCCGCCGCAGCCGGGATTCGAACCCGTGACCTGCGGGTCAGCAGCTGAGTACCTTAGCCACTAGACCACCACGGCGGGGCGGGAGCAGGAACTACTAGTAGGTAAGCGGTTTGCGTTGGATGAAAGTTGCGCTTGTAGAGGACGTTGTCGCGTAGACAAAAATATAACAAGTCACACGAAAGCTAACGGGAAATTATTGGGCGTTGTCTTTCATAGTATTCGATAAATGGTTGCAGCTCTGGAAATGACGTTACTGTTGGGCCACGTTTAAGGATGCTAGAGTGCGAAGGAGACCGTAGACTTCGTCATAATCCTATGGAGTGATCTCGACGGGTGCGCGAGACACACAGTCGGCGTGAGCGTGTTTCCGTCCAGACCGGTACAGCGCTGGGCAGTATCGCGATAGTCTCTAATAGGTGCTTTTGAGAATCCGTAGATGCGATATTTATTTCCGTCTGGGTAGCGAAGATGCATCGATTACATTGCGACACAGTGCAGGACGTGATTATCTCATTGCTTTTTTTCCGGAAATGAGCTAGCGCGTGTTTTAGAGGTAAGGAAGAAATTTACATCCTTTTTCAAGCAAAGGTGCTGAACTGCTCAGTTACACACTGAGCTATAGGGCAACGCCACCAGCTTTGTCAATTCTGCATTCGTCGCACCACTTGTGTGTAGCTGCCTCTGTTTCGTGTATCACACTTTATTACAGATATGCTGATAAACAGAAGTAGTGGAATTCTGCGCGGTGTGGTAAAAAAAACCCCGCAACGCATGAAAAGCTAAAGAATGGTTAGGCATTCCGTCTCAGCCGGCGGGAAGTAATCTTGTCTCCCACTTTCGTTTCTTCGCAATTATTTTACAAGTATTGCTAATGACTTGCCTTAGACTTGCTTGACACCTTTGCCTCTTAGCTCTCCCTAACTTTAAGTGAGAAATGTGTGCCATTATCTGCGCAAACCGTAACGCCCGACAAATAATCTTAACAGACACTCCCACTAGGTCTCACTCAAATCACGTCCCGACGCAGCACAGGAATCCGTAAAAACTTTTGGAGGTGCCATGACGAAATCCGGTCGACAGGAGCGAAAGAAGAGCGCAAGAACTCACCGGCGATTGCTTTACTGCCTAATGCGAAGCCGGAGCGCAGCTTCGAGTTCGGCGAGGCCAAGTGCGTTTGTAACTTTTCTTACGCAGTGGAGAAAATGAAGAGCGAAAAAACTGCGAAGGCGTTGCGCAATAACTCCGGCTGACACAAGCAATAACTTTATTTTAAAAGTTCAGAGTATAAAGAATTTCAATGGCAAGGTCTCTGGAAGACATGCATTTTAAGAGAGATTATCCAGCTTACAGTACTGTTAGCCCCTTTTCAGGCCAGTATTGACCACTACAAGACCATGAGACACGGGACGATGGATAGACGACAAGACAGGCTCCTGAAGTGCTACGAACTTAAACAATGCCAGTTGTAGCACACTAAAATCTCTCATCGAACGCCAGCCTACACGTACGTACATTCAGCGATGTACACAAGGGGTCATATTATAGGGCGAAAGCACCTTAGGGTCTCAGCGTGCCGGCGTGCACCATCGTTGTCCGCTGCTGCGGAGGTCATGCCGGTCGATTTGCTCGAATGCACGACAGTGACCGCCTTTGTAGGCGTATTCCGCATTACTCGGGAGCACACGCCATGTCGTGTCTCTCCTTAATTTACGGCGGTTTGGCGTAGTGCACACGGCCAGTGTATTACGTGCTTGTTGATGTCATACTTCCGCACGATCCACGATACGTTCTGGCCAAGTATAGGTATAAAAACTGCATCCACGTCAAAGTATTCTACAGCTGCCAAACAACAATAGGCAATGTACAAGCTACCGTAATCAATACACAATAAGCACTATTTCTGTGATGACACTTCTCACTTTCGTGTTATACCGTACTTGCAACGAAGGGGTCAGTCCTACTGTTAATGAATCTCTTTCTCTAATGATTCAAAGCTCTTAAGTACCTGCGAGCGAGTCTCTTTTTAGTGTCCACACCTGTCATGGACCACGTCAACACCGACTCGTACGACACGGCCTGTGAGCTTGCGACACATAACTTCAGCAAAACAGTTTGAAGCGGTGATGGACAGCAGCCGTGGCCAAGATGCACTTCGAATGTTTGACATCAGTGTTGTCCAAGTTAGCGTTTTGACTGTTCTTCGTGAACTAGAACCTGGATTTAGCTTTCAATAAAGTCGTTCCTTCCCTGTGGCCGCAGTAATAAAAAGCTCAGCCCACGCCGTATATTGATTTCAGCGAGCAAATTTCTAGAATTGCGGAAGGGCCACTTAGTTGAGGCTTTAATTGCACGATAAGTATCTATGTTTTTGCTGAAGCACGGAAGGTCTCATCTGTTTGACCTTTTATCGGGGCCACGGGAGGGAGACACCTAGCCTTCCGCAGAAAGCTATGCGTAGGTTGGTATTACCATAGTAGCCGTGACAACAAGACCCAACCAAACTCGACAGAACAATAGCATATACGAACAAGAATTACGTAGAAGGTTAAGCGACTGCTTGATCTTCGTAACAGGCTTTGAGAAAGAATCGTAGGTGGTGCATCTGAAGGTACCAACAATCAAGTAAGTGAGTATATAAATAGCGTGTATGGGCTTGACGTGTCGTGTCGCCCGGCTTTGGTGTAATCACGTTAAATTAGAGCACAACCGTAGAAATTCCATCTAATCACATCATACATCTTTATACAGTACACAATTTTGCGCATGCAGACGTAGAACTATAAATATTTTTGAAACACCCTCAAACGCTCCAACAGTAAAGGCTGATGAAGTTGTCAACATGAGCAGTAAAAAATGGGTCACTGTGAAATTTATTCCTGCAACATTCGGGAATTTCTGATGCCTTCAGTCATGTACCTTTTTGAATTAAAAAACAAACATAATGTAAAACGTTCAAAGGTCATTAAACATGATTGAAGCATTGTTTTACATATTTCACACAAGTCCTCTAATGCAAAAGAATGTTACGAATGATTCACTTATTTTCCCTTCTGAGAAAGCATCATTAGAGAAAAGTGGGACATCAGAATGCCTTGCACAATAATTATTTCATTCTTTTTTTTTTCAGCCAACTCGTGAAACAGTGACAACCTGCGGTTCGGTACAGGTGTCTCTCAGGCATCACTTCGATAAAAGACAGGATAACACAGGTTCGATTTGCCAATATCAAAGCAAACGTTATGCCGTCTTTCATGAGTAGTCACTTCAAGTGGTATGGAAGGATCTGCAAATCTTCTGGTCTTAATATCTTGCACAGTCGTTTGACTTTACACTATGACGAGGGCATCGAGAAGTTCTGGAATAAGTTGTATTTACCATATTCCATCATTTGCCTCTTGGTGTGTACTCTCCTTGAGATATCCTTCTTTTACCAGCTTTGGCTTTCCATATTCATGCACAATTCTATTTTGAGCACGACCGTGAACGCATTCCTCTACAGCGTCACCGCTTTTAAGGCAGCTCTGAATGCGTCTCTGCCATTCATCAAATCGAAAAGCCTGCAGCGTTTCTTCAAAGAATCGTCTGAGTACGAGGAGAGGGTCCATTTCGTTGCACCGAAAACTCGTCGAGAGCCAACGCTTACCGCTTACCTCATTCGGCCTCTGTTATTGGTGGCATTTGTTGCTAACATAGGTACCTGCAGCTACCTTTCGTTCGATTTGGTAGACCACCTCGGCTATGGTGGAGTCTTGGGTGTAACCTTGAAGATAATGCTCTTCGCGGGTAACTTCCTGTTTTATGTGTATGACATGGCGTGCTTCCTGGTCTTACGGCCGTGCTGCGAAGTGATCCGATCATACATCGAGCAGCAGCATAGGGTTCTACGCTCCATCGTGCGAAGAGGTTGCATTCACAACGTTGGCCTGGAGAAGGGAGCACGATTGGTCGAGAGAGTCAGGTTGAACCTCTGCACTGTATCGAACCTCAAGCGAAAACTAAACGACATCTGGGGGCATGCTATAGCGGTTTCTGGCGGCATGATCCTCTGCTCCATCTGCAGCACCATCTACCTGAACTTGATCGAAGAGTTCTGGACCCTTGAGAACCTGATCGCGATTTGGTACGCGATTTTGACGAGCCTCGATTTTCTGGACATCACCTTGTTAAGTCACGCAATGATCGAAGAGGTGAGTAATCGACTATTCTTCGAAACACTTCTGGGATTGTGAGGGCCATCAGGCACATTTAAGCTGCAATGCTCATGAAATGTTGTGCATACCATTCAGAATAATTTCAATTGCTATCACAAAATTGTCATGTAAATGTATGGCAACCAATGAAATACAGTGAATTCAACATTGATTTCTAAAGGAAACTTGCGGAATATTTCGTGTGGCGCACGGAGTGTTTCAGTGGAGAGACGTCGCAGCTTTTTCGTAGAGAATTCCAAAGATGTTTGAAAATAAGCACACTGCTAATCTGAAGATTTAAGAATCATATTTTACTTGAGGGAGGGCTTCTATTTGGTGTGAAATGCGCTGACCGAAAGATAAAGTTCTTGACGCGGAGAGCGTAACCCTTCTTATAAAGTGACCCATAACATTTGAATCATGTGCTCTGTTTTGTTTTAATCGATGACTAGGCTGTAGGTCGGCCAAACTTATGCACCTCACTCAGACCTATGAAATACATTCTGTCCTTTGCGCTCACTCGGACTGAGACCCCATAAAATTTTCTTAGGCCCGACTCACTCGCACTCACGCTCACAAAAACTTTCTCGGACTCAAAGTCACGCCCACGTTCCTCACTCGGACACACTCGGACTCAAACGCCCAGCCCGTTCTGAGTCTGAGTGAGTCCGAGTGTTTTGACGCATTAGTGAGTTCACCGACCTATGGTTCTATCAGAAATTTGATATAGCAGTGATGAACCACGCGCAGACATCGGTATAAGACAAGTTTAGCGTCTACTTTGTATGATATTCTTCTTCTTGCTCGTGTTGTGGTGTCGAATAGTTCGATGTGCCCTTGCCATATGTTACAATGGTCGGCACTTCAGAAGCAGAAGGACGATTGCCACAAGGGTAACTTGTTTAAAGAGGGAGTCATTGAAGCCAACGTTTGTTTGGTTCGTTGCCTGTAAGCACTGGCACTCACCCACTCTGAGGGATAGGCCATGAAAACTTCTAGTAGTCTATATGTGATACACCGATTTTGAAGCTAATACTAAAAGAACGAAAAATAATGGCAAATATTTTTCTAAAACAAAATATTAGTAGAATAAAGATGAATCAATACAAAAAAGACAGCTAATATTATATCAAAAAACTGAAATCTTGAGTAGACCAGACAGTTCAATTTACCTCACCCGATCAAAATTGAATGAATGTGCGACATTCATTCACATTAATAATTATATTACAATAATTCTTGAAGAGTATATTTAACCAGGCGTTATATTGATATGCGTTTATATTCATGAATAAAATTGCATACCTCAGCAAAAACGTTTGCTGTGGCAATGTCCCAAACCGGAGGCGCCGAAAATGAGAGCAATCGCTGCAGTTAAATATAAACCTACTTTAGAAAACGAAATAACCAGAACTATTTTCCTAATTATTAAATAGTTCCCACATGATATAAAGTAATCCTCATTTGTTTGTTTCCTCGCAGACTGGGCACAACGGAGATATCGCCAGACCCGCTCTCTGTAAATAAAGTTTGGTGGGGGGACACGACAACTAAATTAGGTTAAAATAACTTCTAACTTTCTAGATTGACTCC
The DNA here is from genome assembly GCF_043290135.1 of Rhipicephalus microplus. Taxonomy (NCBI): domain Eukaryota; kingdom Metazoa; phylum Arthropoda; class Arachnida; order Ixodida; family Ixodidae; genus Rhipicephalus; species Rhipicephalus microplus. The sequence goes on from NC_134702.1 coordinate 230,310,879, forward strand.
ACTGAGGTTTCCAGAGATATATCAGCTGCTGATTGCCCGTCCATTTAGTAATATTTTCCATTATATCTGTATAGATAGCTAATTTCCTATATCTGATTGACACTGTGTATTCTATTTCTGGTAGTATTGAGATCAGATGAACATTAAGCGAAGCTCGGGCTAATGAATCGGCTTTTTCATTCAACTGTATAACCCGACCTGGGACCCATGCTAACTTCAGAAGTTTCAGTTGACGTGGGATTTGTGTGCGCAATGTTAGTAGGGCTCTTGATTGTTCCGAAGCTGTGAGAGCAGTACGCACTCAAAGAGAATCAGTTACAATGATTTCACTGTCTTTATTTGAAGGCAGCTTTCGAAGCACCATAATAATAGCCAACAGCTCAGCTTCGAAAACAGAAGTGAAGTTTGGCAGTCTCACTGAAAATGACCAACCGAGCTAATCAGAGGCGATTGCTACTGCTGCCTTTTCATTATTCACTGAGGCGTCTGTGGCTATTATGTTCTTTGTTTCTGCATGAACTATTTAATATTCGAACTTGTTATTAACATAAGTCAGACATTGAAACTTAGATTGGGGAGGGGATTTCATCATATCCTATCGTATTATTGTGATTTATTGCTTTAGTTTTAATTACCGATCTGATGTCCACTCTTATGCTTTTTAGTTCCCGTTGTAGAAAAATAATATGGGGAGTACCAAGCGTGGTCAATGAGCAAAGAAGAAGGTGTTGGGGTCACTACTAAAGGCATACATAGATCGTCTATCCAATAAGCTGTAAAAATTTAAGAATGTTGGTACAGTGAGGATACGAAATCGGCAAAGAATAGTTGATATGTCAGCTTCCTGATATATTACATTATTAGCGATGTAACTAGAGAGTCTCAAACACAAACGTAGCGCTTCTCGCTCCAACAGAACTAAAGGTTTTGTTTTGTAGGCAGGGCAACCCAAAAATATAATGCACCCGAGTTGTAGTAGTGGGCGCGTGTACATTTTGTATATCAACAAGAAGGTTTGTCTACGTAACCCATATTTCCTGTTGCTCAAACTGTGCAATAAGCCTGAGGCCCGTTGTACCTTTGCCGCGATATATTATATGTCAGGAATCCAGTTAAGTTTCTCATCATAAATAATGCACAAATATTTGATAGAGTCCGCTTGTAGAATTGGTCGTGCCTATATAGTATGTAAATCTGAATAGAATCTGCTTGGGGAAACACCAGGAAAGCACTTTTACTGATGTTTAGAAGCAATAACTTATTGCAGCCTAATAGACCCTTTATAAAAGTAAGTCTGGCTAGCTCGACAGTCGGCACGTCGGCCACGTTTTGGGCACGGCATGGTTTCGGTATTGCAGCTTCGGATAGTAGTTTTGGTCTCTGTGAAAGCTGGTGGAAGGTCGTTCGCGCTGCGCGTGCATCATTCTAACTTTCTTTCACCGTTTTTCATGGCAGTCTAAAACGTGTTTTGGTCAAGAGACCTTAGCGTCAATCCGAATGGCTACTCATCAAGGTGACTCTCCGTGTATTTTGACTGTATGAGTGCGTTTGGTTCATCGGGCCGTTCCTATCAGCCTGGGCACAAGCTGCCGTGCGAGTCGTAATTCGACTCATCCGACCGAATCGCCAGTCGTGCCGGCATAACGACTCGACCGATGTGACACGCTCGGAATGACGAGGGTGGTGGTTCGAATCTCTCTGCTGTCGTTTCTTTATTTTCTTCGCAATATATGGGAGCGTAATAATATTAAAGCCCCGACGACGCCATTGTCTACGGAGTGGGATAGGGGAGATGTAAACTAGGTCTTTGTGAATCATTGTGTTGAACACGCGTACTCATGCAAAACTGAAACACTTTGAAAAGGTTAGAACCAACCAACCAACCAACATCTATCTATCTATCTATCTATCTATCTATCTATCTATCTATCTATCTATCTATCTATCTATCTATCTATCTATCTATCTATCTATCTATCTATCTATCTATCTATCTATCTATCTATCTATCTATCTATCTATCTATCTATCTATCTATCTATCTATCTATCTATCTATCTATCTATCTATCTATCTGTCTGTCTGTCTGTCTGTCTGTCTGTGTGTCTGTGTGTTTGTCTATCTATCTATCTATCTATCTATCTATCTATCTATCTATCTATCTATCTATCTATCTATCTATCTATCTATCTATCTATCTATCTATCTATCTATCTATCTATCCATTCATCCATCCATCCGTCCATCCATCCATCCATCCATCCATCCATTCATACGTCCGTCCGTCCGTCCGTCCGTCCGTCCGTCTGTCTGTCTGTCTATCTATCTATCTATCTATCTATCTATCTATCTATCTATCTATCTATCTATCTATCTATCTATCTATCTATCTATCTATCTATCTATCTATCTATCTATCTATCTATCTATCTATCTATCTGTCTGTCTGTCTGTCTGTCTGTCTGTCTGTCTGTCTGTCTGTCTGTCTGTCTATCTATCTATCTATCTATCTATCTATCTATCTATCTATCTATCTATCTATCTATCTATCTATCTATCTATCTATCTATCTATCTATCTATCTATCTATCTATCTATCTATCTATCTATCTATCTATCTGTCTAGCCGCCTATGACTTTTAGCTGTCCTGGCCGTTTCGATAATGGTATCGATACCAAACTTAGTAAAGCATAACATGACTGTATGGAGAACATATTCGACTAGTCATACCATGAAAATCATGACATATATGTCATGAATGGCATGGATTACACTTCATGATTCTGCAGCTCTTGCGGTGGTTTCGTTCACATGGCATGTTGCAAAAATAGTGTGGCATGGCATGATTGCATGCGAACAAAAGCGACAGACCCTAACATGAAAATCATGACATCCGTGTCATGTAACAACATGACTACATGCGAATAGCGTCCCATATACCAAATTTGGTATTGCAGTACGTGAATGAATGATGAAGGTAGGTGACTGCATGGTGCAAACATGATAATCATGAGATGAGTGTCATGTATCATAATGACTACATGCCACGCTCATGATGTGCTGGTGGCCGTTTTTCTAGGTTCACTTATACCCAATTTGGTAATACGGGACGTGAATGGATGACGAAGGTATGATACTGGGGCAACCACGATAAACATGAGATGCGTGTCATGCAACAACATGACTACATGCTACGCTCATGATGCGCTCGCGGCCATTTCACTTGCGTCACATGTACCAAACTCGGTATTACGCGACGCGAACGGACGGCATAGGTAAATGACAAATCCAAGCATAATAATCACAACATGAGTGTCAAGTAACAACATGACTACATGCCACACTGATGATGCGCTCACAGCCACTTCGCTAGCTTCAGATATGCCGAATTTGGTATTAGTATTACGCGACGCCAATGGATGACGAAGGTATTTGACTGGTGCAAACATAATAATCATGAGATGCATGTCATGTGAGAACATGACTACATGCCACAGTCAAGGTGCCAATACATTTCGACATGAGGTGGTGCGCGTGCTCGCCGGCTTTCATTTCGTCACGTCACGCTGGCTTTGCCATGCCAGGCGCCGGTCCTGCCATATACTCACAGGCGCGCTCCTGCTGCGTTGCTTTGACGCATGCCAGTTTCAGTACGTCCGGTGTCCTTCCGTCACGAAAAGAACGAGCGCATCAGCGTGACATTCAGCATGTCGCATTTCGCCCCAGTGTCAGACTATAGAGTGCTCACGTTTTGCTAACGTATAGCGTCGCTGTGCTCAGCGTGCGCGCGCGTGAACGTTACGTGGAGTATACTGGGCCCTTCATGATGCGCTCGCGGCCATTTAGCCTGCTCCACATATACCAAATTTTGTGTTACGTGACGTCAATAGATGACGAAATATTTGACTTGGGCAAACATGATAATTCTGCCAGGCGTGTCATGTAAGAACATGACAACATACCAGCCTCATAGCGTGCTCGTGGCCGTTTCGCTAGCTCCCCATATAATAAACTTGGTATGACGTGACGTGTATTGATGACGGTAAACGACACATCCAAACATGATAACGATGACACGGAAGTTATGTACGGCATCATTTGCCTCCGCCTCTTAATATAGTGTTGATTTTAGAGTGACATATTAACCTTTCACATTCGTGCTTCACTTATCATCGATTCCTACTTTACGTGGGTTCTGGCAATTTTCGAAGTCAGACTTTGTGGATGATTTTCGCCAGTTGATTGAAAAAGTCGAAAAAAATCTATTTGCTAGACCTCTATTGATTGACTCTAAAAATTTTTCCATTTCTTCCGACGATAACTTGTCATAATCAGCGTTTGCCGGAGAAGGCAGGATTTTGCGTGACCTCAAATATCAGAATAACGCTTTATTTTATTTCTTGTCAAAATGCCTTTTGTCATAGTCTTTCAGCTTGAGCCATCGCGCTTTTAGGTGTAGCTGCAATAAATTTGTAGTCTGCCCAATTTTGGGGGGATTGCTTATCAATTAGTTGTCTCCAAGCTGCTTGTCGCCGTCAATGATCACGAGAGTATTTAGAATTTCACCACTGGCTACCACGCACCTGCTTAGCAGATCCAATAAAAGATTCCGCTTTTTTGTGAGTTATTTTATTACGGCACTTAACTTTATGGCTTTAGTTTCATCGTTGTCTTTAGTGAGACACTCCAAAACAACTTTCAGGTCATTCTTAAATTTGGAATAATTTATAAAGGTTTGAGCTTGGGAACATGATAGAGTAATGCGGCAAGTAATTTCAAGAGAGTACAGATAAATGGTCTGAAAAGGGGTTTATTGGTGACTGTTGCGACGGTGGTCCTACAATGAAACACGATCGGGAAAGAGCAACGGTCAAGCAGATGCCGGCGATGATCAGCACGAGCCGAGCGAGAGAAGCCCAGCACCCAGTACCCAAGCGGTGGCGATGTTGCTTGCCATCGATGCGTTTTCTTCTTCACAGGTCATTGTTGGTGGCGCAGGCTCTAGGGTAGTCCAAGAGACGTTAAAAATACCCCAGCTTATAAAACTCAAATCGAAGACAGACTGGGATCGGTCTCGGATGAATGTGGGAGTTGTAGCGTTGAGGCATGATAAATTATTGTCTATATACCATACCCGCAAACGCTGTCCACATTGATCAGTTCTAAAACCCTGACTAGCATTGTAAGAATGAAAATCTGCGCCCATAATTTTTCTTTGCACGGCAACTTAACAGCCATGTCTAAAGATCGCGGCTCTTTTACACCCACCGGAAAGCAGGCATTTACTGGCGGGAAAGGCGGGCGTGCAGGCAAAGTAATGTCTAAAACGAAAATTTCGCATTTGGGGGATATACATTTATACAAAGTTTTGAGCTTTGAATGAATGTTATTATTGACAAAGAACGCTAAACCTCCACCTCGGGATGAATGATCTAGGTGGAAAGACCGTAAATCAGGTAAGTGAAACGAATGATGTGATGACAGCCAAGTTTCTTGCAGTGCAATAACGTCTAGAGTGAACTTACAACACAAATAAAATAAATTTGTACTAGGTGAGTGAATAGATCGGCAGTTCCAATTAATAATTTTGAGGGAACCTAATTATTTTGACACATTTGTATCGGCAACGACCTTATCTGAAGTACTTTATTTAAGAAAGTTGATTCTCGCTAGGTGTTCTTTCTGTAATTTTTTTGCTTTTTGAATGTTTTGGAGCGATAGCTTTTTTGGTGGCATGGGATCGAGTGCACTTTAGGGATTTGATGTCCATGACGATATCATCTGAAATCCTGAGCATCATATAGTATATCATCATTTAGCCTCTGGTTCTCTGTATGAGAGGGTGCAGCCTGTACATTTGAAGCAGAGTAACTGGATAAACAGTTACTCTAATTTGAAGTAGCTGACTCTCATTCTGCTTCTCTAGGCGCGAGAGTAACGTCAGTGTGTTTTGAAGCAATATACCCATATCTCTCGGCGATTCATATACTTGTGTCAACTGAGTGGCTATAATATGGGACAAGGAGTCGCAAAGGGTGCAAGCCAGGTAATCCACAGCTTTCTCTATTGCCTTTTTGATCATTTCCGCAATGCACACTGAAAGAGAGGCTTCACTAGAAAGTTTCAATATGACGGGCTGCAGCACAAGCATATTCGTGGGTTTTAGCCTGAATTTCAGCGATGGCGTCTTTTTTGGAACATCGTCTCCAATCAACACTTTCAAGAACTTGAATCTCACGCGCTTTAGCTGAACAATTCGCGTTATTAGGCAGTGCGCTTCATGACAAAGGCTACACTTTTTTCCAGTACTTTTGCATTAATTAGCGTTATGCGCCTCACCGCATGTTCGGCATATTGGAGCTGACATGTATCCTTTCAGGGTGTGCCCATAGCACCAACATTTCAGACACTGAAGGGATGAGGTAACAGTGGTTCAACTCTGAATATTAGAGGCAGGCCACGCCTTGAATTCAGTGAGGCAATTTGACCCAGCAAACAAGACAATCAAAGACTCTGTTGGGATCCTAGTTTTCTCTACAACTCGTCCGCACCTATAAAGTGCAATCGCACAGGTATCAGAAAACATCTCTAGAACCTCAGCTGGAGTCATGTTGATCTCGACGCGTCGAACAACACTTTTGATGCGGGCTAGGTGAGGAGGAATACAGGCGCTCACCGGATTGGTTGCGAACATCGAGCATTTTAGTAAGTCTCTGACACAGAGCTGCTCCAGCCAAAATATACAATGCTTCTGTTGCCGAACTGCCAGACCTCTGTGATGCTGTTATAGTGAGCTGTCGCTGCTCTCAGTTTCGACTGCATTACTTTTGGATTATTCATCCTAATGACACCATCATTACTAGGGATTAGGACCACAGACTAGGACTAAGACTCAAGGTAGAAATGGACCACACTGGTCCACTGGATGCTCCAGCAGAGAGAGAGAGAGAAACAGACAATAGGTATGTCCCGGGTCCAGGTGAAAAAAATGGCAACTGTCTGAATTGACTAGCAAAAAAGCACTCGCTACTTGAATCGGAGGTTATAAAGATACCCCTAGCTAAGAGGAAATTCAGTAGCGGCTACTCAGATTTTAGTCAAACCCCCAGAGCAAGCAAGCGGGCTGTTCTTCTTCTGCCCTTCCTTTCACAGGAGCTTTTTTTCACGTCGCCTAGCCATTCGGAGGAAACGGGCCCATGGTCGCCTCACGTGCTTTGACAAAAATTTCTTCTTCGCAATGTCACAAACATTGACATGTCTCTCAGACAAAAATAACGTTGGATTTAGCGACAATCTTTCACGTGTGTTGCATTAGACAAGCGAGAAGAAAGCAAAATGACTCTATAGTGACACAAAATCCCTAGATGAAAGGAGAACAAAGTATTTAAACTTTTCAGTGGCACAATCAGTGTCAATAGGTGAGTGAATTAGAGGCTTCTTGCCTGACTTCTGACGTTTCTTCCTCCATGATAAGAAAAAACACCGAAGTTATAATGCGGGAGCATTTCAGGGCAGTTATTCCAACGTTGCTGCTCTGATACTCCTGTGTTGCGAGAACAGCAAAGGAGTGTGATGGCTCTGAAAAATTACATAGTGAAGGAGCGTCCACTGAAACGCAGATCTCAGGCGTCCGTGTTTTCGTCAAGAGGCATTGCAGTCGGCGCCATCGCACCCAATAGGCATAACAAATGCCCAAAAACGAATGGAATGGGAACCCGGGCCGTCTGCGTGGCAGCCAGGCACTCTACACAGCAGACCCACGCTGGCGCAGGATACTCACTTGCAAAAAGAGTGTGTAAGGTTTTCACATGAAAACAGAAGTCGTGCTAACCCATGTGAAATAGTACCACAGCATGGTAAGAGTGTTTGTGTGGTTTAAAAATTCCAAGTCCAGTGCAAAGTTCTCAGCTACAATTCTTCATCCTGATCAGGAGTATACTAGTGCACATAATATGCAAGGTACCGGTACACATCCTCACGGTTTTGTAGCGAGGACTACGCATATTTAAGAAAAGACGAATGATATGTAGTGGGTGCCTTACTTCTTCACAAAGAGTATGATTTATGACGTGATGTATACCTTGCATACTTACTTCTACTAGTTTCCCCCAAGAGGTTAGAACTGTTCGTAGGAAGGCAGGTTTTCCACTTTTCGTTGGGTCTGTGCTGCGTGTACTGTGCTGGCCTCGCATCGTTGTCGACGTTTCGCTTGGTTCAAAACGCCCGCAATGCACACATTGGAAAACAAAATACCATGAGAAAAACAGAAAATGCACGAGAAATTTATTGACATAGCAGTTGTTTTCTTGTCTGTTTTTTATATTTCATTTAGCAGAAAGTTTGCATACATTGCCTGTTATTGCTATCCTGTTCTTTAAGAGGGATTCTTTGTTTCTGATTTTTTTCCTAAAAAGCTGCATTTAAGTGGCGAAGAAAGTTACGACCACACCATGTCCCTCGAACCATAGAGTTCATCCCGGCGTCTACAGCAAATGTAGAAACCAAAATACTATGAATCACAAAAAGATTATCAACATGCTGTTAACTAGAAAAAACAAAATAAAGGGCGACAACAACCGAAGGAAGAACACCTGCATTCAAACACCCATCAATCAAAGTATATTACTGAACAAAAAGGTTAGCGTGAACAAAATAAAAGGCTGTTAGCCAGAACAAAATATAAGCTTATTATTATTAGATGCACGCTGCTTCGCCCATTCTTCAGTATTCACTTCGTGAAGGCATGCGTGGATCTTTAGTATACCCGATTGTTTGTTTTGCACTAGGCTGAAAGAAAATTTTTGTAAACGCACATCATTTTTAAGTACTCCTTTCTCTGTTGTCCAAAAAAACTTTCTGTTCCTAGACGCAAGTTGAAGTAACACAGTAAAGCATACTTTGTTGCCATGACATCCAGTGTTTGCTATGCTGTAGCGTTCCCTAGAAAGTTATTGTAAAGTAGAACAGGCACAACTTCCTTCAATTTACTTTTAGGGTTCGTCATCCTGGAGGACCTCTCAGCAGACGGTACTTGCCACAATCACCGGAATACCTCAGGCGTTTGTTGAGTACGGCATCAATTGTTCGCAGTCGGCATCTCACAAAATTGAGAGATTGTCAGTTTAGGCTCCAGGCTTTGTTCACAAGAAGGTTCCTAATTTATCAAATGTCGCACTTTTGCAGCAAATGAAGCTATGTAGTAAACTTCTTGGCGAATTTATTCGATGGCAAATGTGTTCGTAGCTCTTATATAACTTTTCTGTTGAAGAACAGATAGAATCGAACAATGCCCAGTATACAGGGTGCTCCAGGTATCCTTAGCGAGAGTTTAAAATTATATCGACACACATAATTACAACAGGACCAAATGCGTGTTGCTGACCGCTGCTTAGAATTATTCATACTACTTTTTGAGTTCGAAAATATTGCCTAATGAAATATATTTTGACTAGAAACCTTGAAGGAACGATGATGGATAAAAACATTCACTGAGAGTGTTGTTAGATAGGTTTGGAAAAGGCCTGATTAAACAGCTTTAAACTTTATATCTGTTAACTACCTGTGTTTTTCTGCTCACTACAAATTTCCTCGAAATACAAGAAATACAAGGTAACAAACCCGCTCGCGTGCAGTGCGCACAATGATGCAAGTGTTTCCTAACGTTCCACGTACGAAAGAACATAGCGTTCCTCCGATTGTGCTGTCTCGACAGGGCTGCAACGATGGTGTTGGCTTTGCGGGGAACACGTTTTGCTATCGGCAGCAACAGCAATAACCACTGTGACTGCTTTTCGCTGTCATGAACCAGCTTTGCAAGAAAAGCGTATAGTTCATAGACGCGTAATGTTAGAGAGGAACAGGTAATTTGGGTGTCAAGAAGGTATTACCACACATAGACGCGTCTGCTTGGACGTACAGTCGAAATAACGTCCTTTACTCGAGAGTGCAGCGAAAAGATCGCTCATGCTTTATAAAAACACACATGCAGGTTTTACAATAGACGATGTAATTTCGTAGTAATATGGCGTCGTACAAGAGTACAATGGTATCAGACGTGGGAATATGTGATTATCGTAATGATCTCGTTTTTTAAAGTTGGCCACTCATTACAAGAGACACTCACGTTATTATGCGTACTCTCTTTAAACCACGTAGTGGGTGTACAGCAAGTTCGAAAAGATTTTCTGCGCACCATTTGCTCGTGGTTTAAAGCATGCTATACCCGTTCCGTAAAATGCAGTCATATACGAAAGCTTCTCTGGCACAAGCCACTTTAATTTTTATCGATTACATTGTTGTAATCCAGAAATTAAAGTTATCGAGAAACATAAAAACATTATACAACTAAAGGTAAACACTGAGTGGTTGAAGAACGCAATGTGGACAGGATATTGCTATCGCGTTCAACTTTTAAAGGTGAAACTTAAGGGTGCGCCCATTTTTCTCACAGTCCTTTCTCTTTGTCCAACACTGTAAAAAACAAGTTTGATTGGATTTTGTTTTGATAAATTCTTCAGTTACTTAATCATACAGCTTGACAGCACTACCTACGACAGTGTGTTTATGTCGTTTTGCAAATGAGCTAATGGACAGTAAAAGAATGCAAATAAAAATTTTAATATTAACACTGGTGGTGACAACACAGAAGGAATGCGCGTTAGTGAGCATTCGTTGTATTTCAGTTATCTACGACAGCAGGTTCCATCGTAATGCTCTTCGATGCTCCTCTGCTTCTCTTTTAAGGTTCGGAACGTGGAACGCACCCTGCAGAATTTCGCGACCTCCTCGGACAATGCGGACTACGTCAAACAAGTGCGCATGGTTTCTGCTTCCTTTTAATTGACGCTAAGCTCATATATATATATATATATATATATATAGTGGGAGTAATAATTCAATGGGCCAGTTAGTCATCGTGAAGGTATGGGATATGGCACAACGGGAGCGTTGTCAACAAGGATAAATATATTTATTCCCCAACAGTTTCGGGAAGGGAGGACCCCTCCCGAAACTGTCGGGAAATAAATATATTTATTCTTGTTGACAACGCTCCCGTTGTGCCATATCCCACACATATATATATATATATATATATATATATATATATATATATATATATATATATATATATATATATATATATATATATATATATATATATATATATATATATATATATATATATATATATAAATGAGATCTAACAGACAGTAATGCCAAGGAATGTATAGGGATGTTATTAGAACCAATGGAATCCCTACTGAAACGTTCCGTATGCGAGTCCAATAATTCCATATGTTTCCGTAAAAAATACATATGTTTCCTATATATTTTCCATATATTTCCGTAAGATTCTTACGGAAATGTATGTTTCCGTAAAAAATACATGTTTCCTATATATTTTCCATATATTTCCGTAAGATTCTTACGGAAACATACGGAATTATTGGACATCGCATACGGAACGTTTCAGTAGGGATGTAAATAAGAAGAAAGAAAAGTGGGTGAAAAAAGAACCAGCCGTGGGCAGGTTGTTTGCTGTATATAACGTCATAATGGTGCAGTAGTGTTATCATTATAGAACAATATCTTGCTCACGGCTGGTTATTTTTTGACCCAGTTTTCTTTCTTTTTATTTACATTCCATTGGTTCTAATAACTAATAACTTCCCTATACATTCCTTGGCATTACTGTTTGTTAGATCTTATTATTATTGTGTCAAAACACGGAAAAACGAGCCCTTAGATATACACTTCTTTCCCTTTTATATATATATATATATATATATATATATATATATATATATATATATATATATATGTAGGCATGCATGGTGGTTGCGTGGCCGTAGCGTTGCATATAGTCAAGTAGATCCTCCGTGAGTGGTCACAACGTGGTTTATTTTGACGTTTTGGCCCAGAGCCTGGCCTTCATCTGGATGAAGGCTAGACTCCAGGCCGAAACGTCGAGATAAACCACGTTGTGACCGCTCACGGAGAATCTACTTAACAATATATATATATATATATATATATGCTTGGTGAAGTTTAAACCATCTTCGATCATATTTGAAAAAATTGTGTTGTGAAGATATATGCGAATATGAGAATATGAGAGGTAGTTATTGAGCCGTAATATTTCACAAACAAATTTGGTGTTCGCCACACGGTGCTTCAAAATGCGGGCATCTAAGTGAAACTGTCACGCTAAATAATATATATAGTAATACTGGTTTGAGTAATTATTATGAAAGAATTTTCGCATTATTACCAAGGCAATACTATTTCATGACTATGATAGTTTATTCATTTTTCTTATATTTTTTGTTTTTCGCTTTGTCAAAAAATTACAACATGCTGCATGTTTAGCATTTATAAAAAAGCGCAATTTTTCACTTCAATAATATAATTACAATTTATGTTTAATACGTTTTTATATTATTTTGTTGATATACTTCAGGAGCTAACGAAGCAAAACAGTTGCCAAATTATTTTTACGATGAAAGATGTTTCTTTGAAGATGGGCTGATGAAAGGAGCTGAATGGCTGCCATCTGGCACCAATCCACCCGCAAGACACGCTCTCTTCATCCTCCTTTTTGCTTCTTTTTCCCTGTCACGTTAGCGCAACAAAATTGTGGTAAAGCTGGGAAAAGCTGCAATTTTACTCATATTCCAGCTTAATTTTCGCAATCTAGCCTTCTAAATAAAAATCTGGTTTTATGTTGTCGCATAGTATAGTTTTCCGCCAAAACAGGCAAAAAGCTTCAAGGGAGTATATTTTGCTTTAATAAAAAATATTTTAAACTGAATAACCACCAGGTAGTATGATGTCTGCCTTTGCTTCCTCTTCACTGTAGACCACGTCAGCACATGGTTTGAGTGGGGACTTTTCGACAGCGAATAACGCATGTCATACATTTCATTGTCACCTATTTGTAACTTTTCTGTATATAACGTCATAATAGTGCAGTAGTGTTCTCTTTATGGAACAATATCTTGCCCCTTGTACCACAAAAGGGCAGGTTATATATGTTACGAATGGCTAGTTCGTCTCAAGGGGCAGAAATTTAACGCAGTCTATGGCCTTCAATACAGTATGGAGGCGTTGTGTATGGCTTCTGATAATTATTACGCAAAGTTTTAATAATAATTAAGGACGTACTCTAAGTCGAATTCATCTAAAGTGCTTTAAGGATGTTTCAGGTAAAGGATTTCGTATTTCAATAATAAAAAAAAGGCCGATGCGTGATCGCTTAGCAATGGGGTGCGTGATAAAATGATGTATCCTAGGTGTAAACCTAGGTGAAGATTTGATATCGTGCCCATAAATAGCACCTAATGAGCATTTCCGGCTGTCATTTAAACTTTCCATCTATCTTTTTTAATGGAACTAGGGTGTTGAAAACGTTGAAAGCATGCAACCATATTGCCGGACGGACTTTTTGTTAAAACATTTTCCGCACTTTCGGACCATGTAAACAATAAAATTCCTCATGAAATGGGGACTACCTGAAATATCATCTACGGGAACAATTTCAAATAAAGTGTAACCTATCCTGAATACGTCATTTTATCAGGCATACCAGTGCTAAGCGATCACGCATCGGCCTATACCTGAAACATTATAATAACACATCATAAAGTGAAAAACAAATTAATTATGACGTTAATTATTATTACAACCCTGTGTTTTCATTATAAAATTCAGACACAACGCCTATATACTGTAATAAAGGCCATTGACTGCAGTCAAATTCTGCCTCGTGAGACAAACAAGCACTTCATAACATATAATTTGCCCTTGTGGTACAAGGGGCAAGGTATTGTTCCATAAAGAAAACACTACTGCGTTATTTTGACGTTATACGCAGCAATAATACTAAAATAAGCGACAAATGACATGCATTATTCGGAGCCGAAAAACCTCGCTGGAACCTCAGGCTGACGTGGTCTACAGAGAGGCGGAAGCTGTGGCAGGCTTCATGCTACTTTGTGGTTGTTCAGTTGAAAAATTGTTTCGCCCTTGAAACAAAATGAACTGGTTTGAAACTTTCAGCATATTTTTCGGGCAAACTATACCATGCAACAATATAAAAGTCATATTTTATTTGAATAACTACATTGCAGAAAGTAATCCACAATAAAAGTAAAGCTACTGCTTTTCCCAACTTGACCACAATATATTGGCTACATTTATGAGTAAAAGTAATTATACCTTATTTACAGCAAGCACATTACAGAGAACACTGCAGGGACAAGAGCTAAATGCAATCAGCGTGACAAATTTTCCTGTACCTCCACAGTACATGTAGAGCTTCAATTTGAGCACAGGGAGAAACAGACAAAGAAGAATTCATTGATTATGTAGAAATTGAATACAAGTTGCTTGCAAGTGTACATAAAAACTTCACAAAAAACAACGATAAAAAAATTAGCACATTTGCAAAATCGAACGTCTCTCCCGTGAAGTAACATAACCCAATGAAATTCACAAAATAAAAACACTGATTGATTTGTGGGGTTTAACGTCCCAAAACCACCATACGATTATGAGAGACGCCGTAGTGGAGGGCTCCGGAAATTTCGACCACCTGGGGTTCTTTAACAAAATATAAACACTGGGGAACACGAAGTACTTATGGGTGCACCGAGATTACACTGTACAATACTACAGTCGAAATACAAATTAATGAATAATTTTAGAATTGGTCGAGGCATCAAACTCTATTAGTTTTGATAATGTGTACCACTGGTTAGTAAAAAGTTCTCTGTTTGTTCTTTAGAGGCTGCTTTGCTAGCCTTAAGGCGTGTTTGCAATAAAGAGACACGACACCGATTTTCGCCTGCGGGCTGTCTTTAGGGGTGTTTTTTTTCTTGTCGTCTGCCTATGTACACTGCGAAGACACAAACAGTCTGCCGGTGGTCTCTCGAAGACCCCGCCCAAGCCTTGTCGTGCTCACAGTATTTTATTGGCCAATTCTGTAGTCGCGTTGGAGGCACACACAGCGACACCGAATAAGTGATGAAACATCTACACGTGCACCTCATTTTCAGCCATGCTCCGTGATCTGTAATTGTTCCTCTCGAGCTACGCGGTGTAGCCCCCACACTAATCCACTGTAACGAGGGACGGTTGTGGTGAACACAATATGAAAGTGAAGAAAAGTCTTTCCGTTGGGTGTTCGAGCTGCCTATTCAGACGTCGCGGAAGCCTCTGAGAGGGCATTGTTAACTCCCCCAAGATTGCCCGCTTCATGGTCATTTGAAGCAAAGACATGGGGCGAATTTTCGCTCAGCCGCCGATCTCCCGAAGGCACTCCGACGAAAGGTCTGCGGATGTGCTTTGCTGGCGTTTTCGGTCTCGCATCATGTTACACTGCGATGAAATACAGCCTTTTGAGGCATCGTCGTTGTCATCAGCCTAGTGTGACCATGGGGTCTGGCGACTTCATGGGCTGGCGACTCGTAGGCCGATGGCTTGGGTGTGCCTCTTGTTTTGTCTGGGTCATGTCAGTGTCGTGTCTCTCTAGTGTAAACGTAAATTTAAAGTAGAATTTGTTTGCTGGGCCATTTATCACGTAAGATGTTTGGTGCGCAACGTTTAGTTTTCTATAATTGGGTGCCGCCGCGGTGGTCTAGTAGCTAAGGTACTCGCTTGCTGACCCACAGGTTGCGGGATCGAATCACAGCTGCAGCAGCTGCATTTTTGATGGAGGCCCGTGTACTCATATTTGGGTGCACGTTAAAGACCCCCAGGTGGTCGAAATTTCCACAGCCCTCCACTATGGCGTATTGCATAATGATATGGTGTCTTGCATAGCCCCCTATATTGATGAATCAAGCAATTAATCAATGTTCTATAATTGGTTCTTCTTCTAGGTGCTCGCTTTTTTATTCTCGCAAATGATCAGTGTAATGTTTCGGTACAACTTTCACTGAATAACTCGTTTTTTTAATTAACTGCAGCAATTTAAAGTAATATAATTGATCCACCCTGTGCATGCAATCATGGTTTGACAAATAATGAAGCAGTTCCCAAGTCCTGTATATTCCCTCCGTATTTTTCAAAAGAACGCAGTATTTACTCTTGTATAGTTCTTAGCTTTTCGTAATCTTTTTGCGATGTTGTTCCCCAAACTGGCATACAACAAGTCACTTTAGAAAGGAAAAGCGCATAGTACATACTTTTTTTAACCCTAGTGGAATTAAGTGTATTGATCTAACGAAACAATCGACTATTCATGCCACTGCGGTAATTAAATGGTTGACATGTGTGTTCCAATTTAACTCCTCTTGATAACCCACGTGAAGCTATTTTCGTTACATAACATGTGCGATTAAATTTCCTTCAAAGTTTACAGTAATGTTATTGATAGGTGTGTTTATAAGCCGCAATGTCCGATAGCTTATTTCGCATTTCGATAGGTCTTTTTCACATTCAAGTGCAGTTCATTCTGCTTTAACCAATTTGAAAGATGACTTAGATAATTATTTACGTGGACTTCAAGTGATAATACATTGTCTGACGTAAAGAACAAATTGGTATTGTCGGCGTACATGTTAAGTTCAGGGAAATGAGGTATATCGACAATATCATCTATACAAGCAAGGAACAATACTGGCCGTCTGAAGATTGAGAGAAAGCCAGAGTGTCTAATTTTTGTTTTTTTTATTTTCGTCTATCTTATGTTTAATATACAACAGCGCTTGTTCAGTTGATTCACTTTTTTGAAAACCATAATAACTTTTTGTTTTTATTTGATGCTTAAAAAAGAAATGAAAGTCCATCCAAAATTACCTTTTTAAAATTTTATGCTTTGTTAGGTCCCGAAGTATTTGAATCACTTAATATAGAAACGTGTAAAGCATAGGTTGTAAATATATGGCAAAAAGTGTTTTTTTTTCATAAAAATGCCAAGTACGCAGCATATTGTAATTTTTCGACAACGCGAAAGACAAGGAAAATGAAAGAGAAAAAGAATAAACTATCATAATAATGAAAGAGTATTGCCTTGAGTATAATGCGAAAATTGTTTCGTAATAATTACTCAAGCCAGTAATATTATATACACTATTTAGCGTGAAGTAGTTGCACTTGGAGGCTCAAAGTTTTAAGCAACCTCTAGCCGACAACAAAATTTTTTGCGATATGTAATGGCTGAATAACTATTTCTCACATTCACATATCTCCCCGATTTTTCAACATGACCAGCGAGGGTCAAAATCTGACCATATATATATATATATATAGGCAGGCATGGTGGTTGAGTGGCCGTAGCGTTGCATATAGTCCAGTAGATCCTTCGTGAGCGGTCACAACGTGGTTTATTTCGACGTTTCGGCCTAGAGTCTGGCCTTCATCAGGATTAAAGATACAGTTTGTTGGTGCTCAGCTTTATACAATCTCAAATCAGAGGGCAAGGAAAGAGGAAAAAAAAGACAGAAAAAACAGAAAAAAGAAAAAAAAGAGAAAAAAGGAAAAGGAAAGAAAAAGAAGAAAAAAGAGAAGAAGAGAAAAATAATATACGGTGGACGCCCCTCGGGTGCCCCCCTTCCACTCCTCTCTCCACTTCCCCCTTCATCTCTCCCCCCCTCTCCCCTTCACCTTTCTGATGTCAGCGGTCTGTGTATGTTTCCGTTCACTAACGCATTCCTCGGGGCCAGACGGCCCCTCCTGGCACTGGCGGTTCGGTGTGGGGCAAAAAAGAGCTTTTCAGGAAGTCCTAAGCCTTTAACTACTCGGGGTCCCGTAAACAATTCGTCGTAGAAGGAGGGGTGCCGTGTATTGTGGCAGAGGCTGGTAAGCGGGCATTTTAGGAAGTTCTAAGCCTTTAACTACTCCGCGCCCTGTCAACATTTCGTCGTAAATAGAGGGGTGCCCCGTATTGCGGTAGAGGCTGGTAAGCGGGCGCAATGCGAAGCGCCGTCTGGCCGGGAGGAATGCGTTAGTGAAAGGAAACATACACAGACCGCTGACATCAGAAAGGTGAAGGGGAGAAGGGGAGAGAGATGAAGGGGAAGTGGAGGGAAGAGTGGAGGGGGGAAGTGGAGGGAAGAGTGAAAGGGGGGCGCCTGAGGGGAGTCCACCGTATGTTATTTTTCTCTTCTTCTTCTCTTTTCTCTTCTTTTTCTTTTGTTTTCCTTTTTCCTTTTTAGATGCGGAGCATCTTATACTCGCGCCTTGTAGTGCGCCGTCCGCACCGCTTCTCGAACATTCGACAGCTGACGCGCGCGCATGCGCCGTCGCCCACTCTTCCACCATCTGTGCATCCCTTCCTCCTCTACACACCGCGCGCGCTTCACTCCTCCACCATCTGTGCACCCTTCCTCTTCTACACACCGCGTTCGACATCTACAATTCTCCTGATTCTCCAGTGGACGCGCATGTGGCGTCGCGCTTCGAGAACATTCAACAGCTGACAGTGCATGCGCCGTCGTGCTGTAAATATACTCAAGGTCGGCGCTCGCTCGCTCAGTTGCCGCTCGTCGGTTGGTTTGTACGGCGCGTCGACGTCCAAGGTCGCGGTGAAATGAATTCCAACGAATCCACAAACACAATGATCGACGTCCCTTCGACCAGCGCCACCCTTTCGCATACGTGTGTACGTGTTCACTCATTTAACACCCCCTCCTACAACCACGTTAACCAATTTAGCCATCGACCCAAGTAAGTCGCAATTTAACACCCCATTTCACAACCACGTTAACCAATTTAGCCATCGACCCAAGTAAGTCGCACTTTAACACCCCGTTAACCAATTATATGGTCCGCATCCTCCTCAGTGTTCCCCCGAGGGAAGCTGCGGGCAATTTTTTTCTTTTCTGTCTTTTTTCCTCTTTTCTTGCCCTCTGATTTGAGATTGTATAAAGCTGAGCACCAACAAACTGTATCTTTAATTCTGATGAAGGCCAGACTCTAGGCCGAAACGTCGAAATAAACCACGTTGTGACCGCTCACGGGGGATCTACTGGATTATATAATATATATATATATATATATATATATATATAGATATATATATATCTATATATATATATATATATATATATATATATATATATATATATATATATATATATATATATATATATATATATATATATATATATATATATATATATATATATATATATATATATATATATATATATATATATATATATATATATATATATATATATATATATATATATATGCGTGTATGGGTGCGAAAAGCGCGTGAAGCAGCTCTCCACAAAAAAATCGTGTAACTAAGCAGTAACCAAGCACAACTACTGCCAAATCCACGCTTGTGAGCTAACTAAGCTACAAGGGCGTACGTAAGTGTTTTTCTGGGGCAGACGATCCGAGTATCTTAATATTGTTACGAATAAATATAGCACCTGGTACTAATAAACTCTTTATTTAGGGCGAACTTGTGCCCGTAAACTCAAAGCTAAAAATGGTCCGCCAAGAATGCCTCTCGCTCGCTGACTCCAACTTCGTCGGTCTCCTCCTCTGCTCCTCGAGTCTCGTGCCGGTCCCGTGGCGTAGCATCGTGGCGCGTGCAGGACGGCGTTCCATGGCGCGGCTTTCTTGCTACTTGCATGGCGGCTTTTACGAACGCGAATTGTGGCACGCGTCTTCTGCGATGTTCGAGCTGTGTCAATATGCTATCAGCGCATGTGTTTGTATGTGTGTGTGTGTTTCATATACAAATACACGTGAAAATGGGACAAGAGCGGTTTCGGGGTGGGGTATAACTCTCTGAACCACACCACTTGCTTTATTTCTGTGGGACATGCAGATGAACTTAATGCACGAATCACTCGTGTGCAATGCAGAAAGTTGTGTGTTTGTGCTTCTTTACAATAAGTGTACTATCAACTAGAGAGACGGGAGCTATTGTGAACGCATTGCCGTAACTGCGGCTGCGTGACCCTCTTCGAACATTGCTAGGTAAGCACCGCTCCCACTTAACGCGTAACATTGTGCAAGTGTGCTAGATCAAAAAGTTTGACAGCTTGTGAGTGAGATCGTGATCTGGTGTGTCTTTGTAAATGAAGATTACATACGCTGTAATTATTTCTGAACATCTGTCTAAGTACCAGTATATAATCACTTGACATATGACTCGTTATTTCACAGCCATCTGTGTAGTCCATAACTGCTTTTTTATTATTACCTATCAACGCGCCAGGATTCCCACCCTTCAAACATGTCTCACTTCAGATGATGTAAACGACGCAAGGTTTCTGCTTGCTTTCAATCGATGCTCAGCTCCGAATAGATTTTCTCCGCTTTTAAATGTATGTATGTATGTATGTACGTATGTATGTATTTATGTATGTATGTATGTATTGATATGTGGGGTTTAGCGTCCCAAAACCACCATATGATTATGAGAGACGCCGTAGTGGAGGGCTTCGGAAATTTTGACCACCTGGGGTTCTTTAACGTGCACCCAAATCTGAGTACACGGGCCTACAACATTTCCGCCTCCATAGAAAATGCAGCCGCCGCAGCCGGGATTTGAACCCGCGACCTGCGGGTCAGCAGCCGAGTACCTTAGCCACTAGACCACCGCGGCGGGGCTATGTATGCATGCATGCATGCATGCATGTATGTATGTATGTATGTATGTATGTATGTATGTATGTATGTATGTATGTATGTATGTATGTATGTATGTATGTATGTATGTATGTATGTATGTATGTATGTATGTATGTATGTATGTATGTATGTATGTATGTATGTATGTATGTATGTATGTATGTATGTATGTATGTATCTTAGACGAAAAGCTGCTCAACGGGCTCGTTTCATCGGTCATTACGCTCCTTACTACTTCTGCTTTCAGTATTTTAATTTTTTTATTTATTTTTCATATACTCTCAATTCCATTTGTGCCGTTAAAGAGAAGAGTATTTTACAAGTGAGAAATAGCAGTTTTGAATGATGCATGACCAGGGTCGCTGGCGATGTAGGCAGGAAGGTGGTCCCTTTCAGATGATGTTTTGGGCACCTAGGAGTGAAAGTAGGTGTTGGTATAGCAGAATGGTACATGAACTTTGAAGTTGTGGTTGATGCAACTTAAAACGTAAGAAGGTGGCGAGAACAGTGTTCGTATTATTTCAGGATTCATAAAAAAAAAATTGTGGATGATGCATAGGCGGGCCTGCTTCCTTCTGTTAGAAAGGATAGGGAGGTCGATGGATGAAAAACTTTTTTGGGGTCCTGAAGGATTCCCCCCCCCCCCCCGGCTTTAGGGGTACTAGCTGTGCAAATACTAGCTGTGCAAGAGTAATTAGGGACAATGAAACGAGCTGAACGATTCTGAATGGCTTCTAGTGCGTTAACAAGTATACAAGAATGAGAACCCCCGATTAATGAGGAGTGCTCTAGTTTAGATCTTACTAGTGTTCTATAAAGAAGTTTTAATGAAACAGGTGCTAATGAAAGGTCACAGTGCAAGAAGCCGAGAGGGCGGTTTGCATGGTAAATCACATGAGCATTATGGCTATTCTATGTTAAATTGTTATGAATTGTAGGGATGCACATACTCTTTGTAAAGTTGGTTGCACCGCGTGATGCACGTGTACCGCGCAGAAGCCGTATTTCGGGGTCACAACCATAGAGCGGTAGGTGGCGTTGTGTTCACGAGCGTTCATCGCCATTATGATCATCATGGTTAGATTGGTAGCGCCAGCGGTGACTCCTGGTGGAAAGTCCTGGTGGTGGCACAAAAGAATTGAGCGAGTCTCTTTTGTGCGTGGCGATTGGCGCGAACGGTTATCTCTCACAGTGGGCCGTCTGCCGGGGGCTACTGTGGTGAGTCAGGCGTTGGCGACGTCCCCTTGCTTTTATTATGCGGTTGAGTGTTGCGTAAATATGTGTAAGGTTGTTTTACCATGCTTGAGCACAATTGATGTGTAATTATTCAGCTGACGAAATGGTCGATCCAAAGCACTTAAACAAATGTGTGTTGTTGTTTGGTTTACTCAAAAAAATTGCAGTGTGCTTTGTGTAGAGCGAAGAGATCAGTTGTTGTGGCGTGTTTGCATTTGTAGGCACGTTCAGTTGTTTTATCTGCTCGCAAGTGTTTTTTTGTTGTTGTTGGCTCAAGAACGGAGATGGTACGAGAGCCATGTGGTCTTCATCCTGGGGTGAGCAAAGCTTACAGCACGTGGATTGTAGGCCAAGCCCGAAGCCAGTCAGTACGAAAGCTTTGTAGGTGATCCCAGTTTCTGTAAATAGCTTCTTATATCTTTGGGCTCAGGGAGCCGGGCGTCGTTGCTGTCTTGTATTGCGGCTCGACGCCGGGGCGTGGTGAGACCATCCGAAATGGTGGACGCCGATCACTCGGTACGCTGCTGTGTGCGGCTAGCGATAGGGTCACCTGAAATGGTGAATGTTTCTTTGCGACTGCCTCTTCTGCGCCTAATTTGGGCGCTGGGTGGATGCTGGTTGTTGTTAAGCGACTCATTAGGCCTAAGGTTCTGCGCAGCTGCCTGTCGCACGTGGCACACCTTGGTGGATCGTGGCGCTGAGGGGTTCCACTCTGCTCCCCTTACTTTTCTTTGAACAAACCAAACAACAACACATTAATTTAACTGGTTTGGACCAACAATATTGCCAGCCGATCAATTACACCACCATTGTGCTCAAGCATGCTAAAACAACATTACACAAAATTACGCAACACTCAACAGCATAACCAATGCAAGGCGTCACCGCCAACGCTTGACTCACTACAGTAGCCCCCGGTAGGGAGCTTTCATATGCGAGCGTCTCCGCGTTTTAGGGTGGTGACAACTTCGATCATGGTTGCTTACAACGGGTTTCAATGGCCGCCATACTTCACGGGCTTTCATGTTGGTTCTTAGCGGTCACTCATTTACATTGAAGGCAACCTGCGTTTTGTCGAGAAGCGGGTGTTTTTTTGATATAGCAAGTTTTGAAAGCTGAAGGGTTGTTTTCTGAAGTTAGACGCAGTTTCGTAGAACAAGAAAAATGTGTTCGTGACACGAGTTTGTACGAAATTCCGCTAAACAGTTCACTTTTTTTTTTCACCTGGTCGACCCACCACATGGGTGGAGGGAGGATATTTAGGGAGCCTATATTTTTGACGGGGAGAACCTCGATGTCGCGATGTTGTCGTTAAACCCCATAACTCCGCTAGCCTGTTTCTCATACCCTAAATATCGCTTTTGTCCGTAATATAATTTCCTACAGCAAGTTGAGTTCCTGCAAACTAATCTATGCAACCGACTGCTTAAAAACCTTACAAGCTGTAAGTATTGCCAGAACATAGAAGAGCACTCAATCATATTACACCAACCCTCCCCCTCCGCCCACAAATCTGTAAATTAGGCTAGACGAAAAGCAAAGGGAAGCAGCAAGAGACAAACCAAGTTTTTCCTGGTCAGATTTTATTGCAAGCAGCATCCAAACATCATCTTACCTTAATTTCTTCAAACCACCCTGACTCCTTTGCTGGACGCTTGTGTGCTTGCAGTGGGCCTACAATAAAGCGATGAGGCGGAAAGTCATACACGGCGCCGACCACACATACAGAGTCCATATACATTTTCTCTACAAGCACTGAATAAAAACTGAGTTCACAATATCAAATCAACTGTGTGGCTGGCTATGAAACTAAAGGACAAAATATACTCACGCAGCACCGATCTGCCATACGGCACATTTGAGCTATGGGCCAACAACCCACTTGCTTAGTGCAAATATACTGCACCTTTAAAGACCGGCAGACATATAGAACGACGCATGTACACGAACAATAGATCTGACGCATTATATATTATGAAAGCGAAATACTTTTTGTCAGTGTTGAGCGAGTTTCGGTGTGGTTCCACGTGTCATTGAAGGGAACAACGAGTACCACATGGTAAGCTGCACAAAATTTAGTTGTGTTGCAACTGTGCAAAACTACAAGAGTCTACAGGGAACGCGTTCGTCTGCTCGTCTATGTACTTCTACAAATGCCTTTATTCAGCGACCGAGGCGAAAGTGCAGGAGCGCGAACACCTGCCGGCAAAGGAAGGCGCAAACGCGACCGTCTGTTGGTGGTTTACGGGCCTGACATTTCCCGCGACGAATGCGGTGACGGCTTCGGAAACCGATGAAACGTAGATAGTTGGAATGCATACAGGACCACACGTTAAACTAGTTATATCATTCGATTGATGAACTGCGCTTCGACTACGAGAATAAAAAATTATACTGAAGGTGACCAGCTCTCATTCAAATAACCCGATATAGCCGAACGAAGCCTGATTTATTTTTTCTACTGTGCATGTTGTCGTGCTTACTTTGCTCAAACTGCTTTTCGGCGCATGACTAAGTCAGCCCTTTCACGAAATATGCGGTGACATACTACACCTGCCCGCAATACAATGGGTACTCACCGCACAAACACGGGGACAAGTAGTCGGCTTCAAGCAATCTTGCTTCACTTGTGTAATCCAGCGTTTCTGTCGACTAGAGCAAGTCAGGAAGCGGGACAGTTTTCAGATGGTTTTGCATTGCGGAATGAAGCACCCTGACATTCTCACTCTAAAGTTCTTGTAGGTTCGCTTAGCGCGAAGATGGTGTCGTAGCAGAAGCGAAGTCTACGGTGTAGTCAAATGCAGCTCATACCGCAGCTTGCACACCAGCGCCAACATCCACCTGATGCAGTGCGGTGGAGCAGAAACGCCTGGCCGCAAAAACCAACACGGCGCTGGTTGCCATGAAAACCAGGACTGGCAACATTGTGTTTTAGCGGTCAAAGGCTGACACCACCCTAAAAAATGGAGGCGCGCGCATATCAAGACTCCCTAGTCCCCGGCAGACGGCCCGCGATGCCGTGCACCGGGGACACACTGCGAGAGACAACCGTTCGCGCCTAACACCACACGCAAAAGAGACTCGCTCAATTCTTTCCTGCCGCCACACAGACTTGCCACCAGGGGGCACCGCCGGCGCTACCAATCTAACCATGATGATGATAGTCGCAATGAACGCTGGCGAACACAACGCCACCTACCGCTCAATAGTTGTGTCCCCAAAACAAGGCTTCTGTTCGAGACACGTGCGCCAAGCGGCGCAACCAACTTCACAAGGCGTATCAGCACCCACACTCAATTTGACCTCCTAGATATTTGTAACTAGTGACAGATAATACGTAAAAATTAGTAATTGAATAAGGGGGCCAGTGCACTAAGTACTTCCTCGACAGATCCTCATTATTTTCAACTTGTTAGTATTCAGCTTCACGAACCAAAGTGAACACCAGGAGGTAATGTTTTCAAGATCGGATTGAAGCTGTGATGAGTCATGCGTGTTTGTTAATATGCGATAGATGGCACAATCTTCGGCAAAGAGCCTGATTGTATATGTAATGCAGGATGGAAGGCCATTATTATACATTAAAAAGAGTAAGGGTCCAAGGACAAAACCTTGCAGCACATGAAATGCTACGAAACAATTTAGTGAGTTGTGACTGTTACTGGTTACATGTTGAGTTCTGTTTGACAAGGAGCGTTCAATCCAACGTAATATGTTTGAGTCAATATTTAGCTTACTTAGTTTTGGTAGAAGTAAACGGTGAGAAACGACGTCAAAAGTATTTTGAAAATCAAGCATTGGAGCCAGTGTCAGATGCTCAAGATAAGTCATTGGCGAAGATAAGTAGTTGGGTTTCGCAAGAGTGGTGTTTTCTAAAACCATGCTGGCTGTTGTGAAAAAAAGTTATTTTCTTCTAGAAATAGAATTACGTTAGAATATATTATATGTTCAAGAAGGTTACATGAGATACTAGTCAAAGTAATGGGCCTGTATTTTCAAGGATTAGATGATTCATCTTTTTTAGGGCACAGGAACCACCTTCCCCGCTTTCCAGTCACCGGGCAATGAGGCATGTTACAATAACTGTGAAAAAAGCTGTGAAAAAATGACTCAACAATAAATGGCCGTCTTTTTGAGAAATTGGCGAGTGATTCCATCTATGCCGGGTGTTGATGCTTTCATTTTAAGTACGAGGTGAAAAAGGCCTAATTGATCAATGATTATTAGATCCATTAGGGGATATCCTGAATCATCTTGGATTGGTAATTGATTAGAGCTGCTTTCAAATGCGGCTTCGTTAATGACAGGATAAAGACCTTGTCCAGCAGTAGCCCCTGTCTTAATATAATATTACGAGTCACCTT
The DNA here is from genome assembly GCF_043290135.1 of Rhipicephalus microplus. Lineage (NCBI taxonomy): Eukaryota > Metazoa > Arthropoda > Arachnida > Ixodida > Ixodidae > Rhipicephalus > Rhipicephalus microplus. Next base: position 230,337,078 of record NC_134702.1, read on the forward strand.
GTACGCATCTGTGCCCTTGAATTGGGCTATTCCTGCTTCAACCCGCACGTTAAACTGTGAACTGCCTTGCGGTGCTGTGCAGGATGACCCGAGCTTGTCGAAACTCGGGTATATTTCGGAGCCCTGGCGAAACAGCGTTTCAAATGGGCCAACAATACGGAAACGTCAAGTCTACCACCCAGCGCGCGGAGTTTAATTCATTATTATGGGACCTCAAATCACGAAAAGGATGGTCGACAAAGATGGGTGGTGTTTTCAAACCGGAGGCATCTTCTATTTGCTTATCGTTTTATAAAGTGCAGAAGTAAACAATGCAATACAGTCGTGAAAGTTTTTCCTCATTATAATTTAGGGGTGAAGCTGCTTAAGGCGTGGGTCGGTCGTCACCTGTATGCATGTATTTAGTAACCATCTGACAGCATATCCACAGAGTGAATGATGATGAGGAGGGCGAAGCTTCGGAGGGTTTTATCGGGAAATCATCCATCACCCGCTGGCCACGTCCATCCGTTGTGTGCCTGTCTGTTTTATGCACGTACGTACGGACAGATGGACGCACGGACGGACGAACGGATACACGGATGGACGGATAGATGAACGGATGGACAGACAAACAGAAGGGCGGAAGCAAGAACGAATCGAAAGAGACGCACGTATGTACTAACGGGTGCTTCACCCCACTCATCATCATTCAGTCCGTGGATATGCCGTGATTTTTTCAAAAGGCATGAACTGTTTAAATTTATTTTGAAAAATTTAATGCCTTCGCTAAGTATGTTTCTAATAATGAGCATGGTGGCCTCTCAGATTAGTTCCAGCCGAGCGCCTTATAACATCGTCACCGCAGCTGAACCTGAGGCCACGTGTTTAACGTCCTGGTCGGCGTGTCCATTCTAGTGCGCTGCTCGGCCGTTGCGTGTCCTCTTCGTCATCTTCATTTTCTGCTAGCACCGATGTGCGTGTGGCCACATAATTAGCTATTTGGCTGTATAGCTAGCGAGTTAGGTGAGGACATGCTTTGACCAAGCTAATTAAGCCAAGTCGTGGTAAAATTGAGGCAATTAAGCCACACACTAATAAAACAATGTTAATTCAATTTCACCGCACGCAGGACGTGCCCACTCAGAGCCGCGCTGCTGCCATGATGCGAGCGCACATAGGGGAAACCTGTTTTTATATTTATCTGCAATATTTGAAAGTAACAGAAGGAAGAGGACGAGAGTGCTGCGTTTGTACCCTTGCTGCCTTCAAGAGTGGAAAATTTTAAGCTGCAGGCGGAGCGAAAGAACCTGCGCGAAAGAAGAAAAACGCGCACGAACACGCCTCTGATAGGTGCGCGTTACTTGGCGAAAAAAATCACAGCACATCCACGGAGTCAATTATGATGAGTGGGGTGAAGCGTTCGTCAGTCCATCCACGCTTCCAACCGTCCGTGCACCCGTCCGTGAGTCCGTTTGCCAGTTCGTGGGTGCGTCCGTCCATGCGTCTATCCCTGCGTCCCTCTGTGCATCCGTCCATTCGTCTGTGCGTACATTCGTGCGTCTGTCATTGCCTTCGACAGACAGACAGACAGACAGACAGACAGACAGACAGACAGACAGACAGACAGACAGACAGACAAATAGATAGATAGATAGATAGATAGATAGATAGATAGATAGATAGATAGATAGATAGATAGATAGATAGATAGATAGACAGACAGACAGATGGTGCACACACGCGGCCAGCGGATGATTCGTACATGGTTTGCCAATAAAACCTTGAGAAGCTTCGCCCCACTAATGACCATTCACTCCGTGGATATGCTGTGAGGTGGTTATTACATACATGCATAAGTACAGGTGACCAACAACCCACGTTTTAAGGAGCTTCGACCATAAAAAAAATTGGCAGATCCTATGTACAGTGGGAATCGATGACATGCGAAGCACGAATGGGGAAGGTTGATATATGTCACTTTAAAATCAGCGCAACGTTACAAGGTGGAAGTAAATGATGCCGTACATGACTTCCGTGCCATCATTACCATGTTTAGGTGTGTCGTTTACCTTCGTCATCTATTCATGTCACGTGATACCGAATTTAGTATATGTGGAGCTAGTGAAACGGCCACGAGCACGCTAGGAGCGTGGTATTTTCTCATGTTCTGACATGAAACACGTGTGCAGATTATCATGTTTACACCAGTCATATATTTCGTCATCTATTGACGTCACGTTGCACTAAATATGGCATATGTAGAGCTATAAAAATGGCCGTGAGCACATCATGAAGGGCCTAAGATACTCCAATATAGCGTTGACGCGCGCGCTAGCTGGGCACAGCGACGCTACCAAGTTTGGTATTAGTGAAGCTAGCGAAACGGCCGCCAGCGCATCATGAGCGTGGAATGTAGTCATGTTGTTACATGACACGCGTCTCATAATAATCATGTTTGCACCAGTCACATGCCCTCGTCATTCATTCACGTACCATAGTACCAATTTTGGTATATGTGACGCTAGCGAAATGGCCGCAAGCGCATCATGGTCGTGGCATGTAGTCATGTTGTTACATGACTACACGAGCAGGCATCTGGTCATGTTACATGACACGCATATCTTGAGTTTTATGTTAGTGTGTGTCACTTGTGTTCGCCAAGCATTCATGTCATACCATACCAGTTTTGCAACATGTCACCAGAACGAAACCACCACAAGAGCTGAAGGACCATGTAATGTAAATCATAACATTCACGACATGCATGTCAAGATTTTCTTGTTATGTTTAGTCAAACATGTTGTTCATACAGTCATGTTATGCCATACCAGGTTTGGTACCGAAGCCATTAACGAAACGGCCAGGAGAGCTAAAAGTCGTAGGTGGCTAGATTGATAGCTAGCTAGATAGATAGATAGATAGATAGATAGATAGATAGATAGATAGATAGATAGATAGATAGATAGATAGATAGATAGATAGATAGATAGATAGGTAGATACATAGATATATAGATAGATAGATAGGTAGGTAGGTTCAAAGTCACAGAAGTTCGCTAAGAAATGCTTCGCATTTAAAATAGCGTGACAATCACGCTGACGTAGCGGAGTGGTTCAAATAATGACTGAGAGGCGGCGCTTACGTGTTCGCACGCAGGGTTTTTTTGGATAGCCGCCAAAAATGCCCGACATGCATTTCTGACGTCACGCGCTGTCTTGCAGCAATTTTTATCAGCACTATCACTCACTTTACAGCGTCTTCAGAGGTGGTCGCGGTAGAGGGAGCTCGGAGCAATCTCGTACTATCGAGAAGCTCGGGCTATCCTGCATAGCAGCCCTGCTCAAAGTACGCATGCATCACAGTTCAGAGTGCTGACTGTTCTTTACAGTACAGCTGAAAGGCTCCTAATTTGTATAAGTAACACTGTTCCTGTGCAGGGATATCACCTGGACTTTTTTTTTAAGATCAAGTGCAAGTCAAACATTTTGTCCATGGCAGATAAGTTCTGCTGAATTCCACAAGGCAGATGGAGGCTCAATAGTACCGTGCTAGACAAGTACGGCGGCAGCTATATTTAGTCGGAAAACGCAATTCTGAGCCCACGCGTACAGCAACATTATCCCTGGCACTTTGTGGTTTCCGGCTGTTATTTCGCAACTATTCATTATAGAAACTTGGCAGTGCAAACAAATGGTACTCAAACAAGAGAAGATGCGTTACCATGCTGCATGGCGTCGTGGCTTTACCAGTGCGCACACGCAAGCTAATAGTCTCTGTTGCATGTGTTGCACGGCTGCATGTTGCGTAATATGTTGAATGTAGCAATGAATCAAATATGGCTCACTTTGACGCAGTTGACAAGGGAGGGGGGGTTATCACTTGTTACGTGCCCCAGCCCATGCATTTATTATTCGGTGGAGATTCATAACATTATTGAACTTTCTTGTTTATTAACCTTAATAAATGCTTTTCATTAACAGTTCACCACCCAATGGCACAGTACATTGCTTTTGCAAGAACCTCGGGGAAAGCAAGGCCTTGACACTTGTGTAGCAGTACACCTGGTTAGATGAATATCACTCACAGTTTGTGCTTGAACGTAGGAACGAGGTCTTCCGTATTAAAGCAGTAGGAGACCACAAAAGCGTATTATATTGTATGCTGCATTGTGTGAAGGTCAGGACTTAGTCCTAAATAAAGCGTTGTTAAACAATCAATGTTATCATTTCAGACAGCAGTCAATTGTGTTTAATTTTTTATGCAAAAAGAAGCATATTAGACGTTGAAAGGCCACGCGTGTGCTTTTTTTCATTTTGAGCACACACAAATCATACTTTTCATGTTAGTCCTACAACAGGGCACGTTGAACGGGATTTGAATATCGAAGGCCCGTCACCAGAATGATCATCTAGAGTGAATCACAGTGGTGCACTGTAAAACGTTAAATTCATGCTATACTCACCGTTTCTCGCTCTTTCTCGACGGTGACCACTCCAAAGAAGTAGCGAACAGAGGTTGCGTCCACACATGTGGACGTTCAGCCTCAAGGGCACGTACTATAAGGACTATTTTGCACACTTACTTGCGCCATGTGGAACTTGTGGTATCCGGTAGACGACGCTTCTCCATTTTCAAAGTTCAGTGCTTATGAACTGCCAGAAACTTGGTCTGATAGAATATCTTCTTTGCCCGCTCGATCAGCACTCTGCATTTTTGCAGGTGCTCTATCTGAAGGATTCCTTGAAACCCGGTGAAATGGCATTATCTGCAGCTGGTTTCTTCAAGCTCACGCTGCCAATGCTTGTATCGGTAAGAACTTTCTGGGCACTTTTGCAAAGTTCAGTGTAAATTTTTGAAGGTATAGCGTCTGATACACCCACGCATACGACATGTACATGTTCAAAAGTAACGTATCTGTATTAACGGATGATTTAGTGTTCTGACCTGTGAGGTGGGTGAGCAGTTTCTCTCTTAACTCATTTTGTCCTTCTCTCCGATATCAATCTCAAGGCACACGATCACTAATGTAGAAACTTCAAGCTCGCACTTCAAGTTCTCAGGGAACCATTAACTGCCTCTTGACACGCGAGAGATGGAAGTTAACCTGATATATGATAATTGCTGTCCTCAAGGCCCCGGAGCACTGAACAAAGCTGGTTAGGCAACGTATTCTGAATATATCCTGAGCATTCTACCGAGACAATACATGATGTGATAGTCTAGACCCTGAAACTGACACTACTACTAGTAACTTACTGCTACTACTACTACTACTACTACTACCACTACTACTACCACCACCACCACCACCACCACTACTACTACTACTACTACTACTACTACTAATACTACTACTACTACTACTAATATAAATGGCTGTTAATAATACTGTTATGGTAATAACAGTAATAATCAAAAACAAAGGTAATATTACTAATGCTACTAATTAAAATATACACTGTTTTACGTATCAAAAGCATGGCGAGAGCATTAGGCATGCCATAGGGTAGATCTACGTGAATTCCGAAACGCTTGTGTTCTTGAGAGTTCATTGACATATCAAAGCACACAAGCCTTTAGCGTAACGCCTCCATAAAAATGCGACCTCCGCAGACCAGATGAAACCCTTGGCTTGCGGCTTCCACCGAGGTTGACTCGTATTTATGCCTTGCATATTGCTATGGGTCTTTTCTTTCATCAGGTCTATGCTCTGACATGTTCCTTTTATTTTACTTTGCATTGCGCAAATCCCAGCTCTTGCAACAGTTGTGGCAGGGCTAAAGAAGTATGTATAAAATAAATAAATAAATAAATAAAATGTACATGGTTAGGAAAAGGAATAGGCATTTGGGTGTTGCTCAAGTTGGAGTTCTTTCATTGTATGCCAGCTGCGGAGCTCCTTGCTCCAATCTGCACATGCCTCTGTCACAGAGGAAGAAATGATTGATATGTTGGGTTCAACGTCCCAAAACAACCATATGATTATGAGAGATGCCGTAGTAAAGGGCTCCGGAAATTTTGACCACCTGGGGTTTCTTAAAGTGCACCCAAATCTGAGCACACGGGTCTATGACATTTCCACCTCCATCGGAAATGCAGCCGCCGCAGCCGGGATTTGATCCCGCAACCTGCGGGTCAGCAGCCGAGTAGCTTAGCCACTAGACCACTGCAGCGGGGCACAGAGGAAGAAATAGATACTTGTGAAACCATAGAGAAACTACCGTTAGAACGTGCATCTGCAGCGATCACATGACTCCACACAAAATAAAAAAAACGAAGGAGTCATTTCAGTTGGCGGTGCTTTGCAGCGTAAAGTCATAACCATAAGACCATCTCCCGCTTGAGGGAACCATGTGTAGATGCGAGGCAGCGGGCGCTGACGCTTACACTAGCGGCCGCGTTGACGCTGGCACTCATCGTCGCGTTGCTCCGGAGAGAAACCTGGGGAGGGGCAAATCACGCAGTGAGGCATCAGTGTTTCCTACTGGAGTATGCCAATCACAGGTAATGGGCAATGAGAGACAGAAGACTGATTGGACACGGCGACCCACAGTCCACCCTTTGATAATGAACATGCTGATTGTTCAACAACGCACAGGATAAATAAGCCACCGGCACTACCTTGGAGCAATACTTTTTTGCAGACTAGTTGGTTCATACTTGAAAAATTGAATTGCTGCACAAACTTGAAGAAAAAACCAAGGGAAACAGGAAAGAGCGCAGACTACCAACTGTTTATAGTCGTTTTTTGAAGCCAATATATACGCATGCTATGCTGCCCTTCCACGATGCGCACAAAACCAAAGACGCCGCAAACAGAGCCGACCCAAAACAAATCAAATCGAAATTGACTGCTACCACAATGACAAAAGTGGAAAATGGAAAAATACAAAAGTGATATCCACCACATACTAAAAAGTTTAATCCCAAGGTGTGCGCTCATCTTTTTTATTCTTTTATTATTTATTGCACCAAGCATCAACAAAGGGATGGAAAAATGAAAACGTACTCTAGAGATTTTTGTTTAAAAACCTAAAAATAGCGCTTAGCACCAAATAAAACAATGAATTAACATTTTTATATTCACTCCAAGCAGCCCTTATTGAGAAACCCGAAGAAGCAGTACGCCGAGAGAGTCAGAAACTATACTAACATAAAACTTTACAAAACATTACGTTGCGTCACATGGGAAATAAAACATGAACACTAATCAACAAAACAAAAGAAGAGGAATGGAAGAGAACACAATGCAAGGCGTTAGCCACAACATTACACATCACTATGTAGGAAGACCATTTCCCTGTCCGAAAGTGAAATTGAAGGCATGCTTATGAACTTGTCATTATATTGCTTGATAAAGTACGCTTCGATTATCTCTCTTTCGGTCTTTTCACGTGCTTTAGCCATGACTGACGCATTCTCGAACCGGGGGGTGCAACCGCATGTCCTACAGTGGAAATCTAAATGACCACCATTTTTTCCTTTTACGGCCAGACTGTGCTCACGCAAGTGTTCGTTGAGGCAACGCCCCGTCTGCCCTATGTACACCCTCCCACACGACAAAGGGATCAGATATACAACAGCAAATACACACCTAATGAACACGTTCGCATGCTTTTTTTTGTCGCCCGCCACGGTGGTATAGTGGCTAAGGTACTCGACATCTGACCCGCAGGTCGTGGGTTCGAATCCCGGCTGCGGCGGCTGCATTTCCAATGGAGGCGGAAATGTTGTAGGCCCGTGTGCTCAGATTTGGGTGCACGTTAAAAAACCCCAGGTGGTCGAAATTTCCGGAGCGCTCCACTACGGCGTCTCTCATAATCATATGGTGGTTTTGGGACGTTAAACCCCACATATCAATCAATGCTTTTTTGTGCATTTTGCCTTCTGTTTAGTCATTAACGAACAGATCTGACGTAACTTTGTAGGCATGGGCCCAAGGGCATGGGTCCAAGCCCTTGTACCCATACAAGGGCATGGGCCCAAGCGTCGAAGGAAGGGAGAGGAGGCCTTTTCATGTTATGCCTCACTTACATAGTGTTTCCCATAATGTAAAAAAGGTGGCTAATAGGTATGGTGTGGATGTACTGTTTTCAGCGCCTACAAAGTTACGTCAAATCGGCTCGTTAATGACTAAACAGAAGAAGGCAAAATGCACAAAAAAGCGTGCGAACGTGTTCATTAGGTGTGTATTTGCTGTTGTATATCTGATCCTTTTGTCGTGTGGGAGGGTGTACATAGGGCAGACGGGGCGTTGCCTCAACGAACACTTGCGTGAGCACAGTCTAGCCGTAAAAGAAAAAAAAATGGTGGTCATTTAGATTTCCACTGTAGGACATGCGGTTGCACCCCCCGGTTCGAGAATGCGTCAGTCATGGCTAAAGCACGTGAAAAGACCGAAAGAGAGATCATCGAAGCGTACTTTATCAAGCAATATAATGACAAGTGCATAAGAATGCCTTCAATTTCACTTTCGGACAGGGAAATAGTCTTTCTACATGGTCATGTGTAATGTTGTGGCTAACGCCTTGCATTGTGTTCTCTTCCATTCCTCTTCTTTTGTTTTGTTCATTAGTGTTCATGTTTTATTTCCCATGTGACCCAACGTAATGTTTTGTAAGGTTTTATGTTAGTATAGTTTTTGACTCTCTCGGCGTACTGCTTCTTCAGGTTTCTCAATAAGGGCTGCTTGGAGTGAATATAAAAAAGGTAATTCATTGTTTTATTTGGTGGTAAGCGCTAGTTTTAGGGTTTTTAAACAAAAATCTCTAGAGTACGTTTTCATTTTTTCATGCCTTTGTTGATTCTTGGTCCAATAAATAATAAAAGATAAATAAAAAAAGATGAGCGCACACCTTGGAATTACGCAGTTTAGATTGTGGTGGGTATCACTTTTGTATTTTGCCATTTTTCACTTTTGTCATTGTGGTGGCAGTCAATTTTGATTTGATTTGTTTTGGGTCGGCTTCGTTTGCGGCGTCTTTGGTTTTGTGCGCATCGTGGAAGCGCAGCATAGCATGCGTATATATTGGCTTCAAAAAACGACAATAAACAGTTTTTAGTCTGCGCTCTTTTTCGTCTCCCTTGTTTTTTTCTTCAAGGTTGTGCAGCAATTAAATTTTTCAACTACCTTGGAGGTCAATATTCAGTGCCTATATATATGGGGTGGCCAATGAACGGTTGTGCAGCACGAGCAGTCAATTGTTTTTCACTGAATCAAGAAGACACTCGCTGGCACACGCTGCTTGCGCCGGTATTGCGAAGTGAGGGAGCAGCATAGGAGAGGAGAGAGAGGGAGATGACGCGCATGCGCAACGTGGTTGTAAACGCCGCTAGGAGAGATGCCTAAAGGAGAGGGTGGAGCGAGCATAGGATAGCAGATCCTGCCAGCGTCGGTGTTGTGAGGTGGGAAAGGGGGAGTGAATGCGCATGTGCAGTAAAGGTTGTCACGCCATGCGTCGGATTGAACTTAACCATAAGATGCTTCGCATCTAAAAGAGGGAGGCAGAACACGCTAATGGCCGGGCGTGTACCTCCTCTTTTGCAGCATTTGTGAGCACACACCAGCAGCGTTTGCCTGAGCGGGCACGTAAGCTTTAGTGTGTGTGTGGATTGCCCTTTTTAAAACATTGCGAGGTTCTAGTGGAGCAGATTAGATTTGTGGGGTTTAACGTCCCAAAACCACCATATGATTATGAGAGACGCCGTAGTGGAGGGCTCCGGAAATTTTGACCACCTGGGGTTCTTTAACGTGCACCCAAATCTGAGTACACGGGCCCACAACATTTCTGCCTCCATCGGAAATGCAGCCGCCGCCGCCGGGATTTGAACCCGCGATCTGCGGGTCAGCAGCCGAGTACCTTAGCCACTAGACGGTTCTAGTGGAGCAGTAGTGTTTTTCGTTAAGTATACGCTTCAGTCTACTGCCCAATGGGGAGCACAGCGTAGCATCAGGGAATGGGAGGCAGGGAATAAAGGGGTAAGCAGAAGAAAAAGAGACATAGGAAGATAAATGAACAATCAGCCGTGGTTTCGACCAATCATGGGGGTGGTCAAAGAGGAATACTCCAGCAAGTTGCGGGTGCATAATGGTAGGTGGCGATTCTAGTCACCTCCATAAAATCTGACCGGCTGCTGAGGGTGCGGAGGTGAAGGGAACAGGAAGTCGTTATGGGTGGCCTGAGGGAGGCTCTGTAGTCTGTAGGCAGTGCTGAGCCATGAGCGTTCCCGCGCCAACAATGAGCAAGCACAGAGAAGGTGTTCAGCTTGTGAAGGGAGCCTCATCATTCGCAGGCTGGCGAAGAAAAGCGACCCTTGGCATACATGCACGCGGCTGTCCACACACAACGCCTGCGCAGGCGAAGGATAGTAGCTTGCTCCCGATTAGTGATGCCGCCATATGAAAGAGGCTTAACACCCTTGCCATTGGCTACTTTGGCATCTGAACATAGCGTTGTGAGCAGTTGCTTCAACCACTGCCTCAAAAAATTAGAGGCAGAAGCTGTTCTTGTAACTGGCACAATATTCGGTGAACGGTTGTAGAAAGAGAGTGCGCATGCTCAATTCCGTCCATTCCAATGTGTTCTGGCATCCAATGAAACAAAATAGAAACCCCCGAAACAGCCGATTCAGAGAAACAGAGGCCAGTTGTTGGATCAGCATGGCCTTGGTCATGGCTGCGAACATTGTGAGGCCAATGTTGCCAATAAAACCTGCCAGTGCATCCAGCAGGCGTTGCAGCGAGGGCCGAATGGAAGGCATGGACTTCATTCGACCCCGGGTCCAGAGCGCCAAGTCATCAGCATAATAAAAACGCCAAACAGCAAACCGAAAGTCTACCGGGTGTGATGCGGGAAGGCCTGCGAGAGTCAGAATAAACAGAAATAGACTTAACTCCAACCTTTATGGGACACCAATCAGGACATCCTTCAGCGTGCTTATATCCTGTTCAACACGCACCGCCATTCTTCTCCCGGTAAGGAAAGCAGATATGAATCTTCTGAGACAACCATTCAGCCCGAGCTGGTCCAAACAGGCATCAATGACCACATGGCGAAGTCCGTAAAAGGCACTCCGAACGCTTAGGAGCCCCATCATGGCCACATCTCTCACGGTCTTCGCATATTCAAGGGCAGCCACGATGCCAGAGATTGAGTCAGCTGTGCAGTGATGGCGCCTGAAGCCAGTCTGCTGCTATCCACTCAATCCACTCAATCCGAGCAAGTGCCACCCTCTCCATCGCTTTGCAGGCGGCATAAGTGAGAGACACCGGCCTATATGAAGATAGGGATATGGCAGGCTTCCACGGTTTCAATGCAGTAGTCACCATGGCAACTAAACAGCTTCTACGGGAGGTCACTGGTGCCTCAGATGCTCTTCAAACATTCGAGGAGCCGCGTCTGCTTGGCATTATTGAGGTTTAACAGCATCTGAAAACGCGATGCCGTCATTATCAGGAGCAGAGCGTCGCCTCGTGTGCTCTAGGGCAGCCTTGAGCTCGTGCATATGAAGGGGTTCAAGCAGAAGGCTTGAATTTGCGCAGTCCCCGAGTCTGCTTGAAAGCAAAAAGATGCTATTGACCGGATGGTTGACAATGAAGATGGTATTTGCACTACAGAAGGCCTGTCAGCAAAACTAATCCGCCAGGATTTCTCCCAAGGTTCCCACGCTGATGCCCATGTGGACCACCACGGACGACGCGACGATGTGCAGAGAGCCCCGGTAGGCGTGACATCAGAAGGCGCCAGGCTCGTAGTAATTTGGGAGAGTGGTTATTGAAGCAGCCCTCGCCTTGCCAGTTCTCGGTGCTACGTCACTGGGCATGCTGCCTGCAGACGGCGTCCACATGGCTAAACACTGTCCAGTATTCAGGCAGAGTGGTGCGCAATGCTAAACAATGTGCGCGACGCCAAGAAGTAGTTGTAGAAGTAGTTGTAGCTGCTGGGTGTCTCAGACTGGTTGGCCCACTTGGGGTGTCACACGAATGGTGGCCACTCGTGCGCGGTCAGCTACCAGTTGTAACATTATCCCAAAGTTGAAATATCCCTGACATAGCTTACGCAATACCTTCCAGTGGACAATATGGCACATTCTGTATCTGTTGATCTTGCCTCTAATCGGGTTGAGCAGTAGAGGAAAATGGTCCTTCTTCCAGGTGTCTCGCAGCGATGCACCTGTATAATGACAGTCCACTGTAGGCGAGCTCACTTCGATGGCAGAAAGGACTACTTGGGCCACGCTCCGCATGAACGTGGGAGTGCCGGTGTTTAGGATTGACAGGCCGAGCTAATTGGTGACGTCCTTTAGCGCTCGGCCGCGGGCACAGCCGCAGCGGCTTCCCTAGGCGCAGTGGAGGGCATTGACGTCCCCACAAAGGAGGAAGTACTCGCCGATGCGTAGAGCCAGCAGCACGAGGCTAGCAGGGTTCCAATGATTTCCCGGGCTGACTTATTGCCGCAGCAGCAATGCGGCGCAGAAGGAAACTACCCGAAGCACGCCATTCACTTTCCTTTATGGCCGTGAAGTGGCGACAATGCTTGATGCCATGTTGCTGCATGACAGCGACAATACAGACACGGTTGTTGAAGCCTTTACCCAATGAGCTGAAGAGGCGTGGCAGCTAGCACGCGTGCGGATCGCCCGGCAGCAGAGTTACGACGCACAACATTAAAACCTGCGACATCGATACGTCACTTATCAACCAGACGAGAAAGTGTGGGTGTAGAGCCCTATTCGCTGACGCGGCCTTTCTGAAAAGTTACTGAAGAAATACTTTGGTCCCTACAATGTTGTATGGCGCCTAAGTGACGTGAATTATGGGGTCATCCCTGACAGCCCCTCGTGAACTCGCAAGCAAAAATCACAAATAGCACACGTTGTGCAGATGAAGCCATATTGCAGTGAGCCAGTTGCACAATACATCAACTACATACACCATGTATTTTGTAGATGAGCATCGGGACGATGCTCTTCCTAGAGGGAGGCGAATGCCACATTTAACCCGCAGAGAAGAGCTCGCGCAGAAATAAAGAAAGACGAAGTTCTTGCCCGGTCCTCTTTACGAGCACCTTTCATTTTAATTAAAGAGAGCTCTTCTATATCGGACTTATGCTGGGTCTGCGTCATGACAATATATACTGGCCACGGTTATGTCTCTTGCACCAAGTCAAATTCGTACGGCACGGCATTACAAAGAACCAACAAGCAGGCCCGCCACAATAACCTCAGCCTGTTGTAGTTCACCCCACACGTAGACAGAGGAGCGTCCTGCGTCATGCTGGTGGCCTTCATGGAGACAAGGGGCCAACTAGCAGGACTCCCGGGTGCATGAGGTGCGACTACTGTAGTCAAATTATGCAGGTATGTACCACTGGCGTAGCCAAGGGAAGGATTTGAGGAGTTCAACCCCCCCTTCTCATTTTTCGCGCGACCCCCCACCACTCACGCAGCTTTTTTTCGTCGCTTTTTGCTGAAATAATTTAGAAACTAAGCAGTGCTACTATCACTATATCATTCCTGGGCGTTTTACGGTGAATGATATCTGCACATGGGATAACGTGTCATGGTGTTTGTAAATGGTTTCACTTTCTGAGATTAAGGGCAGGAATTTCAGCCGCGAGCGTTGTAAATTAGCTGGGCGATGGGATAAGTGCTACAGTGGTGGTCATACGTGTACCCGCCAGAACAGATAAGTCGATCATTACAATAATTTTCACTAGAGAGACATTTATTTTAATGTTAAAAGCCAGACACAGTTCCAAGGCCCGATAGGCCACGTTCAAGCATGTTACAGTGTGACTCTAGCCAGAGAAGAACCTTTTTTTGAACCTTCGTACGTTCCGCTAACAGAGTAGTTGACTCATCCCCAAACTTCGCTTGAATGCAAGTGCACAGTATATTCATAAATATCTTCACTATGCCCTAACGGCTAAAGGTACTTCGAAGTGTGTAAGGACGAAGATGCAACACAGGCAAATGTACAGGTCAATCATAACCTTAGAAAGGCCTAACATACTCATCGTGTAATTATAGCTGAGAAATAGAATGATAGTGGTTATAAACAAGATTGAAATTGTATGTGGGGTTTAAGGCCCCAAAAGCACCCTATAATTATGAGAGACGCCGTAGTGAATTAGTCCGCAAATTTCGACAACCTTGGGTTTTTTAGTGTGCACCCAAATCTGACCACACAGGCCTAGATCATTTTCGCCTCCATCGAAATTGCAGCCCCCACAGACAAGATTCAATTCCACTACCTTGTCGCCATAATCCTTAAGCAGCGTAATAAGAAATGCAGTAGGGGTATCATTAAGCTGTAAAAAATATACGACTGAATATATATATATATATATATATATATATATATATATATATATATATATATATATATATATATATATATATATATATATATATATATATATATATAAATATATATATATATATATTGAAAGAGATGTGTTTTACGTCAAGAAAGCCTCAGACGCAGCTTGGCGAAAGGTGCTTTATGATGCAGAATGCTACAGTCACCGATCATCATCTTCTTCTTCAGTGAGAGCAGAGCGTTCGTCATTCAGATTCATTACAATTACTCCCCGCGAAATGAGGAGCCATCCGGACAACCTATGGGCAGGTAAACACCGAAGGGTCCTATCAGTGCTTAAGTTTCGACACGTGGGCAATTTCCTGGCCATGACGACGTTGGTCAGAAGATGGTTCCAGTGGCTCGATGAGGTGAATCACTGGAGACATTTTTTCTACTATACGATATGGCCCATGATACTTGGGGACCAACTAGGTAGAATTGCCAGGTGTAGCAGAAGGGACATGCAGCTAGACGAGCGAACCTGGATTGAAGGAAGTGGTGTTAATTGATGCGTCATGGTGGTGTTTTTGGCGTCCATGGTCTTGGGTTGTGAATGATCTTGCCAGTTGGCGGCATTCTTCAGCGTATGTAGCGGCTTGAGATAGAGTTGTGGACTCTGAGGCGTCAGGTTTGTACGAAAGAATGGTGTCCATAGTGCAAGAAGGTTCGCGGTTGTAAAAGAGGAAAAAGAAGAGAACCCAGTTGTGCTTTGAATGGCGTAATAAAGGCAAACGTGATAAACGGGAGCACTCAGTCCCAATTAGAGTGGTCTGACGAGATGTACATAGACAGCATGTCACCGAGGGTGCGGTTGAAGCGCTCCGTCATTCCATTGGCCTGGGAATGGTAGGCGCTTGTAGGGGGGTGAACGACTTGGAACTCACGCAGCAATGCCGTGATGACGTCTCACAAGAATACGCGACCACGATCCTTCAGTAACTTTCGAGGTGCCCCACGACATAATATGATCTTGTGAAGAACGAAAGTCGTAACTTCTTTTGCTGTAGACGAAGGAAGGGATGAAGTGTCGGCATACCGCGTGAGGTGGTCGACGGCAACTATGATCCACCGGTTACCGTCTGCAGTGTTGGAAGGGGACATAGATATCTATGCCAACACGGTCGAACGGCCGGGATGGACATTGTAAAGGTAAAAAGGTACCGTTGGCGTGATGAGGGAGAGACTCGACATGTCAGAGACTTTCGTCTCTGACATGTCGAGGGAGCCCGAACGGACTGTCGAATAAAATGGTACATGCCACGTCAGTAATATCAGAGCCGTATGTGAGAATAAGTCTTTAGGAAACCTGCATGGCCACATTGGGGGTCGTCATGAACGTGGAACAAATTTCGGATCGCACATGACGTGGAATCACGAGTAGCCACTGACGTCCACTAGGTGCATAGTTGCGTCGGTACAGCACGTCGTCGCGAGTGGTGAAGTGCTCGACTTGTCGAAGCAATGTGCGAGTAGGGGAGAAGTCGTCCTCCCAGCCAGGATGTCTAGAATAAAAGCATCCCAAGGGTCCTTGTGTTGCTCAGATGGCATGTCAGCAATGGTGACGGCAGTGGCATCACAGATGAGACTTTTGCAGCAGGCAGGGTCAGGGGGTAGGGGCAAACGGGATAGGGCATCTGCGTCCGAATGTTTCCGGCTGGGGCGATAGACCACGCGAACATCATATTCTTGAAAGCGTAACGCCCATCGGCCGAGTCGACCACTTGGATCATTCAGTGACGACAACCAGCAGAGGGCGTGTTGGTCAGTCACGACGTCGAAAGGGTGCCCGCACACGTAAGGTCGAAATTTCTCTATCACCCAAATAATGGTGAGGCATTTCTTTTCAGTGATGGAATAGTTGGTTTCGGCTTTGCTAAAAGTTCGGATTGCGTAGGCAACTACGTACTCTTGGAAGCCGCCTTTTTGCTGCGCAAGAATAGCGCCTAGACCAACACCACTGGCGTCGGTGTGGATATCTGTGGGTGCCGATGGTCGTATAGTGTCACAGAATGTGCGGCGGCGTGACGAGGCAGCGCAGTTCATTGAAAGAATCGTCACAGGTGACAGAACAGGCCCAAAGGTCCCTAAAGCCTGCGAGGAGCTTCGTCAAAGGAGCGATGATCGTCGCGAAATGGCGGACGAAGCGCCGGAACTAGGAGCAAAGGCCTATGAAGCTTCGGAGCTGTTTCATGGTGGTTGGTTTGAGAAACGCTGAAATGGCTGTAAGTTAGGCAGGGTCAGGAAGAACGCCATCCTTCGAAACTACGTGGCCGAGGATCGTAAGCTTTCGATCGGCGAAATGGCACTTCTTCAGATTTAGTTGCAGCCCCGCGGTGGAGAGACAAGCGAGGACTTTCTCGAGGCGGGTTAAATGGGTTGTGAAATCAGTTGGAAAGGCGACAATGTCATCTAAATAACAAAGAAAAACGTTCCATCTGGGGCCCCGGAGGATAGAGTCTATCGTTCGCTCGAAAGTAAGTGGCGCATTGCAGAGGTCGAAGGGCATGACTGTGAATTCGTACAGCCCGTCGGGAGTGATGAAAGCTGTTTTTTTCGCGATCGACCTCTGCCATGGATACCTGCCAGTATTCAGAGCGCAGATTTAAAGAACGGAAAAATTCGGCTTCCTGTAGGCAGTCCAAGGCATCATCAATGCGTGGCAGCGGATAGACATCCTTGCGCGTGATTAGGTTGGGACGTCGGTAGTCTACGCAGAACCTTACGGATCCATCCTTCTTCATCACCAGAAAAACTGGGGAGGACCAGGACTGCTTGACGGTTTGATTATACCACGTTTCAGCATATCGCCGACCTTTTCATTGATGACACGACGTTCGGCAGTTGACACACGATATGGATGCTGTCGTAATAGTGTCTTTTGACTTGTATCTATACGGTGAATAACAGATGACGCTCGACTAAAGGAAGGCTTATTGTGGTCAAAGGAGGCTCGAAAACGCTGGAGGAGCTTGATCAACTGTGCAGAGACGCAGCTTAGCGAAAGGTGCTTTATGAGGCAGGTCTGGCTTCCGGCGAGCGACGTGCGTGAGCTACTGCTACAGCCCCCAATCATCATATGCGTTACCAGCAGAGTTAACAGCAGAGCATCCGTCAGTAAGATTCAGTATAATATATATATATATATATATATATATATATATATATATATATATATATATATATATATATATATATATATATATATATATATATATATATTGCCGCGCCCGAAACAAAGAACGAAGACGATGTGCGCGCCAACAGCTCGTGAAAAGGGGGACTGAAGAAGACGACGTGCTTTTGTTTAGCTCGCCTACTCTTGGCTCCTGCATAAAAACACACGCCGTCGGTTCTCGGACTCAACGTCTCGGTGCACTGCTTACGTTGAACCGCGACACTGGTGGAGGCGCTGGGTTGCAAGCCTGCCGATGCTCAACACCCCATCTGGGAGCCGTTCATCAAGTCCCGACACGCAGCCACCTGTTACGACACCAGTGCACCGCTTCAGTCGGCGCTTACTAGGCCTATCTCCTGAGCTGACCTCCTTCGACGAACATACTACCAGGCATTACGTACCTCTACCAATGGCCTCCGCTAGCCAGCCACAGTTGGTCCAAGGGATACAAGGCAGCCCCGTTTCCAATCCAACCCAGGTAACACTTCTTCAGCCACTTGTGCCTGATCGCTTCAGTGGTGCCCCACACGAAGATGTTGAAGATTGGCTTGAGCATTACGAACGCATTGCCGACATCAACCTGTGGAATGCTCAACAGAAGCTCGCCCGCACGTACTTCACTCTCAATGACGGCGCTCACACGTGGCTTGAGAATCGAAAAGGCCGTATATCCACATGGGATGAGTTTCGTCAGCAGCTGATTGACACCTTTGCTAGCGTTGACCGTCGAGAGCGGGCTCAGCAGTTGCTCGAGTTAAGGCTTCAAAAACCTAACGAAACTGCGGCAATGTTTGCTGAAGACGTGACGCGCCTCTGTCGTCGGGCTGATCCCAACATGTCCGAGGAGAAGAAGTTGCGCTACCTTATGCGCGGCGTGAAAGAACAACTGTTCGCTGGACTTGTGCGCAGTGCCCCAACTACCGTGGCCGATTTAATAAGAAAAGCCACTGCCATTGAGCGTGCTCTGCACCAAAGATCGAGGTAATATGATCGCTCGTCCACTACCAACCCAGTCAACGCCGCTTCAGTTACTGGACAATCAGGGCTCCCTACGTGACCTGATCAGAGATATTGTCCGAGAAGAAATTCAGAAGCTTTGGACCCCTCCAGTGGATACACCAGTGACCGCCGTTGCCGCAGTCGTTCATGACGAACTTAGGCACGCTTTTTCTGCAGCTGATCTCGGTCGCGATCAGCGTCAACTGAGTTACGCCGACGCTGTCCGCCGTCTACCACCCGTACCGCCTATTACATCATACTACCAGCCACCTACAGCCGCGCCTTCGTAACAACCATTGCAGGAGGCTTTCAGACGTTGGCCCATGTCTCCGATGTCTCCATGCCACCAGCCACCACTTGCCGCGCCTTACTCACCACCACGAGAGGACATAAGACGCCCACAATTTCGCAGAATGGACGCTTGGCGCACCGTCGATCGGCGCCCTCTCTGCTTCAACTGTGGTGGTGCTGGCCATATAGCTCGCTATCGTTGGTACGGCGACACATCGCTTCGCCCGTCTCGGCCAGGGTACGACGGTCGCCATGCCAACGACGACTACATTGTTCGCCATGACGATCCTGGTTTTCGAGGACCTTCAACAACGTGGTCTTCCTATCACGAGTCGCCTCCTAATCACCTGCCCAATTCCGCTTACAGGTCACGCTCTCCATGCCCTGCTCAGACGTCGTCACCGAATCGACGTACTTTTGCTGACCTTCGGTTAACAAGGTCGCCCAGCCCTTACGGGGGAAACTAAAGGCGGCGACCTCTCGGGGTAAGGTTGCAGCCTGACCGCAAGACGATAAAAAGTCCCCAGTACTGCCGCTACAGAACGACTCGATGCCAACGAATATTAACAACGACGAAATGGTGAGCGCCGACCTCAATGTAAGTATTGATGGAGAGCAAGTGATGGCCTTAGTCGATACGGGTGCTGATTTTTCCATAATAAGTCACAAGCTGGCTGATCATCTTAGAAAAGTAAAAACGCCATGGACAGGACCACATATAAGAACAGCGGGTGGTCAATTGCTGCTCCCTACTGAAAAATGTACAGCAAGAATCAGCATAGGAGATTCTTCTTTCGTCGCGACTTTCATTGTTCTCCCAGAGTGCTGCAAAGATTTAATTATAGGAATGGACTTTCTCAGGGAGCATGGCGAAATAATCAACATCCCGGACCACGTGGTTTCATTTTACGAGAGTGCTCGTCTGACTGATCCTACATCACCAGAGCACAAATCCTTTCGTCTCAAAGACCACAATATTTTCGTGCTGCCTCGATCATGTATCCTCGTTTCAGTAGCATATGACGTACCGTTCGACGGAGAAGGAGTCGCCGACCAACTAACCTCGCTGCTTTTCATAGACAGGATTTCCGTAGCACAAGGAATAGTCAATGTCTCCGACGACCTAACGAACTTGCTGTTGACCAGTTTCACGTCCGAGCGACGGCACCTTCCAAAAGGCACAACGTTGGCACATTTCGACGAGATCGCAGATGTTTGTGACTGCTTTTCAGCACTCCAAGCAACACCCGCACAAGACCCACGTGACCTAGCACCTAACCTTGACGTCAGCCCTACTTTAACTCAGCAACAGCGGAACGCCTGCTTGTGCTGCTAGACGAGTTCCACGACTGTTTTGCGTCGACCTCGAAAGTTGGCCGCACGTCCTTGACCAAGCACCGAATTATCACAGAGGACACGGCTAGACCAATCCATCAAAATCTGTACCGTGTGGCTTCAAAAGAATGAGAAGCGATAGAACAGCAGGTAACAAAAATGCTTGAAGACGACGTTATTCAACCGTCGAAAAGCCCCTGGGCATCACCTGTTGTTCTAGTGAAAAAGAAGGACGGCAGCCTGCGTTTCTGTGTGGACTATCGAAAGCTAAATCAGGTTACAAAGAAGGACGTGTACCCGCTTCCCCGTATAGATGATTCGATTGACAGGCTTCGAAACGCACGTTACTTCTCTTCCATAGAATTAAAGAATGGATATTGGCAAATTGAAGTAGACCGCAGGGATCGTGAAAAAACCGCTTTCGTGACACCAGACGAACTGTACGAATTTAAGGTTTTACTATTTGGCTTGTGCTCCGCGCCTGCTACTTTCCAGCGTCTCATGGATACCGTTCTCTCTGGGCTTAAATGGAGAACCTGCCTAGTATACCTTGACGACGTCATTGTGTTTTCTACAACGTTTGATGAACACCTTGAACGATTGCAAATGGTCTTGCAGGCCATACGGGCCGCAGGCCTGACGCTCAAGCTGGGAGAAATGTCACTTCTGCTTCGAGGAACTGCAGTTTCTTGGCCCTGCCGTCAGTTACGCAGGAGTTCGTCCAGACCCCGAAAAAGTTGCCGCCGTCACACAGTTTCCAACACCATCAGATAAAAAGGCAGTGAGGCGTTTTCTGGGTCTCTGTGCATATTATGGGCAGTTTATTCCAGATTTTGCGCGCATTGCGTCACCTTTAACTCGTCTCACGAGGGATGACGTTGCATTTGTTTGGGGCGACGAACAGGAAGATGCTTTCAATGACTTGCAGCAACGTCTACAGACGACCCCCGTGCTTGCCCATTTTGATGACACAGCCCCTACAGTGCTCCATACTGACGCCAGCAATGTTGGCCTCGGAGCTGTGCTTGTGCAGCGCCAGGACGACGAGGAAAGAGTGATTGCTTACCCAAGCAGAACTCTGTCACGCACAGAAGCAAATAACTCGACCACTGAAAAGGAATGCCTTGCCGTGGCGTGGGCAGTTATGAAATTTCGCCCATACCTGTACGGCCGCCCATTCAAGGTTATCAGTGACCACCATTCGTTGTGTTGGTTAACAAGTCTGAAAGATCCTTCCGGGCGATTGGCACGCTGGAGCCTTAGACTACAAAAGTCTAATATAACGATGGTGTATAAGTCGGGAAAACGACACACGGACGCCGACTGCCTATCTCGATCACCAATAGAGTCGGCTGCTGCTTTTGATGAAGAGACAGCGTTCCTTGGAATCCTCGACACGTCAACCATCGCAGATCACCAGCATGACGATCCTGAGCTACTTCGCTTGATTAATTATTTAGAAGGACGAAGCCAGAATGCACCCAAAGCCTTTACAAGAGGACTATCGTCGTTCTGTCTGCGAAACAATGTCCTTTACAAAATGAACTTCTCATCACACGGGTCCACCTATCTGCTTGTCGTCCCTACCACTCTTCGTTCTGAGGTGTTGCAAGCGTGCCACAACGAGGTAACATCTGGACATTTAGGCTACACGCGCACACTGAGCAGAGGCAGATATTACTGGCCTAGATTCATTGATGCCATGAAGCATCATGTTCGGACCTGCCTCGATTGCCAGCGGCGCAAGTCACCTCCAACGAAACGAGCCGGTTCGTTACACCCTGTCCAGATCCTGACAACGCCATTTGACCAGATCGGAATGAACCTTTTGGGCCAACTTCCCACCTCTAGTGTTGGTAACCGCTGGGTTATAGTGGCGACCGACTACCTTACTCGCTACGCCGAAACAAAAGCCATCCAGAGAGTCACAGCAGAGGAGGTCGCCCGGTTCTTCATAGAGAACATTGTGCTGAGACACGGTGCGCCATCGATCGTTATAACAGATCGCGGAACCGCATTCACGGCCGCGCTTTTAGATCATGTGTTGGTGCTCAGCGGTACTATTAATCGCAAGTCGACAGCTTACCATTCACAAACCAACGGGTTGACCGAGCGACCTAACAAAACTCTAGAAGACATGCTTTCAATGTATGATGACGTCGAACACAAAACCTGGGACGAGATTTTCTCTTACATAACGTTTGCATACAATACTGGGAAACAAGAAACCACACGGATGACCCCATTCAGTCTTGTTCATGGACGAGAAGTAAGAACGATGTTAGACGCGATGCTGCCTCACGAATGCGATGACAACGAAACGAGTGCTGACGCGTTTACTCAACGCGCAGAGGAAGCCAGGCAGCTAGCACGTCTGCGAATATACCAACAGCAAGAGTACGACGCAGGCCGCTATAACCAACGTCATACACCTGTAACGTACGAAACTGCGGACAGGGTATGGGTGTGGACGCCTGCCGAAGACGGGGATTATCCGAAAAATTGCTCAGAAGGTACTTCGGACCTTATCGAGTGCTGCGACGACTAAGTGACGTTACCTATGAAGTCGTCCCGGATAACCCAAACTGTTCAAGGCGTCACTAGCACCGACCTGAGCTTGTGCACGTAGTGCGCATTAAGCCATACGTCAGCGAGTGACCCTGCGAGGCACCGTCGCTTCTACAAAGTGACTTCATGCGCAAATTACTGTCTCAGCTATAGCTTCTGGGCGATGCTCTTTTAAGGGGAGGCAAATGCCGCGCCCGAAACAAAGAACGAAGACGATGTGCGCGCCAACAGCTCGTGAAAAGGGGGACTGAAGAAGACGACGTGCTTTTCTTTTGCTCGCCTGCTCTTGGCTCCTGCATAAAAACACACGCCATCGGTTCTCGGACTCAACGTCTCGGTGCACTGCTTACGTTTAACTGCGACAATGTATATATATATATATATATATATATATATATATATATATATATATATATATATATATATATATATATATATATATATATATATGACAATAGATGCGCTTTCACATAAGAAATGTTTATTTTGCCGACGTTTCGATGGGAACCCCGTCTTTTTCAAGGCATAATAATATTTACACATGTTCCGTGTCTTCTTATAGCCTGTCGAGACAGGAGGGGAGGGGTGAAAAGAAAAATTAACAAAAAGAGAAAGAAAAAATAAACAGCGAAACAGGAGGAGAAATGTTAAATAATTATAGAAAATCTAGGAGAAGAAGCAAGACCGACACGGCGTAATTAGAAAGGGGCAGCTTCTCAACAGAGTAGGGTAGAGGTAGATGAGCAATGCCATCATTGTCAACAATACCTCCCCGCACCCACTCATCACCAAGTGGGCAGTGTGCCACCGTTCTTGTATTTCACCTTTCCGTGAAATCCGCTGACGGCTCGTTCCTCTTTGAAGTTTAAGACAAGTTAATGGGGAGAGCTTAAGCGCTTCGAGTGCGTGCTGGTGGCGTCGGGAGGAATGAAAAAGCCGGTGATTGAGGCGCACCATCGATATTCATTTTATGCAATGGCTCCTTGTCAGTGAAGGAACAGAATGTGCGTTAAAAATTGAAAAAGAAAAAAAAAGAGGGGGGGGGAAGGGACTGTAGGAGATCCGGGACAGTCACCACACAGTTGCGGCTCACTGGCAAGACATGCGCGCATGTATGATAAAGTTAACGAAACCACCTAGATGTCAACTCCTTGTCAGTGAAGGAACAGAATGTGCGTTAGAACTTGAAGAAGAAAAAAAAGAAAAAAAAGAAAAGAAAAGGGGGGGGGGCTGTACGACATCCGGGACCACTTATCTGTGCGTTCCGGCTGTGCTTGATGAGGCAAACCATTTCTATGTTGTCAGATGCATAGGCTAAAGCTTTGTTAGCGGGTAATAGTATTTTCGTAATGAGACCGGACTGATTAGAGAGAAGCGTTTGCGTCTTTTAGCGATCGTAACGCTGAGAGAGTGCGTGGGTGTTCATTTATTCCGTATTTTATCGTGTTAAATTTATAGATAAAGTAACATTCCCGTTGTTCCCGTTCTCTGATTGTTCGAAAGCTGTTTTCTAATAGTGTAACCCTGATGTCGTCAAAGCTGTGGTCTTTTAATGTGCTGTGTTTTGAAAGTGGAAGGCCTGACAGGGATCGTACATGTGCCCGATGGTTGTTGAATCTAATTCTAAACGGAGTGTCTGTCTGGACCACTCATTGCATGTTACATACCCCACATTCCAGGAGGTATATGACGTTGTCTGAGTCACAGTATAGTGCACCTATTATCCTTTGCCTAAAATCCGAGTGGGTGCTTTTCGCCACTGTCGTTGTCTGCATGTGTTTGCATACCTTGTATCTGCTTTTTCCGCAATTTCCGCAAGGGTGACACCGAATTTGAGATTTCACGCCTATCTTTGAATTTATAAATGGTCCTTTATATTTTTCGGCCATCTGTATACCACACAAAAGGGAGAAGTGAAAATTTTGGATAGTCGCACGCTCTGTTCCAATATGTTGAAGTGTTTCCTTAGGACCTTGTTTATGTTCGGTGGGTTGCTCGTGAAAGTTAATAGCAAGTTTTTGTTGCGGTGTTGGTCGGCGTTTTTCTGGTGGTTGAGAAGAATCTGGCGGTCCAAATTTCCAGCTTTGTTGATGGCGTCATCGAAGATAGCTGGCGGGTATTCTTGATTAAGGAGTACTTCGCGCATATGTGTGCTGTTTTTGTGGACGTCCTCTGTGTGGGAGCACAGTCGTCAGAATCTGTGTGCTTGGGAATAGGGAATGCTGGTCTTACAGTGTCACGGGTGGCATCTTTTGAAGTGCAGGTATTGTTGCCTGTCCGTAGGTTTTCTGTATACGCTAGCTACCAACGCACCATCGTCCACTCAAAGAGTACACCAAGAAAGTTTATTTCAGTGTTAGAGTAGGAGTGTGTAAAATAAATGCTGGGGTGTACATGGTTGAATGCCTGTATGAATTTGAGGAGCTTGTTTTAAGAATGTGTCAAAAATATGAATATATCATCTAGGTACCGTTTATAGAATAATGGTTTGATATCACAAGATGAAAGAAAATTGGACTCTATGTGGTGCATGAATATGTTAGCGTAGTTTGGGGCCACTCTTGTACTGATTGCCGTGCCGCTGATTTGAAGGTAGTACTGGTTTTTAAATTCAAACCTGTTCAATTCGAGTACAAGTCTTGTGAAGATTTCAATTACTTTTTGCTTGGATGTGCGACAGGGTTGTGTGTGCCATACGATTCAACAAGCGCCCTTACACCATCGTCATGTGGGATATTTGTGTAGAGTGAGCTAACATTCAATGTTACGAGAAATGCACCGTCTGGAATTTGCACCGTCTTTATCATACATTCGCGCATGTCTTCCCAGTGGGCCGCAACTGTGTGGTGACTCTCCCGGATGTCCTACAGTCCCCCCACCCTTTTTTTTTCTTTTTCATTTTTTAACGCACATTCTGTTCCTTCACTGACAAGGAGCCATAGCATATAATGCATATCAATGGTGGCGGCTCAATCACCGGCTTTTTCATTCCTCCCGACGCCACCAGCACGCACTCGTAGCGCTTAAGCTTTCCCCATTAACTTGTCTTAAACTTAAAAGAGGAACGAGCCGCCAGCGGATTACACGGAAATGTGAAATACAATAACGGTGGCACACTGCCTACTTGGGGAAGAGTGGGTGCGCGGGATGTATTGTTGATAATGATGGCATTGCTCATCTACTTCTGCCCTACTCTGTTGAGATGCTGCCCCTTTCTAATTACGCCGTATCGGTCTTGCTTCTTCTCCTAGATTTTCTATAATTATTTAATATTTCTCCTCCTGTTTTGCTGTTTCTTTTTTCTTTCTCTTTTTTTAAATTTTTGTTTTGACCCCTTCCCTCCTGTCTCGACAGGCTATAAGAAGACACGGAACATGTGTAAATATTATTATGCCTTGAAAAAAACGGGGTTCCCGTCGAAACGTCGGCAGAATAAACAGTTGTTATGTGAAAGCGCATCTACTTTCATATTTATAACCTTGCGGCAACCGAAGTTATTCTTATATATATATATATATATATATATATATATATATATATATATATATATATATATATATATATATATATATATATATATATATATATATATATATATATATATATATATATATAAGGGAAAGAAGTGTATGTAGGTTCGATTCCTGCTCACGGCTGGTTATTTTTTCACCCACTTTTCTTTGTTCTTATTTTACATTCCATTGGTTCTAATAACTTCCCCTATACATTCCTTGACATTGCTTTCTGTTAGATCTCATTAATATTGTGTCAAAACACGGAAGAGCCCTTAGGTATACACTTTTTTCCCTTATTCATTAACGAGGGTCTCGTACTGGCAGACTTGGTGTCATTAGGTTGTATACGAGGAACTATTGATCAGCTGCCCGCTCGTAATAAGTTCACGTGCTACGTGACGCCACACATGCGCATAAAAGAGTGTTTCACACTGGTCG
The DNA here is from genome assembly GCF_043290135.1 of Rhipicephalus microplus. Classification (NCBI taxonomy): domain Eukaryota; kingdom Metazoa; phylum Arthropoda; class Arachnida; order Ixodida; family Ixodidae; genus Rhipicephalus; species Rhipicephalus microplus. The sequence goes on from NC_134702.1 coordinate 230,363,746, forward strand.
CTTGGCTTATAGATGGCACTGACTGACACTCCTACTTCTAAATTCACATATAAACCCAGAAAAGTGGATGGAGGGAAGGCCGCTGTGATAGCTCAGTGGTAAGAACATCGAACGCGTTAATCGAAGGTCGTAGATTCGATTCCTGTTCACGGCTGGTTATTTTTTCACCCACTTTTCTTTCTTCTTATTTTACATTCCATTTGTTCTAATAACTTCCCCTATACATTCCTTGGCATTACTGTCTGTTAGATCTCTCTCTCTCTCTCTCTCTCTCTCTATATATATATATATATATATATATATATATATATATATATATATATATATATATATATTTCCTACACTTTCATCTGTTCGTCCCTTTACAGTGACTTGGCTATAGAAGGGCACACCGAGCTATTTTCGCCCCTAGCAGCATAACGCACAACAAGGAAGGCACAAAATGAAGACACATGAGTGGACATGGTATCATGTAAAATTAAGAAAAATGTACATTGTAAATATTAACCACCACTTCTTATAAGAAAAGAACTGAACACTGTGCAAGCAACGTTTCACGCAGCAAAGAGACGCTTGACAAAGTGGAATATTGTTGATTATCTTTTTCAATCGACAAAAAGATAAACCTACGTATCGATCAGCAGTCTTTAGTATAATAACACTCGTCATGGCTTCTGAAATATTCGTGCGCGTTCTTCCAGCGGAAGACCTAAGTACCGAAAACTTGGTGTGTTACCTTGCCTGAACTTGCTTGTTTCTAAAAAGCGCACATGTCTTACAGAGAACTCCCTCCTGACATTGGACTACACCACCCAGTAAAACATTTCTAGCGAAAGATATTAGAACTTTATTAGCGCTTCCTAATTGAGGGAAAGGTGCAGTTAGCACTTCATTTTTATGGCGTCATTACCCAACGTCGTCTAGTATCATCGTGTGGCAACTCCTAGCGTCTTGGCCGATTAAACAGGTAAAGACCAATGTAATTGTTAGAAATCGTGGTTTCTATGCATGTATCATTCTTGAATCCGTTATTACAAGTTCTTTTGGCATGTGAGTCGTATTCAGGCAGTGCAGAACTGTAGTTGGGAACCGTTTATTTTGCTGCTGTAGCCTTTTCACCATTTGTCAAATGTGCACTTAAGGCAACCGTCTCCTTTCAAGAAATATTCACCGAACTTCACCTTACGGCGTTTAATCGCGGCCATCGAATGTCACAGAAAGGTGTTCATTGACACAGAACACGAACAATCCACCAATTCTCGTATAGGCAGCGTATTTCAAAGAGTTGGCTTCGCACCGCTAGTAAGCAACGTGCTCAGAAACGTTCGGGCAGTGTCACTGATTGCGATAAAAGAGAACTTCAGCGAGAACACATGTCGGCTGGTAAAAATCCGCCTTAAACACTAGCGCTCTTTTCTCCCATGGCGGAAAGATTAGCGGTTACTCATTTCATCTACTTTCATTCAGGTGTCGGGAAGGTAGCGCTTGCCCAGTATCTTACTCTGCGTCCGAAACGTCTCGCTTTTGTGAATGCGCCTCTGCAGAAGGCTGGTAGTAACGCGCTGTTGCATTAGAATACCCTACCACAAACGTGAATAAACGCGAAGGATTTGATGCCAGCAGTGACGTTCCAGCGACTCGCATCGAAATGCCCAAAACACAGAACCGACAGGCACAGATGGTGCACACTACAGCGTTAGCAAACTCGTGCTGCATTCGCTGGCAGTTCTCATAGGAGTTCCGGCGTTCTCAGAAATTTATTATGGTGCACTATGCTCTAGAGAAGACCGAAGTTTATTCCTTCATCACTAGTGACCCGATAACTCGACACAAGATTTTGTGTGGCACGAGGCTGCTCTTGTTCGCGCCGGAACGTGCTGCAAATATGAATGCACGTACTACTTAGAACAGTGTATACACAGTCTACCTATGCTACACAGTGGAATATTCTAGACAGTTCTGAATCTGTTGACGTAAATTTAGTGAAACTTACGGCTGCAGGCTTGCAAACAATAGAAGATACCTTGCCACGAATAGCGATGTCTTCGCCAATTGGTCGGGTCAACGCAACGATGCCCTTTTCAAGACTACTTCATTAACTTGTGCGACGACAGGCCGTTGCTCCGAACGGTCCCTGTAGCTGAATTTTGCTCTATTTCACTGCGCCTACTTCACCTTCACTTACTATCTTCACAAGCATACACATGGGAACGGGAGGGGGAATGTCTTGACTTTGATATACACGTACACAACCTGCTCAAATTACCACTGATAGTCACGTCACAGAGGAAATCCATGTGGACTCCTGGGGAAGCACGCCCCCAGCTTGGAGACGAATGGAACGTAAATACTGGTTATCGGCTGGCAGTAGGTCGGCTACCTCGCGCAAAAAAAGTCGAAATTTCTTGTCCTCCTAACGGCTGGCCGACTGAATGGCCTCCTTCTGGCAAGCAAGCGAGGCGCTGCCCCCTGTCTTGGTGCTTGCCTGTCCACGCTGCTGCATGGAGGCTGGGCGGTAGGTAGCAAGGCTCCTGAGTTTCATGGCAGGAGCACCGAGTTCTGCATCGTAAATTAGGGTGCCAGAAAGATTGGCTCGAAGTGTACCGGAACTAGCGGATCCAGCTCTGCAGGGCCCTGCCCACAGGACCACCTGCGCCTCATGATATGACAAGTGCGTGGGACCTGACGCCTTTATAAAGCCACATGTCGCTCTCTCTGCCAGAGCTGGCAGTCAGCCGAGCCGGCAGGATGGGGTCCCCCACAATGCGAGCATTGGACCCTGCTCGGAAAGCTGGAGCCCACTTGGTATTGGCCATCACACAGTAGGCACTGCATGGGTGTCTGACGTGTGGCAGTAGCACCCACAGTGTAGGCACTACAGAGACCGAGGTCAGCAAGACCGCACCCCAAAGAACTTCTTGAAGAGGTAAACTATTATAGAGGGAGTAAAAGCGACAAAACGCACCGCCAGGAGCATCTTCTAGAGCACTGTAATAATACTTCTGCACGCAGTATGCCATCGTATGGTCGCTCCTATAGACATTGGCTTGTCTATGATGCTGGTGTATTGCTAAAACTTGCCACAGCATGCGGAAGCCTTGCGTAGAAAAGGTGGAGCAAGCAAAGAAAACACGATCAAACGCGCTCCACGTCCGCGCTGCGCGACTGCGGCGCAACGCGAGCAACGGCCGCGAACCGATCCCTCGGAAACCGAAGCTGAACCAGCATGCGGAAACGGCAGCAATTCTTTTGTCTGACGCCAGACGCCACCAGCATGATTAGGCCTTCCGGCGATCTGAATTTATCTAGTCACGTCAAGGAGCGGAGCGGCACCTACAAAATAAGCTCTGTAGAAATTGGCGGATAACCGTATAGTTACTGTGTATTCTCCCTATACAATATCTCTAGAAGAGCTAGAAGACAACACACTGGCGCACCACCTCGTAGATATGGGCAAAAGTACGCGGCATCGCCACATTAGTTGCAGTATTCGGTGGCTTTTATGCGACCTGCTACGGCAAAAATTAGAAATGTATTCAAGAAACGTTCAGCGGTTCTCTGGTGGCTGCATCAACTGCAAAATGTGTGGTGCAACAGTGAACACGCTGCTCGCTTCAACAATGTGGCATCATTGCTGAATTCAGCATTATATCAAGATAAATGCGACGTATTGGTTTGTTTTTTAGAAGTACAGGTGGTGTTACAATCAGCACAACTCCGCGCTTTTGGCCAATGGGTGGCCGAGGTTATCTTACACAAACCGTGTAGGGGTCAGGAAACTCCGATGAATAAAGAATCGCCGCATCAGGTACTAAGGCACAGCACACGCTAAGTAGGTTGCGGTTCGCATCACTCCATGCGAAATGGTAACAAAAAGAATGATTTTAGGTCGTCTCCTTGTGGATACTTTCGCGACGCGTTTAGACACGTAAAGGGTTCGGCTACAGGAAAATAAAAGCGCGCATGGCAATATGAAGAAATATTATTGACATATTTACATCCGCTCATGTGCTGCAGCGGGGAAGTAGCGCCGGAAAGAGGGCGTTAGGAGAGAAACCAAGTAACGTAGCAAGCAATTGAACTCAGTCAAGTTCTATGACTATCGCAACTGTTGGGCGAACGCGCCCCTCTGCTCGTGCCGAGAATTTTTGTAAGCGCACTGCCTCTCGGGTGTTCTCAAAGAGAACATTTTGGCCATGCTTACCACGCATGATAAAGTTTTCTGCACAGCCTCCGGTATCGGCCCACTGTTCCAAATGCCATTATGATCGGCACACATTTCACCGATAATTGATGTCGATTGCATGATTTTATGAGTGACGTCTTTTGATGTTATCACGTGAGGTCATCCCTTTTTGGTAAGAGATCACGGCAATTTTCATGTTCATGGACTGGCGCGGATGGAATCTGCAAATCAAGGAACAAACTGCTATTGGTCCGAAGGTCCTGGTTTTGATCTCGGCCATGGCGATCGCGTGTAGAAGGAATCAATTTGTTAGAGGGCCGTGTTTTGCGTTGCCACTGCACGTTAAAGAAAATGAGCAGTCATAATATTCGCAGCGTTTCCACATAGCATGCCTCGCAAGTGTATTGTGCTGTTAGCGCGTAAAACCTCACATTTTCTGCTATTTCATTCTTTTTACAGCTTGCAGGAGCGGTGATCACGTACACCGTCATTCTCGTTCAAACCAGTGAGTCTGTGAAGAAAAGCCGACTGAACTTGTGAAGACGACAATTTTCGACACTACACCACGTCACCTGAAACACTAAGACAACGATAAGCAGCGTCTCTGACGACGTCATGCCGTTGTGGCTTCTGTGAAAAATTTTGTCATTATATTTGTTCCTATTTGTTTGATTCGTGTGGAATAAAGACCGAACGTTCTATTTAGTCTGATACTGCATCACGAGGAGACACTTCGCATCTGAAGATTGAATATTGACAGAGATGAGAAATCGAATGAAATAATCGGACAGTGGCAAAACAATTGGCGGTTCCCACGCAATGTGGCAGTCGCAAGAGATTCGGCAAGGCACTGCAGATCTCGCATAGTTTGCCTTTAAGATGAACGCCTTTATTGCAGACAATGTAGCTCACTATCGGATGTTTAGTAACTCTTATAAAAAGGAAAAGAAGATAAAAGTGAGCCCCGTAACTGTCTGCATCACAGTGCAACACCTCAACAGTAGCTCACGAGGGATGGGTATAAGGAATTAAAAGGAATAGGGAGGAATAAAAAAGATAGAGATAGAGATAGGAGCAGGGACAGAGAGACTCACGTACGAAAATGAGGAGGAGATACGAAAGATGGACAAGGTCGCTGAATACCGAGGACGGGGCACCACTCAGCGAGAGCTCTTGGCGCCGTTATGAGATGGTGGAGGGCGAGCCAGTAGGCCAGCGCTGCGCTGTCGTCAGAGTTTGCGGGGGCGCAACCGGTCAGCACAAAATCCAGCGAGCGAGTCCCACTATCACATGTTTATTATCCGTACATGTATTTAAATTCTAGTATATACCAGACTCAGAGAAAGTATATTTTGGTGTAAGCAGTGCATGACCTGTCATTTTTTTTTACTCATGCACTCACGTCACGCCATATTGACTTTCGTACGTATCAAGGAGATGGAATCAACGCAAGCACTTGAGGTCTGTTATGTTAATCTTGACATGCATAACATGCATGTGGTCACTCGCATATTAATGCCTGTCGATCGTGTCTGTCATGCAGTGACGTTACGCATTACCGATTTTTGTGTATTGAAGCTAATTATTGATATTTGGCGTTTAAAGAGACAAAAAAGTAACGTACAAAGTTACATCAGAATGAAAGTTCAATGTATGAGAAATTTTAAAGCGACAATATTATCAACAGTGCCCTACTTACCGAGAAATTAAGGTAAATGCACAAGAACAAATGCGCCAGAGTAGAAAATTATCAAAATGATCTTTATGACATTAGATGAGCCGCCTACAATTCATCACTAGTAATCGATCTACCTGCACTAAATAAATAACTTTCCGTGCATCAAGAGACAATAAAACGGCGCTTGATCGTTTCTGTTTGAATAATGAAAAAAAAAAACACCGGACATTATTAACTGGGAATAGCACGAGTGGTTCACATTTAATTTTTGCGTAGTAAAACTGGAGAGGTCGTGCTTTTTAGTGGGGTCCAGTCGAACCAAAACACGTCTGCCATCTCGGAGCCAATGGCAGGAAATTGATTACTGGACGTTGTCGCTGCTGTGGTTTTCGCTGCTTTCAGTCTGCCGCTACAAGCGCAGTAAAGTAGGGCAATGTTGTGCACGGCAACAGTGACGTGAGTCTGTCCGCTTATTGAGACGGGTAATTTGGAGTGTGTTAATCCAATGCGGACCACAAAAATGTGATTTTATTTCAAAACAAGCCCTTCATAGGAACGAAAGTAACACTACGAGGTTTCTGGACTGCTATTTCAACAATCAACATCGACCTAATAGTTGCATATAGTGCCTTTTTAACGGCCCAAAACCGCCATATGATTACGAGAGACGCCTTAGTGGAGGGCTCCAGAAATTACGACCACCTGGGGTTCTTAACGTGTACCCAAATCTGTGGACATGGGCCTACAGAATTATCGCCTCCATCGAAAATGCAGCTGCCGCAGCCGGGATTCTATACCGCGACCAGCGGGTCAGCAGCCGAGTGCCTTAGCCCCTTGACGACCACAGCGGGGGCTGTATTGAAAGCTAGAAAAACGGCCTCAAGCGGACCAGCATTGAGGCATCACCCGGAAACATAACCAAGAAAGCACATATGCGGGAATAAAGTTTTATAAAAGTTGTACCCGACCTGTCCTCTCATTTTGTGATTGTGTCTTTTTTGGGTTCAAAATTCCCGCCAACTATGCACCATCTCGTCGAATTTCAAGTTAGAGCAGAAAGACGTAGTTGGCAGATAGATAGATAGATACTAAGACCACATATTTGGTGTTCTAACCTTAGAGAAAGACACTATATAAACAGCGGCCACTCGAGCCTTTTCACGGCCCAGCAGGAATTGGTATGATCAACCGCTCGATGGCGTACCTATGCTCACTTTTACTTTTTTTCAAGGCATATAAGAGCCACCTCGGAAGGACATTAGGAACTTAATATTGGCAGCAAATTTATTCAAAGGGAAAAATTTATTGATTTGTGCATTTTTGGATATCCGCTCTACATCATGTCCCGCGGAGGACATCTAATGCTTTGCTACAAAAATCTGTAAAATCTGACTGGAAAGTGTTGTCTTTCTGCATTTGTTTTGCGCAAAGGGGGCGAAATAATATAGTTTATATGCACTGCACTTTTATTAACAATGCCGAAGCATGGGCGTGTAGCCTAGTGATAAAGACACTCGCTTTCGGTGCATGAGAGTACTGGATGAAATCCCAGCAACAGAAGAAAACATTTTGTTATTTTACTTATGTTGAATACATTATCGGGTCTGACCAGGCACTCGTAGCGCTAAAAGCAGCGAAGTAGCTCGGCCGCAGGGCTCCTACCGGACTGTTTGCTCTTTACGTAAGTACGTTTCTCTCTGCCTTTAGAACTATACGTAAGTATGAACTTTACGTATGCTTCTCTCTAACCCTTTAGAACTAGCTGCCCTCTTCTTCAAAGGGTGGGAAATAGTGTGACCACTGACTGCAGTGTGTATACTTCATCGTCATCTGTATAACCAGACCATTGAAATAATCATCATCGTCTCTAACGTCTCTAACGCGGGCTGGGCCCCTTTTGCTCTCACGCGTCTGGATATAAAATATAACTTGGGGTGCTATGCAGGATGGCCCGTGCTTCTCGGGCTGACGAGTTCGTTCCGAGCTCGTTCTGCGGCAGCCATGGCATGAAGACAGTGCGGAGCACGTGATAGCAGCGTTGTAAAAAATGGCTACAATAACGCGAGGCGTTGGAAACGCATGCGGGACATTTGCGGCGTTTATTAAAGCAACACCACGTGCGAACGCGTGAGCGCCGCCACTCAGTCAACACTTTAACAGCGCTGCAGGGACGTCAGTGTGATTGCCGCACTATCTTTTCGCCAGCTCAGCACGCGCCTCCCAAAGGCGCGTTCGTGGGCGCAAGTCCTCTTTTGGATGGGTTCTTTTGTTTCAGCTGCAGCATGGCGGCAACGCGGCTGTGATTGGATTCATCGTAAGCACGGTGAAATTGAATGTGACACATCCTAGCGCGTGGTGATATCACTTTTAGTTCTGCGTGCGCGTGTGCTTAGTCTGCGCGATGAGAGATTAGGGAGTTTTAGAATACCGTTTGCAAGCGCTGCGGGCGTTGCAGGCGTAGCGGGCGCGATATGAGTTTTAGAATAGCGTTTGCCCTGCTGCGAACCGGAACACATGATCGAAGCGACACCGTGGCCTCGAAACCAGCGCTTGAGGGCCACATTTCCGCACGCAATTTCGGATTTTTTGCGTGCGGTCTGCGAACGCGAGCGCCGGCTCGCGTTACGAGGCATGCGCGGTGGCAGCGACCGCACCGCAAGGGCTCGCGGTGCGCAATTCTAAAACTGCCTATTAATTGTGCCACCCTACGTGAGTACTGCTCCTCGGCAAAAGCAAACGCTGTGGGCGTACGTGGTCTTTGCCGCGGGCGTTTGTCAAGAAACCGATTGACGCGTGAACTCGAATACAAACTCGTTGAATCTGAGAAGGCCCCATTTCATCTCTTGACTGTGATGGTGCCGGGGTGACTGTTAAGCGTTTGATGATGTGAACGCTACGCGGCAGCTTCTTTCCAGAAAAAAATATTTTGGTGATTTTACACTACCTGGGCAAGGCTGTAGCCATAGAGGAGCTTGTGATAGACTAGCTTCTTGCAGGTTTTTACAGTGATTGATTGATTTATATATGAGGCTTATAGGATTCATTTATATGGGATTGTGAGAGACGCAGTGCAGGGTTCCGGAAATTTCAACCACTTGAGGCTCTTCAACTAGCAACCTCGTTTGAGCACTGGGCCTGTAACATTTTAGCCTCCATCGAAATTGCAGCCGCCGCTGCCACGCTTCAATCCCGCAACCGGCGGTTCAGCAGCCGAGTACCCCAGCGACTTGACCACCGCGGCAGGCCCAGGTTTCCATGTTAGTCGTCTACTCATGTGCGTGGTCGGCTTCGAAGTTAAGATTGCAACCGTTCTGTCCTAATTTTGATTGCACTAATTGACTGAAGCTTAAGGACCATTACACTAAGCTGTCTTCATTGATAAGGCTTCAATTAAAAGGCAATTGTCTCGGGCACATTTAGGAAGGCTATGATCAGTATGGAGCTAATAAACATTCTCCTTATTAGCAGGATACTAATTGTTGAGGTATTAGTAAAAGCTAATTAGCATGGTTTTACTTATTGTAGTCATAACTAACGTCGCGTTAATTTGCATAGTTTAGTTGGCTCATGAACTAATAGTTACCCCGGTTATAGCTTTACATGGCTTCATCAGCACGGTCTTCTTTAAGTGTGGCGTAATCACCTCAGATTAAACATGATTTGGCGTAATTAGCTTGGTCATTGCATGTCGTTGCCTAACTATAGCAAAGTGTACTGTCCAGCCCAATAGCTAATTAGCTGGCCACACCGGCTCGGGGGATAGCGGGCAAGGAAAAGAAAGACGACGCGCCCCGGCTGAGCAGCGCGCTAGAATGTGCAGACTGACAATAATGATTAACACATGGCCTCAGGTTTAGTGGCAGTCAGGATTTTGTAAGACGCTCAAGCGGTACTGAACGCAGAGGCCACCGTGCTTATTATTCTAAAACTTACTTAGTGCAGGCATTAAAAGCTACAAAGTATATTTGAATACCCCGTGCCACTAAAAATATCATCACGAAAAGGTTTTGACAACTTGATTGCATGGGTGCACTTCTGCACTCAGTTGAACGACAAACAAATGAAATAAACATGCCTCTGGTTTTAAAACACCGCCCAACTTAGTCGACCGTCATTGAAGCGATAACTGATTCCATATTAACCAATGAAACCCAGCCTGCAGAAAGGTAGATTTGAATTTGGTATTGTTGGCTCATTCATAAGGGGGTGTCACCAGAGCTCGGGAACATACTGAGTTTAGCGAAACTCGGGTGAAACTCAAGAAATCCTGCATAGCGTGCTGGTTGCGTTAATAGTTGACAAGTTGGCACTGCGCCAACTTGAAACATTTTTCAACTCAATGCATAGCTTGTCAACGAAAAACTAAATGCTTTTGTCAGAAGTAAATGTGGTCGTGTAAGGAGCCTGCAAGATGGAATTAGTGAAGGACAGACACTTAAAAAAATTATTGTTATAGATAAAAAATAGCAGCCTTCCTGAAATAGATCCTTGAAGTTCATTATTATAGTACACACTTTTCTAGAATACGCATTAGAAATCGACGCAAATTGAACGCGGTTATGTAGGTAGCTTTTTAGTAGCGCGAAAACAGGACCACATACACCGATCGCTTCAACTTTAGTGAAAAGAATACTATGATATAAACTGTCGGATGTATTTGTTAGATTGATGAATACTAATCCTGAAAATAAACCTTTGTCACTGACTTTGTTTTTGTTTATCGGTTAGAATAATGAGTGCCGCATCAGTAAAGAAACGACTGTGAAAGTTGTACTGACAAGGGGACAGAATATTAAATTTATTAATGTAATTTGATAGGCGTACTCTATTTAACTTCTCGAGAACTTTACCAAAAAAAGGGCAGGATGTAATTGAGCCGGTAATTATTATTCATTGTGCTATTACGTTTTTTTAACCTCGTTTAAGCTCATTTAGAAACACGCGAGTCTTGATTGTCAAACTCCCAATAAAACACAAAACATCGAGAATGAGGTGCGAAATTAATTTGATATGAGCACGCCGGACTTCATCAAATCCAGCACTGGCGGGTTTGAGGTGTTTTATGACAGAATTGATTTATTCAGGAGTGGTGGAAAAGATAAAAAAAACAGTGAGGGAGACGTCTGAGTGGTGTGATTTGAGTGGGAGAGGGAGCGTCAAAACGTTTGATTGATTGATATGTGGGGTTTAACATCCCAAAACCACTATATGATTATGAGAGACGCCGTAGTGGAAGGCTCCGGAAATTTAGACCACCTGGGGTTCTTTAACGTGCACCCAAATCTGAGCACACGGGCCTACAACATTTCCGCCTCCATCGGAAATGCAGCCGCCGCAGCCGGGATTCGAACCCACGCCCTGCGGGTCAGCAGCCGAGTACCTTAGCCACTAGACCACCGCTGCGGGGCGAGCGTCAAAACATCAAAACTAATAAAGTAAGAACGAAAAACGTCAGCTATGTCGATAGGTGAGTTATATTCTATGTTGTCGATTATAATTCTAGATCTTTGAAGTTGAGAATTCCTGTTTAGAAAGCAGTTTACAATGTCCCATCTTAGTTTAGCATTATTACCGGTTTACAATATTTTGTCACAAAAAAATGAATATCTTGTGGTGTTTATTGTTGGTTTACAGCCTTACGTGTGTTTTTGTAGCGGTTAATTAATTACCTTAGAATGAAGTGGCTAACGTTTGTTTTTTGAAGAGGTTATTGCACTTACGTAGGTGTTAATAGCTTTTGAAGCGTTCATTGAGTATAGAAAAACACTACAATTTTTTAGATTTTTTTGCAAGTGAGTTTTTCAATATGTGATATATAAAAAAATAAAAAAAAACATTTTCTAGGGATTTTTACAAAATTTAACCTTGGTTCAATTTAAGTCAGCTATGGCGGTTGTGAAACTCTCTTTATGCAGTACATATTTAGAGTGAAAAAGAGTACAAGGAGCTTGCCCGTGCGAAACCTGCTGGAGTGTTCTTGGCTGAGGATTGAGTGGTTTTAACTGTCTGTCTTAGAGTCTGATTCTCTAGTTTATCTGTTTCTTAGTCTAACCATATCTCTAGTGCTCATGTCGACTACTTCTCCTGGCCAGGCGCGATCCGCCTGGTCAGCGTCCCTGCCGTCTAATGAATTGCCGCTAGACTCCTTTTTTCGCAGTGGCATAGACAGCATTCCCGTGGCACTAATTTCCATACCATCACAGATTTACGCCCATTTGGGCGAGGAAATATCGTGTTTAGGTCGCCGGATCAGACCTGCGTGCAGGATCTCAAATGCACCTCGTTTGCTGCTACCTCGGTGAGTGCTTTCATTCTGCCTCACCTTGCATGTACCAAAGGCCTTGTACGGGGAGTCGACTCCAAGCTGAGTCCGGCTGAGACCCTTGACAGGCTCTCTGGAGCAGGTGTAATTTCTATTTACCGGTGTAATCGCCTAGTCGACAAAGAGAGGGTAGCAACCGAATCTGTCATCGCGACATTTGTGGGCACAAATGCCCGTCAGAAATAAAATTATGGCCATTGATCTTTCGAGTAGAACCCCTTGCTTCCCGCCCAATTCAGTGCAAAAACTGCTGGAGATTCGGCCACAGTGCATGAGGATGTAAATCTAACGTTCGTTGTAGCACCTGCAGAGAGAGCCATCCTTCAAGAAAGTGTACTGCAACAGCGGAAAAGTGTTGTCTCTTTGGGGAGAGTGACTGCGCCAACAACTCTGACTGTTCCGCTCGTTTCCAGGAGGTGTAAATCCTAGAAGTTATTGACCACCGGTGCTGTTCTCGAAGGGAAGCCATTGTCATAGTTAGATACAGGGCTTTTGGATCCTCTGGCATTACAGTGCACTACACTTTCAGTATGGACTCAAACATGTCGCAGGCTATTGATACTGCTGTGGAAGAGGCAGTGAATAAGGCAATGAATAAACTTATATCTAACCTTTCCGACTGTTTGGTGCAAACTCTTTCAAGTCATATTAGGCAAGCAGTACAGGCTGGTACAGAACCTGCAGTATCGGACATTACCAGCGATGCCACTCAGCTATGCAGTGTAGTGTTGGACGAACTTTCTGCATCTGCAGGCAAGGCTAAGCAGTCAGGAACACAGGTGCACTTGGACCGACATACGCCTCAGCCGAGCACATGTGTTGCTACAGATATAGACCTCGATATACGAACTAATAAACATACCAGATCCACTATCTTCACCGATATCAAGTCCAAATCTAAACGGAATGAATCAGCTATTTCGCGCGAAGATGCTAACAAGGGTGCGACATGCGCCTGTGCGGTGCGCCCAACACCATATGTCAGTTGAGGGTACTACAGTGGAACTGCTGTTCTATAGTCTCAGCCTCAACCGACTTCCATTACTTTTGCAATAATTTTAATCTTGATATTATGATTCTCCAAGAAACTTGGCTCACACCAGATAAAAATTTCCATCTTGCAGATTTTCGTTCTTTTCGATTAGATCTCCCATCACGTGGTGGTGGTTTAATGATCCTTGTATGAAGTAAATTATGCCTTAGGGCGAAAATTTCTTTCAGAATGTTAGACTCGGATTGTGAAATAGTAGCGTTAGACTTGTGTTTTCCCGGATACCACCCTTTTTCAACTATAAATAGTTACCCCCCTCTGGTGAGCAAAGTACGCGTTATCTTGACAGTGTTTTGGTAGCATGTAGAAAGAGAATTGTACTTACAGGAAAATTTAGTTCACATCGTTTGTCTTGGGGTATAAGGACAGATTCTTGTGGTAGGCGACTGTGGGAAAGGACTATTGATCAGAATCTCTTGTGTCTGAATAAATGTCATGTATCATTTGTCCGAGGTCAGACGTGCTCAGTATTGGATTTAACGTTTTGCTCCAATGAAATCAAGGTTTTGTCATAAGCTGTTCTGGATTCGGCAACTAACAGCGACCATCTTCCTGTAGTTTTTGACATTACTTGTCCAACAATAACTTTAAATCAGCCAAAACCCACGTACATCAACCGTAGCAAAGTTCAAGTCGGCCTCCGTTCTGCCATTTCCAAGCTTGGAAATGCCAGTACTAAGGAGATTGCATCTACGATTGGTTCAATGCTGGAGGGATTTAGAAAAAATTCCGAATTTTCTATTGCATCTAATAAACGATCTTCCTCTCATTGGTGGATCGATGAGTGTACCCGCGATTATAGAAGACGAAAAGCCGCTTGGAAAAAACTTCTTCATAATCAGAGCCCAAGAAACTTGAAGGACTATCAATTCCTTGCTGGCGTATTTAAGCGTACAGTGAACCGCACGAAAGAAGAATACCATAGTAGACATTTTGATTATATTTCTAAATAAAAAAATAAGCGTGCTTAGTTCGCTTATCTTCGGACAAAAAAGTACTGCCAGCCCCTTTAACGTTGCAGTCATGTGTCTTGACGCCGCAAGAAATGAACCCCTCTCTAGAAGACATAGCGAAAGGTCCAGAACGCCGCTTCACTGCTAATCTTTCGGCTATTCGGTCCATCATGGTAAACTCGCATGAATTTCCAGAAGTTTCTTTAGCTGAATGGATTCAGACAGTATTATGCTTACCGAGGACAGCTCCCGGACAAGATGGAATTACGAACTCTATGTTATAATGTTTACTCCAGGAATCACCTAATCTTTTGCTAGGACTAGTGAATTATTCGTTAGGGAACGCATGGGTACCTCCAGAATGGAAACTTGCCAAAATTGTGTTGTTGCTAAAGAATGAAAATGAAGCATACATGTTGGATAACATGTTGGATAACACTGACATCAAAATTTGTGAAATTGGTTGAGAGAATTATCAATATACGAATTAATGAACTTATTATCATGAGGTCAATTCTAAGCCCCTGTCAAATTGGGTTCAGGGCTAGTTGTTCAATTTGGGATGCCCATGTTGATTTAGAAAGTCGGCTTCAATTAGCTCGGCTACATAAAAAAATATGCAGTTTTAGTTACCTTATACATCGCTAAAGCATATGATACCGTGGAGCACTGTATCTTGATAGATCGATTAGAATACCTTGGTTTTCCATCATATATAGTAGCGTGGGTTCACAATTTGTTTGCAGACAGGAAATTTTATTGTTTTAAAGATGGGCTCTCATCATCTACTCATACCCAAACGAGGGGAGTACGGCAAGGCTCAGTGCTTTCCCTGGTGCTATTTAATTTACTAATGAGCACGATTCCACGTAAACAGGATATAACAACTTATGTTTATGCAGACGATATCGCATTTTTTGCTTGGCAGATAGCATTCATACCCTATGTGAACGGCTGCAGACTTACCCTAATTGATTGGAGAGCTGGCTCGATGGCAACTGCTTTCTACTTAATCCGAGTAAATGTGCCCTCCTTGTTTTCCCGCTGCAACATCATGTGAACATCTCTCTGTCTTACCATTATGAGTATATACCACAGGTGGAATCTGTTGAATACCTTGGAGTAATTTATCACACATCGCTTAACTGGCGACCTCATATCGAATATATCGCCGGGAAAGGTGTGCGGGCCATTGGCATATTACGTGGGCTAAGCAACTACCGCATAGGTATGAGAAAAGACACATTATTATTGATATATCGCATGTATGTTCGTCCCATTTCGGAATTCAGTTTTGTACTTTTCTCTGGAGTTCCAACCTACAAGTTGCCGCCTCTAATTTTTCTTGAAAGAGAAGCTTTGCGCTTATGCCTTGGCTTTCCCAAAACTGTTGCTAACAAAGTGTTGTATCTCGAATCGAGGGTCCCTGCAATTTTCAGTAGAATTCGCCTCCTGACTGTTCAGACATTCTTAAGAATTTATGAGTCCCCATTACGACAGACAGAAACAGCCTTTATTTCCACCACGGAATAATTTTTTGGTGCTAGATGGCCGCGATTTTGCACCCCAAAAGTTATATTTGTTCAAAATTTACTGGAGCCTCTAAACGTATATGCGACATCATGCCGAATCGTGATGATTCAGCCTCTGGTGAAAATTCAATTTGACATTTTTTTCTAATAATGCGAAATGACTTCCCCATAATATTTTGGATGGTTTACTACAAGATCACCTGCGCAGTATTAAAACGAACGTTATTATTGCTACATACGCATCGCAATATAATGAAAAGTCAGGAGTTGGTATTTTCAGCCCGATTTTAGATCGGATTTTTTTCCATTCGACTACCCGATTTCATACCCGTTTTTGTGGTTGAATTTCTGGCACTAGTGCTCACCTTACGCAAGTTAGATACAGCAATTACATCAGCTGTCAAGATAACGGATTCCTTATCTCTCTGTGCGGCACTTTCTGTTGGTGCTGATAATCGCGTAACAAAGGCGTTCCATGCACTAGTACCTGCGCTTTTGAGAAAAGTACGATTAGTTTGGGTCCCTGGACCTAAAGGTTTATTTCTAAATGAAATAGCCGATTCCCTAGCTAAGCCGTCAATCAGCGAACCGATTTTGCCGCCCTGTCCATCATCCGCTTATGTCACTGCTGCTCGATTCCGCAGACGTACGCTTATGGAAGTCTTTACCGGTTCAGCAGTAACAAACTCTACGGAATATCGCCATTTATTATGTCCCTGGCGAAGAGACTTTTGCCGCACTCGTAAACAAGAAGTAGCCGTCACAAAGAAGGCTCCGTTGCCGGGTACCAAATCTAAATTTCTATAAACACAAGTCTGCTCAGACGCCTTCGCCACTGTGCGCGTTCTGTGATGAACTGGAAACAATAGATCATTTCTTTTTGACCTGCAGGCGGTTTAACACATAACGAAAAACCCGTTTAGAAATTCCTTTACTTGGTATTGGTATGGACTGATCTGTGCCTGTCATTTTGTATTTTGGAGCTTCGATTTCTGGTTTCTCTAATGCGACAGTATGCGCGGCCGTCCGGTACTATATTGATGAAACTAATAGGTTGACTAATTAACTAGTTTCACTATCCCAACATGTTCACTTAATTATATGCGTATAAAATCAGATTATTGCTCTGTTTTAAGGATAAATTCGTTTATGTAAATATTTTTATGCATTACATTAAGCACCGCACTTTCCTAGGCTATCAGTAATCTTTTTGTTATACCTCCATTATTCCAAATCTGAACAGTAAGTTTTAAAACCACGCGATTCTTGGCCAATCCCTCATAGGGGGCATGCGCCACTATCAATAGGTGAACAACAACAACAACAACAACAACAACAACAACAACAACAACAACAACAACAACAACAACAACAACAACAACAACGACGACGACGACGACGACGACGACGACGACGACGACGACGACGATGACGACAACAACAACAGCAACAACAACGACGACGACGTGACTGTCGATTGAAGCGTTTCAGCAATGTATAATAATCAGTAATTTCAATGTGCAAAACATTCACCTGCAAAGATGTTAGCGAGTTGGAGAAAACATGAACTATGAGCGTCCCAGCACCACTGGACACTTGCCGTAATGAGATATCAATTAAGGATTCAAATCGATAGCTTTGCAGTAGACTGGTGTAGTTAACAACAACAGGTGAAGTGTAATTAGGTTGGTATGGATATTACCCAGGAATAAGGCAGTTTTATTCTCAAGAGGAACGGTATGCAAGACAATTTCAAGATTAAAAAAAACCTTCGACTGAAGGGTAGGAAGATGGATAAATGCAGCCGAATATAAAATCTTTCTGACCGCAAAATGGAGAGCAATTACGAATTGAGTCTAAAATGATTTGCAATTAGTTACAGGAAAGTGCAAAGCATGCCTTCTCCTATAAGAAATACCAAGAGATATATATATGGTCTCACCATCGTGGCTGCTAGTTCGTTTATCACAGTATTTCGAGTTGTAACTTGGAAAGCACTAGATATTTCTGTTATAAACCTATAATTATGTTTCCGTTATGAATAATTGAAAAAGAGTTGCTATAAAAAGAAAGGAGATTATCGATTTCAGTGAAGTGTTAAAGCAGGCTACTAGCATAAATTGAATGATGAAAATATATTCACTTATGAACGAGCTAACATAGTCTGGTTCTAGAAGAGCATCCCTGTTGATGCAATAAATATGATGCTATGAAAACATTGTGCTAGATTTAGTCTGGTCAAATTAGAGTCTTCGCGAATGCGCAGATCTCGGCTATTCGTTGTCTTTCTAGCTTTACTTTGACAGTTGTCCGTCCAGGGAAACATTCGGTTCTTTTTGTTTTTTAGTGTTAAAGTCTTGGGAAAGAAGGCCTTGTTGCTTGGGGTGAAATGATCATTGATAACGACAGGGGCGTTATAAACGCTAGTGATAACAAGGTCGCTAACACAGAGCTTCACCTTACGTGCTTTATTGATGAAGTCAAAGTTCGTAGTCAGAGTGGAGGAGCAGGCAATAATGATTTTTTCGTATCATTAGAACGTGTGGACATGCAATCCCCAATTTCGAGATCACCAGGCGATATAGAACAGCCAGATTTCTCCTTTACCAATTGCACGATTACACTGCAGTCTTCACCCAGATTTGATTGATTGATATGTGGAGTTTAACGTCCCAAAACCACCATATGATTATGAGAGCCGCCGTAGTGAAGTGCTCCGGAAATTTCGACCACCTGGGGTTCTTTAACGTGCGCCCAAATCTGAGCACACGAGCCTACAACATTTCCGCCTCCATCGGAAATGCAGCCGCTGCAGCTAGGATACGAACCCGCGACCTTCAGTCTTGACCCAGGGAGCAGGGAATGCTCTCGATCTTCACAATGTTCATGCGTGAGTATTGTTCGAGTTCCTCAACTTCGTGGCTGAGAGAGTCATTCTCAGTGTTTAGTTGCTTATTCTCATTTATCAAAGCTACAGTTTTGTTACGCACCTTCTACATTCGAAGAGAATGTTCACCGTGGGTCTTCATTATCATTCATAATTGGTTTACTGAAGACATGTGCTGCAGGCTTACCAGCCGTGTGTTACGAGTTGCTGCTTACGTGACTCCTGTGAGGTCAGGGCACCAAAGAGGCACTCATTCGGCCTTTACTTGAAATTGTTCGTGTAGTGGCAGGCAATCATGAGGAATTATGCCTGAAGTGGATATCAAGAACAAGCTTTTGTAATGGTTTGTAATGGACAACCCACTGGTTACGCTATTTGCACTGTGTGATGACCGGTAGTTTTCTTGATGTTTTAAAACGCTTTATTACTCATGTCAACACGATTCGTTTCCCGACATCTAGCCTGCCTAAGGCAAGTTTGCAAAGAAGTCCCAGGAACTGGCGTGGCTCAGTGGTAGAATACTGGGCTGGCAAGCAGCGGACCCGTGTTCACCGGGTTCGAGCCCCACTGTGTCCTTAGTACAAGTTTTTTTCTTATTTCGTGTATTAATTATCACGGACACCGGCATTGGCAGCGGAAAGACTACGTTGATGAGCGTGATCTGAATTGTGATCTCAAAACAACCTTTTTTGTAAAAAAATGCATGCCTATAGGGTGATGAAAAACCAAGGCTTAATTAACCCTTCATCACACAATGCCAATGGTTTCTTCATTACACAATGGCAGATTGAACTACATTCAGAAAACGCATCTTCAAATACAAAGTTGAAGACGCGCAGGGCGTGGAATATCTAACTTGCCCTGGTATAAGTGAAGTAGGTATCCAAAAGAACTTGTGACCAACAAAACGCGGAAGAGCACGTGGGCATTAAACAAGTGCAAGTAATATCCTAGAAAACTCAGATTGATGCCAATTAGTGAAACCATCAGCGTTCTCGTGCTCTTAGCAAAAACCGCGCTATACTAAACCAACAGCGAAGTAAAGAACAAAACAAAAATAACTAAAAATGCATAATACAAAATTTTCAATAACCTAGCGCCAGAGTGACAATCACGAACTGCGAAAAACTAACTACTTACCTGATTTGTGGGATTGAAAACAAGCTTCGAGGTGAACAAATCACCAAAAACAACAGAAAAAAGCAGGTAAGAGTGAAGACAACAATGCTGGGCAAAAGGGTGTAAAAGGGTGTGTGGTCATCCTTATGGGGAATAAAGGGGCTGCCACAACCATTGATTTCTTAGGAAAATACAGCACCAGGTCCAACAGTTAGTCCCGACAGACCAGCTCAAAGGACTAACATTCAGTCATCACATTTACATCTTAGCGGGTAACCATTTGGTCCACAACTCACCTCAAAGGACTAATATTTAGTCCTCACATTTACACTTTATCAGGCAACCGTGTAAATGTGGCAACCGTAAGCTCCCACATTCACACCTTACCGGGAAACCGTCAGTCCTCACAGTTGCACCTCGCCGGATGAACGGTTGTTCCCCTCAAATACTTATCGAATGAACTTTTTTATATCTAGTTCACATATTGTTTTTATATTTACTCTCCGCCAGGCCTAATACTTTTTTCGCCAATTTATTTGTGCAGTGAGAAACAAATGGTGCGGAAAACAACACGCGAAACGTTATTTACCCATCTGTGTGGCAATGCTTTCGCAGTCACTGCAACATCTAAAAACAAAAGTGAAACATTCAAATCTTTTTTTTTACTCTATACACATGAAGTTTCTTCATTCTCTAAGAGAATCCGTGGTGAAACGTACAAGTCCTGCCTTGTTGTCACATCTTCTCAAGTCCTTGTGAAGCTCCACTGATGGAAGCGATAAATGAAAGGCATTGCAGATGCCAGCGCACAAAGTCTTTTGCATGCTGTGTGCCCACGGCTGTACAATAAGAAAGTAAAAATAGTTGGTCACACGTGACAGAAGATGAGGATGCACGCACAAAACAAGTACGGGCAAGTTGATACAAAAACATACATGTAAAATATGACACGCAAATAAGTTTACCATCACATCTCTTACAGTTTTTTGAAGCTGCTCCGACGAAAGCGATAGATGACAGGCATCGCAGATGCCAGCGCACAGAGCCACAGCCTTCTGCACAGTGTGTCCCCACGGCTGCGCAATAAGATTGTAAAAATAGTTATTCACACGTAACAGAGAATGAATACGCATGGATATGACAAATTCGTGCAAGGTGAGATACAAACAAACGTGTAAAATAGGACATGCAAATAATTTTATCATGATGTCACACATCGTCAAAGACACATTGCGATCCCCGTAGCGCAAGAGCTTAACTGCGGTAACCGCAGTCATAACTCCGAGGCGCCGTGAACCACTGTGCCGCCAGCGAGGTGGTGAGTTCTAAGTGAGCGCCACCGTTCAGCTCGAGCAAGTGAACGCGAGACCAAACACGTCGTTGTACGCGGAGCATGTGCCGTTACCAAACCTCGAACAGGAGAGCTACAGCACGCTGGGCCACCGCCACGAACAGCGCCGAGTTGGTTTAGAGCGAGCGCCTATAGAAAGCCGACGTTATTGCGGCCCCTTTCAATAAAACCGAGCGAGTGCAGGGAGCAAATGCGAGTGCGCCACCGTGGCAGCTACCGACGGCCAGCGCCGAGCTGCTTGCGACCAATTGACGGGGAAGCCAACTTCAATAGCGACTGATTTTCACAAAATCGGTTCCGACGCTGGCGAAAGACTCGCCAGCCAGTGCACTTACAGCGCGCGACATACTACAACCAAGCTCGTTACATGTAACCGCACGTGTTTTGCACGGCTCGCAAAACAGCGACAAGGTCTCCGCCCAATATCGTCTGCCTAGAGCTCATCATGACGGCAAAGACAGGCGAGCACTCTATGAGCGAGCGTCCGGGCGGCCGAGGGCAATGGCGGCCAGTTCCCGGGTGGTCGAAAAGCACAGGCGAACTACAGACACCGAAACCGACATTCGCGGAGCGTTTCGTGCGTGCGATGTACAAAACGACCAAACTCGTTGCCGGCAAGCACAATTTGTATCGCGCACTTGACAAGTACGGCAGAGTAGAGGATGATCATCTGCTTGTGAAATATTCCAGCACTGATTTCTGCCCTGAGTCAGAGTGAAATAATGTATCCGATAGGCTTGCCGTCCGCTCGGCCGCCATGTTGGCCTTTATTCCTAACTGGTGGTGTCGTGAGTTGGTCGTGACCACCTTGAGACAGAGATATACAGCTCGGCGTGGCGACGTGACGAGTCCTTCTCCGGACTTCATGGGTGCGGCGAAACGTAAAAGCAGCAGCG
Source organism: Rhipicephalus microplus (assembly GCF_043290135.1). NCBI lineage: Eukaryota > Metazoa > Arthropoda > Arachnida > Ixodida > Ixodidae > Rhipicephalus > Rhipicephalus microplus. The sequence continues at coordinate 230,385,721 of NC_134702.1, forward strand.
CACGCTCGTCCAAACGTACACACAAAGCACCACGGCGCAATCGCTAGATCGTCAAGCTCTCCGAGCCTGACAGAACGGCAACCGTCTCCAGCAAAATAAGGGGGAAGCAGGGAGGAAGGAAAAAAAACTGAGGAGAGGCCGTGACGTCACATTTTGTGGAGAAGAGTAGGGAAGAGTAGAGAAGAGTAGGAGTGCGCCGCCTTGCACTTGTGGGCATGCTCATCTGGTTGCTCGGAGACGATATCACGTCGCGCTGAAGAGAGCGCAGAGACATCGCCAGCTGACCAAGCCGGAAAGCGATACATCTGGTCACATCGGCTAAGGAACTGAGACGCCCTCGATAAAACGGGAACCAGGTGTAAACTTCCACTGGTAAGAGGACTGAATTTTCTTTATGTTCGACGTACGGTATGATCTAGAGTACACTAGCAGAACATAATGCACGATACTGCATGCGTCACCGTAGTGTTCCTGGGGTTTATTTATGGCCCTTGATGACAGTTCTTGAACGCAATAAAACGGAGCGCAACTAACCACGACGCTGACGACACGGCGCAGTTAGCACCGCACTCTAAGCCAAAACGGAGCAACAGGGGTATAGGGGTTGCTCCTTTCAGGGAGCAATTGCATTGCCACTCCCATTACTCTCCTAAAAGGAGTAACTGCAGAGGGAGGAACCGTTGCTCTCCTTTCAGTTCCTCCTTCGGGGGATGAACAGTTACTCCCTCCAGTTCCTCCCTGCAGACCAACAGTTACTCCCACCAGTTGCTCCCTGCCGACCAACCAGTTACTCCCACCAGTTGCTCTTCTAAGAGCAACAGTTACTCTTTACCGTTCCTCCCACGTGTTCGCAGTTACTCTCTGAAAACCAACTGCACATGCTTCCAGTTACTTCTTGGGGAAATGAGTATTTATCTCGAGTATGCTTGTCACACGCTTAACACATGGCGAGAGCTCCTTGGAAGAGCACTGCTTGGGTGCTTCTAACACAAAAAGTGGACAATATTGAAAGGAAAATAAATGCTTTATTGTTCTTTTTATGAGGCAACGTGTGACCACACGTAAAAGTAGACTTCGCCACACCACAGCCAGCACTAAACAAACACCATAATACATCAAAGATTTTCTGCGTCATCCGTGGAAAAACAATCTTGAATTTCTAGCATAGGGCAGTCTGTGTCATCATTGGTGAGAGAAGGGCAACTTCTCCAATTCTGAAGAACTCAAGTTTCGCAGCTGGTGTTTCCATCAGGCTAGGGCAGCAGAACGTCACCGCAGGCATATGTGAAGCATCTCATTGCTGCAAGAAAAAAAATAGAAGTGTGAGGTTAAACATGCCAGAATCAATTCATAACAATGAGTCACACACACTGCAGCAGCGCTTACATTCTAGGATGTATACTGCAAAACGAAATGTGAAAAAAAGAAAGGTTCGGCCAAACGTTACTTGGCAAGCCATATAAATGCTGATGTGGTAGACGCTCTTCACATGATGTCTCAGACAGCAATATTCTGGAAGAAAATGTGCAGCACCTCAACAAGGCATATTTGTAGCAGTTAAAGATACCCTTAGGTTCAGTTAACTTGTTTCCTATACACAGCTGAGTGACATTTCTATGAGCCCATTCACCAATGGGCATTCTAAATGAGGCCATGTGTGTGGCAAATAACACGTACTGTCCGCTCATGTTAAAATACTTATTTAGCTCGTGCACATAGTTGCTCTCGATTCTACTGTTCTATCATACGCTGCTGCGTCTTGAATTGTGCAATACCTGTAGGCACAAGCCAAGCATGCAAAGCCTGCTTGAAAGCAACCATTTGCAGAGGCTACATGATAATCTTCAGTATATTTCTTTGTACCTGACGCAAACGGCTGGACAAAACTATAGACAAATAAATGTAGACCGTGCTACCTTCAAAAAATGCTTTAAATTTAGAAAACTAGGGTGCATTTGTTCACTTGGTTGACGAGTCACAGCCACGAGATATGTAAACGAAGCAATATATCTTGAGGCATGCACAGATATTCTGATTCTTTGTTTGACAGTGTCACAGATAGCTTGCCAATACATATATATTTGAGAGCAACAAGATGTGAAGCTTTTATTAGTTCAACGTCTTGTTGGTTCACAGCCAAACAGGTTACTGCTTGTTAGACAAATTGGAATAAGCACACCATTGTTTCCAAAAAAAAACCATTTTTAGAAGTTAGCTCCCGGTGTGAATGTCTGCCTATTTATTTTGTACTGCCTTCTACATGTGCCACAAAGACATTTGTTGAGGATGTGCTACCAGTCAAGCCAAGATCGCATACTTGGTCAATGTGATGGAAATACAAACATTAGAAACACTGCCACCTCTAGTAAGAGCATAACACTTCAGTATCTTGGACTAGCAAAGAGGTGCACAAGAAAGTTAAGCCCACTCTTGCGGAACTTTGAACGCGAATATTTCAGAGTGGGGGAGGTCAACATGCTGTGGCACTTTTAAACCCACGAAACATCTGCAGAAAACAGGGTAAAGGCAAGTCAAGAAACGCTGTTATGAAGGCCTGCGCATGGACAGCTTTGTGAATCTAGGCCCAAGTGTTATGCTTTGTGCAAGCCAAAATCCATGTAAATAGGGAAAGCATACTTTTAGGAGTACCAGCGTAAACAAATCTTGGCAGTTGGCTTTTTAGTACAAACAGCAATCCCTGCAATGAAAACATAAACATTTTATCTTAACGGTAACAGTGTTAGCACACACACGGGCCAGCGGAGCCATGTCGAATTGTCAGTGCCAGTGTAACCATGTGGCATAATGAACTATTCTCTGGCCAACACATGCACAGTTTGCCCCTAAAAAGCGATGCTTTCATATACGTAGTACAAAAAGTCTGCACTTACCAAAATTCACTTGCTTTCTGTACTTTAGCATCGTTGGGAGCATCTTTATCTGCAGTATAACCAAATTTGTGTCATATCCCTGAAAAAAAAGTAAAAGACATGCATCAAATATTGTTTCATTTGGTAGCAGTGAAGACAGGCTAAGAACAGCCAAGTGGGAATCAGCCTAATTATGTGCATGCGGCAAATCCCAAACGGCGTTATTGAGGTTGTCGAAATTTTCGTCGATTGGTATTAACGTCGATATGTGACTTCAACGACATGCCAAGTTTTCACAGCGCATAAAGATTTCATGATGCAGAATAATGACAGCGCTAACGAGAACATACAGCATTTATGATTGTCTTTTACATTATTCAGTTTCGCTAAGGTTTTGCATCACTAAAGAAATCTGAAAGATTTGGGTCATTCCTCCTCCAATTGTTCTGTCAATATGTAAACTGCTCGCTTGATGGTGCGCTTATAAAATAGTACGTTCAGCGCAGAGGTGAAGCAAGTGACGCAGTGATGTGGGCAGATTTTTTTTTTTTTTTTTTGGGCGTGCGGGGAGGGGGGGGGGGGGGGTCCGCTTATCTGAATAGGCCGGGCAAGCGAATATGGTCGTCAATTTGGGCTCCCTACGCCCGGCCTCAAAAAATTCTGTGCGCAACCGCCTGGCTATGCCAGTGAAGTGATGCGACAATGATTTGTTCACTTACTGATTTACATACACTTTACATCTCTAAAAAATGCGGCCCAAGGCCCCAACACTCAGCCGTTAACATTACATAAAGCCAATGGTAGAAAAGTGCCAGTATGAATGCAGCTACAACCCCGCCCCAATGTTTTTTCAAGCGAGGTAGTGTTGCGGAAATGAACTTTTAACTGCAAAAGTACACTGGCACTGCAGTGGTGACAGGAGAAGCAAGAGGGTATGCAGGCGGTAATAGAGGTAATTTAGTCCGATACGGCTAGCAATGGATACGGTGAATAAGAGCAAATCATTTCTCTTTCAATAGCGCAACCACTCAACAATGTATTGTAAGAGCATTAAATGTTGCTGGAAATGCCACTCACCTGCACGCTGATGAATGCACAGTCCTTTGTCCGACGAGCGAACAGGCTTGCAGATAGCTGAAGACGTGTTTACGATGCGTTTGTTCCACCCAGCAGCAAAATCCACAACAACTTCGCGCTCCATAAAGATAAATATACACTAACCTTCATCACGAATAAGTAGAAACGCAAATCTGCGTCACACACACACAATCAAAACATAGCTCGCAAGCGCGCACGTCCATGTGCTCGCCAACCACAGACCATATGAAAATGAGTTAGTAGTGCGAACGCGAACCTAGTTGCGCCGAAAAAAAAAACGTCGAGCAGTGGCAGCACAGGCGTCTGCGCAATAATTTCAGTGTTCTCCTAATACATTTATATAAAAAAACTGAGGTACACTAAAACTCATAAATAAATATAAAAAGTTGAGTGTAATTTTTATTTAGTGCTAGTCAACATAAACACTGAATAAAAATTACTTTGTAATTTACATCGTTTGCTACACTAGCGCCACACTTGTCGTGCGGGCGCAGATGGCGCAGATTTGTCATTCTGCCCTCAAACTACACGGTGAAGCGTGCTACTAAGTGTATGGCTGATGAGAAGCGCGTCTGGGTCCGCTTTTTTTTTCCTTCTCCGATATATCTGGGCGGGGGGGGGGGGGGGCTTTTTATGCACGTGTTTTGGTGCTTGATCGACTTTGACGCCCTTACTTCGCGGACGAACGGCGTGTCTAGGCTTTTTTTTATCGTTGTTTTGCACGTGTTTCGGCGTTCGGTCCGCTTTGACGTGCCAACTCTCCATTCTGCTGCTGCGTGTGTTAGGTATTTGCCGTACTGTATTCTCAGGCCTTCTGTGTTCAGCCAGCGCTGCTATCTTATTATCTACGGATGCTAAAATAAATCACTGTTTTGATTTGGTGAAGTTTGGCACACAGAACAAACAACAATCTGGCCCATGAATATCAATGTGGGCGGCATGCATATTTGTGTGCGGTGTCCTGCCGGGGAGTAACCGTTGCGTGACGAGAGCATTTACAGCGGTTCCTCCTTCCGTTGCTCCCTTACAAACTTAAGATGAATACAGTTGCTCCCCCATTCTCGAACAGGTCGGCCATCTTGTTCCGCTTGGTCTTTTCGGAGAGTAACAGTCGGTCTGAAGGAGTAAAAACAGCCGTTGCTCCCATTTTGGCCATTTTTGGCTTAGAGTGCGGATTTTCTTCTTTCGTTCGCTTTGTCCGTGTCGTGATACTGTGTTTCAATTTATTCATGACTATTTGTCCATGTGTCAATAATGTCAGTAAATTCGCGTGAACTTAAAATTGCTTTCGTGCAGGTTTTCCAAAGATCAGCGTCGAAGGAGGCCTTGAATCGGGGTCATTAAACCCAGCCAACGTGACTGGGAACCAACGAAATTGTCTTTTGTGGGCTCAAAACACTTCTCACCTGAAAATTTTATTCAGGCAGTGCCTGTGGCAGTTCGCCTTCGCGAGGATGCCGTTCTTTCTGCCATGAGAAACCGCTTAGGCGCGCGCGCTGCAGATTTAAATGCCCAACCTTTATCGCAGACATGTAAATTGACTCCATGCTTATACGTCGGTATATTGCCCAGGCGAGGGTACAGAAAATGGAACGACGTTTTATTGAGTGCAAGCGTTGCTATCCGGTTTTTCAAATAAACTTCCAGGTACGTGCTTCAAGCTCATTGAGCTGAATGCAAGAAAGAAACTGTGCAACTCGGCAGGGTAATCGCCGTGGACTTCCTTTTTTTCAGGTGAGCCGGTATGATGAGGGTAGGCGAAATAATTTAACAAGGCCATCTGTATTGGCCTTCCACCATAGAACTATGTTGCACCTTCAGATTATCCCTTGCATCTGTGCGTCATACATTCACACCATAGAGTTTCATACAATCACACCAACGTGGCGGCACTTCAGTCCAGCTATAGAGGGGCAGGGTGGTCGTTCGGGTACGGCCACTTCCAAGATAACTTCGGCCCATATAAAACTACCGCGCACAAAACGCAATGGAATCTGAACACGTCAAGCAGCTTCGCAAATCGCCCTCTTGTGTCAAACACAACTGGGTTATACACGTCTTTTCTACTCTTGACAATGCAGCCTTCAGTGAGAGCACCGGGCCAATGCTTTGCAATCGTCACTGTCACGCACGGAAACGGGTCACCACTGTGTTCAACATTAAGAGTCGCAGGGGGTGTCGTTCTGTTATCGAAAATTTATCGTTTCATCGCAGAGGAGTGCAACAGCACGGTGTAGAAGGAAAACGGCGAACTTGCGGTGCGAAGCCTTCTCGGAGAAGCTGCCGCGGACTTGAAATAACCCCTCGCGATTGCACGCTGAATACTCCGCACCCAATCGCGACGACATGCACTAAATGTAGGATTAGCTTTAAGCACCTTACGTCATCCGCGAACAGAACGATCTCATAAAAATGCAGATTCACAAACAAGCCGATCAAAGGTGTGATTTGCCGACGACGCGAGACGACGGGGCCATGACGGGGCATCGATGGCGTGCCCACATTGCCATATAACCATTGCGAAAGAGCACTTGATTTCCGCCACACTTTTTTCTCTGCCGATTAGACAGTGAGGGCCTCTCCTCAGTTTTCTTTCCTTCACGGTGGGAAAACTGAGCCAAGAGAGAAGAGGACGGCTAGTTTCCCCGACAGCGGTTCGCGCACGGCCCGCATCTGCCGCACGGTTTATCCCTTTCCAGACTAAGTGGTTCGCACGCAACACGCATCTCTCTGTGGTTACTCCTCAACGGTCTATCCGGTAATCGCGTGCGCCTATTAGGCTCCGTCACTCCTTTTTTGTGTAATTGTGCCTTAGAGAGGGCTCCTGGATCGCCAGAGTGTGTAGACGCAGCTCACCTCGGCTCCTCGATGTTTTCTTCAATTTCACAGGCAAATATTGTTCCAAAGTAGCAGCATTGTGATTACGGACACCGTGAGCACTCCTGGTGTGTGTGCTATGCTTTTTATCAGCTCTTGTTGCCTTTATCCCGAGCTACAAGGACATTTTTTTAACGGCGGCACACGGACATAAGCCTAACCCCGTCTCAGCCAAGCAGAGTGTGGCCCAACGAGGCCGGCCCAGTAAGCTTGAAAATATGTCGCTACTACTACAGCACCGGCCGGGCCAGAGGAACACTAGCATGGGAGCAGAGTGCTCGCCGAAAAGTGGACGCATCAAAAAATGGCAGCCCCCCCCCCCCCCAGGAACGCGACCAACGCGGCCAACAAAGAGCGCCAAAGACGAAACGCTGAACGACCGTCACACAGCTGTGGCAAACACGCCGACGTGTGACTCTCGGTGGCGGAGTGCAAGCAGAAGGAGGGACCGCAAGTGAGCGATGACATGGATACCCGGGAGACCGACGACGATGAAACCGAGGCTGACAACGCCAAAGACACTGACGCTGAAAACAGAAGCGCGCAGTGGTCCATATTCGCCATGCGGAAGCCGAACATGAAAGCAAAGCCGGAGCAGCTCCACCTTGCACGGGTGAGCTGACCTCATTTTGAACTCTCAAACAGCCACTTAATAAGGTACATGTGCATGACATACCTAATCAGGCTATGACAGCTGCAAATAAAATGACCGTGCAAAGCTGGGAACTTACAGAATTGGCGATTTTTTGCTACGACTCTGCGGCGAACAGCGTGAAGGTTACAGTGTGAGATGACGAACACGCGGAAAGACTCGTGGCACTTACGCGATTAGCTGAGAAAACGTGTGGCCGAGTCCGTTCGTATGAAGTAAGCATTGAAAGAACGCCGGCTGAAAGAATCAGTAGTAGTCGTGGCGTCATCAAAGTACGTCCCGGTCAGACCATTGAATATATACTCGACCACTTGTGATGCAAAACGGCAGAAATTATAGATGCGCGGCGACTCAGGAAGACCAACTTGCTGCTGCTCACGTTTAACACGGAATCACGCTTTACAGGCTTGTCTTCGACTACGAAATCACTATGGTGCATGAGTACTGACCGACGGTCATAACCTGTTTTAATTGTCATGGATTGGGACACAATGCAAAGTACTGGCGATCAGAGGAAGTCTGTAAAAAATGTTGATGAAATCACTCTGAGGATAGTGAATGCATGATGAACACTTCTGCGTTGCCTGGCAAAATCAGCGTCACGTATCATTGAACTAAAATGAGCGAGAGTGCACAGGGTCGAAAGGCAGCGAGCTGGTCTTAAGTAGTTAAGGCTTGCACACCGCAACAACGTGAGCCATCCAGTGACTAAGAACAGCAAATCAAAGATTTGCGCTAAGAAACCCAGCAATTAAGGACGATGCTACAAGAGATACAAGCAAGACTACCACCCGATCAACGGTCTACGCAAACAGGTGCACAAGCGTGCCAACATAAACTGACTCCGCCAGCTAGTGACACAAAAACGCGTGAGTTCAAGGAGTCGGGTTGGGCAATTATCGAGCCGAAAAAAACGGAAACTCCAGAAATCAGCAACAACTAGGAAATATCCAACCCCAGCCGACCAGGATGCTCACAACATCAACGCCACTTACTGCGCAAGACTCCGCATATGTGCAGACGTTGAATATCCTGCGCCAAGAATGGTCCACAGAAACTCGACGCTTGGAAAAAAACTACAGGAGGAATTTCAGATCGTAACGAATACAATACAAACCAAATGCAAACTATGTTCAACGGTTTTCAGAATTTTCATCAAAAACGGAGGGAGCCCCAGCGACGCAAGAGATGATGTTTAAGCTGGCTACAAGACCGACAATTATTCAATGGAACTGTTGCAGTTTCACCCAGAATGAACCCACATTAAGGCATCAAATAGGAAGATTTAAACTTCTTGTAGTGATATTGCAGAAGACGCGAGGATTGTGTACCATTAGAGGCTACCATACCTTTCAGCAGGGTACTATATATTCTGTTTACCAGGGTAAAGAGAATGAACAGTCGCGAGGGCAGACCGCTCTACAAATCGAAAATGACTGTTCTGCAACTGATCACAAATTCCGCAGCTAAGCAACTAATATAAAGAAATTGTGGGCGTTAGGCTTTGCCCACGTGGTCAGCGGCTGCTGGTTGCAGCTTCAGTTTATTGCAGACCGTTGAGGAGCAAGAATTAAAATGGTTCCTTCATGTGGCTCGGTAAAGTGCAGGCGCAAGCCGGAAGCCTTCACATCGTGGTGGGCGGAGACCTAAATGCCAAACATCCATCTTGCGGCCACGTCGAGACTGACTTTAGAGGACGTTCTCTGCACGAACCAATCGAAATCGAAATGTCGACTCTAAACGTGTGTAACACGCCAGATACACCAACCCGTATAGGGCTTCACGCGAAGCAGCAGGACACGACACCTGATTTACCGCTGGTCACTCCTGAGTTGATAAGGCGATGGGACGTACTTTCAACCACATAGAGAAGCGATCATCTACCTATATGAATTACGCTAAATCGCAAAAGTTTCAGGAAAAAATGGCAAGTGGTTGTGTTTTACTGGAACAAAATTTTGAGTAGCTACCGGAGACTATTCTACGGAGCTTGAGAGATTGAGCGCTATGATCACGGAGGCGCAACCAAAGGCAAGAGAGACTGCCCCATGTGACGACACTATGACTCACACGGACGCCCACCTTGCAAACTTTTTGTGAAAGGCCAATTGGATAACCCTACAATATCGACACAAAAAGAAACGCCATCGAAAATAATGTCTCCTAAACGGCAATACCAATTGATAAAGATCTACCAAGAACCTCTAGAATTCAACGAATAGCACAACACGCGCGAGAAGCTTGGACGCGAACGCGGCCTCAAAAGGCTGTGGGAGATTTTGAGGAGTCTGCTCGGTAGAAAGAAAGGCACGCCTCCACTTACGGAACTCTTCCTGCGACAGGACGCTGCAACGCTGGAAAATAAAGTCATTCAAACTTTCTTCTCTCGCACCGTGGAGACACCACAGGGGTGATTGCCTACAACAACGACTTACAACCCGAAGCCTGACCTTGACAGGCCTTTTACATTGGGGGAATTCATGGCAGCCCTGGCACAGGGCGAAACGAGAGCAGCTCCTGGACATGATGGAGTCACTTGACAAGAGCTTTGAAATCTCAGCATTGAAGCCTTAGACAAATTCCTGACAATTATTAACGAGTTCTGATCTTCCAGCGATGTGCCAGAGTCACTGAAACTATCGTTAATCTACCCCATACTTAAGCTGGGCAAAGACTACACAGTACCAGCAAATCTCCGGCCTATAGCTCTAACCTCAACCGGCCGTAAACTAATCGAACGAATATTACTTACGAGAATGCGACACTACATTGAATACGAATGGCCTCGCCTACACCGGCTCAAGCAGGTTTTCGACCGAACATGCGAACGCATGACTGCCAACGGTTGCTCCGCAGACTAATAAACCGCAGGTCTCGCAATCATCTACCCGAATACATTATAGCAGCTGATATGCGTAAGACTTTAGAAAACGTGAAACAACAGGTCATAATTGAGGAGTTGGCGGCAAGGTAGTCTAGCCAAAAGGCATACAATTGGGTTCACATTTTTTCCCAATGGCATGTCACCGAAATGGAGCCCCAGAACCTATTAATTGGATAGGAGTGTACCACAGGAACCCATACTCCAACCTATGCTTTTAAAGACGACAGTTTTTCTTGGGTACCTTCGACGGGAAAATTTTGGTATCTGTCTGTCTGTCTGTCTGTCTGTCTGTCTGTCTGTCTGTCTGTCTGTACGTTTGCTTGTCTGTACGTTTGTCTGTTTGTCCTCTTTTAACGGCACCGGGTACCTAAAACGGCCAACTCTATCAGCAGTGCCCACCTATGTTGCTCAAGATTTAGCGTTCAAACTTGTGCAATTGTCAATTAAAAAGAAATTATTGCGCATGTCTGGGGAACCATAAAAACAAGTATATATACTGCATGTGGGCCTTTTACTAGAAAAGGCATACATAAGTAATTTTAGGCACGGTAGCGCTGATCACGCTGCGCTGACCATGCAATACTTGCACGAAAAGACCAGTGTTTCCAGCGCCTTGCTAAGACGAGACGGTGGTAGCACCTACCCGTTGCCTTGCGTTCTATACCAGATCACCTCTAAGGTGGGCGCGTACACCCGTATCAGAGCCACGCGCTTTATTTTCCAAGAAAACTGCTAGATGGCGCTCATGTCTCACGTGTGATGTGACTTGATGCGCTCGTTCACCTCCGCTGCACGCTCGAGGCCCTCTAACGCAGCGCCTTCAGAATACCATCCACCAATTTTCTTGCGCAAAACATCAAATAAACGTTTTGTTCTCTCTCTCCACATGCAAGACTATCATCCTTTCGACGACATCTGCAGATAAACATGTAGATACGGGGCCAATTTTTTAAATCTAGCCATGACTCGAGTGGCAGAAAGCCTTGAGAGAGACACTATGGCGCGTATTACTACATACGCATAAGACATAACAATATAGACACAAGCAGTGGATTATCCCGACGAGCAGAGTATGCAAATCGAACTCCAAGCAGCAATTCTCAGCCTTTCCAGTACCTTAGATGACCTTGGATAACAATTGTCACCAGAGAAGACCGAATTACTCAGTGTAGATGGGAAACGACCAACAAATTGGAGCAAACTGATCACAATACACATTGGCGAAACAGACATCACATCTTCAAACGAACAAATTAGAATTCTTGGGCCTGTTGCGAAGTGCGCCTTCGACGACGTTACGAAGGGCGCCACTTAATCTCACCGCTGCAACCACTGTTTACGAAAGACGGTGACGCCAACACGGTCCCGAAGGCACCACTGCTTCGAACTCCACCGGGAAGGTCACCAGCCATTTGGTAGCGTAGGTTTCTGAGCTCGCGACTGCTTCTGCGCCGAGCTGATAGACGAGCGGATGAGACGACGGTGAGTTAAACAAGGTTTATGTACCGCATATTGTACCGCATTGCCGCCTTCCTAATTTGACTTCATTATTGGTATCAGAAAGCTTCGATATTACTTTGGCGGGCCCGTCCCAATGAACCTCAAGCTTGTTCTTTTTGGACGGCTGCAGCAGCAATACCTGACTACACACTTCAAAAGAGCGCTTCTTCGCCGATTTGTCGTAGTACTCCTTCGACAACACTTGTGCAGCCTTCATGTGGCTTTCCACAAGATCTTTCGTTTTTCCAAGCCTCTGAAGGAGGTCTAAAACATACACAACTACTATAGGGTCCTCATCGAATCATTCCCAGGACTCGCGTAGCATTTGCAATGGTGTTCTCAAACTCCTGCCATACACAAGCTCTGCAGGGCTAAAACCAGTGCTCTCATGAGGAGCTGATCTCAAAGCGAACATAGCGGGAAGAATACACGCTTCCCAGTCGAATTTGTGCTCGTAGCAGACAGCTCTCAGTATCCGTTTCAGAACGGAATGCATACGCTCTACCGGATTAGACTGCGGGTGATGGATCGAGCTGTGCACTACTTTTATTCCACATTTATCCATAAAGGTAGAGGTAAGGCAGCTGGTGAAGACACTACCATTGTCGCATTGGATTTCAAAAGGAAATCCGACGCGTGCAAATATAGATAGCAGTGCATCCTCGACATGAGGAGAATTGAGCTCCTTAAGTGGTATCGCTTCCGGAAATTTTGTGGCTACACAGAGAGCCGTCAGGATGTACCGACAACCTTGCCTTGACTCTGGCAATGGCCCGACTATATCAATTACTAGGCGCCGAAAAGGTTCTGTCATAATTGGCACAAGCTTCATGGGTGCCTTCCACTTGTCCGTGGATTTCCTCGCTCTCTGACAAGTGTCGCATGAGCGGACAAAGTCTTCGATATCCTTCCAGCATTTCGGCAAATAAAACTCAAGCGAAACTCTAGCCTTGGTCTTTTTTATGCTGAGATGTCCTGCCCATGCGTTTTCATGCGCCAGTTCCAATAGTTGGCGACGATACTTTTCTGGCACCAAGAGCTGCTCATACTTGCGACCTTGGGCATTTGTGTAGCTCCGATACAAAAGCCCTGCTCTTTCAAAAAAAGAAACATCCTTTTCCTTTTTTCCCAAGTTTACGCTTTCCATTAGCGCTTTAATCGAGAGGTCCTCACGCTGCTCTCGAATAAGCGTTTCTCGATCAACCCTCGACAGCTCACTCCAACTTTCCGCTACAGGCGAGAGCGTTGCAGCCCTCTCGCTCTGATTCAATGGCGCCATGTCGTCTCCCCCTGCTACGAAAACCGCGCTGGTCGCTTCGTCGACGGGCCGCTCGAGTGACTGCTCAGATGACTCACGCGGAAAGTTTTCTCTCTGAGGTTCCGTCGATCCACCGACAAGGTCACTTGAGAGTTCACCGCATTGAACAAGATCACGCTCCTGCGGAAGCTTCCGCGCTTGCGATCGCGTGAGAGCCATGTACGCTAAGTTGGGGAAGAACGATTTACCCTGCTCTTTGAGAAGCTGCTCTGAGTTGTTAGAGAAAAGATAAGGAAAACGATCGGGAAGCGCGGTAGACACAGCCGCTTCGGTGCGAAGCTTACCGAACGGGCCTTCAATGACAACTGTAGCGATTGGTAAGCAAGCACTCTGCTCCTCGGCGACTTGCCTGATCCACGCGCATTCTCCTGTAAAGTCGTCTGGAGACACCAATGAAGGATGGACAACGTCCATGGTTGCCACTGAGTTTCTAAGTGTTCGACACGTTTTCCCATTCACCCTAATCTCTTGGAGATACGGCTCTAACAACCGCATATTCTTTTCCGATTCTCGAATTGTTGCAAAAGCAAACTTTTGCTTACAGTTTATCACGATGTGCCCTTCCTTTTTGCAGTTGTAGCAGATCAGTGGCTTCCGTGATTCAAACGCCCCTGTAATATCAGTGCGTCATTTAGGAACCTCACTCGATTTCTCCGCTTTCTTTTGCCCTTCCCCTACAGTGTCCTTCGTAAGAGACGAGTCCTTAAAATTACGGTGCGGAGTGGGTTTCCGTTGATCAGGTTTCTTTGAAGAATTCTATTTCTTTTCATCCTTTTCTACGCGCACTGCCCTGCTATGCAACTTTCGGCGAGTATAATACTCCTCAGCTAACTCTGCTGCCTTGTTTAGCTGTGTTTCACCAAGTTTGTCCTGCAGCCAAAGTTTGACATCCTCCTCAATGCAGCAGTAGAATTGCTCCAATGCAACGCATTCCACCGCTTTATCGCGGTCGTCATAAACACCTTCGCCCTTGAGCCATTCAATTAAATCGGCTTTAAGACGAAACGCGAAGTCAACGTGTGACTCATTCCGCTTTTTAGCATACCGGAACCTTTGCCTGAAAGCCTCGGGTGACAACTTATAACGTCTCAAGAGCACTTCCTTAACCTCGTCATAGCTCTCAAACGCTTCCCTCGACAAGCAAGTTATTGCGTCGGACACTTCGCCGGGAAGAAGAGCTAACAGGTTCTGCGCCCAAAGAGACCGCTCCAAAGCATTTTCCTCTCAGACGTGTTCAAACTGGACGAGATACTTCGCCATGTCCTCGCCTACTACAAACGGTGGCAATGGGTCCCGAACTCTATAACCGCTGACCTGAATCGTCGGAGAAGCTACGCTAGGCGCCTGCGAACACTGTAGGATTGCCAATTCTATTCGTTGCAACTCGAGGCGCTCCTGTCTTTCGGCCTCCTCGCAGCGTTCTCTCCTTTCAGCTTCTTCACGAACTTCTCGCCTTTCAGCTTCTTCATGTTCGCGAGCTTCTCGCCTTTCAGCCTCCTCGCGGCGTGCTTTGATATCCACCCAGGCCTCATCGACTTCCTCAGCCGACACTCCCTCATTCTTCATGATCTCAAGGATCGATTGCTTTCGTTTCGCACGGCCCAAAGTGATGCCGAGTTCCTCACAAATTTCGATGAGTTCCTTCACTTTAAGGTTTTCCAGCGTTCACACTAGCCTCTTGCTGTTTGCCCCTGTTAAGAATCTACTTGCCGTACCCACTATAAATCTACTAGCAAGACGCGCAAGCAATCTTTAACACTCCCGTGTTTACACCCTCTGCATTAACTTTGGTTTCAAAGCGCTTCGACTTGGCTTGAAGCGATCAAAGCTCACTCTAATGCTTCACACAGCCCTTCTGTAAACTGCTATAACCTGAGCTAGAGTAGTCTGGGGAACTGAGGGGAAAACATCAGGCACTCACCGCATCGATGTCGCTGACGCCGGCCGATCCCACAGCTGCCAACCACTGTTGCGAAGCGCGCCTCCGACGACGTTACGAAGGGCGCCACGAAATCTCACCGCTGCAACCACTGTTTACGAAAGACGGTGACGCCAACACGGTCCTGAAGGCACCACTGCTTCGAACTCTACCGGGAAGGTCACCAGTCATTTGGTAGCGTAGGTTTCTCAGCTCGCGACTGCTTCTGCGCAGAGCTGATAGACGAGCGCATGAGACGACGGTGAGTTAAAGAAGGTTTATGTGCAGCGTATATACAGAGGCGTTACAAATTCGGCACTGGGGCCGACAGTGGGTGGAGACAAAAGATCGTGGAGCTTTTTCTACGCAGTAATCATAGATTGATTGAATCTTACGTCACACTTTATATAAAATACGGACATCGACAGACACATTTTAACCCTGCAAACACAGCAAACATTAATGCTATACATATATCTCCTGCGCTAGAGACTATACACACAGTGACCGCCATTGATATCCAGGATGTCATGCCACCTTCTAGGGCCAGTGATGCAATATCTCTATGGCGGGTATTTGAAGAGCAAATATACATCTTGCACCTGTTAGTATCTGGTGATCGTTAGGCACTGCGTAGGTGCATCAACCTTTTATTATAAAACTAAATGGCATTCAACGCCAGTTTCATTATACAATTCCAATTATCAGACGTCAATTGGTCGTACAGGCTCAATGCGGTGAAGCCACTTACGCTCAAGTCTTGAAGTTGCTGCTAGGCGCTTACAAACGCAGTTGGTATTGTCTTTCAGCAGTTCTGGACGTGAAATGGTCTAAGAACAGTGCAATATGGCGTCTGATCCGGTTTGCGATGCCGCGGCGTGTACTAGAACGTAAAAATAAAACGCTGGTTAACTACACAACTCAAACGCATCTCTGGCAATCTGTACAGTTTTGCTTTCTTCGGCCACAATTTGACGTAACAGTGAGGTGCTTACGTAATGCTCAAATTTCAACCTTCGTGAGCCACCTGCGGCGCTTTTGGTCAAATTTATGTGACCCGTACGAGTAGAACTCCCAGTAAATGTAAACCTATAGCTTACCGGCCGAGTCTGTCATGCATGCCATCGGCACTTCTGGGTTCAATAACACGCAATTCCGAGGAGTAACAATGACTGTACAGCATAGCCTTGCTATTGGTTAACCTGAATGAACCATTGCTTCTGTCGTACAGTGTCCTCAAAAGGAGCGATGAGCATGAATATCGATGCAACGCGCTTTCAGCTGCAACGGACACAGGCTGCCACCGAAAGCTGCCGTGCACACTCACCAGCACTTCTCTGAATCGATACGTGAAAACACAGGCTGAACATTCAGCATCGGCGTTACAGAGAGACAAGACGTGGTAATTTTAATGAGCGTGAAAAGGAGCGCAACCTGAATGGGCGCAATAAGGCTGGTGGCTTCCTACCCGAGCACTGGAAGAGTTGTGGCTGCACGCCACATTTCAATGCCACTAAATGTCCAAGGAGAGCCCAAGATAGGACTGAATGTGAACTTGTTGAAGCATTTTTATTAGGTAAGCTGACCATCAGTGCGTAAGCACGTCCTGTTGAAGGTTTCGTTTCGCTCTCACCGGCTCTTTCATATTTTTGTTGGTCATTTCTTCTCTTTGACGCTTCTTTTTCGTCCAACGAACGAGGTAAATTGCCTAAATGTTGCCGTTCATGGTTGTGTCCCCTTGTGCTGGGTTCAGAATTACGTTGATTCGTTCCTGGTTGTCATTGTATTGTTCTTGACATTGCTTTTGATTTTGTATTGCACGGTTTTCGCTAGCGCACAAGGTGATAGCTTTACTAACTGACACTGGCCTCTGCCCTTTAGGACGCTATTTACTGTTCTTTAATGCTCACATTAAATTTAGACTGATAGACAGCCACTATCCCTCAAGAGAAACGTATATAACTGCTTCATCTTACCTGTGCTTACCTAGAAAAAACAACCTGAAAGATTACAAAGTAGGTTCAACCTAAGTTCAGGATGACGCAGTAATCAACAGAAAGTTAAGTTATAGGTGTAAACCTAACGGACAAGAAGAAAGCAGTCTATCACGGAACAAACGGGTGTTAAGGACATCATAGTTGAAATCAACAAGTATTGATCATGGGTAGAGCACGTAGTGCGAAGTCGAGATAACCACTGGTCATCAAAGGGGCCCTGAAACACATTTTAAAGTAACCATATAATGAACTCACTGGAATAGCTTATTTCCTCATGAATTCAACGTGGCAGAAATTTTAAGAATCCGTTCAGTGCGAGTGGAGTTATAAAGGTTTGTCGCATGTTGCAATTGCATTCCCTCTTCTCTCGTCCCAGCGAAAGCACTGGAAGCTAAGCAGAAAGAGACGGCAGGGCCACAGAAAAACGTCACGCGTGCTTCACGAAATTGATCCTTTTTTTTCTTCGAATGCGCGGCTTTTGCAGTGTCATCGCGCGCACACGCGTGGACAAGTAGCGGCCTCCCACGGTGATCTCTGTAACGAGCGAGCGTACCAAATTCAAATCAGTCAATGGCTGATAGATTGATTGTTGACGTGTGATTTTCGGGCATACAACGTGATTTGTCAAGAGAAGAGAAAGCAGTTTTACGCCGACTTCAATTATTTTGTGAATTCCAGGCCACCTGCTGTGCTATATTATTTGCCTCGCGTGTTGCCGGGAGCCGCTACTACCGATCGTTTTCTGACCATGATCAAAAAGTGTTGCAGGGCCCCTTTAGGAATCACAGACTGGATTCCAAGCGGAGGAAAGTGGATGAGAGGGAGACAGTTAGTTATGAGAGTGATGAGATCGGGAAGTTTGTGCGTATAAAGTGGTAGCATCAAGCACAGGACCGAGTTGACTGGTGAAACATGGGAGAGGCCTTTGTCCTCCAGTGGGCATAGTCAGGCTGATGGTAATTAAAATTAATATGATGATGATCATGAATGCTCACGTGCTCTACCATGTTTCGTTGTTCACAAGTACTTTTCGACATCTATTTCACTTTCAGGCTACTTAAATATTTCAAGGACTGTGTGTGTTCAGCTTTGTATTTTGAAGGCGCGTTTTCTAAAATGAAATTGAAAGTGGCCTTTTTATGATAAAAAATTTCCTGGCTTGGTGTGATAAACGTGTCCATAAGAGTTGATTTTCCGTCCCGCTGTAGGCACGCGAATTCCTCTTTTTTTGTTTGCTTACAGCATAGTGGTAGCTAGAGGTCATCTTTTAATTTTGGTCATGTGTGTATATATTGATAAAAGCAGGTTTAGGGCATAAAAAGGCTTGTTGAAGTGCAACTAAGCTCAGTTGTGAGTCAGCGTTCATCTGTATTTTGTGCGTCTCTTTTCTTTGTTCAAGTCGATCTGAATTTATCCGAGCATCGAATAGCGCGAGCCATGATGTTCCCCAGGCCTCCCGTCAGGCGACTCAGCCCCAACTTCTCGGGGATAATACTGTTGTAGCACGCTCCTATTCCTCAGCGAACGCCAGCTTCATGTAGTACATCTAGGGACTTGCTCCAGGGGTGATATTTTCTATTTACCTCTTTTGCTAATGATCCAAAGCACTAAGTAAGCGCCGAGTGAGTGCCTTTTTAGTGTCCTCACTATGCAAGGGGTCCTGTAAACACCGGCTCATACGACACGGCTAGTGGGCCGGTAGCACTTGCATTCGGTAAAACAATTAGTGTGATAATGGAGACCCCCGAACAAGTATCACTTTAAATGTTAGAGATCAATGTTGACCAAGTTGGCGTCTCAACTTTTCCTTGTGAACGTGCACCCGAATTTTGTTTTCAGTGAATTTTTTTCTTTCACTGTTTTCTCCCAGCATGTGAGTGTACTAATAAAAAGTTCCTACTACGCCACATATTGATTTCAAAGAACAAGTGCCAAGAAGGACGAAGAAACCTCTCAAGTCGATGCATTTCTCTTTCGATAAATATCCAGACTTTTACTGAAGCAGTGAAGGTTCCACTTCTGCGACCCCCCATGGTGGCCACATGAAGGAAACATTCAGGCTTACGGAAGACGCATTATTAAGTGAGTATAACTACAGTAGCCCCGGCAACTTTATCCGATCAAAAGCGACAGGGAAGTGAAATAAACGAGCAAAACTTTTTTCGAAGGTAGGGTGATCGCTTGATGTTGGTAGGAGGCTTCGAGAGAATAACGTTGATGATGCCTCTGAAGTTGCTGACCATCAAGTGAGCGAAGGTACGAGTAGTCTTTGCAGACGCGTGAGTTAATGTTTGGTAATGGAAGACAGTGCTGCTTTCGACCAATGTGGCAGCGATGAAACGAGAGAGCACCTTTATTGTCAATGCCCTTGTTACAGCGTGCAGAGACAGTCACTAGCTGCTGCGTTAGCCCGCCTTGACGACAGACTTTTGTCAGAACGATCAGCGCTCGAAAGCCAACACGATCTGCCTTCGCCAAGAGAAAATATCAAGGCCTATTGAAGTTTTTGCGTGGTAGTAGTAGGCTATTGGGCCCCCGTATACTTTGCTCATCTTTAGTACCCATTCCTCCTTCCTTCAGTACAGGGTAGCAAACGAGATGCCCCGATTTCTAATTTTTATTATTTTATTTATTTACAGAGTACCTGCAACTCCATAGTGGCGTTACTGCAGGGGGTTTACACACAAAGTTTAATGTGGTTACTATATTTCTGTGAGAGTGACGCTTTAAACATTCTGGAAAGTAAAAAAAAACCTATAATAGTTACAGCATGCAATAAAAATATTTTATCACAATATGGCACGTGGCAAACAGGTACTAAAAGTGAATAGGCAAGTCACGATGTCACAACGATGAAAAAAAAAAGCGCTGTTGCCACTCAATTTTACGATATCTTCGGGAAGTTCGTTCCAGTCTCTAATTGTTTTTAAAAAGAAGGAGTTGGCGAAAGTTCTGGTTTTGAATGCGTATTCTCGTATTTTATGTGTGTGTTCACATCTTGTGGAACGATATGTTGGTGCTAGTAGGTATTCTGACTTATCAATTCCTATTAGGTTATAGTATATACTGTGCAGAAGTTCTAGTCAAAGTTTCCGTCTTCAAGATTGTAGAGTTTCCAAGCCTAATATGACCTTTATATCTGATATACTAACAAATGGGTCGTAATTTTGCTGACGAAACGGGCTGGCCGGTTTTTAACTTTTTCTATGGTTTCTGCAAGATACCTTTGAGCCGGATCCCAGATAACACAAGCATATTCAAGTATAGACCTTACATACAGGAAGTAGAGAGCTTCGTTTACCTGTTTTGTTGCACAATGAAAGCTTCTGCGAATAAAAATTTACATTTTACGAGACTTTAATATCATTTGGTTTATGTGCCTGTTCCAATGAAATGATTCTGTTAAATAAATTTCTAAAGATTTACACTCAGTTACTTTTTAAACTGCCTTTTCTTCAATACTGTATGTGTGCTGGATTCCTGAACTGTTTTTTGCAAACCTGACGGGGTTGCACTTTGAGACATAAAAGCACATATTCCACGTGGAGCACCAACGTGTTACTGTGTCTAAGTCTATTTGTAATAATTCAGTGTCTGCGATTGAAGTGATGTGACGATAGATGACGCAATCATCTGCGAATAATTTTATGTTGGATTTTATGTTATCTGCTATATAGTTTATGTAAACCAAGAATAACAGCGGACGCAGAACGCTACTATGTGACACGCCTGAAGTCACGTTTACATATGAAGACATTTTCAAATTTAAGACAACACGCTTTTCTCTCAATTTATTCTCTTCCTCTTTAGTGTTTGGGCACCATAAGTTTAATAACGTGGTCGGACAGGCATGCCAGTTTAACGTCTCATGTCGTCCTGCCTGAGTGTAACGACGTTAAACTGGAGGGGGACAGCTGAACTTCCACGCAGTCATTACTTCGTATGACCTTTTCCCGAACGCGATTTTACGTACGTAAGCGTACAACTCTAATGACCTTTGGAAAAACTTTATAAGCTTTGACAATTACGATGAATATAGCAACGTCGACATAAGTGGTGCAAACATGTCACTACATGACTTTTTATGAGCAGCATCTGCGCATTTATTACGCATTCTTTGTTATACTTCTATACAATAAAGTACAAGATATTGCGCAAGATTTCGAAGTCATTATGCATGTTTTAAATATTTTTTCACATCTTTCATGCAAGTTTCTTTCTGCAAAAAAGTTTACAAACGATTCTCTTGTTTTTTTTTTCATATGACGAAGCATCCTCAGAGAAAGCTGCATGACATCTTGCTATTTAATATTTGTTTTCTTTTTGCAGACAACTCGTGAGACACCGACAACTTGTGGTTTTCTATACAGGCGTCGCTAGAAGGTTCTTACGCTTTCAACGAAGACAACAGAAAAAATACACGTTCATTTTTCAAATATCAAAGCGGTCATTATGTCTTCTTTCATGAGGCGTCACTTCAAGTGGTACGAAATGATCTGCAAATGTTCTGGTCTTTTGATTATCCACAATCCTCGGACTTTAGACTGCAACGAAGGCACAAAAAAGTTCTCCTTGAATAAGTTGTATTCGATCTATTCCATGACTTGCCTCTTGCTGTGTACCTTTCTTCAGCTAACCTTCTTCTACCAGCTTTGGCTCGCCATATTCGCGCACGATTTTATTTTTACCACGGCCATCAATGCACTACTCTACGGCGTCATCGCTTTTAAAGCAGCTCTGAACGCGTCTCTACCTTTCATAAAATCGAGAAGCCTGCAGTGCTTCTTCAACGAATCGTTCGAGTACGAGCAGCAGGTTCATTTCGTTGCACCAACGATTCGTAAGAAGCCAACGCTTATCTCTTGCTTGATTCGACCTCTGTTATTGGTGGCATTCATAGCGAACGTGTGCATCTGCAGTTACCTCTCAATAAAATTGGTAGACCACCTCAGCTACGGTCCAGCCCTGAGCATAAGCTTCAAGATTATGGTCACCGCGGGAAACTTCTTGTTTTATGTGTACGACACGGCGTGCTTCCTGGTTCTCAGACCATGCTGCGAAGTGATCCGATCATACATTGAGCACCAGCACAGGGTTCTACGCTCCATCGTACAAAGAGGTAGTATTCACGACATTGGTCCGCAAAAGCAAGCACGACTGGTTGAGAGAGTCCGGTTGAACATCTGCACAATATTGCACCTCAAGCGAAAATTAAACGACACCTGGGGGCATGCTATAGCGGTCTCTGGCAGCATGGTTCTCTGCGCATTCTGCGCCAGCATCTATCTCAACTTCGTCGAAGAGTTCAGGACGCTTGAGAACCTGATCGCTATTTGGTACACGGTTTTGACGAGCCTTGATTTTCTGGACATCACCATTCTCAGTGACGCGATGGTCGACGAGGTGAGTAACTGTCTGTTCTTTCCAGTACGTATAAGATTGGGAAAAACTTCCGGCCAATTCAAGCTGCATTCTTGCTAAAAAGCCGTACATAATATTCAAATAAATCTCCGCGCTGGCACAAAATTTCATTGGAAATATATGTCACGGCTTAAGGGCCACTCAAAAATGTTCTCGAAAATGGAGACATTATCAATTTGAAGATTTGCGAAAAATATTTAGTTCAGGTAACAACTTCTCATGGGTGCAATATGGGCTAAAGATAAATAAGTGTATTACGCGCAGACATTACCAGCCTTGAGTCGCCCGTATCATCATCACGTACTTTGTTTTATAGTGTCATCATTGACCCAACATCAGAAATTGCAAACATCAATGACAGCCGTCGCGCAGACAACTGTTGAAGGCAAACATAGATGACGCGATGAAGTGTGCTGTTTCCTATGACGTTATGATGCGTGTTCATGCTCTAGCGTTCATTAGTTAGAAATGCCCTCGCTGGTATCTTACGACAATTGATATCAGTTGAGGGATGAAAGGAGGGCTTTGACAATGATAACTCGCTTCATAGATAACGTCACCTGCAGCAATGTTTTCACAATATAATGGTTTCTTCACAAATAACGAAGGGAAGTTGTTTTTTTCGAAAAGTTGCACTCATATCTCCGTAAAAAAAAAACCCTGAGCATTATGCGAAGCAGTCATGGGTCGACTTCAAATTTTGTAAAGAGGTGCTCTTTATTCATAACCATTGAAATCTATGGTTGCACACATAGTCGCTTTGCGAGCCCTCGCGTCTGCCAGATTAAGGATCATGTCTTGATTCATACAACTGCGCTGTGTGCGAGAGAGAGGAGTAAGGGCTTTTATTTTACAGAACAGCGCAGCGCCGCTGGCGTTCTCCGCTGTATAGAGTTATAATAACTCTATGCTCCACTCATGCCAGAGCACTTGCCGGAATGGAGTCTCAAGGCTCTACCGAGGAGACATCTAGTGGGTGCTCCGAATACTAGCGTGGCTACGGCGACAAAAAGAAAGAAGCCCTGACCATAAGCTGCTTCGTACATAAAACGTCGGCTCTCGCCGCATTCTCTCATGTGCGCCGCGACTGACTTGCCAGAAAAGTCAGAAAAAGACGAAATAGCTGTGGTGACTAAAGCCCATAGACTTAAGTAGAAAAAAAAGCTTATCGGCTTTAGAGGGGCACACCCAAAGATATATGAAGAATGAAGTGGTCAGTGACGGAATGACTTTTTGCTCGACTGCCTATGCTTTCTCTCCCTGAGATAAACCTTTGAAATTAATCTGAGGCATCATTTCAAACGAGTTTCTTCAACCTTGGTGTCATGATATGAGGCTTTTGTGAAAGAAGACTGGCAGAGGAGTATGACTGCTATAAAAAATGTATAATTTAGGCAAGTCTTTTAGTGCACAGGTCAGACGCCCTTCCTGCGCAGTGCGGCGTTGCCGTTGGCGTCAGCACAACCTGTCACTTGACCTCCCAGTTCAGCCAAAGGTCTTCTGAGGACGCTGACAACTCCTATATGTGTTCACAGTTTGTTTTAGCATTTTTGATAATACAAACGGTGTTGGCACATCTGTGTCCCAGGTAGTGTTAACATGGCTCAATTTAACGAGCTTAATCAGTCAGTCACTCAGTGCGTTTATGTTTCACCAAACCTGCCGACACAATGGTGAAGAAAGTCGTAAAGGAAAAAGGGGTAGTTACTGCAGGTTTTATTGCGGCAAGTTTCCGCAAAATGTTAATTTCCGCCAGGCTACTTTGTCTTTTGTTTTCTTGGTGATGACAATTCACTAGCCTATCCATTACTCATGTCATTCTTCTCAGCTATGTTAGCCTTTGTCTGTTTTTTTAATCGAACCTTCAACTAACGTTTGGCTTCAGATCGGTCAACGATTTGCAATATCTCAATTTTGCTGTAAAAATATGTATATTGAATGATTTATTCATCCACTCTTCTTTCGTTCATTCCCTAGCTCATACTTTCAGAGAGTACTACCTCGGAAAGTGTTATTAGGTGGTCAAAAATGAGGTTAGACGCCAGTAGAAGTGCACAAGCAAACATTTTGCTAATATTATGCACACTGGTGGTGACAAAAAAGAAAAGAACCGCATTTCACAGCACTGTTTGCATTTCAACTGTACATGACTATAGGTTCCGTCATAATGCTTTTCAATGCTCTTCTGCTTCTTTTTCAAGGTTCGTAACGTCAGACACACCCTGCAAAATGTCGAGACCTTCTCGGAAAATTCCGACTATGTCAACCAAGTACGCATGGTTCCTGCTTGCTTTCGATTGACGTTGAGCTCCTAGTAATGTATGTATGTATGTATGTATGTATGTATGTATGTATGTATGTATGTATGTATGTATGTATGTATGTATGTATGTATGTATGTATGTATGTATGTATGTATGTATGTATGTATGTATGTATGTATGTATGTATGTATGTATGTATGTATGTATGTATGTATGTATGTATGTATGTATGTATGTAAGTATGTATGTATGTATGTATGTATGCATAAATGTATGTGGGTGTGTTTGGCTGTGTGCGTTTTGTGTGTACGACAGATCAGTCCAACATTGACCGCAACTAAACCCGAGTGCTATTAAAATGAACACTTATCCTGTGCGGGAACACTTATTCTGTTCCTCTTCATTGCGTTTTTTACAAGTTCTGCTTGCTGTATAAGAGCTGCCTCTAGATGTGAAAGTCGACATTATTCTTTCTTCTATGCCAAGAACAATACCGTTCCAACAATCACCTCTGTCCTAATATAACGTTTTAGGGAGGTTTGTACGCGTATGTACCCGTGACTTGGGTCATTTCTGCTTCACACGTTGAAATATTAAAAAAAATGGCCCATATCTGCATGTTACACCACAAATGTCGTCGAAAGGCGATAGGCTTGTGTCTGGAGGGAGTGAACAAAATGTATGTTTGATGTTCTGAGCAAGAAAAACGGTGAATAGTACTCTGGAGGCGCTGCGTTAGAGTACATCGAGCGTGCAGCGGAGACAAACGAGCGCATCACGTCACGTCACACGTGAGACATGAGCGCTATCGGGCAGTTATCATGGAAAACGGGGTGCGCGCCGTGCGCGCCTGTCTCTGATGCGATAAGGTGTAGAACACAAGGCGACGGGTAGGTGCCACCATCATGTTGTTCTTAGCAAAGCGTTGGAAGCGCTAGCCGTTTCGTGCAAGTGCTGCATGGCCAGCACAGCGTAATAAAAGCTACGATCGTCAAAATTACTTATGTATGCCTTTTATAGAAAAAATACACATGGATAATATATAAGTGTTGTTATGGTGCCTCAGGTATGTGCAATAATTGCTTCTTAATTGACAAACACAAAAGTATGAGCGGTGAACCTTGAGCAATAATAATGGGCGCTGCGGATGGTGTCGACCGTTTGGAGAATTGTTTGGTCACTTTGGTGGCGTTTGGGACACTGTTAATGGTGGGCAAACAGACAAAAGTACAGACAGAAAAAGAAACTAAAATTTTTGCGTAGATTTTGTTTAACATAACCAGATTTTGTTTAACATAAAATGCAATAAGAACATTTCGTTCATGGCCAATGAGTTCTGCTAATTGCGCCAAGGCGGAGGAGAGTGCTAATTAGAGGCGGATGGGAACAATCTGTTTACGTGAAAATTGACAATTATGATCCGGAGCACAATGCACGAACGTTACTCGCACTTGATTGTCAGCGGTTCTTGCTTCGCAAACATTCATTTTGTAAACTTGGCTGTGCAAGCAAATGGCACCGAAAAAGAGCGGGACACAAACTTAAGAAGTTGCCTTGGCACAGGGCATGAGTTCATCGGCGAGCACGGGCAAAGAAAAGTTTATACTATCTCTAAACGTTACGCTTGTTGTTCAGCTGCATGTTGCTTGGGACCCGCAAACACTGCGCGCGAGCCTTGATTTATCTACGGAATATTCCTTGGGCCGTGACTGTGAAGTATGGTAGCCCCAAGATCAAACTTCAAGAGTCTTGACGAGTGGGCCACATGATTGCAGGTGATAGATACCGTCGCAACTGAGACGCCGCCGCATGCAACGTGGCCTAATTTGCGATTCACGATGGTTTCACCAGCAAGCCACTGTTAATAAAATAGGGCGCACTCTGACGCACTTGGTGCAAAATAGTGATATCACTGCTTACGTGTCCCAGCCTACGCTAATTTATTTTTCGTTGAACATTCATAGCGTTACAGATATTTCCTGTCAACGGACCTTAATATACACGCAAGTCTATAATAGATTCTAGGGTCTGATTAAGCGGTGCGTTGATACTGCATTTACTTCTGAAAACGCAAGGCCTTGACACCTGCACAGCAGTAAAGCAGCTTAAAAAAAACTTCAACATCTTATGCACGACTATAAGAACGTGGTGTTTCGTATCACGGCAGTAAAAGGCCTCAAAAGTGTATTATAGTGTACGCTGCTTTGCGTAGGGTTCAACAACTAGACGTAATTAGTTGTGAGTAAACAAGAAATGTAGTCACTCTAGACTGCAGTCAATCATGTTTCTTTTTTGTGCAAAAAGAACAACATTACACGTTCACAAAGCACGCGAGAAGTTTTGTACTCAGTTTTGTACCACAGACAAATTATGCTTTTTTCGTTTGTGCAGGAGCTCGGCACGTAAAACGGCCTTTGAATACTGCAGTCCCGTCGCCTGCATGATCAGCTAGAGTTATGCTCAGTGCACTGTGAAAATGTTGAATTCATTCTCGGTGTATGCGGGTCCTTCTTGGCGGCGACCAGTTCGCAAACATAAGTGGCGTCTGCAGATGCATGCGTTCAGTGCCAAGGAAAAATAGAAGGACTATCTTGCACACTCACCCAATCCATTTTTATCGCAAGTGCAGCGCTTCTACATCACCAGAAATTCCTGACTGAACACATTCATTGCTTCCTGGATGAGCTGTGCGTATTCTTTTTACAGGTGCTCTATCTGAAGGATTCTTTGAAACCCGGAGAAATGGCCTTATCTGCGGCAGGTTTCTTCAAGCTCAAATTGCCGATGCTTGTTTCGGTAGGAAAATTTTGGCCACGTTTATGAAGTTCGGCGTTGATGCTTGAAGGTATAGCTTCTGATACCTCCACGCATATAACATATAAGTGTTTCAAGATAACGTATCAGATTAACAGGGATCATCGAGTAGTCTGGCCTATAAAGCGAGTGGACTGCCTCCCTCAACTTTAGTGTGTCCTGCTCAGTGCATATCGATCCAAAGGCGTACGAACACTACTTCCACATCGAAACTCACGCTCGCACTCTAAGGCTTAAGAGCCCCATCAACTTTCACTTGCCAGGCGACACAAAAACATTTAACAAGATATACTTATATGTCTATTGCCATCCTAAGGACCTCGAAGCAGTGAAGAGGGCTGGTTAGGCGATGTTGTCTGGAAATATTCAAAGTATTTTACCCGAGACAATGGTGCACGGGATAGGGTGTACCCTGATAAAAAAATAATAATATCTTTTGTTTTACGTATCAGAACTAAGACATGAATATGTGACACGCTATAAGGGTGGGCTCTAAACTTTCAACCATCTGGTGTTTTTGAACCTTCACTGGCGTATCAGAGCAAAATCACATTATCAATAATGGATATATTGTGCACGAATTTCGATGAAGGGAGCGACTTGTCGCCCTTTACCTTATTGCCCTCTACTACGTAATTTCTCGGCTACACAAGGACTCTTGTGCCCCCTCTGGTTCTTGTGTCCCTCTACGCTTCCACCACCTCCCGATTCTTTCATTATGTTATCGCAGCCCGCTACTAATTACGCTCCCGAGTGTCACGTAGCATTCTTCATATAAAAAAAGCGGGTACGCAGTTTCCGACTAAGGAAAAAACTAAAACAGCTAAGGTAGAGGTCCATATAATTGCTACGTTATCACAGAAAAAACGCCGCAAATACACAACTCCATCTTTAGTGAGTGTCGTGCCAAGTGGAAGACGGGAACTAGTCAGGAGGGATTACGAAATTGCATTTCTACAATTTTCTTAACTAGCATAGCAGCCCTTCAAGTGGAATGAGACACACTTGGCGTGGAAATAACTTCCTTAGAAAGCAACAGTTAATACACAAACTTAGCCAGTCCTAAGTTCGTATAATACAGGACTATCTCTCATAAAGGTTATAAGATCATACATGCTCTGTAAAAATTATTGTTCGCAGCAGGTAGCCGCAATGGCAAGTTACAGAGACCAATAGCACCTAGCTTTTTCTCGCGACGTCACTTGATAAATTCCATCTTGATGAGGCAATGCTTGCTTTTATGCCACATTTTTATCAAATGCAGTGTGGCTCGCTAATCTCTTTCACATAGTATTAATAAAGTTGTGACTGCCATGCTCACGGCATTTTATATAGTTCACCGCAACGTTTCCGGAATCCCACTGCTACGGCGTACCTTATAATGAAACGGCGCAAACATGTAACCTCATGTTGCTTCAGTATTTTGCACAGTTGCAAAGCAATATGGTCACCAAACCTTCAGTAATTTTCAAGTTCACTTTATTATCTTGTTACCTCTCCACTTGCAGCGCCTTAATATCTAAACCATATACACGTCAACACATGTTTTTCATCGTACGCCTGCATTCGCAAATATCTGCGGGCCTAAACATATTGGCGTTTTCGGAACACGCGTAACACAAATGATAAAAATTTCGTTGGGCATTTTCATGATATTCCCAAAGAGATGATAGTCACATTTTATAACATCCCTGTGGTCCGGTACAGTTTACCGATTGTGATATGAGCCTCTATGTCAGAATACACTGGCATGTAAAGAGTGCCGCAAATTTTTTGTTTGTGTTTTTGTTTGTTTGTTTTTGCGCAAGTGATTGAATTTTTAATATGTTGCAGTCATGTCCTATTAAGTACCACAACAGACGCTATATATGTGTTACAAAATGGTTTTCAGATGTCCCCTAAAAAAAAAAAAGCATTGACGGCATAAAACTGCTTCAATATCGTATCGATTGCCACACTTTCCACCGACCCCCCCCCCCCCCCCCCCCCACGGTGGTCTAGGGGCTTTACCCGGCTGCTGATCCGCAGATTGCGGGAGGAAACCTCGGCAGCGGCGGCTGCATTTTCGATGGAGGAGAAGATGCTCTAGGCCCATGTGCTCATATTTGGGTGCACGTTAAAGAACCTCAGGTAGTCAAAATTTCTGGAGCCCTCCGCTACGGCTTTTCTCATAATCATGTGACAGTTTTGGGACGTTAAACCCCACATATCAATCAATCACTTTCCACCCGCCTCGGTGGCCTAGTGGTAACGATGCTCAACTGTTGATCCCAAGGTGGTCCGGGCTTTGATCCCAGCCACGGAGGTCACATTTCGATGGAAGCGAGTTGTTACATTACATAATCATGTACTTTGCGATGTCACTGTACGTTAAAGAAAACCAAGTGTTCAAAATATTCCGTGTGTTTCCCCACAGCGTGCTTCAGACCAATATCGTAGTTTTGGCGCGCAAAACCCGCCAATTCACAATAACTACTTTACTTTTCAGCTTGCAGGAGCGGTCATCACCTACACCGTCATTCTTGTTCAAACCAGCGAGACAGTGAATAAATCTCGACCAAGCTTGTGAAGGCAATGCACAATGTTTGACGCTGTCCTGCTTGACTGGCGATGCGATGACAGCGATGAGCTGCATCTCAGACGACGTCATACCATTGCTGCGGCTGTAAGAGTTCGTTTCATTCTGTTTGTTCACCTCTGTTTCATTGTTGTGAAATAAATGCAGGATTTCAAGTTTTGCGTGCTCTGCATCACAAGGAGACAGCTTGTCATATTAGAATAACACAGATTTCATTTCATTTCATTTATTTACTTTCAGGGCCCGAGAGCATTACAGAAAGGAGTGGGGTTTCATAACTAAAACGCGCAACAATACATTCAAAGCACTTCTTGGTGGGTGATGACCTTGAAGTTATTTACATCTGTGATGGAGGCGATGGCGGCGGGAAGGTGGTTCCAGTCCCTGCTTGTTCGTGGAATGAAAGAGTCATAATAAAGATTAGTTCGACTACATGGCACACCAGCTTTTAAACCATGATCCAAGCGGGATGAAATGTAGGAGGGGTTTGTGAAAAGCTGTTCTTTTAAAATGGGGTTGTGATGAAATATTTTGTGAAAAAGTGAAAGCCGAGAGCATTTACGACGCAACGACAGATCAGGCAAGTTTAGCGACATCTTCATTGCAGTTACGCTAGAATGGCGGGAGTAGTTAGAAAATACAAAACGAGCTGCGCGGTTTTGAATAGATTCGAGGGCGGGGATTAGAGTATGTTTGGAAGGATCCCAGATGGCGCATGCGTATTCTAATTTCAGACGGCGTTTTGTAAAGAGTTAGTTTTAGTGATGAAGGTGCAGATGAAAAATTGCGACGTAAATGTCCGAGCATGCGGTTAGAGTTGTTAGTTACATAGTCAACATGCATCTGCCAAGACAGATTATTTGTGATATGAAGACCGAGGTATTTATATGAATTGACGTGTGATAAAGAAGCGGCATGAAGACTATACGTGCACGTGTTAGCAGTATTATCACAATGCGAAATTCGCATGTATTTGCATTTGGACATGTTAAGACGCATGAGCCATTTATTGCACCACTCGGATAGGTTGCTAAGATCGGTTGGAAGTTTCAAGGTGTCAGCTGGGGTAGAAATTTTCAGATACAATACACAATCATCAGCAAAGAGTTTAATGGTTTAAAAAGTGATGCAGGCGGGAAGATCGGTAATGTAAATAAGAAAGAGCAACGGCCTCAGTACTGACCCTTGAGGTACGCCAGACTTTACAGCACAAGAGGGGGATAAACAGTCATTAGCGGTTACGTACTGAGTTCGGTTAGAAAGAAAGTCTTTAATCCAAGAGAGAACATTAGGGCCAATGTTGAGTTTCGTAAGCTTCATAATTAGTAAGTCGTGAGATACAGTGTCAAAAGCTTTCGCAAAATCAAGAAAAATGCAGTCAGTATTGAAACCTTGATCAGCGTTAACAAACAGGTCGTTAGTAAAGGACAAAAGCTGGGTGTCGCCTGACACCATCTTCCTGAAGCCGTGTTGACAGTTGTTGAAAAAGGAATTTTCTTCGAGAAAACTAACTAAATGTGAATATATTATGTGCTCTAACATGATGAGAAATAAACCTGAGCATACAGATACTCGAGCAAATATCTGTATAATATGCACGTTGTTTTTTTACAGTAACGTTTTTTTTTACCTAGCCCAGCCGGCACTAAGTCGTGGAAGGCCCGTTTCTCAGCAGAGTGGTGGGGCACTCTGCCGATCTTGGCTTGGCTAGGTGTTTAACTTCTAACCTATCTCCTCATTAACCCACTTTATACCTGTGTATGGTTGCTCTTTTTTTAAGTTTTATTCAGATTTATTTTTCCCTGTCTTTTATCTTTTCCCTTTCTATTGCTCTTCTTGTCTCTTTTTCATTCAGTGTATTTTTTTGTATCTCAATCTAAACTCGTTTCCCCCTCTTCCTCACACTCACATCCATCCTCTTCAAAGTAACTTTTCCTGCCAAGCCCCTCGCCAGAAAGCTGTGCTATTCTCAGCTAGCGTGCCTAGATAGCTGAGTGGTTACAACGCATGCGTTCACATCGTGTGTACGGTGGTTAGAATCTCGCCTCACCAAGAATTTGTTTTCATCAGTGCTTTCTTTCTTTCAATATATTACACTTTTGCTTGCTCTCCTTCTCTCTGTCCTTCATTCTTTCCATACTCACTGTCTCGCCCATCCGAGTCATTTCATTCCAAGCTGCGCAAATTGACGCACGTGTTCTGGAATCAAAGCAGAAGAAGATGAAAAGGAGAGCCATAAAAAAGAAGGTGGAGATAGCGCGTGCCGCTCCGTGATGATGTAAGTATCTGTCCACGACGCCAAGAAAACCTCGGGAATATAAGTTCTGCTGACAAATTTTACGACACTCATTCTCCAGTCATTTTCGCACACGTACTCTCTGTAAAGGCGAAAATATTTTGCCACAATATAAATGGCATTCATGATGCTAACCAAAGAAAAACTCGGTAATTCACTTTTCACTTTGGACTTCAGAACAGTTCTTTAGGTCGAAAAGTCGTACTGAGAGACAAATTATAGCCTACCGTTTTTGTCAGAAACACGAAAGTTGCACGTAATTCAAAAATTTTATTATCGAGTTTCAAGGCCAATATCGGAAGGGATTCCTGAAAACGTGGCCTCTCTGTAACGCTAAATCAGAACTGCCCGTGACAAGAAAGCAATGAAATTAAAATCTGGAAACGTCAATACAACCAGGACATTCGGCAAACATTCAGATGTACACAAAGAGGCAGTTTATGGTTCCGATGCAGTCTTTGGTGATTATTTGTTTCCTTCTTTGTTTATAGAGAGCAGCAAAAAATACTATTTTGTCTTTTCCCCCTTGCACGTAATATACAAAACCCTCCATTGTACGGCGTCTCTCACTATCTTATGCATGTTGGTTTTGGGACGTTAAACCGCAACTGCTTTTATTTCGTCATTGTGCAGGAAGAGTCACTGCAGTGGCAGCCCCTTAGTTTTATTTTCACTGAGCAAGAACATTTTCATTATATGGTTTTCTTGCACAGCACTCAAAAGAGACAGGAGCACCATACCCCACATGGAAAGTTAAGGGGATTCAAAGGCGCAAGTGAAATGACTTGCCGTTTTCCACGAAGATATACTACACAACGCGCTCTCATGAAATTTTCGTCACTTTCTTGTCACGGATATTTCATGTCTGACGTGACGGAGAGGCCACAATTTCTGTGGATTAGGCATGGTCAGTTTTCGTTTTCACCGAAAAGTACCACAGAGAGCAATTACTAAAATGTGCAAGTTTCCAAATATCTCAAAAATAGTCACAGCTTTGCCGCAAAGGCGAATCAATGTAAATGAGAGCAACAAATTGGAAGGCCACGTGAAGAATGGCAAGCAGATAGAAACGTTACCCGCGTTTCTCACGCACGAATAACACACGAAACCTACTGACAGGTACAGATGAACACGAATAAACGTGTCAGTTGTTACTTTGCTGTGTATGAAAAGCGTGCCTCTTTCACAAACGGAGACTGTGCAGCGATCTTGCGCGCACAGTAACTGCAACCGAACTTTTCCGGTGAAAGTCCAAGGCGTACGATTCTCCTCACCATGAGATAAACTAACGGACGCACGTGCGTCCAGCATACCCCTCTCCGGTGGGTCAAGTACGCGTGGGAGATGTGAGCGTATGCCACTGCGTTGTAACGATATGGTGACGCGCGCTCATTGGGCTATCTTGCTGGTAATGCTGAAAAGACTATAGTTCTCCCGAGATGGCCACCAACAGAGTTACGTGGCCGATATAAATAGCTTGCCGTTTCAACGTCTTGAAAAAAAATGTTCCTTTGTTGCTCAGTGGCTCCCGCCTCACACTAACAAGCAAGTGGTCAGAGATTTCATTCCGCGCACCAGAGTCTTTTTGTGGATTGTTTTTCTTCTTTGCGTTTTCAAATATATATGTATATATATAT
This sequence comes from Rhipicephalus microplus, assembly GCF_043290135.1. Classification (NCBI taxonomy): domain Eukaryota; kingdom Metazoa; phylum Arthropoda; class Arachnida; order Ixodida; family Ixodidae; genus Rhipicephalus; species Rhipicephalus microplus. Next base: position 230,419,845 of record NC_134702.1, read on the forward strand.
ATATATATATATATATATATATATATATATATATATATATATATATATATATATATATATATATATATTGTTACGGTGCATCATCGACAGGAGCAAGCGTGCCACTTAGCGAAGATGAAGAAGACGCCTGTACGTTAGGCGCTTGCGCGAGAGGCAACTCAGACATCTTGTTCGGCTGCCGATTCTCAGTGGACGCTATCCTGTAAGCCTAGACCTCGCCCCGTCACATTTGGTGGAGGTGCTGGGTAACCGCCTCGCAACGGAACTTCGCAGCGGCCGACGTTTGAAGGGTCCTTTTACAACTATGACGGAAAGTACGGCGTCTGGATCTGCTCCTGGTGTTCCTGCAGCCGGAAATGATGCGGTAACTACATCTCCTTCTGTGAACACAACCTTCGTGCTCAAACCCCCGCGGGATCCTGGCACGTTCAGCGGTTCCGGCGATCCAGATGAAGTTGACGTTAAAGATTGGCTGGCAGAGTACGAACGTGTGAGTACTCGATACGGATGGGCCCCGACTCTTATGCTGGCAAACCTGTTATTCTATTTTAGGGGAACCGCCAAATCGTGGTATGAGAACCATGAAACAGAACTTGGGAGTTGGGCAGTTTGCAGGGAGAAAATGTTGGACCTGTTCGGAAAGCCGATCGGAAGAAAAAGACCGTGAACAAAATGCTCGCGTCTCGGGCGCAGGCCTCGACCGAGTCTTACGTCTCCTATATAGATGTGTTATCGTTGTGTCGCAAAGCCAATGCCGAGATGCCTGAGGCTGACAAGGACGGACATATTCTTAAGGGGATTGCGGATGACGCATTCAACCTCCTCATCTGCAAAAATTTTTCTACAGTGGACGCCATTATAAAAAAATGTCGGCGCTTTGAGCAAGCGAAGAGCCGGCGGATTAACAGCGTGTTTACCCACCTTCCGAATAGGGCTGCAACATCATCTTGCGAAGACGGTGCAAGAACACAGCCACCACCTCTAGATTCATCGGATCAGGTGACCCGAATTGTACGGCGCGAACTTGAAGCCATTGCCTCTGCTCCGGCTCACACCGCTGCAAGTGACACCACCCCATTCACTGCTAACATGGTTGAAGCCATTGTCTGCCAAAAACTCGCCAGCATAGGTATTCCCTCGGTGTGCGCTTTGCCCAGCCGGCAGCGAGCTTCATGGCGTCCACCCTCGTCCTATCACGAGCAGCAGTTTACGGCCCGATCTCGCGACTCTGCTGCGTGGAGAACCGTCTACAATCGACCAATTCGTTTTCATTGCCACCGTATCGGTCATGTCGTCCGTTACTGCAATTACCGCTGGTCCTCGCCACCTCGGACTTCATCTCAACCTCACTACCGACAAGACAGCACCCGCTTCGCGTCTGCCGCGCAGCCTTCTCCGCCAAACAACTACAGAAGGTTCAACAGCCGATCTCCGTCACCGCATGGCCGTCAGTAGCGTTTGCCTCCAGGACGTCGCCAGTCGTCTCGCTCACCACAGACTCGCAGGCCGTCGTCCCCATTCAACCCCGCTCCTGCCTACCCGGAAAACTAAACGGTGCAGCGCCCGGAGGTGACGCTGCATTTTCGACTCCCTCCACAAATCCACTCTTGACGCTTCCGTCGAGACAAAATTTGTTAGACGTTGACGTTGACGGTGTGGCTATTTCTGCCCTTATAGATACTGGAGCTCATATTTCTGTAATGAGCGCGAACCTTCGCCGGCGCCTACATAAAGTGCTCACGCCTGCCGCTTCCCACAAACTTCGTGTCGCTGATTGGAGGACCCCCGATGTTCAAGGGATGTGCACGGCCCGTGTGTCCATTGCCGGTAATCCTACATTAGTTCAGTTTGACGTCATTGAAATGTGTCCTCATGACCTAATACTTGGTTTGGACTTTCTGTCACGTCATTCTGCGCTCATTGATTATGCCACTGGTGCTCTTCAGCTTGAACTGGCGCAGTTTGCCGATTTTCCAGCTGACTATTCTTCCCGTTTATGCTCTCGTCACCACGTTCGCTTGCCTCCGCAAGCTGCTACATATGTCACTTTGTCGTGCTCACGTCATGTGCCCGATGGTGACTACCTCGTCACTCCTATAGTCGACGTACTGATGGCCCGAGACGTCGACCTTGCTCACACTGTTGTCGCCGTCGCTAATAATACAGTGGTTATACCACTACTCAACGTGAGTCTTTTGACTCAAGTTATTCCGAAAGACATGTCTTTGGCCACCCTATCTCCACTTGACAGCTGCAACGTTACTGGTTTGGACACCCATACTAACTCCCCCTGTCTTGGCCGCAATTACACTCTGCCTGCAGATGACATTAACAAGATGATTGCTCCTGACGTCACTGCAGTGCAAGCTGCCAGCCTCTGTGTTCTGCTTACATCATATAGAGACGTTTTTGACTTTGACCGCCGCCCTCTCAGCCAAACAACTACAGTGACTCACCGGATCAACACTGGTGATGCCCGTCCTATACGGCGGCGTCCATATCTCGTATCTCACAAGGAGCGCCAAGTAATTCAGAATGAAGTGGACAAAATGATTACTGAAGACGTAGTTGAACCCTCATCCAGCCCTTGGGCATCCCCAGTCGTGCTCGTTGAGAAGAAGAATGGCAGCTGGCGCTTTTACGTGGACTATCGCCATTTAAACAAAGTGACCAACATAGATGTCTACCATTTGCCTCGGATCGATCACGCCCTCGATTGCCTCCATGGTGCCCAATACTTTTCGTCGATCGACCTTCGGTCCGGCTATTGGCGAATTTTCGTCGACCCCATGGATCGTGAAAAAACCGCTTTCGTTACGCCCGACGGCCTCTACCAGTTCAAAGTCATGCCGTTTGGACTGTGTAATTCGCCGGCAACTTTCGAGCGCATGATGCACTCCCTTCTCCGAGGATATAAGTGGTCCATCTGCTTATGTTACTTGGACGATGTCATCGTCTTTTCACCTACACCTACCTATGACAGCCATATAACACGTCTGTCAGCCGTTCTGGATGTTTTTCGAAGAGCTGCTCTTCAGCTCAATTCTGCAAAATGCCATTTCGGATGTCGCCAAATCACCATACTCGGCCACCTTGTCAGTGCCGATGGCGTTAAACGAGATCCCGAAAAGGTGCGAGCAGTACAACAATTTCCTGAACCACGCTCAACCAAGGACGTCCGAAGTTTTGTAGGGCTATGTTCCTATTTTCGTCGATTTGTCCGCAACTTCGCTGCCATCGCTCGTCCGCTTACTGATCTCTTAAAGAAGGACGTTCCCTTCGCATGGGGTATAGACCAAGCGGACGCCTTTTCGGCTCTTATCCATCTGCTGACTACATAGAACTACAGCACTGTGGTAACCCGATTATGCAATGATCTTTTGTTGTGTTTATCAAGCTGTGATACCACTACAGATGAATAATATTATGAAGTGAAGTGAGACACTTCAGTATTTAAACTGTACTTAAAACAGAATTGTCACGCGAAATTTTCACATGGGATGAAATTAGTGGACTAAAGCCCGTGTGCTTAGAAATAAAAACGCTTTGGGAATACAAACATTCAAAACTATTTCGGATGGCGTGCCTTACAATTGTGTAGATATTTTCGCAGAAAATTTGATCTTTTTTACATTATTCTGTGTATTTGTGTGGCGTTATTGACTGAGTGAAGGCAGAGGTCATTTCTTAGTTTAAAACAATAAAAAAAGTGCTCGCCTCACAAAATCGCTGTCATGCACGTAATTCATCAATGAAAGCTTTCTGGCGAACTCTGTGATAACTATTTGGTACATTGATTATAATGCCTAAATAATTAGATATATTTATTCTTCATTTATTTATTTTATTTTATTTTCACCAAAACAATTACAACGGTGAAAAATGGGGAGACGGCAAAAAAGCTGCAGTTATTGCAGCTTGACTAAGCACCGTCCACGCAACGTCAGCAATGACAGGGTAAAAACGAAATACAAAAATAAAATGAAAAAAAAACAAATACTATAAAGCAAGTAATAATACAAGCAAAAGGCAAAGTAAATGACAGGCCGAGGTATACAAACAAAAAGGAATATTTCATAAACACATGAGCACAATAATTCGAAGAGTGCGTATCGTCGCTTTCGAACATAATAAATGTACACAATGAGGTTACACAAAAGAAATAAATAAAGAGAAAGGTACACAAAAAATGATGCAAAGCAACACAGAGTGACCTATGTAAGCAATGCAAATCTACAAGAATAGTGTTTGCACATCTATATTGTTTAATTTGTCAATTTTTATGCCTTGTTGCTCATATGTGTTGAGTATAGTACGTATCATGTGGCTAAGCCTTTGGGTACCGTAATTGGTGCGAGATAACGTAATTTTCCACGGGGGGTTTATATTGATAGAAGTGAATGGTGTGAGTATGTTCAAGATTTCCAAGTGTCAGAAATGCGTCGATTTTCCCTCTGTTTGCGCTAATATACGATTGTAACAACCTGAATTCGTATATGTCATTTGCCTTAACAATTTTATATTTAACAAAAAGTTGTCCTGTGTGTTAAAAGTATGGTATGCTTTCTAATGCACTGATCGCTCTTTTCTTAAGTATATTTAGCCTATTTAAATTTGTTGACGTAGGGTTTGCCCATACTAAAGCGCGGTAGTTTAAGTGGGCATGGAAAAGAGCCTGATATAAGAGTCGCTTTACAGTAACGGGCAGAAGACGTCGACAACGATTTAAAGTGCCAACCAGGCGTCTAAACTTTAAACTGATATCGTCTGTATGCTCATTCCAGGATATATGTTCGTTAAAGACTACTCCAAGCGTCTTAACTGACTTGGTCACTGCAATTTTGTAGGGGCCTAGGGTAACATAATTTGGTACATGCAGGGATACGCCAGAAGCTCGGGAAAGGACACATTTTGTTTTTGATTCATTTCACATGAAATTGTTCTTGGTAGACCAATCACGAAGCTTATAACATGTGTCGGCCGCTAAAGCCTCGAGAGTACTAAATTGTTGTCCAGTAAAAAATAATGTGCAGTCAGCAGCATATATTATGAAGTTACAATTAGCACCGATTCTGACTATATTATTTATGTAGTATAAAAACAATACAAGCCCCAGAGTACTATCTTGTGATACCCCGGTTTTGATTGGTTGTCTGCGCTATTTAAAGCCATTTATTTCAACATATTGAAATCGCGCACTCAGACATGACTGTGTGTCTACGCCAGCCGTGTCTATGACTACGTCGTAGACACGGCTGGCGGCAGAAAAATTTTCCACGCCAACTTACTGAAAAGCTACGAGGAGAGGGACAGCAGCCCACGAGGAGGCTTATCGAAGTCTCAAACAACATGTCTCTACGGAGCCGATACTGCGGCTCCCAAATTTGCACCGACCATTCGTACTTCGAACGGACGCATCGGACACAAGTCTCGGAGCCGTGCGCATGCAGACCCACGAAGGCAAGCTCCACCCCACAGCTTATGCCAGCCGAAAGCTGCTTCCACGGGAGGCTTCCTATAGTACCATCGAACGCGAAGGTGTCGCGTTGGTATGGGGAATGCAGAAATTCTCCATGTACTTATATGGAGTACGTTTTTGTGTCCAGACAGACCACCAGCCTCTGAGTTATATCCAATAGGCAAAACAGCTGAACGCTCGAGTACTTCGATGGAGTTTACTACTCCAAGAGTACCAGTTCATCAATATGCATATTAAGGGTAGCAAAAACGTGGGAGCCGATTACTTGAGCCGGATATAGTTCTTGAGGTCTATGAGCATGTTATTTTTTTTCCTTCCGTCATTTGTTTTCTGTTTGTATGTGCATATTTCATTGTACAAGAAGTGTATTTTGAGTAACTTTTTGCTTGGTGCATTGGTTGTTTTTACATGTTGTAACGCACATTGAAGAACTTCACTACAGTAGAAAAGCGCACCTGTTTAGTTTTGTTCGTGGTATACCTTCGTGCAGTGTATTCTGTATTGATGGCTGCCGTGCACGTCTATTTCTTTTTCTTGTTTGCATGGCGCATTGATATTGTTGCGTGCAACTGAAGCTGTTACTCTAACAATTGTTTTTTTCCTTTTGTTGTTACTTTGATGTACTCTGCCAACTTATGTTGTGTATGAGAGAGACAGTCCTCATGTCTCTCTTGTTGGCGGTGTTTTGTTCCTTGTTGTCGAAAAATTCCCCTCCGTGTGAACAAATGTTATGAATAACATTCTGAAAGTGGGGGGCAATGTCACGGACGGCCGATATTGGCGACCCGGCGTCACGGCAATTAACGGGCGCCGTACGTCCCCACTAACCGTGGGAACGGCGGGCGCATGAAAGGGAGCCGAGAAGTGCAGAATCGGGTGCTCTTTTTCGAACGTCGCCGCCGACGTTTGATCCTTTTGCAACTGCGGCGGCGTCTGCAAGGTCGTGGAAGGCCGCGATGTACACCGAACAAGGATTAGGCTACGGGATGCACCGGCTGAGAGCCAAACAGTCTGACTGTTTCCCACGGAGGAAATCGTGGGGAAACCTCTGGTGGCCAAGCCATATGACAACACCACAACAGGTTGTCACTCTCGCTAGTTGAGGGCCCTCTCCTAATTAAAAAGGGGTGGGGTCAATATACTTTTGGGGCGGAGTCTCCATCAATGAAACGCGCATGATTGAACCCATGTAGAGGTCTCTTGTCGCCAAGGAAGAGAGCGAGGAGACACGAGGGGGATTTAAGCGCAGGATTTTCCCTGCTAGGCATACTAGTCGCTGACCAACATGGTGTAAAAACAGATCAACAAGCATCTCTTCTAGAAGTGTTTAGTGTGGCTCTGTATCGGCTAGCCGCCTAAACTTAGCCGTTCGTCTAGTTGTGATGCGATATTAACGTCTGCAACCTTTTCAGTACTCATAGCTCCTTTAATAATGAGTGGTTTGATTAAAATATGGTGGCAATGATTTGCTCCAGTAGTGGTCTAATCAAAAGCAGAATGTGAAAAAACCGTTTCAGGGACCCTTTCACTGGTAGGTTTTTTGCTCTAATATATGGGCTAGCTACGAAGACAGATGTATGTAAGACAAGCGAGAATGATGTATTTACCTTCTTTCACCGCAACGACCTGATTTGCGTTTTCTGGAATTCACTTTGAGTTAGCGACTCGCTGCCGCATGAAGGCTCGCTGCAAGTAATGCACTTTTTTTTTCAGTGACACATTATGACACGTTGAAAATTTCAATATTGCAGTACACCGCCGCCATGTGACACATACGCAAAGTCATTTGCAAAAAACTACATGTGTTGAATTGAACCAACGGGCCCAGCAAGTAACCATCCTTAAAAAAAAACTGAAGAGGTTTTTACTTACCAGCCCGTAATTCTCGGGTTTGAAACGGCCGTTCATCTGATGAAACCTTCGACGGTCACTTCGTTCTCCAGAAGTCCGCTGAATGCACTTCGCGAAATCATTTGAACGAGTCAAAATATACAGAACGAAAGAGAGTGTGTTGGCCGACAGTAGCTTGAAATAGTTAAAGTGTAACAGCAATAGACACATTCGAATGCGCCGCGAGCCACTACCTGTCATCGCCACGCTTGGCTTTCTCACGAATGCCTAGAAGGAAGTGTGGCGCCACCATCTACGCGAGTTTTCTAAGGGGCGATGTTGGAGCTCTGGGAATGACGGTATATGTCTCCGCGAGGCTTGTGTTGGCTGGTTGGCTGGTGTTGTGTGAGGCTTTGGCTCAAAAGCGAATACGACTGCGTAAATAAAGCTTCTCTTAAACAAAACGTTTATAGGCGGATCTCATTCAGGCGAATTATATTCTAAAACAAAAGTACATTCATCGTGACGGCACAACCAAACAGAGAAGGAAAAAAAAACAGACGAGATAAACGTGGCAAAAAAAAAAAACGCTTACTTTGTCGTCTGCCTGCCAAGTTTAGCGGCCGTTGGTGACTTCTTACGCTTCGTAAAATGGTACATCAACATAGAAGGTTTTAGTTTTAAATACATCACGTTTTTGTGCAATTACAAAAATGAGTAGCTTATTACGTGCTATTTTAGTGAAAAATCAAACATTTTAACTTGAAGCCAGACGGGTATTTGAAGTATAAAAATGCAAGTCAAGTTCGAAGCTCACGTATCCCGCCATTCTCTTGCATCCTGCAGCTCAGTAGCACCAGATTGGCCTCTAGGTATGATTGTGAGAAACTTTATGCTTGGTAGCAAGATATTTTGAAATCAGGATAATGATGTCGATAGGCTGCTGATAACCACGAGTCAGCTAGAGCAAAAGATGTTACAAAAGAATAATGTAGCAACCCATGCCCGGTCCAAACTGCTCGGCATGAGCAAATTGTGTTATTTATGTTTCGCGTTGCAGAAAAAACGTAGTATTCAATCATTTTAGAATTGAAACTTGGCCCGAAGATAGTGCCCATACCAGAAAATGCAATAGCGCCACGCCCGTCTCGCTGGCTCATGCCCTGTGGGCCAGGAGGTGCCGTGATGCATTCGGAGTGCCGTGACCACTGAGTATGCATCTATATACATCTAGAACAATGTAATGCATCACTGAGCAGCGCAAACCGAAGCTGAAGTTTGCTGAGCGACGGTAAGGCTGCGCCTGGCTCTGGCGGCGAGCTCCGGAAAACTTGAGGAGAGACGCGGGAGAGTTCGCATGTGATTGTTTCGCCGAAGCGGGAGCGTGTGCGATACGCGCGCGACGCGTCCTGTAGTCGGTGCGGGGAACTTGCGCGCCGTTCCATCAGCTTGGCGCGCTACAATGAGACCCCTACTGTGTGAAGTTGCCTTTCCGCGATGGAAGAAGCAGCCCTATAGAAGCGTTGGTGAGGTGCGAAGTAATGCTGTGTTGTGGGCTGCCACAACAATGCAGACAACACCAAGGAACGCTCTCCACATGTAAACCTGTATCAGTTTTCCAGCAAGCCACAGCCGGCGAACACAGCCGATTTCGCTAAAGATAGAGCAAGCATGGCACGCAAGCAGGAAAAAAAAACAAGTTGAGCACGAGCACTTCAGCTTGACCCGCTGGGGTGAAACTTCCGCTTGATGCTTCACGGTGACGTCAGGGGGTCATGCGCCCATGCCACGGAGGACACGACTCTAAACTTCTGGGACATTTTAATGCTATGACCGGATGACTTGAGTTTTTATTTATTTTATAGCACGCCGCAAACGTTTGCACATGTGAGTACATGCCTGCTACTGCTAGATACCACATCAAAGCAACAATTTTATGGTTTTCATAAACATCAACACAGCACATCGATAGAGTACGCGGCTTCATGAGGTAAATGAACTTTATTTGGTTCTGAAGAACTGGTAAGACACCCGCATTAGAAGAGTCCGCTGCAGTTGCTATTCACGTTCACGGCGGTACTAGATGACTGCGGCCCTCCACGCATTCGCAGGCCTCCTGGACTCCTGAGTATCAGACTGAGAGCTCGGAGCTTTTAAGGGCCCTCTACCAGTCCTGTGTTGTTCTGAACTTTGCACCTTGTAACGCCGGGACCTGCTAGAGCATGCCAACGAGTGTGCAGCTGTGTGCCTCAAAATTAGGGCATCCTGGAGTTATGACACCAGCAAAGTGGCTGCATGTGCTACGAGACGGGAATGAACCTATTCGTAGCATCCGAAGAACAGACGACTGCGGCTGAGTACGCTTAGAATGCGGAAACAGGTACCTCCACCTAAACAACCGATAATAAGACGTCGCTTCGTTAAAGGTGCCGAGTGGATTTTTACTATCCGCGAACCCACCTTCATACCCGCCCGGACCGCTGCGGTACGTGAATTCTCTCGCACGGTCATGGGCAATTTCCTTGGTGTTGGGAAGAGTTGGATGCACCTCTGAGCCCATGTAGGCCGGGAACCAGGTGATTGTGTGGTAGCCTACTACACCCCTGGAATATAAAATAGCGGCAGCTATCCTGGAGACAACCCTTGAGGCAAAGGATTGGGCAGCAGCCCTAGAGTCAGTCAATATCTCTGGACGTGAAGGATCCGTTATCGCCAAGGCCATCACTAGCTGCTTTGGTACGGAGGCAGACACTTTCCTCGCGGAAGCTGAGTTGAGTAGGTGACCGCGATGATCAACGACCACAGCCGCAAAACGATCGGAGTGGTCACACTGTGCCGCATGGATGAAAGCTACACTACCTGTGGACCTTGCCACTGAATCAAGAGAAGACTTGCCCCGTGCCTTGCGCCGGCCAACGCCGTAATGCGGATGAACGTTACGCGGGAAGAGTGCCACCTCGTACGTGCCCTTCATTGTTTGTAATTAGAAAATCTTCTGTTCCCCTCCTGCCGTATGGTGATATCCCAGCGATTGTAGGAGACGCTGCCCAGCTTTCGTGGAAGACAGCCGCATGACCTGAGCTAGTGTCCGTGCCTCGGTCACCTCCGAGAGGATATTGTACATGCCCGGACCCATGAGCCTGTCTGTGCCCGTGCTCATGGGGAGGCCCAGTATCCTTTGGTGGATAGCATTAAACAGTCTGCTGGGGATAAAAACAAAATCATTGTGCGACCACCTAGCACAGACACCTTTTAATGGCGCCGAGATCACAATGGTAACCATTCTCTAATTACAACTAAAATGCAGTCCCTGTGATCCTTTGTAGTGTTGCCGGTAACGCATTTTGGCTATCGTTTTTATTACAGGCTCCTGTTTTCAGATTCAGAATAAGCGTGGAGCTTTCTTCACAAGGCCACAAAGGGTGATGTTTAATCCTGCTGTTGTACAACAACTGCCATGATTAGGTGCAGTGCAGCCAAAAGGACATGCCGTAACGAGTGGAAGAAAATAATTAGTGATGCCACCACAAGCATTTCTCGCATTGATACTTTTGTAAACCGTCCGTGTCGCTACACACATAATGACTTTACTCAAGAGTCTAAGAGGCTTTGCAACAGTGCCGATGGTGTTCACATCGAAGACACGTCACTGAGCGCATATGAGGACAATGCACATGAGCAACTGCCTCTTGAACCAAACAACCTTGCAATCGCCAACAAAAATGGGGAATCGTGCGCTTGTCCAGTTTCATCTGCGAGCTCATCGAGGAATACATTTATTGATAATCCATGGTCGTTAACAGGCCCCATGGTATCGTTTCTTCACCCACAGACTGGACACTTCGTGGAAATATATGCATAAAAGTCTTGATAGCCGTCTGCATATTCTAAAACCTAATTTGCCAGAGTTGCCTAGTTCAGCGCACACACTTCTAGCTATGCCACCGGTCGTTATGATAAGTAAATGGAGTACTTGACAATATTATCACTTTGAAATAAAAAGCACCCTCAGTGCTCTGCTTGAGAGTATGCATCGCCTACCCAGTTAAGGTTGCCAAGTAAGCGTCAATGTTGATGGCCTTTCACTGTTCAAAATCAGTGTAACAGAGTTTTGGTGAATACTTGTCGAACTGCTTCACCCAAATCACCGTAGAGAGGACAGTGTACACATCGTCAGGGCTTACTGAGGGAACTCCAAGCCTCTGCTAGATGAGTTTATTAATCTCTTTGTAGGTGAGCTAGCTGATGTTTTGAGCAATGAATTTGTACGTAGATGAGAGCACTTCGTTGGTCAGTAGGAACTTTCATATGTGATGCCCGAGCCAGACTGTTCATAAAGGAAGTAGAAGGACACAACGCAAAGTCTGCTTCTGAAAAGTGTACAACACAAGGTGTTTATTACGGGGAATAACGTTCCAGCTTCTTCTTATACTGACTACGGTTTTTGTGAACAGACTGATGATGACCATCTTAAAGGCATTTCAGCCCCGACCTCTCTTGGGTTGGGGACAGAGAGCCCAGACAGGTTTGTGCTCCTGAAAGATGGTTGTGTGCTGTTAATAGCTTCCTACTTTGTGAATAGAAGCTTTTTGTTGTGGGTCAGGAACTGAAAGGAATTGAAGACCTTTACTCTCATTGCTGTCATTGATAACTTGTTTCTTTGTTTACTGCTCATGAGGCTTAGCAAGAGTTGTCAAGCTTGAGTGCTTTCAACATTGCTTGCAAATGCATACTTTTTAATGTTGAAGGCCAAGCCAGTTTCTTTCCACCTTTTGACATGCGTTGTGTTTAGTGGTGTAAGGTAACATAGAGCTCCCTTTTTAGGTCTGATAATAGAAGTAGACATACGAAATTTCAGTGTTAATACTGTAGTGCAAAAGCGATTCTGGATTAGGTCAACGTTTTCAAGAAGGTTGTGTTTGCGAAAGGATATTGGTATTTTATGTATCAAAACCACTATATACTTATGAGAGACTGTGTAGAGGATTGTTCTGAGAATTTTGATCATCTGGTGTTTTTCAATGTGCACTGTATACGGGCCTCTACCATTTCGCCGCCATAGAAATGTGATCGCAGCAGCCATGATAAAACACACGACGTTCGGGTCAGCGGCCGAGCACCATTACTGCTCCACCACAGTGAACAAAAAAGCAATCACTTGTAATCGTGTAAACACTCTCAATTGTTTGAAATATTTAGTCTAAGGAGTACACTGCACAATAAACCATACCTTTGTATAACTTTGAGCTCATATGCTATTTAGTTTTAACACAATATTTTTCACTGCCTCATGAACCTGTACTATTGTTGCCAGGAACATCGTTATGAATTACAACCTTCACGCTATTCTTAGATCTAAAGCCTGCTCTGGAGCAATTCATGCACTGAATAATTAACAGTTCACTTTCCTGTTTTTTTCAGCTTCAATAGTTAATAATATTTCAGTTTGTGCCTCAAGCATCTGGGCCAGTACAACTTTATTTGAGAGGGTTCGTGTATAAAATGTGACTTGATTAAGTTTACAATGACAGCCTGTTTGTTTCCAGTGATTGTAAGCATCCTCTTCTTCTCTGCGAGTCTTACAGCGACAGTCGTCAGATGCTCCTCAGCTTTCAGAGGTTAAGGGGGGACACCGATCTTTATTATTTAAGTGTGAATACACTTTATAAGCGACCCCAAACCATCCACCGCCGTCGGCGGCGTCTGCAGTCTTCTCTCTATCTTTAAAAGAAGGAGGACGTGGCGGGCCGCAGTGCGACGCTCTACCGAATAAGCCATGGACGCGACGCTGATATCGGTGTCAGTAACGCGCCTTATATCTTTAATGCCGCTGCGCGCGTCCCCCTCCCCGTTCGCTCGCTCCTCCGCAAAGCGCTGGTACTAACCGTGAGCTACAACGATAACACGAATAGGTGCTAATCTGTAGTGTAGTTTGTGTGTGTGTGTGTGTGACACGCTCGCAATGTGTGCATTTCATGCATCGTACGAAAATCGTGAAGTGTAAATAAATAATACTTCGTATATAATGTAACTGTGTACAAATGCTTCATGACAAACACCTAAATTCATTATTTACACTTTAATCATCCTCAGTAATAAAACTCCCAAGCATTTCCCCGAGGGTGAACATGGTTAAGTGCGAATGCACGGGGTGATGCTACGAGGGGGAGTAAAGTTAAAATCTGTTGGCATTCGCCAGTTAGTTAACGTAAACTCCCCCGTGTGATCAAATTGCGATTCCCAGGAACCATTACACCATAAAGGCAGCATAGTGTGATTAATAAATATGATAGTGCGAATTAATTAATACTCCTCATAGCATCACCCCGTGCATTCGCACTTAACTATGTTCACCCTCGGGGAAATGCTTGGGAGTTTTTTTTATTCTTCATGAATTGTGATGTACCTTCCAGAGTTCATGCATATTTGTGTGCGTATTTCAAATATACAAGTATATTTGAATAAGAAACGTGGTTTTTAGAATATCAGACATTTATTATGCTTTTTGGGAACCATAGTTTGTCGAAATTGGGAGAGTTACATAGTGAATAAGCACTTAAGAATCACCTGAAATTAGTAAAGGATGTAAGAAAACAAGATTGGATGGCATTTGAAAACAACGTACTCTCCTGGAAAAACCATTGCATTATTTAAATCAACCTAAACTCAGCGAGTTCTACCTAAATCACTAAAGCATAAATCATGTTTTCAGGCGCAGTGTCCCTCCATAAGGGTCAAGGTTTGTTGATTATTATTTTCCTTTTTTAGGTACCTAGTAGCTCATTTTATGTGCGAAACGGCTAGTTATGTTGTGCCACTCATATGGATAGCTGAAGAAAATGACAGAACGTACGCCTTCTGGCCTCCAGCGTCGACCAAGTTGGACATCGTGAAGGCGATGACTTCCAAAAAAGCTGTGGATGCTTCTTGGACACTTCGAGAAGTGAAGATTATTGGACATTGTTGTACGAAGCAATGTTTATGAAAGTCTTTCATGCCCTAACACTTCGCTATTTCATCATGTGCAAACAGGCCTTTGCATACCCTGAAGTAAGCTTTCAATAAGCTGAACGAGTTAGCTGACACATCAGACTTCAAGAAATCTGACCCCTACGAAAGAAGAACTAGGAATCTCAGAAAGCTGAAAATACATTGTCACACTTCACATTCCTTAGACGTTGATGAGCCAACTCAGGTTGATCAATCACGGTCATCGCGTCGCACCAAAAGTACTTTTACTTTCTATTTAGAGCTTGACAAAACATGCAACTCATTTTACAGTGCGTATAACATACCTTCTAATGAAGGATACCCATATGTTTCTATCAGAAGTTTAGTTTCAAAATTTCATGAAACCAGGTTTTTCCGAAGCTTTAAAGCTGCCGCCTGCGCGAATACTAGTACAAACCGTCTCGTGCTCAAGTGGAGTAATGCCAACTTGTCCATTTGACAGCTCAGTAGGCACAGAGCCAGTAACCAGTGAACAATTCCTGTTGTCTGCCTCCTCTGGTACTGAATGGCACCCAGGTACAATAGAATGAATGTATTTATAATAAGCCCGCAGGTGTAGCATTTTGCCATTTTTTACCCTGTGTAACTTACGCGATTCTGTGAAGAGAATAATTTTGCATATATTGTCGTTCAGTCATTCACAGTCAGTACACTGTTAATACTTGTGACCAACATAGACATTTTAAAACAGATAGTTCTGATGGGGAGAAAATAAGCTTTATTAAATGATTGTATTCAATTTATTATTGTTGGATAAATGACAACTTATAACCAACCAGTCAGGCACGTGATATTGTTCTGTATTTACCTGAATGTTTGTGTTTACTGCACCAGTTTATTCTATATATAGAATTATTCCACATATATTTAAATGCGAGTTAAGTTGTTGCGTTGAAATGCACTGGCCAACATAAAACAGCTAGACGAGGGGCGAACTTTTTATCTAAGTAAACTACAGTAAATCACTCAGTTCAACCCATAGTTCTGCCCAACTGGCATCAATGCCAGTCCTGTGCAACACAGCCTCCTATTGCAGTTTTCAGGTTTTAAATATCGGCATGTTTTTGTAATCACCTCTTCAACACTTTCAAAGAGTTACGTATTCATGCAAACACCATATCATAGTACTGTTGCTAGACAGCAGAAAATATTCACCATCGAGGTCACTGAGCATCACAGAAACTCTAAGTCCTACAAAAGGTTCTACTTCATCGCCATTTCATACTCCTAGGGCTCGTCTGTTTCACCAGGAACCCGGTACTTTTAACATGATTGCATATCTTATTATCATAGGTTGTGCCGTTTGATGAAGGATGCCTGTCACCTCTGTTTGGTTGTTTCAAATTCTCAGCATTTTGATTGTTGAAACAACTTTTTTCTTGTTTTGGTGTACACAACTGGGCTATAAGTGCCACATTATAGGGTGCGAAAGTAGTTAGTATTTTTAGTGTAATTCAAGTCATTCTAGTTTTTAAAATTTTTAGCTAATTATTAGAAATATACTTGTTCAATAGAGCATAATACTGAGTGGGTTTGTTAAGATTTATATCAAAGGGTGAAGTAAATGGCTTAGATGACAAAATGACTGAATCGCATGACAAGAAAACCTCTAGTAAAGAGCATGCAACTCTGGTGTCCCGGGGACATGTTCATAATACTAGATCATTCGTGTGACACTCAGCGCATTCTTCGATATTATCCAACGGGATACTTTGATTACCTCAGCATCTAACAAATGGATTCGAGTTACACTTAATATGACCTGCCTCTACCATCTTTCATGCTTGTCAACTTTATGCTGAAAAATTCTACTATAAAAATCTATGCTCAGCGAGTTGGTGCTTGTCCTTTTGACTAGTACAAAGCAGTTCACTCGCACTTGCAGTGTTCTGGACAGTAGCAAGCTACATTTTTCTTTTCCTGCTTTCCTACTACATTCTTGTACTAATGAAGTTTTTTTTATATACAGCACATACAAGGCAAAGCACAGGAACCGAGGCATCATGTATGAGGACTAGTTGGGTGACATAGTTATTATGATCTAAACGTTTTTTCTATAAATAATTAGAGCTTATTGTGTAGTCTGCTGGTGAAGTTTAATGAGGGCGTTGAAGTTTTATTTTTGGCTGAGCTAAATTGCTTGCCACTACACAAAAAGCTTCATGAGACACAGATCAGCTGTCACTTACTTATTGAAGTCACAGTTGATATTTTTGTCCTTGTGTACGACAGCATTTTCATGATTGCAGTGGTGATCCAGGACGCCTTCTATAGGTGGGCACACTTCTGCCTCAGTAGATCAACTTCAGTTTGGCAGAGGTATCAAGCTTACAATCCTGCACAAGAAAAGCTTCAATGCTCGCAGTAAAGCAGCTTTATACTCGTTATATTACTTAACACTGACTCTCAGTGGCTTGACAGCTTGACAACTATTGATACCAGACAGTATACGTCTAAATTCTATGTTCATTAGATTAAATATACCTTAAGAGCAATGCAGCAAGCATTTTTCGCTGGTTAGCTAGGCCTAACCATCAGCATTGGTGTAGTTTAGAGAAGCGTAGCATATAAATTTTAACTGGCAAAAAAGAAAATGATGTTTTATGTCATTTTTTCTGCCTTTATAACTTTATTTATGTCATACATATTACTGACAGTTGGTATTACTAGTTTTCTAGCAGCAACAAATTATGTTTTATTCATTAACAGATGCATATATGCATATTAGCCTGATGGGACAAGCATAATAGCTGAAGTGTTTAATATTTGTCTAGAATTACAAATCCTGGTAGCTCACTTTTTCTCCCTTTTGGCCATAACTGCTCTGTTGTTGCTTACAGATGCAGACAACCCATGCCCCAACCTACAAAAACATTTGATCTCCTAAAAAGGCTTTATACAAGACAGCTTGGTAAGAAGCCCATGAAATTTGCAATATCTGATAAAACAAACATCGATACATTACTTTAAAAAAATCAATGTATCTTGAGTAGGGTGTGCAAATAATTGAATTTAAATGCTTTCTACTTGTGTGTGCTAACAAAGTGACTGGCGTTACATTTTCGCTCTTTCATGTATAACTGCTCTCTTGAAAAATAAATAGAGTGGTCGCACTCTTGAAAAATCCTAATTGAGTGCTTTTAGTTGAAGTGCTTAAGCCCAATTCTCTTAATAAACTTCGACTTATTGGAAAGGGTTCACAGTCGCCAACGTGCTCTGATATTTACTTTCAACAGGGCAGCACAGTGAGTGCCCACACACTGCAAACCTATTTGGGCTGAAGACTAATGCCATTTTTTCTTAAACTTTTTATGCTACACTTCCTTTAGGGTTCAAAAAGGAGGTCCTAAACACCCTTGGCGACCTACTTCAAACTGTGAAAAGCATTCGCAAGAAATACTGTGCAAACAATGCCGTGATGCTGCTGTCAAAGGCCTAACCACCCTTCTCTCTCAGCTCATTAGAGAAACTAATGTATTTTGACAATTTAGATTTGGCAAACATGGAGTGATGGTAAGCCGCTATAGAAATCAAAATGGGCTTCATTTTCAGTAAGATGATTTTGTTGTTTACCTTTTTTGAACGTTATGAACATTTTCAAGAAAAATTACATGGCAGATAGACTTTTACTACAGGAAATTGCAGTAAAAGTATTATTGTCTGTGTGTCATGCCACTCCACCCAAGCTCAGGGTACTTGACTTTATGAAGCGTAATTTTTTATGCATTGTGCAGGCCGTACTTGTTCTTTTGGAAATAGGCTCAGTGTAAATGTTGTAGTCAATAAGTACGAACAGTTGGTAAGCCATGCCATAAGGGTACCAGAGCAGTTTCGAATTTGCATCCAAGATTCTATGCTTCGAATTTCTTGTGAAGAAAATTTGAAAGGAATGTGATAAATTTGGCAAAATTAAAACAGAGGCTTCATGAGATATTCACGTAAATGAGCTATAAGCTCAACGAGTCAACGATTGATTGTCCTATTTTGTCAGTGATACAATTTTTGTATACATTTTCTTAGATGGAGTGATTTTTACATGTTCATATCATTCACGACTTCCACAACCACAATTCTTGTCATGGCCAAATAAACTTTTGTAAACTTACAAAGAATGGTCTTTTTTAGAGTACATTGAGGCCTATATGGTAACGGAGTTTTACGGCTCCGTATCCTTATTGGTTAAAATACCAATAAAACTTATTGGTTAAAATACCAATACCAAACTTATTGGTTAAAATACCAATAAGTTTGGATTTTACGAATACCTTAAATGAGCATAAAAATTTACACTTCCTTCGTAGCTGCCCATAAACTGTTTCACTTCCTGATATAACAAAATATTTTTCAGATTTTCTGAATTTTGTTAATTCGAGTTGTAACTGAGGTGCGTTTTATAACTGCAATTTTACGTTTTTGTTGGCACCACAAACGCAGACATATTGCAAACATTCATAAGTGGTTTCCAGCAGGATATAACTTCACTGAAATTATTAATGTATGGCTTTTTTGTTGCTGACCAGCTACGTTTTACTGAAAGAAAGCAGTGACACCAAAATTAGTGAAGGACAGGTGCTACGTCACATGATATCAAAGCCTGTTGCGGTGCAGGGTACTTGGGCTGGTTCTTTTGGAAACCAGCTTTCGTTCACGAGTCTCTCCAAAGTTTTGTTGCTTGCTCTTGGTAAGCATGAATTAAATAGATAGAACATTTGTCTCGTGCTGCTGCAGCTTCCACTCACAACATCTACAGCATGAGCCTTGGTGTTATGTAGAATTCTCTTATTCTGTGATAATGTAGTTTCATTTGTTTAAAAAGTGCTTCGTGACCTTTAGGTTAACAGTGGTGTTTGTTTGGCAGCTTGCCATACTTGTTCAATTTTTCCTTGACGTACACTAGCTTTATGAGTATTGCTGACCTATGCCGACTTTAACTGAAGTCAGCAATGGTAACCAGTTTTCCTGGTACCTCTTAATTCCATACTTCAGTGTTTTACTACCTTAGCTTAAGCTTTACTCTCTTTTTTTCTAAACGACGACGACGAAGTGATTGCTTAGCAGATGGCTGTTTCAGTTAGTGCTCTCTTTTTTTACCTAATTATAATTGAACTACGTGAATATCACATTCGTGTCCGTCGGTGATGGACGTGGACCCCCACGAACGTCCGCCAGATACGGCGGCATCGGTGGTGGCCGCATCCTGGAAGCGTACGGGACTCTCAGGCGACTACGACAGTGAGGGTACTCTTGTTTACTCAATGAACAGTGAAGAGCCTTCTGACGACGACGATTTTAAGTTGGTGCTGAGCCGTAAAGCGAAGAGGCGGAACGTCAGAACATTTCATTTCATTTCATTTCATTTCATTTATTTATACTGTTAGCCCAGAAGTGGGCCGTTACAGGGTGGAAGTACAAACAATTATTTGCGAAAAAGAGGTACCGTACAGGTCTCGAGATAATTTCTCGGTATTATTGTGAGCAGCAACTCGAAGTTATACATAACAAGAAATGGAACACACATGCGATGCAATACATACGCGTAGGACAGCACATGACGCATGTGAGGCGGTACTTTTGCACCGCGCTGAAGATTTGAAAGACAACTACTGCAGTCTCATGCAACCAACAAAAAGTACACACGCACGTCACTGTTATTCAAGAAATAAACGTTTTAGATTCTGTTCAAATGATGTAAGCGAGGAACAACCAATTATAGACTCTGGCAACATATTCCAATCTTCAATAGCACGTGGAAAGTAACTGAACTTAAAGCAATCGTTACGTGGGACTAGGGGTGGTATGTACATATTATGGCGATGTCTGGAGTGTTCTTGTGTGCTGACCTGGAAGCAATCTGAATAGTTTAGTTTAAAATGATTATGAATTAACTGGAAGAGGAATTTCAGACGCTCAATCCTCGTTCTAAGTTCAGGACTATCCAGTCCAGCTTTTTTACAAAGTTCAGTAGGTGAATGATGTCGGCGATATTTATTAAAAATAAATCTCGCACCAAGTCGCTGTATTTTTGCTATTTTATTGCAGTTTGTCTTTGTGTAAGGGTCCCAGACAATTTTAGAATATTCGATAATAGGTCTGACAAGGGTTTTGTAAGCAAGACACTTTATATCAGATGGGGCGGTATAAAGGTTACGTCTAAGGCTATACAGTGCCTTGGTAGCCCTGGAGCATACATTATCAATATGAGTGTTCCACCGGAGGTCGGGCGTGAACCATAACCCAAGATATTTATAGTTTTGTACACGCTTACGGAGAGAATCGCCAATCTGGTAGTTGTAATCTAGAGGTGCTTTCTTTTTAGTAATAGTCATAAAGACTGTTTTTTCTGTGTTCAAACTCATTTGCCATTATTCGCACCAATCCTTTATTCTTTGAAGGTTGTTGTTTAGATTGACTTGGTCATGTTCAGTCTCGATTCTGCTATAAACAACACAGTCGTCGGCAAACAACCTTATCGGGACTGTAACCCGGTTTGGTAGGTCATTTATATATAACAAAAATAAAAGGGGACCCAGCACGCTCCCCTGGGGAACTCCGGAATTAACTGCAACTGCTCTAGACTGCTTATTTTTTATTTGAACAAACTGCTGACGGCAGCTGAGATAGGATGAAAACCATTTTGTCAAGTGATTATTTTGAAACGTTTTGTCAATTTTAAACAGGAGCTTTGAGTGCGACACTTTATCAAATGCCTTTGCGAAATCCAAATATACCACATCAGTTTGACCACGCAAATTGATTGATTTTGAAAGATCATGAACAAATTCGAATAACTGTGTAGTTGTAGATAAGCCTCGGCAGAAGCCATGCTGCTTCGAAAATAATAGATTGTGCGTATCAAGATAGGACATCAGGTGTTTGTTAATAATGTGCTCGAGTATCTTTGAACATGTACTGATAAGCGAAATAGGACGGTAGTTGCGCTCGTCCCGTGAGGAGCCACTTTTGTGAACAGGGGTAATTTTAGCCCACTTCCACACTAGTGGGAAAGAGCCACTGCGCAGGGACGACTGAAATATTTTTGTAAGGAAGCGAGCCGCCCATTCAGCGTATCTGTACAGAAATTCGTTTGGTATACCATCAGGGCCGGGGATTTTTCTTGTATTTATAATAAGTAAAAGATTTAGGACACCCTCTTCGCTAATTACCACATCATCGATCTGCCGCTGCAATGATGACGTAGAAAACTCGGGCAAAATGCCATTATCATGAGTAAACACAGATGCAAAAAAAGAATTGAAATCATCAACACGTTGTTGAGTAATTTCAGGTGGCCTCGGGGAGCTTGCTGGGGTAGTTATAAAGCGCCAAAACCTTGAGGGGGCTTCCTTCAAGTATTTCGTCAATGTCACATTGAAGAACCGATCCCTGGATTGCTTGATCAGACGTTTCAATTCTTTTCTCATTGAAGAAATGCAAGCTGTTCCTTCAGGGGTACAATTTTTCGCACAAGATTTTTGTTTCCGTTTTAGTTTTCTTTTTGTGTGGATCATTTCTCTGGTAATTCAGGGATTGGTTTTACAAATGCGTTTTCTAATCCTGGGTACATAGCTGTCTATGCACTTCCCTACAACAATTGAAAAGAAATGCCATAGTCATCTTCGTCATTGAGTACGTTGAACGACAGAGTGCCAAGGAGACCCGTGACAAACACTATTCTTTTTGTCCCTGAGGCACCGGACGGTAACATGAAGCGCCTCAACAGGCAATCTGTTTCGGTGATGCTGGAAGGACTCGTGCCAAACGAGATCACAGGCGTCAGAGTGAACACGCGTAAGAACGTACTGGCTATCGACGTTTTACATGCTGCGGCACTTAATATACTGCGCAACGTCAACGCGCTGGGGGAAATGAAAGTTCACTCCTACATTCCTTTGAGCTCTAACGTCGTTACTGGAGTCATCTACGATGTGGATACTGCCATTCCCAGCTCCGACTTCGATGTTCTGATCGAACCGGCAAATGAAGCCAGCATCATCGCAAAACTTGTCCGTTTGGGAAACTCATGCTGCTTGAAGATCATGCTCAAGGGTGACTTTCTTCGTTCACACGTAAAGGTGGGCCATTTTCGGCATTCTGTACGACCTTTCGTACCGAAGCCCTTACAGTGTCATAAGTGCATGAAGATAGGCCACGTGAGAAGCGTATGCGAAAATAGAACAGTGTGTCCTCGTTGCACGGAAGCCCATTCTGCGAATGACTGCGAAGCAACTCCCCTAAATGCTCGAATTGTCATGAGTCACATGCAGCTTCGTCGAAAGAATGCCCCAAAATACAAAGAAAAATAGCGGTATTGAAACAAATGGCCAGAGACTATTCGTCGCATCGAGAGGCTGCCAGGACCGTCCGAAAGAGGCGTCATCATCGCCGCAGTTCATCAAAAAATGCCGCAGTCGCTACATCGAAAGCGCCACTCCACCACCCTTCTCTTCCACCGCCCTTGCCTCCCAGACCGAAGGCGGCCAGCGCGGTCAACAAGCCAACGAACAGCGATGTTGCAGATAAATCAGTTTGGCCTTCATTGCTGAAATCACAGCCACCTGCAAATTCCAAGCGCACATCGACAATCACATCCCTCCAGCCAGCCGCTGATAAGCTGCCTGAGGAGGACACAGAAGTCATCAGAATGTTCCGAACACTGCTGGATGTCATGTGAAAGCTGTGCAGCAGCCTGAAGTCTCCACTCGCTCAGAGTGCACTACAAGTACTGGATGCTTTAAGTCCAGTATTTGCAAGTCTCCAGTAGCAACCATGGCTCGACCAAT
This sequence comes from Rhipicephalus microplus, assembly GCF_043290135.1. Lineage (NCBI taxonomy): Eukaryota > Metazoa > Arthropoda > Arachnida > Ixodida > Ixodidae > Rhipicephalus > Rhipicephalus microplus. Next base: position 230,442,945 of record NC_134702.1, read on the forward strand.
TTTCTCCTTCCACAACGAGGTCCGACAAGCGTCGATAATGCAGTGGGACGCGAGAGGCCTAAGATCCCGCATCTCTTCATTCCGTCAGTCTATAGTCATGAATCGTATTTCTATAACAAACGTGCAACAACCTCCTAAACTATCAGGGTATGAATCTTTCGATTCTTCAACGTGCAAGGAACGCACCAAGGTGGTTGTTTACATTCGCACAGATTTCACATATGTCATCACGCAGTTCAACCACATGATGACAATCAATATGTCTGCTTACGTGTTAAAAAGAAAAAAGTGTCATTCACTCATTGGTGTCTAGCTATCACCATTCGGACGATTTGAACAAGACCAACTACGAGACATACTGACAACAACTACGGGCCCGCGGGTTATAACTGGAGACTTCAACTCACACCACTTAATCTGGGGTAGTTTGACGATCAACGCTAAAGGAAGAAACCTCGTGTCATTCGCCTCCAAGCACGACCTATGTTTCCTAAATGATGGCAGTCCTACATACCTGCGGGGCCTTACGTACAGCAGTTGCCTCGAATTGACTCTGGTATCCAGAAACTTCCGGTCGCAAGTGCACTGGTTTTCAGACATCGAAACGCATGGGAGTGACCACATGCCAACTTATATGCGAATAAGGGGTCTTAATAACTCCTTTCCTAAGACCACAACACGAAGAATTGAATGGTTTAAATTTCAGCTCATGGAAAATACATGCCATGAAGACCCTGACCAGAACTTGGAGGATGTCATCAAAGAGGCAATGAGGGAAGCTTCCTGTCTCTTCCCGTTCCCCGGCAAGCGTTCAAGTTTCGACATTGAACTGGAAAAACTGTGTGCGCTTCGCCGAAGGGTGGAGAGGAGATACAGGCGGACGAAAGAAATATACAACTTGAGGCTGGCACGACGCATACAGAAAAAAGTCCAACGACGTTTAAACAAACTTGAACAGGAACGCTGGAAATAATTCTGCGAGTAATTGTATCCCCGAAAGCCGTTGTCACGCATCTAGAGCACTATTCGTGGCCTGCGCTCGACTACCTAACAAAGACATCCTTTCATGGTTTTAGCCCTACATTTAGGCCACACCCAACTTGAAGTGGCAAATGAGTTTTGTACGCGAATCGCTCGTGTGTCCGCCTTGTCCGCTGACACCATTAGGAGTGTTATCCTTGAACCCCGCATCTCCGAAATGGACAATATTTTCACTATAGGAGAAGTTGACGCATCTTTGGCAGCTTCCCGACAATCATCTTCACCAGGACTCGATGGCATCACCTACGCCACTCTAGCCAACCTTCAACAGAAGGCAAAGGGACAGTTGTTGTGCTATTACAACCACTCATGGCCGGCGGGCATTGTTCCCAAGGATTGGAAGATAAGTCGACTTGGGCCATTACTCAAAGCAGGAAAGTCATCATTTGATTTGACATCATTTCGCCCTATCGCCCTCGCAAGTTGCGTAGGAAAAGTCATAGAAAGAATGAGACTTACACGCCTAGAATGGTACCTCGAACGCTACAACGTATACCCAAACTGCATGACGGGTTTTCGGCGAGGTAGGTCATCTCTTGACAACGTGATTGATCTCACATCATTTATCCAGCAACAGAAGAGCCTCAAGCGCATACCACTGGCACTCTTCCTCGAAGTCAAAGAGGCTTATGAAAACGTAACACATAAAGCCATCCTAGACTCGTTAGAAGCTGTCGGAATCGGTGGTTGGATGTTCCATTGGATCCAGGATTATTTGACGAGAATGTTCTTTTTTGTACAAACCTCAGAAGGACCTACCCCCAATTACTATACCTCCCGTGGCGTCCCTCAGGGCGCCGTATTAAGTCCCACTTTATTTAACCTCGTGATGGTAGGACTTCGTGAAATTCTGCCAAGTACCATCCTCATATCCATATATGCTGATGATATTTGTCTATGGACTTCGGCTGTAACTCGTCTACAAGTACGTGCAAGGGTCCAGCAGGCTACCACCCTGACATGCTCATATCTCCGCAAGCAAGGTCTTTCCGTCTCAATGGAGAAATGTGCAATGGTTGCGTTTATTCTTAGAGCCATGACACAATACCCCGTTACCATCAATGGACAAAATATTCCATACCAGAAGAACCATCGCTTCCTGGGTGTGATTATTGACAGGGACCTTTCGTGGAGTGCCCACTGCAATTATCTGAAGAGAAGACTAACTTTCATCGTCCATATAATGCGGTTCCTCTGCGAAAAATCTTGGAGCACAACGATAAGGTTAATGATGCAGCTATACAGGGCACTGTTTCTGGGAGTTTTGCGCTACAGCTTGCTGTTACTGGCAAGTACGTGCAAGACGAACATCCGCACCCTCGAAAGTCTTCAAGGACAAGCACTACGCGTGCACTTAGGGTTGCCGCGATGCACCTCAACCTACGGGGCAAATATGACTACGAGAGCATTCAATTCAAACATACATCACCACTGACAATTTGAGAGCCCACATAAAACACCTCCGCCGAGTTCCTGGTCACCATGTTGCACTGTTGCCACTTCAAAGACCACAAGCGATGTTTTCAAAGATAATTGCTGCCCATAGAGAATGCCTTCCTTGTGGCTTCACTCCAGCAACAAGACCAGCGTCACCTCCATGGTGCCTACAACAACCACAGGTGTGCCTCACTATTCCGGGGATAACGAACAAGAGCCGTCATTCAACAGTGGTCCTACGACAGGTGACATTGTCACTACTCAACGAAAAATACGGCCAGTGGACCCACATTTACACCAATGGATCGGTCTCGGCTGACTGCTCCACATGTGCTGTTGTAATCCCGACGTATCAGGTCACTATAAAGTTCAAACTGTCGCATAGGACAACATCCATAGCAGCGGAGCTTGCCGCTTTACGTGGTGCTATACTTTATATCACGGAAGCCCGACTTCAAAAATGGGCTGTGTTCTGTAACTCCAAAGCATCCCTTCAGAGCTTGCAATCAGCTTTACGACAATGGGAGCATCAGCAACTAGTGAATGAAATAAGAGAAGTGATTCACGAAGTTTTATCGAAAGGACATGACGTGGTGTTCCAGTGGTTACCGGGACATGGTGGTATTGTCGGTAACGACCTTACTGATAATGCTGCCCTATCCGCCCACGCGGACGCCCAGACAACCCCAATTCCGTTGTCGAGAACTGACACTGCAAGGGGCCTTCACTCGTTCGCTAACACCATGTCGGAAGCTTGGCTGAGTGACCCCAGTGTCAGGAACCACCACCTACACAAATTGGACCCATCGAGAAAGCTTCAAGTTCTATCGAACCTCTCCCGCAAGGATGCAACTTTACTTTGCCACCTGTGGTTAGGAGTAGCTTTTACAAAGGCGTACTCCTTTCGCATAGGAATGGCGGATAGCTCGCGATGTGAATCGTGCGACACTGACAAGACAATAGAACATCTACTGTGTTCATGTGAACATTTTGCGAGCGACCGCAACTTGCTACGCGAAACATTAGAGATACTAGACAGTAGACCTTTTTCCGAAGACAAGATCCTTGGTTCATGGCTCCGCGCGTCGCAGGCCAGCAAAGCGACACGGGCATTGCTAAGTTTTCTAAAGACGACCGGACTACGCGACTGCTTATAAGCGTGCAATGGACAAGGTCACATCTACACACATGTTGCCCTTCACTTCTCTCTCTCTTCTCCTTTAATCCCCTCACCCCTTCCCCCAGTGCAGGGTAGCAAACCGGACGTGCGTCTAGTTGACCTCTCTGCCTTTCATTTCTTCTCTTCCTCCTCCTCCTTCTCCTCTTTTTCTGTCTTTAGAATGTGAAAACAGGACCACATAACCAATTTCATCATTTATAAGTCAGAAGCGCAGCTGAGCAATACCAGCGTCACCTGACGACAATTTAGAGACTGCAAAAGTTACATAGCAACTTCAGTTGCAGTAATTAGAGCTGTCACTGCTGTCTAAAAATTCTCATAAAATAAAAAAACACGCACACAGAAAAAAAACAGGACAGCTAGAGATAAGAGTCCTCGTGCACCAATCTTTATTCATTGTTCTTTCAGAAAAAGATTGTGGCTTTTTTCGCTTAACAGAAAGTTGGTTTCTCCAAAGGGTTGTCATGTAAAATATTATGGAGGTCCTGTAACAATTTTCTAGGTAATCATCGAGTTGCTCCATTGATCAGCGCGTCACAACTTGACCACTGCAAGAAATTTAAGATTCCATCAAGTTTGAGTGCGCCTAAAGTTATTGGTCGCCGGCGATTTCTCTTCGTTTTGCAGCAGCTAGGAGGTTGAAAGGTACTTTGGGGAGGAGAGTTACAGGGTGCAAGAAGACATGGTGCGCGTCACCGTTTATGCACACGCGGCTTACTTACAGTGTTATTGCAAGCATACGCATGTGCACTTGGCCGCATCTTACTGTGGTTGGAGTATATGTACAGCTCAAGATTCTCAAATCAGCCAGTGGCTGCAAACTTTGGGTTTATAGTATCATCTGTCAACAGCGAGGCCAGCAAGTGAGAATCGCATGTGATTTACAGGCCCCATGCTGCCCTAGAGCGTGTGACTCAGGTGCTCTCTGGAGTGGTGACTACCGATCCCCATCATTTTCTAACCATCCTTAAAAACTATTTTAGGGCGGTTTAAAGTGGACCTTTTTGTTGTTTTTCTTTATATTCCATATCATGTTTTCTTTGATATTGATGAGGTTCTGACACAGATGTGCAAGCTAACCCCTGCAAAGAACTGGTTGTTGGAAGTAATGAAGCGATATAGCACATTGCTTCATAGTCTCTTGTTCCCATCAGGTCCTTACATGAGCTGTCATCCTCAAGATTTTGCTTAACCAGCTTGCTTTTCAGCAAAAATTTCAACTGTGCATTGGTTGAATGAAGAAATGTTGAACTTGCGTTCAACATCTCACTTTGTTTTTTTTAAAGTGGGCTCATGGTACTTTGTGTATTTGTATTTTACAGGTGCAATACACTAATTGTTCAGCACTACTGATGCATTTGTTGCAGACACGACTAAACAATAGCTAATGTTTGCCACTGACCAGGAAGGTGGGCAAACACAGAGACGGCATGCTGCTATGAGTAAAGAATTGCATAACAGCTGAAAAAGCTATAAATAGTTTGAAAGAAGAATATTGAAGTGGTGTTCTGAATTTTGCAAATAAGCATAACATACCAGAAATAATTGCCTAAGTGACTTTTATGTGTCGAACAGACAAAAACCTAACAAAAATTGGGCATGAAACGGTAACCAGGATGAAAAACCAAATAACGTGCGAAAAATTGCGTTATCTATAATTCTTAGGCTGGCGTATTTCTCTTTAGTTTTTCATCCTAGATCGAAAGCAATTTGTCGTTTAACAAAACCTACGAAAGTTCCTGGGCATAAACTTGTTTCCAAAAAAGTAAAATAAAAGTGCTAGCAATTCAATTGGCCTAAATGCTTGGCTACCATATAAAAAAACATGCTTGGCTATTGCATAGCATTACAACACAGTGCCAACCACGGTACGAGGTGTTCACAATGATTCGCCAAGCTCGACCTTCCTTTGCTTGGGTAATGGTAGGCTTGTCACACCTCCGAAGCACAGAAGTTGCTTGGCCTCCAATAAGTTTTCAGTCATGAACAGATCAGCCACTGATGATTTGCCAAGCTTGGTCCAAGCAAATTTTGCTGGTAGTGGTAGCAACAACAGAAACTCTTCCGCCACTTTCACTACCTCCTACTTTTTGACATGTATAGTTTTATCTAACAGCAACATGGACGTTTCTGCCACCTTCACTACTTCCTACTTTTTGATAAGGATCATTTATGGCTTGTATACATGACAACTCGCCACACATACGGTCAAAAAATTTCACGAAAAACACACGTGTTCAAAGTATTATGTGCTCAGTGAGGTCAGTCTCGAAATGCTTGAAATTAGCACTCGCGCTGTTACCAACCGGCAACCACTTGGTTGCCGGTTTGGGTCACTCGAACCATCCTCCCTGCCTCCGCGACACCGTTAGCAAAGAGCCGAAACGTTTCAGCGCAATTGCTACGGTATACGGATGCAGCGCAAAACAAACTGAATATGGGCGTCACCCACTTGCTGGAAAAGGAACAAAAACAAACGAAAATAACCGGAAGTATGTTTAGATCACGTTGCCACCTTCAGCCATTAGGGGTGACACATTGGTCTCGTATACCTCAGGAAATATGCTCCGGAAACACGCTTCCCAGCAAGATCACATTACGCTCTGACTTCGAAGTCAGAGTGGTCCAGAGCACTCCGAGTCAGACGCTGATGTTCTGAAAGAACCAAGCGAAAATGCACAAGCGCTGGAATTCTATCAACCAAACTCGCGGCCGCTTCTCAAAGTGCACCAGAGCGCTCGAAAAAGTCTAAACGAATATGCCATAAACTTAGTTTTAGGTGAGCTCACATCTGATACTAGCTAATAAAGAATTGTAGTTCACTGGCCAGCTCCCTCGTAGCAAGGAGACCACATATGGTAGGAGCAGCTCCTTGGTTAGTTATATCCATCTTAACGGGTGAACCAGCCTCTGAACTGACAGGAGCGATTCCATTACTTGGAGCTTGCAGTAGTCAAACCTAATGGAATTTTTGTCGAACACAGCAGTCCAAACCAGTTGCGTGGCACTTTGCCCAACGCATAAAAGATCACACACGAGCAAAATGTCATAAGTGACTCTCAGAACAACTATGTATGGGGAGAAAAATAATCACCGACTAGATATATCTGCTCTTTTTCACACATTTGCTCCCTCCACACCCGTGCGTCCCGTTAAGCTCATTCGTACTACTCGCGCCTTTCTATCGACAACTGTCAACTTCGCATCCACGCTCCTACCATTTTTAAGGATCGTAGCAGCGTCGCCCTATTCAGCGGACAGAATTTAGCTCCTTTTTCCTTTTCCTTCAAGAACGCCCATGTGTATTGCTTGCGCCGCGACGTGGCAGGCCGCCCCGTGTGTTTTCAACGAGCGGCTTTACCCTAAAATAGGTTGTATTAGCGTAGCTTATGGCGCGAAAGAAAAACAAAAAAAAAACACACGAGAGCATGATTGCGCTTGTCGTTTTTTCGTGTTTTTTTCGCGCCATAAGCTACGTTAAGAATAAACCAACTCGCCCAACAAGTCGCAATAGGTTGTAGTAGTCTGGCATATACTAGATTTTACTGGCATTTTCCCATTACAAACATGTGATATTGAACTACATAACCTGGCATAAATGTGTTCATTTGTATGAAAGACATTCTGATGTATGCAGCTCCTTGCCGACTGCATCACTTTTCATCGATCGGCAGACTACGGGGGATAATAATTTACTACTGTGTTTATTCCGCTTTCTAGCTTTATTTTTCATCTATGTCAGGGTAAAACCTTCAGCGAAGAAGTGGGTCTCCTCTTCATACATAAACAAGCAGAAAACGGAATGCTGCCTTTATTTCACACGAATCAAATGTGAACAAAAATAATGAAACATTCATTGTCAGTATCTCCAACAGACTGACGTCGTCAGAGGCACAGCGTATTGTCGTTTCACGTTTGCGGTCAAAGGGCGCAACGTTGCAAATTGCCCGTCAGCTTCACAAGTTCGGTTGGCTTTTATTTACCGTCTCGCTGGTTTGAACGAGAATGACAGTGTACGTGATGACTGCTCCTGCAAGCTGAAAAATGAAACAATTATTACGATATGTGGGGTTTTAGTTGCCAAAAAAGGCCACAATTACTAGGCACGCCATAATGAGGGGCTCCGAAAATTTCGACCAACTGGTTTTAGTTAACAGGCGTTTACGTCGCGTGGTACTTAGTTCTCGAGCACTCCACCTTCATGGATCTGCTCGATGTTGGGAGTTCTACACCGTAGCTGGTGTAGAACACCCGACCTTCGGGTCAACAGTCCAGCATCGCATCCACACCACAACTGCAGTTGTGGCAAAGCTTATCAATTGACTAGCACAATATTGAAGCAGGTATATGCCATCTGCTCTATTTTGCACAATCATTTATAACCACCTTCAAGAAATAGCGCTTCTTCTTTACTACATCCTAATACATTAAGACTCTATTGATGTTTACATCATCGTCACCAGCTTGACTATGCCACTGCAGGACAAAGGCCTCCCCATTGTTCGACCAGTGAAGTGGGTCCTATGCTTGCTGCTGTTACTTCATGCCCGCAAACTTCATAATCTCATCTGCTAACCTAACTTTCTGTCTTCCCTTCACTCGCTTGCCTTCTCTTCGAATCCAATATGTGATTCTTGAAGACCAGCGGTTCTCATGCCTTGGCGCAACGTGCCCTGCTTGTTTGTTTGTAGCCTGGAATTTATGACACACACCCACTCTGGGGGATTGGCCAGGAAAGCATAAAGTATCCTATGGACAGTAACTGAACTATCGCTTAACAAAAAATAACATGCCAGAGTGAAGACATTATCAAAAAAGAAGATCCAGGAAGTGAGAAACGAAAAACAAAAAAGCAACGAAACAATCAGTATTATAATACCGATAAGCTGATTTTCGGAGCCGACCCGACCGCTTAGTTTGCCCTGCCTATGACCACTTTTTTATTTCGGCTATGCTGTCCTTAACAGCCGTTTGTTCATTGATACACTCTGCTTTCTTTTGTCTCTTAGGGTTGCACCTTGCTTTCCTTGCCATTGCTCATTCATAGTGTAGTGCAGCGCAAAAAAAAAAAACACTAAACGAGCGAGAGAACGAAAACACAGTGCATTCTTCCAACTAAAGTTTATTAGACTGGGATGCACGTAAATATACACAGGCAAAGCAAGAAAACATAAAAACCAGGAAAGCAAAAAATCAGGAAGAAAAAATCAGTAAGTGAAAACTAAAGGGCAGATAAGTCACACACGAGCTTAACACCGCCAAACTTTCCATGTCTCACTAAAAACAAAAGCTCTTTACCGGATAGGTGTAAGGAAGGCATGCTTTCGCATGCATCTCCAGACCATTTGATTTCTTCAGCTTCAACTCCTTCCCTCACCCCTAAGTCCCGATAGCGTGCAAGAACTACGGTTTTTTCAAAAATAGAGCTGCACTTGCAGTCCCGCACATGGATGCCACGGTGTCCAGATACAGTGGTGTACACGCTGTAATAGTGCTCACGAAGCCTGCAATTCAGATAAAGAAATACAAGTTCTTAGTCTCTTCTGGCTGTTTCCAGTCTCTCTTTAGTGACTTTGACGCCTTCGAAAGAATGCATGGCGTTTAGGGAGCGTCTTGCTGCGATGATGATCAGCTGGCTTGTTTGCTTCAGTTGTTTTTTTTTTTGCCCCGCCGTGGTGGTCTAGTGACTAAGGTACTCGGCTGCTGAACCGCAGGTCGCGGGATCAAATCCCGGCTGTGGCGGCTGCATTTCTGATGGAGGCGGAAATGTTGTAGGCCCGTTTGCTCAGATTTGGGTGCACGTTAAAGAACCCGAGGTGGTCAAAATTTCTGGAGCCCTCCACTACGGCGTCTCTCATAAACACATGGTGGTTTCGGGACGTTAAACCCCGCAAATCAATCAATGCTTCAGTTATTTTTCTTGCAAACTCCAAGCTAGCTATACTTAACTGTCAAGAATGCTACTTCACGTTCCAGAGTGGGAGGTAGTAGGCGCACTGCGATAACGCAAGGGAAGGTGCGCAATATACTGGATGCGCCGAGTAACATACATTGGGCAAGATAAGGCGCTCCAGTTATTGCACAGCCGAGGGGTTACGATTACATTCACGCGTTAGAGGGCAATAAATCATATCCTACGTAGACTTGCGTGCACTATTTATTTGTTGTTGCGTACTGTGGGCACTTGGAAAATCTATCTATCTATCTATCTATCTATCTATCTATCTATCTATCTATCTATCTATCTATCTATCTATCTATCTATCTATCTATCTATCTATCTATCTATCTATCTATCTATCTATCTATCTATCTATCTATCTATCTATCTATCTATCTATCTATCTATCTGTCTATCTATCTATCTATCTATCTATCTATCTATCTATCTATCTATCTATCTATCTATCTGGCCGCCTACGTCGGGGTGCTCTCGTGATCACCCCCTTAACTTAGGGTAAACCAAAATTAGTGTGGGAGGGTAACATGGTTTGACAAATGTGACATCGCTGGCCATGAAATAAATAATGCCACAGTGCCGGCTAGTCCGTTGTCAAACCCTTAACGCAGACGTGTGGCACACACCCGCGGGCGGTTATGGGCCACAGGTATAGAGTATGTGCCCCAGGCGATTGACTGTTCACATCTACCCGGAAACGGCGACAACAGACATGCGCAATTGTAATGCATTAGCGATAAGAGAAAGCTTAAATAGGCAGTGTCGACCCGATGAATTCAAATAATAAATGTCAGGATGCTAGTAGGAATAGAACGCCTCAGCATTTTGCGTGGCAATCAAATATTCTACCACACAGCCACGCCAAGTTCTGGATCTACCTTTCAAATAAACTCTAACGTTTGTGAAACTTCTATTGCAGTTGCAGTGCAGGCTATGCAGTATTAGAAACATTATACATGTACTCATATGAAACAGCGCTCATGTATGGTTAGCGTGAATTGTAGTTAGGCGCCATTCACATAAAGTTGATTTATGTAGTGGTATCCAGGGCTGCCAATTTCGCGAGCACCAGCACTTCTTATCAGCTTACCAGTTCTGGTGTTGCTAACATCCATGTTGCTATTGGCATCGCTAGGCAACTGCAGACAACTGAATATATAAAACACATGCAGGTGTTTAGCGTATGTGTCTGCGTGGATTTCTGCATATCTTTTACGCAAGCTTTATATGTGCTGTGCATATGTGCATATGTGCATATATTTTACGCAACAAAATATGTGCTGAGAATTAACGTAGCACCCATTAGGAGAGCGTACAGCAACGACCTAAAAGCATTCTAGACACAACGTAGATCACGTAGAAAAGGCTTAGCAGTTTCGTTTTCTCAAACCTTGCGCGGCTTAACGGAAGCTCCAATTTTCTCTTGTCTTTTTCTTGCACTTTGGAGGTTTACAGCGCATAACTGGAAGTGGAACACTCGCTTGATTTGTGGTAAGCCTCCACTTCGGTCCACGAACACTAAGAAATCCCGTCAACAGAGTGGCTTGTTGGGCTAGCAGGTTCATGTTTAACATAGCTTATGGCGTAGCTTATCACGTCTCCTTCAGCGCGGAATCGATTACGTCACATAATGACGTCAGATCGCGGTCACATCATGTCGTGCCAAATGACTTCACACAATGCTTTAGTCGACATTGGTGATCGGTGAATTGTGATCATAGAGGCAGAGCGACAGGTGGGCTGACGTCGAAGGCTAAGCAGGAAGAAGCACAAATATGTGGGCGACATTGTATCGATCCATGCGAATACTTAGGAACTCAAAAACAAACATACACCAGATGGACCAAACAGGACAAGCGCTCACGTCGAGCTAAAGTTTATTACAGAAGATGACCTAATTTCATCAAATACGAAAATGCATGAAAAACAAAAAAAAAACGCATGCGCGAAACCACAGTGTAACGGCTGCAGAACAGCTATCCCCTCAAAGTTAAATATTATAACAAAAGAAAGGCAAGCACCACACAGCTACTTCAAGTGCACGAGGTTAAAAAAAATATTGAACCTAAGAAAAACAGAAACCCCCAACGACCAGATCATCCTGTTGGTCGACCTGCACATCGCGCAAGGAGGATTGCACGTTTGCTGGAAACACATGCCTTGTTCATCAAAAGCACTGCTAGACTACCGCTCCGCGCATTCCAGGTTGGTAATTAAATGGGATTGCTTTTTCTTGCATCCGTTCGGAGGTGGCCAAGTGATGCGAGCGTGTACTGCACAAAAGCTCAATGGGCCAAATAAAGAAGCTCCGTGAGGCTGGCCACCTCGAAGGTGATATCACCACAGTGAGCCAACAGGGCCTGGGCCTTATCAAGGCAGTAAGGAATTATGAACCTAATGTTGCGCCTTATGTTCACCATTTTTTTTATTGGCTGAAAAATGGGGCCGCCCGATACAATGTTGACACCATTTTCAATGCAAAGAATATGCTAGGTTTCGCATGTCGGGCTCTTCACAAGCTCCCATAGAACAAGAGATTGCTGAGGCAGACTTAAGAAAACGGTAATAATTGGAGGCTTGGTTTATTGGCACTGAAATCTGAGTTCTAGCCGCCAGAAATCGGCAGGCAAAACACAATTTTAGGCCACCAAAGTTTTAGATATGGGCATAACAACTTTTTGCAAACATTCAAATTCGTGAAAAAATACGTGCGATACTTTCGCCTCTCTGACTGGAAAAGAAAATAAATGTTTATTTCAAAGTTGTACAAAGGCACCAATGGTATAGCAAAGCCATGCATTTTTTTCTCCCGCAGGGTTTTCAGAATACGGCCACTGGTTTTATTGTGCAGCATTGTTAGTTAAGTGTCCACTGTCAAATCAACACGCTCTTGGGTCTTTGTGTTTTCGACTTGGCTGAGAAAAGCAGTGAAGGAGCAAATAGCCAGAGCACTAATAGGCCAGATGCCTTTTAGACTCATTTTTGACAGGGTCCAATCACACTGAGCCTATTTCCCATATACCGGCAAAAAAGTCAAAAGGGCCCCTCACAAGGCTTAAGCATTTCAACCAGGCCAGTCCAATATATGCACTGAGCGATCTTGACCTCATCTGCGAACACTACGCGTACCGGAAAGACGTGTTAGAATGAACGTCCCTTGCCCATCATCGCATGGGCGCGCGCCCGGGCATGGTGGAAGTGACGTATACAACAAGTAATGATCAGGGGTACGCCAAATAAGTATGTGACACTGTGAGAATTATTCGAGTTGGCGTGCGTATTTGGGCAACTTGTTGCATAAGTAGAACTATGTAGGTTGACTAAATAATAAAACGCACAAACGAAATCTGTGCACGTAGTTTTTTTTCTGACACTTCGTGTTGAACAAGATGTGAGACTAAGCTGCCTCTATTTAGTTTGCGTTGCGTTTGTGTTCTCGCCATTATCGCATTGTAGTGGTGGCAGCCCTGAGAATGTTTTTGGTGAACCGTACGTTAGAGGAGTCCCAGTGGTACCACGCTGTGTATCGTCGTGAAGATACATGATGCATGCTAGCCTCTTCAAACATGCGCACATGCAGATGATTCATCTCCCCCGCCCTCCCCCCCCAAAAAAAGCTACACCATCTCCCGCTAAAGGGAACCTTCTGTAGGTGCGAAGCAACGGGCGGTATGGCTTACATTGGCGGTGGCGTGGACACCGTTGCTCATTGCGGCGTGTCACCGGAGAAACACGGAGAAACGCAAAGCACCCATTGATGAACCAATGTTTCCTACTGAAACATGCCAATCGTTGTAATGGGCAAAGATAGCCAGAAGACTCCGATTGAAGAAATACACCCGCAGTCTCATTTTAGTTGGCGCACACGCTGCGAGCTTTTGTTGTTCAACAACGCGCAAGAGAAATTTTGATTTATTTGATTGATTTGTGGGTTTTAACGTCCCAAAGCCACTATATAATTATGAGAGACGCCGTAGTGGAGGGCTCCGGAGTTTTGGCCACCTGGGGTTCTTTAACGTGCACCCAAATCTGAGTACACGGGCCTACAACATTTCTGCCCCCATCGGAAATGCAGCTGCCACAGCCGGCATTCGATCCCGCGACCTGCGGGTAAATCTTCCACCGGCACTATTTTGAACATCAAGATCCAGTGCCTACATATACGGGATGGCCACTTGACGGTTGTGCAGCGCGAGCAGCCGGCGTTTTCAATCACGAAAAAAAAAAAGCGTTGCATGGCGAGAGATAAGGGAAGCATAGAAGAGGAGGGGAGCCAGCACAGATTGGCAGAAACTACCTGTGTCGGTGTTGCGAGGCGATGGAAGTGGAGTGTAGGAGAGGAAAAAAAAGAAGAAGGGGACGCGCATGCGCAGCGAGGGTTGTCACGCCGCACTCCAGACTGAGCTCGACTATAGGGAGCCTCCAATTTAAAACAGGCAGTACAGTACAAACAGAGAACACCGAAACCACACAACACAGCTTGCGTGCACAACCTGGCTTGGTTATGTCATGCGAATCTAACCTTGCGTGCGCATGACGTGTGGACGAGTCTGCGTCGTGTGATATTCCGGCTCTGAGTTACTCCGATACCGAAGAAGGCAGGGAAAAAATTTGACTTGCTATGTTTAGACTCGGCGAGCGGCGAAGTTTTCGAGCTAACCTGCTCGCATCATGCTTTCACGACTCGTATTGAACCAATTAAAAAGTTGTAGGGGTACCAAGCATTCTATTGCGCACGTCGCAACTCCCTGTGTCTAATTCCTGGTTCCAGCACCCCGCTGTCAATTTATTTGTTTGCCAAACCTAAATAATTTGGTGTGTCTCAGATTTGCCCACTATTCAAAAGTTTCTTTTCGACCCGCTTTTTCAAGTATTTGTTAAAGGGAGCCTTATATTGAAAAACGTTTAGAGACTAGAATGAAACCATACACCACATCGGATGCACCTCTGTGGCAATTTCCCAAAACAGAGGCACCAAAAGTTAGAACATTTTCTATGGTCAAATTTAAACCTCGCTTCAGAAATGAAATAGCTAGAAGTCTAGCTATTCTATTTGTAAACCTAGCTTCGAAAATGGAATAGCTTGAAGTCTTTTCCTAATTCAGTTACGACATCAGCCAAAATTATAGTCAATAGTTTCTGATTCTTCGCAAAACGGACAAAGGGGGAAAAGTGTCATACCAGCTCTTTGTAAACAAAAATTTAATGGGGGAACATGGCGCGGGAATCTGGAGATGATAATTTCTAGATTTTTCGACGGACTCCACTGAGGTTTCCATGGAAATTTGAGGTGCTGAAAATCTGTCAATTTTGTGATATTTTGAATTTATCTGTAAAAATAGCGAATTTCCTATATCTAACCCCTGCTAAGAATTCCGACTCGGGAAGTCCGAAATTAATGTTCAATCAAGTGATGCTCGCGCCAAGGCATGTGCCAATTGATTTAATTGTGATCCGCAGTGACCTGGGACCCTTACTAACTTCAGGAGTTTTAAATGTGCCGGTGCTACTGTGTTGAACGCTGCTAGGGCACGAGATTGTTCTGAGGTTGTCAGAGCTGCGCACACCGAAATTGAGCCTGTTAAGATGATTGCACTGGTTTCGGCTGTAAGAATTTTTTTAAGTGCTAAAATAATAGCTACTAGCTCGGCTTCAAATGTAGGAGTGAAATCTGACAGCCTCTCTGAATAAGATTGGCCGTGGAAATCAGAGGCGATTCCAACGCCTGCTTTTTCATTATTGACAGAAGCATCTGTAGCTATTACAATCTTTGCTTCTGCATGTACCGAGTAATCTTTTAGTGTATTTAGTCAAAAATCTAAGAGATTGCAACTTGGCTTGTGGGGGGAAGATTTCATCGTACTCTATCCTAATGTGGAGGGTTGAGGAATTAGTTTCAATTACCGTGCTAATGTCGACATTTATGCGATCTAGTTTCTTTTTAACAAAACTTATCTGAGGTGAGTGAAATCGTGGCCAATGTACAAGAAAGAAGGAGTCAGGGTCGCTGATAAATGCGTACTCTGATCTTCGCACCGGTGAACTGTAGAACTTTAAGAAGGTTTGGACCGTTAGAATGCGTAATCGACAGAGGAGTGTTGGTGATCGCGCTTCTTGATACAATACAGTATTCGCCACGAGCCTGGGAAGTCCCAGTCAAATTCGCAGGGCTTCTTGCTCTAACATTTTCTTCAGGGCAAATATACTTTGAATTCAATTCAATTCTACATTACAACGGTTGAATTTTATAACCAGCGGCCCCCGAGAATAATCCATACCCAAATTCCAATACTGGTCGCATATACATTTTATATATCTATAACATCATGTCTCTGCGCAGCCCGTATTTTCTGTTGCTTAGCCTGCGTAACTAACGTAACACCCGTTGTGCCTTTGCTGTTATATATTCTATGTCTGGACTCCAATTTAGCTTTTCATTATAAATCATTCCTAATTACTTGACTGAATCTACTTGTGGAATTGGCTTCTGATTATATAATACAGAACTTGAAATTGAATCTCCTATGGAGACATTAAGAGCGCACTTTTACTGATGTTCATGATAATGACAAGGATTGAAACCAAATTTCTAGAGCATTATTATATCTTTGCAATTTTTCGTGTAATGAGTAAATGTCGCTCTCTGCAGCGAAGAACGCGATATGATCTGCATAAATGTAGACACTGACATCCTGAACACTTGGAATAGAGCTCATCAGTATATTGAATAATGCTGGAGATAGGACGGACTCTTGGTGAACACCACGTTTCTATTTGAATTTATGAGAACAACATACATCTTTCCCACAGTAAAATTTCCTTAATTTTTAAGATTCTCCTATCCACTTAATATATAATAAGGACAATTTTGGCTCGGCAAGGTATTCAGTATTATAGAGTGCTTGACACTGTCATACGCTTTAGCTGTGTCGATAATTACTAATGCGGTGCATTGTTTTTTTTTTTACAAGCAAGTTGTATTCGACTCTCTAAATCCACATGTGCGCACCAAATTGAGCATTCACTCCGAAAATTAATTTGCTTTGGTTTCAATATTAACCTTTTCGTCGTCCAGAAGTTTATTCGGCCATTTAAGACCTTCTCTATGAGTTTCACCATGTTAGAAGTTAGCGAGATTGGTCTGATAATATCTATGTTAAAACCTAATCCTTGCTTTTTTAATAATGAAATTGCCTTAGCGATTTTCTAGTCGTACGGTATCTAGGCGTTCTTCAAAGAGTAGTTTATAAGATTGAGGACGTCGCCGGGTGATAGCTAGAATAAACTTTTAATCATCAGAAGTGTGATTGCATCTGGGCCAGGAGCTGAGCGTTGATCTCGAATTACTTTTGATGCTTCAGACAGCGTTACTTTTTCGAAGTCAGCGTTTATGCTAGACTTTTGCCAGTTGAAAGCCATAGCCCAAGACAATCTTATTTCTAGACCTCTGCAAATTGTCACTAAAGAGTTTATCGTTTCTTCCAATTATAGTTTTTCATATTCAGTATTTAGTGTAGGCGAGAGGAATTTGCGAGATCGCGTATATTGAAATAAAGTTTTCCTATTTGTAGGTTTTGAGAGAAAATCGAAAAGTCTTTTATCACACCCTTCTTTAGCTTGGGCCTCCGTGCGTTTAAATATAGCTGCAAGAGATTTATAATCTGGCCCATTCTTAGGGGACTGATTATGTATCGGCGTTTTCCAAGCAGCCTCTCATCGTCTGTGATCTCGTGAACAGTTGGAATTCCACCAGGGGCAATAGGGTACTCTCTTCGCCAATTGAACAGCAAATTCAGCGTTTTTGTATGCCGTTTTAATTATTGCGCTCAATTACATAGCTTTAGTGTCATCACAATATGAGAGGGAAACTTTAAAGCAGCTTTTAGGTCGTGTTGAAATTTTGGATAATTTATGTAGATCCGGGCATGTAAATTTGATGGTTTAACGGGGCAAGCGATCTCGAACTTCATAGGAAAGTGATCACTGTTGGAGGCGCAATCAAGGGCTATCCATGATGTACTAGCGATAGCCGAGCTTACAAAGCTTAAATCTAAAGCGGAGCGTGAACGACCTCAAATAAATGCGGGGGTTCTAGCGCTTAAGCACATTAAATTGGTGTCTACCGACCAGTCCCACAACCGTTGGCCACATAGATCAGTTCTAAAAACTCAGCATGTATGGTGAGAATTGAAGTCTCCAACAAGAATTTCTTCTTTACAGCCTAAATTAGGAGCCATATCTAACAATCTCGTGTCTTGAAAGCCTACAGGAAAGTAGACGTTTATTAGCGAGAAAGGCAAGTATCCTGGCTATGTTATATATAACACCGAAGTTTCCCATTCAGAAGACATACATTTGTTTGAGATTTTACCTTTCAAACTTATTTCATTGTTTATAAAGAACGCTAAACCTCCGCCTTTGGATGGACGGTCTACTCGAAAAGATGGGAAGTTGGGTAGGTGAAACAAGTGATGTGTGGAAAGCCAAGTTTCTTGTAATGCAATAATAGCCGGATCGAATTTGGAAGACAGGTATAACGGTTCTGTTATGGCTGAGTGAAGAGAATGGCAATTCCAATGTACAATTTAATAGACCCTGCGATTTCGTTAGAATAGTTTCAGCAACTATCTTATCTAAAATACTTTCTTTAGGAAAATAGGTTTTTGAAAGGTTGTCCTAATATTTTTTTACCTTAACATAGTTCGGCCATCCTGGTTTCTTCAATAGAGGGGATCTAGAACGCTTTAGGCATTTGAGATCCATGCCCATATCTTGAGAATCCTGAGAAACTTCCTGTGTGCCCTTGCTTTGCCTCTGAATGCCTTCTCCAGATGGTTCTGCAGACTGTGCATCGGACGGAGTTATCTCAGATTCTGCCTCACTTGTCGGGTGTGCATACTCAGCATTTTCTGAAGCAGTACTTATATCTATCTGCGCCCCATAGACTTGTGTGATTTTGTTAATTATAACATGCGACAGTGACTCACACAGGGTGGTAGCAAGGCGTTGCATAGCCTTATCCCCAGCTTTTTCGATCATGTCCACTACTGATTGGGAAAGTGATGTTTCCATTGCTATGTTATGGCGGGCTGCTGCTGCTGCGTACCCTTGAGTTCTGGCCTGAATTTCAGCAATGTCATTCTTTTAGGAGCATCGTCTTCTGCATACAATTTCGAGAATTTGGGTTTCGCGTGCCTTGGCTGAGCAATTAGGGTTATCAGCACAGTGTGCTTCATGGAAAAGCAGCACTTTTCTTCATTACTTTTGCAGTCGTTTGAGTTGCGCGTCTGACCACAAATTCTGTATCTAGGTACTGACCTGCATCCTTTTACTATGTGCCCATAATGCCAACACCTAATACACTGTAGGGGACAAGGCGATGGCGGCTCCACTCTGTATATTAAAGGCCACGCTTTGATTTCGGTTGGGCGATTCGACCCGGCAAATGCAGCAATCGCGGACTCAGTAGCAACCTTGTTCTTGTCCACAACTTATCTATATCTATAAATGGCTATCACACCTGCTTCTGAAAATATACCTAATATTTCAGATGGAGTCAAGTTGACATCGAAACCCCGAACGAGGCCTTTGACACAAGCTAGGTGAGGTGGAATGAATGCGCTCAGTGGGTGGTAGTGAACACCGAGCGTTTTAGTAGGTCTCGAACACAGAGCTGGTAAGATGAGAAGCAGAGAATGCCCCCCTTGCCGACGTGTCTGACCTCTGTAATGCTTTGGTAGTTGGTTGCAGTGGCTCTCAGCTCCGTCTGAATCATTTTTGGATTCTTCATCCGTATGATACCGTTGCTGCTTGAGACTAATGCCACAGGCGCGGATGAAATGCCATTGCATAGAAACAAGTCGACTTGTAATTCCTATGGAGGAAGAGAAGCAGACCAGAGGAAAGCCCCTGGTCCAGGTGAGAAAAACGGCATCCGTTTGGTCTTACTATCCAAAAAAAAAAAACACTCGCTAATCTAATAGGACACTATAGAAACGCCTATCAAAAAAAAAAATTAGTCACAACTTCTATATCCTTGGCCAAGCTCTCACAGCAGGCAAACGCCAAGCGTCCGAACAGCCGAGTAGCTGCTTCTCTTCGGCAGGGAGACTGAGAGCAGCCCTGTCGTCATCGGTGACATACGCAGCGCTTATCTTTATCTGAGTTCGTTCTCTTTCTCCTCTAGCCGGGTATGCGCCCGTGCCTGCCGTGCCTGGGCACTGCTTTCGTCGTCATTATATTATAATATATATATATATATATATATATATATATATATATATATATATATATATATATATATATATATATATATATATATATATATATTGTCACGAGCGGTTGCAATGCACGGCGCATACAGCGCGAATGAACATTCAGACAAAAGGTGAAGAAGGAAGACGACGTTGGGTGTGCTGTCTCGAGACCCCTTGTGGAAGTAAACGCGAACCATCCAGGCTCGCCTGTTTTTCAACCTTTTCGTGTACTTCTTGCGTGTAACATTTGGTGGAGCTGTGCTGGGTACCTCCCACGACCTACGACGGAGCCGTCAGCACCAGAACTTCGTAGAAGCCGTCGCCTTGCCGGACTTTCGCCATCGCGCCCCGACATGTCTCTGGAGCAAAATGACCCCCTCAGCAATGCCTCGGCAAGACCACCGCTGTATCAGCATTACCGAGAGCCACGGCCGTTCTCAGCAAAGCCAGGGGAAGACTTCGATGAATGGCTGACCCATTACGAAAGGGTAAGCCAATGCAACAACTGGAACCCGGCCAGCCAGCTCAGGCATGTCGTTTTTTATTTGACGGACACGGCCCTGGTTTGGTATGAAAACCACGCCGACACGCTTACTACATGGAGCAGTCTTATTGAAGAAATGAAGAAGTGCTTTAGCGACTCGGACACTAAGAAGAAACGAGCGGAAACAGCTTTAGCTCAGAGAGCTCAGGTGATCGGCGAGACTTGCACGACATATATTGAAGAAGTTCTCAAGCTGTGTAAGACCATCGACTCTCGAATGTCCGAGGAAGATAAAGTGGGACACCTTTTAAAAGGTATTGCGGAAGACGTCTATAACTTCCTCATTGGAAAAGACAACCTGAACACCGTATCAGACGTGATTCGGCACTGCCGCACATTCGAGGCGCTGAAAACTCGCCGAATCACGCCGAAGTTTGGACGGCTAGCCAATGTCACGACTGTGGCCAGCGTTGACGCGAGTCCGCAGACAGACCTCTCAGCTACCATTCGGCAGATTGTCCGTGAGGAGCTCCTGCGGCACGAAGAACAAACGCGTTATGCGGTGCCGCGTTGCGCCTCCGTCGCTTTCCGAGACGCCGTCTGCGCATCTCCTCCGGCTACTTGGCAGCATTCGGTGAATGCTGCGGATTGTAACAGCTACCGACACGACCCGCATTATGGCCAGACCGAACAACGCCATTACGACTCGATTGATCGGCGTTTTGATCAGCATCCACGCGACGTTCGCCCACGAAGACCCAGCACTGCCTACGACATCCAAGGGGAGGGGATGAGTTACTCTCAGCCTGTGGCCGCTGTGGAATATTTCAATCAGCGTCCGGAAGTTCGCCCTCTGCCCGTGTGTTACAACTGTGGCACGCCTGGCCACATAGCTAGGTATTGTAACCGACGTCGGGCATTCAGCAATGGACAGTCGGGATCGTTTATGCAACACGGTGGTCGTGCAATGGACACTAATAGACCAGGAAACACCACTTTTGAAGGCTACTTCCGAGAAGAAAGAAGCCGTCACTTCCCTCTGGACAGCTATTCTGGAGAACAAGAAAGGTATCGAAACCGTTACCGCTCCCCTGCCTCCGAACGTACTCTGACACCACCACCAGCTTTCCGAGCGTCTCGATCTCCATCTCCCAGACGGCGTGTGACGTCATCATCTCCTCGACGCCGCTTCGCGTCACCACCGCCGGGAAACTAGCCAGCGCGGCCGATGGAGGTGAGGTCGCTGGAAAATCTTTGCTGCCGACTCGGATACCTCCACCTATCTTCATGCTGAAGAATAAGGTTAATGTACTTATTGATGGCGTTTCTACCATGGCTTTAGTCGACACGGGAGCAACTGTTTCTGTCATGAGTGTGGTGTTCAAAAATCTGCTGGGACGCAAGGTTATGTTTCATTGGGACCACAGCACAAGCTTTCGTGGAGTGAGTGGGGACTCATTATACCCGGTTGGTGTGTGTAACGTGGATGTCTCCTTGGGTGGTCAAACCTTTAACACTGAGTTTACCGTGCTTCCGCGTTCCACACACGATGTAATTCTCGGCATTGACTTTTTGAAATTGTGTGGCGCCAATGTTGACTGCCGAACAGGAGAACTCAGTATTTGCGGAAGTGTGTCCTCTGCGCTCTTAGAAGAATCATCCCAGCAAGAGAGTGTGTTTTGTGTTTCTGAAGACACTGTTGTGCCCGCTTTATCCGCGATGCGCGTTCCTGTTGTTTGTTCGTCTTCTGTTAGTACTTCGTTCGATGTTGCGGTGGAACCGGTCCATAGAAACTGTCTTAAGAAAAATGTGTTGGTTCCGTATTGTATGGTTTCAGTTACCGATGGATGCGCAGGGCTATGGACGCTAAATTGCTCCACTGAAGCCGTAGTGCTGTCTCAAGGCCTAAAACTTGCTACGTTTCAGGGAGAGTCATTTATACCTATGGCAGTGCTTACAGAACTACCGGATACAGCACAAACCAGTGTCTCGCACACCGCAAACGAACACATGCTCGGAATGGTAGCTACATCGCTCAGTGACCATGAACGTCGTGTTTTGATGGCCCTGCTCTCGAAACACTCTTCAATATTCGACTTTGCACAGCACGACGGCCCCACATCGATTCCTGCATCCCGTACTCGCCATCGCATCAACACAGGATCCGCTGAACCGATTCGTCAAAAACCATATCGTGTGTCCTCTGCGGAGCGAAAGATCATCAGCGCTCAAGTCGAAGAAATGATGGGTAAAGGAGTAATTCGGGAATCGTCTAGCCCTTGGGCAGCTCCAGTGATACTGGTGAAGAAGAAAGACGGCACGTGGCGATTCTGTGTCGATTACCGTCGCCTAAATGCCGTTACTAGGAAAGACGTATACCCACTCCCACGAATTGACGACGCCATCGATTGCCTCTTTGCGGCTTCTTACTTCTCTTCTGTGGATTTACGATCAGGTTACTGGCAAATCCCTATGCACCCGGATGACAGAGAGAAGACCGCTTTTGTAACGCCCGATGGACTATTTGAATTCAACGTGATGCCTTTCGGGCTTTGTAACGCCCCCGCAACGTTTGAAAGGTTCATGGACACTATACTTCGCGGTTTGAAGTGGGAAGTTTGTATGTGCTACCTAGACGACGTTGTGATCTTCGGCCGAACATTTCGTGAGCATAACGAGCGCCTGGACTTGGTACTGAACTGCTTGAGGAAGGCCGGCCTTGTGCTTAATTCTAAAAAGTGCCATTTTGGTGAACGACAGACACTTGTGCTGGGACACCTGATCGACAAAGAAGGTATACGACCAGATCCACAAAAGACAACAGCTGTGGAGGCATTCGAGGCACCTCGCTCTGTGAAGCAGCTACGAAGTTTTTTAGGGTTATGCTCCTACTTTCGCCGTTTCATTCCCAAATTTGCTGACATAGCTCATCCGCTCACATGCCTTCTCCAAAAAGGTGTTCCTTTCGAGTGGAGCTCGGAATGCGACTCATCGTTTCGGCAGCTAAAGCTACTGTTGACGTCCCAGCCTATTCTTCGCCACTTCAATCCGTCATCACCGACAGAAGTTCATACCGATGCTAGTGGTGTTGGCATTGGCGCCGTACTAGTTCAGCGTGTCGGCGACAGCGAGCATGTGATATCGTACGCTAGCCGCTCATTGAGTCGCCCCGAGCGCAACTACACTGTCACCGAACAAGAGTGTCTGGCGGTCGTCTTCGCTGTGCAACGGTTTCGATCGTATCTCTACGGGCGCCCCTTTACTGTCGTCACGGATCATCACTCTCTATGCTGGCTTGTGAATCTTCGGGATCCCTCTGGTCGACTAGCACGCTGGGCGCTCCGTCTGCAGGAGTATGATTTCGTTGTTTCCTACAAGAGCGGCCGGCGACACGCTGATGCTGATTGTCTCTCTCGCCTGCCACTCCCAACGACTGAATGTGACGCGGACAACTTTGATGAATACATCGCTTTTGTGTCCACGGGATTTCCGGATATGGATACCTTCATATCAGAGCAGAGGAAAGACGACAGCTTACAGCCGCTATTCGCGGCCGCGCGGGAGTCCGCTGCAGACAATCGTTTTCGCTTACGTGACGGCGCCCTATATAAGACGAACTTCTCGGCTACCGGTGCGCGCTACCTTTTGGTTGTCCCCAAGAGCCTTCGCAGTCACGTATTATCTGCCATGCACGACGAACCAACTTCCGGACATCTTGGATGCACAAGAACACTCTACCGTGCTCAGGAACGCTTTTATTGGCCCCGGATGCGCAATGATACCGAACGGTACGTCGCCAGCTGCACCCAATGTCAGCGTTACAAGCGACCAACTGACGCGCCGTCTGGTCGCCTTCAGCCTGTTTCGCCTCCTAGCACCCCCTTTGAGCAAGTTGGTATAGATCTTCTGGGCCCTTTTCCGCGATCCACAGACGGCAATCGTTGGGTCATCGTTTGCGTAGACCACTTAACCCGTTATTGTGAGACGGCAGCACTGCCGTCGGCCACAGCAAAAGACGTTTCCATCTTCTTGCTGTTTCAAGTTATCCTCAGACACGGACCTCCTCGCATCGTAATCAGCGACCGTGGGCGGCAATTTACCGCGGATGTTGTCGAAGAGACCCTCCGTCTGTGCTCATCAAGCTTCCGCCATTCCACTCCATACCATCCACAGACTAATGGTCTAGTGGAACGCACGAACCGAACGCTTGCCAACATGCTGTCCATGTACATCGACTCCGCGCACAAAAACTGGGACACAATTTTGCCTTTCATCACCTATGCTTTCAACACCGCAAGACATGAGACCACTGGTTACTCACCTTTCTTTCTCCTTTATGCTCGTCCACCACGCTATAATCTTGACACTATGCTTCCCTACTCTGCTCATCACAGTGAGCCGATCAACGAGATTCTCTGTAGAGCAGAAGAAGCGCGACGCCTCGCTCGGCTACGCACCGTCACCTCGCAAGACCGGTCAAAGATCCGTTATGACGACCGTCACCGACATGTTCACTTCAATCCTGGAGATCAGGTGTGGCTCTGGACGCCTTTACGGAAACGTGGCCTGTACCAGAAATTTCTCGCTCACTATGTCGGGCCCTACGTTATCCTCGAACGCCTCAGTGAGGTCAACTACCGCATAGCACGGCTCACAAGCACTGGACGGCGCTCGGCTAAAACAGAAGTGGCGCACGTCGCTCGCATGAAGCTATGCAATGCACGGACCACTGAGTGACTCGCCCGGCGGGCTTCGTCTGCCAACGGGGAAATGTCACGAGCGGTTGCAATGCACGGCGCATACAGCGCGAATGAACATTCAGACAAAAGGTGAAGAAGGAAGACGACGTTGGGTGTGCTGTCTCGAGACCCCTTGTGGAAGTAAACGCGAACCATCCAGGCTCGCCTGTTTTTCAACCTTTTCGTGTACTTCTTGCGTGTAACAATATATATATATATATACATATATATATATATATAAATGAGATTTAACAGACAGTAATGCCAAGGAATGTACAGGGGAAGTTATTAGAACCAATAGAATGTAAATAAGAAGAAAGAAAAGTGGATGAAAAAATAACCAGCCGTGAGCAGGCTGGTTATTTTGTCATCAGCTGCTCACGGCTGGTTCTTTTTTATCCACTTTTCTTTCTTTTTATTTACATTCTATTGGTTCTAATAACTTCCCCTGTACATTCCTTGGCATTACTGTCTGTTATATCTCATTAATATTGTGTCAAAACACGGAAAAACGAGCCCTTAGGTATACACTTCTTTCCCTTATTTCATTTAACGAGGGTCTCGTACTGGCAGACTTGGTGTCATTAGGTTGTATACGAGGGACTATTAATCTGCTGCCCGCTCGTAATAAGTTCACTTCCTACGTGACGCCAAACATGCGCATAAAAGAGTGGTTCACACTCGTCGCTTGGCTTATAGATGGCGCTGACTGTCACTCCTACTTCTAAATTCACATATAAACCCAATAGAGCGGATGGAGGGAAGGCCGCTGTGGTAGCTCAGTGGTTAGAGCATCGAACGCGTTATTCGAAGGTCGTAGGTTCGTTTCCTGCTCATGGCTGGTTATTTTTTCATCCACTTTTCTTTCTTCTTATTTACATTCCATTGGTTCTAATAACTTCCCCTGTACATTCCTTGGCATTACTGTCTTTTAGATCTCATTAATATTGTGTCAAAACACGGAAAAGCGAGCCCTTAGGTATACACTTCTTTCCCTTATATATATATATATATATATATATATATATATATATATATATATATATATATATATATATATATATATATAATGACGGCGGCGGTGGCGGCGACAGCAAAACCAGCCGAGACTGTCGATATAGGTGCTATCGTAACAAAAAGAAACTAAAAGGGAGCGCGCCGTCAGAGCAACACAGCGCGCGTTGAGGAATAGATCTGACCTTTTCGTGTTTTTAGGTCGTTTACAAAGGCGTGTCACCATAGGTGGGAAAGATCCCGAGTTTCACCAAACTAGGATTATCATTCATAGGTCCCCTGCTAATGCTACATGTGGCTTTGCCTCCATTCAGTTCAATTCCGTTTTGGCATCAAAGCAAAACGTATAGCGATAAGCCTACGGTAAAAAGCTTCACAACGCCGTGTGCCTATCCAACAAGCAAACGTCTTCGCGATATCGACACCAGATGAAAAGAGGCCATAAGAAGAAGACGTTACGCCAAGCGATGGCATTTTACAGCCACTAATCTCTTAATTAATCAACAGTAATGTGCAAGCCATGACAGCATAGGTGGGACCCAAAAGTCGATCGCGGCCACAGAGGTCACATTTCAATAAAGGTCCGTGTGCTCTGAGATGTGAGTGAACGTAAAGAACACCTGATGGCCGAAATTTTCGGACCCCTCCCCTGCTGCGTGCCTCCTAATCATAGCGTGGTTTTGATATCTAAAAAGCAGATATTGTTATCATATTTATTTGAGAGGTATAAGTTTTGCACATCTGGCATTTTTTCGGGTAAAGTGTTCGCGATATTTCCAGAAAACATTGCCTAACTAGAAAGGAAGGATTGTTAGAGAAGGAAAGGTAGGGAGGTCAACTAGTCCAGCATAACCGGCTTGCTACCCTACATGAGAGAAGAGGATGGGCGAAATATACAGAAGGAGGGGAAAAGAGGAGAGAGGAAGAAACGTATCACATCACACAGCAACGTGCACAAGCACCTAGTCAGTAAGAGCCCATTAATCTGGCATGGAAACGTCACATCACTATTAAAGCCGCTTGTCCACATTCGTTATTATCAAAAACTCAGACGTTCTTTGGGCGTCTTCAGTAGCAATTTTGTTTGTGCATGACATGCGGGAACGTATATGTATATCTCGTTAAACTTGCTTAGCTCGCCAGGCAAGTGGCAGTTGATGGTGTTGCGAAAATGAGTTTCGATGCAGGAGTTGTGATCATGTGCCTTCAAATCGATATGCGACGAGGAGTGTGCATAAAGGCTGAGAGAGAAACTGTTCGCGGCCTCATAGATGAGAGCACTCGATAATTCATTTATTTCATATATATTATCTTTGAAAATGTATATGTCATATGCGTGAATTTCAAACGCTATACATACAATAACGTTTGCCAAACTTCACAGAAGTGACCAAAATGTTCTCACCGATACAAGCATCGGTAATCTGAGCTTGAAGAAGTCAGCTGCGGATAATGCCATCTCTCCGGGTTTCAAGGCATTCCTTAAATAGAACCCCTGTAAAAAGGATGTACAGAGATGATCGAGCAAGAAAAGAAAGTGTGACATCGTAGAAGTCCTGCACTTTCTAAATCAAAGAGCACCGCCTACTGGAGACGGGAAGTGTCACACAGCGCAGGTGAGTCTGCAAAAAAGTACCTCTAGTGTTTCCTTCTGAGGCTGGCTAACCTCCCTGTCGTTTCTCCTTCCTTCATTCCTTCCTCCTCCCTCCCAATGAGGCGCAACTTGCATAAGTGTGGTTGCAACTTGCGTTTTCCTATTCTTTAGACCCTTCGCCACCGAAAGAGTGCAAAATACAGTCAGCGGAGGACAAATTAAACATTTTTACAGTGTCTTTGCATGACTATAGCCAATATCATTGGTGAATGCACTACGCCGCGTTCCTAGACCAACGTGTAAAGTATTATTTTTTCTTTGCTCTGAATGAAAAGAAAAAGATGGCGCACGTGAGGCGTTTTTTTTTTCTAAAAAAGACAAATGCGGAGACCGAAACTAGGGTAAATTTTACTGGAACGTAAAGCATGCCTAAATATCTTCAACTTAGAACACTTATCGAAATGGGTTAATATCTCATTGTAACATGATCTCAAAAAGGTCGTTTCTAATCAGAAATGAGCCAAGGACACCAAATGTTTCAATCGAAGTGAGCCACATTCCTTGAAACAGCACTACGCTAACAAACTTAATCAAAGCAACCCACATGGTCCCACCCAAAATGTTTCATTTCTGTCTTAGTTGCGTTGTCATTGTGTTTACGTTCCACAATTATGTTTTCTAGCCCGAGTCCATATGTGTGGTTTAACGCCCCAAAACCACCATATGATTATGAGAAATGCCGTAGTGGAGGGTTCCGGAAATTTAAACCACCTAGGGTTCATTAACGTGCACTCAAATCTGAGCACACGGGCCTACAACATTTCCGCCTCCATCGGAAATGCAGCCGCCGCAGCCGGGAATTGATCCCGCGACGTGCGGGTCAGAAGCCGAGTACTTTCTAGCCCGAGTTGGCCCTTACTGATGGGCATAATGTTCAGTGACAAAACTCGATTGTAAAGAGTTAGAGGCTGGCTTGCCTACTTTATTAAAAACTTAGTGATTTTTTTTCGATTCTAGTACAACAATATCTTCTCCGTTCACTCCAACGCGGTATATTTCAAACAAACTAGGCATGAAATAAGTATGTTGTGCGTCAATATGTTCACTAAAGAAGAATAAGTGGTCAGAAGTGGCATAGCATAAAACTGATTAGAACACTTTTCGAGTCCTTCAATAGATGCCAGGAACAAGAACACACTGATGACAGGCCAGAATTGTGCGCATTTTGCCAGGAAGAACCACTCGTACTTTAAATTTAGTAATCGCCACTACGTCTATGCGTAGAAGCGCGGAACCGACGGAGCAGAGTATGATGTCAAGTATATCACAGAATGTTGTTATAGCGTACATTCGAACGATTTTACACTTATTTCAATTGATAATTCGTGTCCAAACGAAATGTTTCGGTCTATAAGAGCCAAATGAAACCTTATTCAACATTACTGACGACATTTGGCTACGTAGATTTTATCCACTATATGTACTTCTGGTACTTAAGGGAGGGGAACATATTGACAAAAGGTGTTTGAGCGCGCTCAGCCATGTTATCAGTATAAAAATGTGCGTTTTTCTCAGTTTCCCATAAAGGGCATTTGGCTTTTTTAGTAAAAAAGAACACCTCATGTATTTGAGGGTAAATTTTGGTTCGTTTCATGTAAAAATGAAACACTGACTGCAAAAATGAAAGACTGACTGCAATCTGCATGCAGTGTCTATATTATTTAGGTAATTAACGTTATTTGCAAATAGTTCCTTGTACATGCATATTTCCAGCACACTGATTTTTCTTTTGTTCTTTAGGGCAACACGTGGTGGTTTCAAATGATATTGTTCGAGTTCAACAGAATTAAAAAACAGTTCATCATGATTCACGCCTATATGATATGGCTATACTATGAGAAGACATAGCGGTAAAGTATCCATTACATTTAGTGCCCTCAAGACTGTCTGCTGAAATTTGTAGAACGACCGTAATTAGAACTACAATATATGCCTGCGGAGAAACTTGCCTACGGTACGCCTTTTCATGCTCTGTTGGTGACATAAATGCAGAAATTGCAGCGGTGTTTTGTTGCCTCTTGCTGCTGTCATAATCAGGACCGTGTTTCCACGGTCACGCCAAGGACGTGGCATTGAGAATAAAACGAGAGAAAAAAAAGTGTAACATAGATGCCTCTAGTGGGGCTTCACAATAAAGGAAAGCAATGTCCTTACATATTGTGTCCACCTACATTTCTTCTACATAATATTTTATACATACATAAACCTTTTTATGTTTTTTTCTCTCTTTATGTTCCTTGAAAAAAACAGGGGTTTCTGGTATGTCCAAATATGTGGATGCAGTGTTCTTGCGAATGATATTCTAGATTTGTTTTGACTTTTTTCTGTACTTTGTTATACTTTTCACTTTCTCTCTCTGCTCGGTGGACGATGGTATAATTCTATAAAAACGCGTCGATGCCTCAAAAGTACGGTCGTGATGAAGTTTTATCTTTAATGGAAACGTTAACAACAACAGTTTTTTTACCTTTTCTCTATTTCTTCATTGAACACCAAAAATCTACTTCGTATATATATATATATATATATATATATATATATATATATATATATATATATATATATATATATATATATATATATATATATATATATAAATATATATATATATATATATATATAGGAGCCTAGATTTCCTATAAATATTTTTCGCTGTTTATTTTTTCTTTTTTTTCTTTTTCTTTTGACCCCTTTCCTCCGGTCTCGACAGGCTATAAGAAGACACGGAACATGTTTAAATATTATTATGCCTTGAAAAAGACGGGGTTCCCTTCGAAACGTCGGCAGAATAAACAGTTGTTATGTTGTGAAAGCGCATCTACTTTCATATATATATATATATATATATATATATATATATATATATATATATATATATATATATATATATATATATATATATATATATATATATATATATATATATATATATATAGAGCATCGAACGCGTAATTCGAAGGTCGTAGGTTCGATTCCTGCTTACAGTTGGTAATTTTTTCATCCACTTTTCTTTCTTCTTATTTACATTCCATTAATGTTAATAACTTCCCCTGTACATTCCTTGGCATTACTGTCTGTTATATCTCATTATTATTGTGTTAAAAACACGGAAAAACGAGCCCTTAGGTATACACTTCTTTCCCTTATTTTATATATATATATATATATATTGAATTAACTTGCAGATAGCACATAAGAAAAGGATCGTATTTACTAACGTTTTGGCCGTGGCACGGCCTTCGTCAGAGAAGGCCGTGCCACGGCCGAAACGTTAGTAAATACGATCCTTTTCTTATGTGCTATCTGCAAGTTAATTCAATATAGAAAATACCCGGATCTGTCGTGCCTTCCCTTCAAGTTCTATATATATAATATATATATATATATATATATATATATATATATATATATATATATATATATATATATATATAATATATTTGTGTGTGTGTAACGGGTGAGAAATGGCGTCAGTCAGAACACTAGTTTATTCTAACTCTTAATCTTCCTCGTCTTCGTTTCCACCTTTCACCCGTGCACCGTCAAATGTTGCCCCCTGCGCACGAGAGAGCGTCAACTTATTGGGACAAATGTATCGGCGCAGTTTTTTGACGTGAACAATGTCAGTTGTTCTGCTTAAAAGTGCCACGCATCGGTCGATCTCATAGTTAAGAGGAGACGCTCTACGAAGGATTGTGTAAGGTCCTCCTAAGACTGAACTGAGCTTTTTTTTTTTTTTGTTCGGGTGCCCTGGTGTTTCGTATAGCATCAATTCGCTAGCTTGAAGATCTTGTGGTAGAAATTTTTGTCGTAGATGATCTTGTTTTTCTCATGGTAGGCAAGCGTGTTCTTGACTGCGCTTTTTCTTGCTTCTTGCACACGCTACATTGATGCGTCTAAAATGGCGTCGTATGAAGGGATTCTATACATGAAGCATAGTGGTTGATGGCGTGTTACTTCATGTGGGGTTCTCTTGTATTCTTCGAAGGCATACAAAAAAATCTGTGACCCAATACTCATGCGTCTCCTCATTCATTTTGCACTTTAGCGGCATTACAACAGTCTGATTCGTACGTTCGTTCATGCATTTATATTGATGATGTTGGAAGGACGTGAACTGGTGGACACCGTTGCGTTTTAGGAACTGCTTGATGTTTCCAGCAGTGAAAGCTGGCCAATGATCAGATAGCAACTTTTTGGGCTTCCCTGAAGCGAAGATGGTGGGGATGCAGGAATGCATGCATCAAAGGTTTCATTCTATTCTTGTGGGGAAATGCTCAGGCATATCGTGCAGCGTGGTCGATCGCCAAGTGAATAAACTTCTTCATGGAGCCGTATCCAGAAAAGATCAAAGAGTTGTTCTGCAGGTGGTGATCCGAATCTCTTGATTTTCGGTATCTTGCAACACTGATCTATGTCACAGTGCCGGACGTAGGATGAAACGTCTGCGATGATTTTCGGCCGATAGTAAGATGGTGGCAACAAGCCCAGAATTTTTTTTTTTTACTCCGACGTGTCGGACTGAACTGACAGTGTGCTTTCTGCAGAAGGCTCAGTCGAAGCTTGAGAGGAACGTACACTTTGTGAATTCTTTTACGTGTCACGATAGTGACCCCGTTTTCTGTTGTGTACTTGCAGGGAGGGTGGTCATCCTGGTAAGTTTGAAGTTTTAATAGCCAAAAAAGTTTAACAACAGGGCTGCGTGAAAATACGTCCACCTCGATGTTTTCCCTTCCTTTTTGATGTCGAATGTTGACGTCATACACCGACAGCTTCAGAGATCGCGAAAGAGCCAGTCGTGGGGATTTTCGATGTTTTTGAGCCATAGTCCTCCATGGAGATAGCAGTGCCACTTGTCAACAGCGTCAATTATAGCGCGGCATTCGAGCTCTATATTGGCACAACTTAATTTGTGTGTGAGTAGGTTGTGCGAGTGATAAGCAACAGAGTGTTATTTACCACCATGGTCTTATTGCTTCAGAACTGCACCCATGCCTACGTTAGATGCGTCGCAATGAAGAATGCATGGTTTCTCGTAAGAAAATATTCGCAAATTGCCCCTTCGGTCAGACAGCATTTTATCTTCCTAAAACCTTGTTCCCATGAGGAATTTCATTCCCATGGTGTGTCATTCTTCGACAGTTTTGTAAGTGGGAAAACTATGTCACTGAAATGTGGTATAAACTCGCGGTAAACGTTGGTGGTGGCGAAAAAACGCTGAAGCTCTTTCTGCAGTTTCGGTCTTGGGAATAGCAATAGAGTATCTATATTGCTTCGTATACGCAATAGAGTACCGTGCGACACTCTGTGACTCATATATTCGATAGAATCTTGAGCAAAATGGCACGTTTTCAGTTTAGGTTTTATATTCACCATTTTGAGGGCATGTAATAGAGCTTGGAGGTACCATAGGTGCTCAGCAAATGTGTCGGAGAAGACTATGACATCATCTGGAAAGGAGTAGCCGTCACACATTACGGCAACAAAAACTCTGTTTATTTTCCATTTCAATAAAAAACTACCATATCATCAACATAAATAACGACATTCTTCAAGTTATGTTTTCTGATAACTGATTTCATAGCTCTTTCGTACGTAGCAGGAGCATTTCTCTAACCAAAAGGCATCACAAGCCACCCATAATGGCCATTCGGCGTGACGACAGCTGTTTTTGTGATGTCCTCTGTGTACATTTTGACATGCCAATAGCCTGAAGTGATATATAACGTCAAAAAAAATATTTAGATTTTTCCAGGTAGTATAGAACATCGTCTATAAGCGGAATGGGTTGGTAGTCAGGAACAGGGACAGAGTTAAGCTTTCGATAATCAATGCATAAACAGGTAAGTCCTTCGCCTTTTTTCTCAGCGAGAATGGAAGGAGCAGCGCATGGTGAAATAAGATGCACGCACTACACCTTGCCAGAGAACTATTTCCACTTCCATGACAATTTTCTCTTTGTCTGCAGGGAGCGTTCATACGACGGTTTGTAGATAAGGACGTTGTTGCTTAGGGCAATGCAATGTCGTTTATCCGCAATTCATCCGAAGTAAATCTGAGACTCAGAAGATGTCTTCGTAACTGTGAAGCTCTTCTCTCAAAGCAGCTTGTTGCGATGGTAGAAGGTGTGTGACATCAACGGCTTGTACAGGGGTTGTATCGGTGCTGAAGACCCACTTTTGAGTTTGAAAAAAATTCTGCAGAGCTTTGTTGCCTTGAAGCAAAGTCATCGTGTCGAAGTCCAATGAAAGATTGAAAAAGGAGGCGTTTTCCAGGCCTACCAAGAATTCAGTCTTTGTGTCTGAAAAAACGTGTGCTTGGACTACCCGATTTATATTCCCTGTTTCCAACTGTATGTGTATACAGTATACAAAGTTTTTGTGGTTGAGGTGACTTGTGGGACGCTAATGCATGAATTCTTGAGCAACTGCAGCTTGAGGTTTCTGAACACAACGTCACTGATACAAGTAATAGTTACTCATGTATCCAGAGTTGCGTGCACCAAGTGTCCATTCACAAGTGCACCGAACCGTATTAATGCAGCTTTGGGCCACCCTCTTCGTTTCCCCGGTCATTAGAGCAGAAATAATTTCTTGACGAGAGCACTCACTGTGCCAGTGAAACTGATTTGGCAAACCAGCCATGCACAATGTCGGCACTGACTGTGAGGGTGCGCATCGATTCTGCAGGGAGCCATCATCACGTAGGGTGCGGCTCTCGATTCATGAGCTGCCGATTCGACGAGTGTTGGGAAGCATCTCTGTGGACAGAGTCTTCCGCTTGAAGCGCAGCAGCAAGCCACTTGGCTTGGGTTGTGAGCGCCAATCCAGCGAGGCGCCTTTCGATCTCCTCAAGTACACCTTCATTCAATCCTGATCTTAGGTAAACGTCCTTCAAGTCTGCGAGACAACCAAGGCGCTTTTTCTTTTCGTAGTAGTGCCCGATGCGTTGTTGTCTTCTGAGCTTGCAGTAAATGAAGTGGCGGAAAGGCTCACTGACAGGTTCAGAAAATTGTGCTATCATGCTTGTTTTGATACCTTCCTACGTATTTTTTCAGTCTAAAAACTAAAAACTCGACGAGGTACCAGCGAAACGCGTCAGCTTCCAGGTACTCGCTGATGTAGTCGATGCAATCTCGTTCAAACCAGCTACCGTTGCGCGTCTTCGTTTCGAAGAAATGGAATCACTTGTCCAAAGGGACGTCGTCTTAAGATCCGGTGTAATTCGGCAGGCTGGTCATTTACTCTGGTGAGCTCATGATATTGTTGCGGTTCGTCCTGTCGACCTAATGTTGGGGATGAAACATGGCGTCAGTCAGAACACCAGTTTATTCTAACTCTTCATCTTCCTTTCCCCATTCACCTGTGAACCGATATTTATATATATATATATATATATATATATATATATATATATATATATATATATATATATATATATATATATATATATATATATATATATATATATATATATATATATGGGATATGGCACAACGGGAGCGTTGTCAACAAGGATAAATATATTTATTTCCCAGCAGTTTCGGGAGGGGACCTCCCTTCATCAGGGGATGAGTTATATATACATATATATATATATATATTTTTTTTCAGATTATGTGTGTGTGTGTGTGTGTGTGTGTGTGTGTGTGTGCGCGCATGTGCGCGCGTATGTGTGTAAGGCACGGATTTCTGCTCCGAGGTGAGCGTCAATCGAAAGCAATCTGATACCACGCTTACCTGGTTTACGTAGTCCGATGTTTCTGAATAAGTTGCGACACTTTCCAGGGTGTGCCTCACTTTTCGCACCTTTAAAGAGAAACAGAAGGTCATTGAAAGACGCTCTGCGGGAACATACAGTCGTGTGCAGCTGAAATGCCAACAACGTTCACTAACCACTCAGTACTTTTGAACCTTTCCTTCTTTTCATCGGCAGTGTGCATAATTTAAGCATAATTTTACTTGCATACCTTCTGTTCAAACCTAACGTTCCTTGCAAACCGCATAAGCTTGGTGTCGGAGTTAGTGTTCTTCAGTTATATGAACGAAAAAATGAATGATGAACGAATTAACATGAACAAACAAATATGGAGGACACTTGTGGAAACTTACGCAAAACGCTAGTTGAAGGTTCCACCAAGAAAAGAAGTAACTAAATCCTGCCATAGCGCAAAAGAATAACCGAGAAAACATAGATGACTGTACAAGAGGCAAACCGCACTGAAATCAAATTACACATGTAGAAATATAGTACTGCTGGTTAAAATGAGCCAGATGATCAATTAATACAAAGCTGACGTACAAACATAATTCGCAATATAGGAAAATGCAAAAGTAAATTGTGAAAACATATAATATTGGTCGGGGTATTCAGACTACTATCGGCGTAACTAGCACGTAACGTGTTCTCACGTTTACCATTATAGAATAAGTGAGCTCATTTAAGATCTAGTGGCGCACTCAGAGCGTTGAGTGATGCGAGATTCACAACAGTGTGAATCTTAGCGACTAGCTAAGATTCACGCTTCAGGTGAAAAGCTGCGATATTCATCACTGCAGAAACGTTCAGTATATCGTTAGGAGAATTCCATATCTTTTCTTATACAACTAATATAAACTTCGTGTTATCTGGCGTATAGTTACCACGTTCTTCTCCTAGCACTTTACGCAAACTTGTGGATTTAGTGCAATCGCTTACGGATCTTTTAATTAGGGATGCAGCCTGAATGTACTTGAAGGCTCTCACAACCTTGTATGTGTTCGGAATAAAAGTTCATTACTCACCTCACTGACCATCGAGCCACTGAGAATCGTGATATCCAAAAAGTCAAGGCTCGTCAAGACC
Source organism: Rhipicephalus microplus (assembly GCF_043290135.1). Taxonomy (NCBI): domain Eukaryota; kingdom Metazoa; phylum Arthropoda; class Arachnida; order Ixodida; family Ixodidae; genus Rhipicephalus; species Rhipicephalus microplus. The sequence continues at coordinate 230,479,553 of NC_134702.1, forward strand.
GCGTAAAGTACAGTCATCAGGTTCTCGAGGGTCCTGAACCCTTCGACGTAACTCAGGTAGAAGCTGATGCAAGAGGTACTGAGAACTATGCCACCAGACACTGCTACAGCATGCCCCCAGATGTTGTTAAGACTTCGCTTGAGGTAGAATATGGCACAGAGGTTCGACCGCACCATCTCGACCAATCCTGCTCGCTTGTCTGCGCCAACATCGTGAGAGCCACCTCTTCGAATGATGGATTGTAGAGCCATGTGCTGGTGCTCGATGTATGACCGGATCACTTCGCAGCAAGGCCTGAGGACCAGGAAGCATGTGGCGTCGTAGACGTAAAACAGGACGTGACCCGTGACGACGGTTATCTTCAGGGTTACGCTCAGGGCTGGGCTGTAGCCGAAGTGATCTATCTGTGTGATGGATAGGTAGCTGCAGATGCACACGTTCACGGCCAATACCGCCAATAACAAAGGCCTAATCAAGTAGGAGGTAAGCGTTCGCTTGCGATAATTGGGCGGCCCAACAAAATGAACCCTCTGCTCGTACTCGGACGATTCGTTGAAGAAGCGCTGCAGGCTTCTCGATTTAACGAATGGGATAGACACGTTCAGCGCCGCCTTAACAGCACTGGTGACGTGGAGGAGTGTGCTGACGGTGCTGGTGAAAATGAAATTGAACGCTGGTATGGTGAGCCAAAGCTGGTAAATGAAGAACAGGTCAACGAAGGCAAACACCAAGACGCAAGCGAGGGAATACATGAAATACAGCTTATTCCATGAGAAGCTGTCGGCGTATTCGTCATAATCTGAAGTCGGACGACTGTGTACAATTATAAGACCAAAAGATTTGCAGACCATTCCATACCACTTGAAGTGGCGCGTCATGAAAGACGACATGTTGGTATCTTTTATATCTGTTATTTTTAAGCACGTATCTTGTTTATTTTCAAAACGCCTGTTTAGCGAATCTGAAGTTTTCGCTGTATCACCGGAATTCTGGAAAAAAGGAAGAAAATAATAAATATTGAACGAGGTCCTTGGGTAATATGCTTCTCCCTGTTTATAGTATTTCACAAGTGCATTTGAGTTAGAGAACTCCTACTATGCGATTGTTTTCATGCGAAACAGTGTTTAAATTATGCTTGCTGGCTTCAGGATCTTCCGCACTATGCTTTTTTTTTAATTGACAGAGATGCACGACGGTATTCAAAATAAAAGCCCACAAGTGGCACGTAATAAGTTATGCAGTGACGTGTTTTTTAACTCTTCTTGTCGAGCTATGTTCGCCCTAGCTGCAGGAGCTAATAATGTTGTTCGAAAAGTCTTGTTCGTTCAACACCTACGTACGTAAAATTGCGTTCTGTAAGAGGCCATCTGTGGTTATAATTGCATGAGTACTCTACCCTCCTGCTGATTCGATTTGGTGATTGATATGTGGTGTTTAACGTCCCAAAACCACATAATAGTTATAAGAGACGCTGTAGTGGAGGGCTACGTATATTGCGGCTACCTGGTGTTTTTTGACTTGCACCCAAATCTGAGCACACGGGCCTACAGCATTTTATCCTCCATCTAAAATGTAGCCACCGCTGCCTGGTTTCGATACCGTGTCCTGCAGATAAGCAGCCGAATACCTTAGCCTCTAGACTACTACGGCGATGCTCGACACACCCGCTCCAACTTAACGTTATTACATCCAGGCTGGACGGCTCGACACCTTAAACCTGATACGTTAAAGAAGAAGTGACATCAGCTTTACGCATGTCACGTTTTTTTACGTCAGCGTGTGCATTCCTAATTTTGTTCCACATATGTTTTTTTTATAAAGCAGTCGTTAACCGGAACAGACGGAGCTGTTATGCGGATCAGAGTGGTTCGGCGAGGGTTATCTGGAACAGCAGCTGTCTTTTTTCTTTAGTTTTTGTTTATTTAGGTGGAACCCGATATATACCATCGAGCCCAGCGATTTGTTCTAGTTATCAATTGGCATGCTTTTATAGTTGTTCCACTTACGGCGTTAAAGCGACACCGTATCTGCATCGCATGTTCCAGATAGCATAAACAACCAGTATATGCATCCTAGGTGCGTCGGGGAGGAGGTCCTTCCCATGAATCTCTTCTTTGATTTCGAAATGTCCAACAGAATAAAACACGCCTAACGCAGGGCTAGCGTTTGCAAAATAACGACTGCAGAACCTCCACGTCTCTTAGCAGTGGTTGTTCCTTCAAGCAGAAGAAAGCACTTCCGTGCACTCGCCCCAACGCTCTCTTCACAGGCGAGCGTTGCGGTGGTTACGGAGTTGACAAGTGCTGCATAGGCTTACAGGCAGCGAGCGCCATTTTCTTTGCTCGTGAACGTGCGTGCTTTTCCGAAGCTTAGTTTGTGTTACTAGACGGTTTACGAGGCTCTGGGACCATCGTCAACAAGTTTGCTTTTGACGCATTGAATTGATTCTGCGGTCGCTTCCCCGAGGTGAGTGACGAGAATTCATACTGCTTATGCATTATCAGTACGGCGGAGGCAGTCCTTGTGCCATATTTTATCGCTTGCTTTGAGTTCTATCTTTGTTGTGTAGGATGAATGTTTATGTGACCGCAACCAAACGAAGAGAGTTTAGAAGTGCATGAACTAGCAAGATGAATACGTAAGCGTCTGTCAGCAGCATAGTTAGTGTGCCTGGTAGAGCTGTTATGTAAATTCTGGCAAGAAATCATAGACTTGATCAAATGCTCGCAACGAAAATGGCACTGTACTAGTATGGTGTGTTTACACAGGCTTGCTTCACCAAGGTTTGTTGAGTACAACACTGACTTTTATGGGAATATTGATGCTCACTTGCTCGCATGGCCCGCGTGAGTTTGTTAGGACAATTCACGATGACCTTTCAGAAGCGTTGTTCGCACGACTGGCTCCCTTCGACAGCCTTTCCAGTTTACGAAGAACTAGTTTGCAGTTTGCACCACGCGAAGTGACCTTATGCTTTTGTATTTTAACGTCTATGACAACAGGGCGGCGTTCAAAGTGGTGTTTGGTGCGTTGTGGGGTATCTTTGTTAAGCGCAGGGCCGTGTCGTGTAATGTAAATTTTTCAAAAGCATTGGCACTAACTTATGTTATAAATCACTTTTTCATTGTGCTGCTTTCGACAGCATTAGATTTCATATGTCAAGTACTGAGCATTCTTGTGCGAATATGTGCTGGTTCTGTTCTGTTACCGTAATAATGAACAAGCAGTAATGGTACCGACTAGAGTTCTCAATTTTTTTCCAGTGACTGCCTTCGAGACTGACGACCTGCTTGTTATTGAACACCTCGACAACTACCCGTGTGTGATCTTACTATAGAAAAAAGGCTATTTACCATCCTTTTCTCTACGCATGTCGAAAAAGTCCCACATTGACTTTTCTAAGGTAAGGGGAAAGGCATAGTTCTCATCTATTTTCTACTTCGAAAATACTGTATAGACTTACATCAATTTGAGTGCATATGTCTGCGTGTGTGCGCGCGCTCGTGTGTGTGTGGGGGGGGGGGGGGGGTAAGGCGCTTGTGTGTGGTGGGTGTGTATGCACGTGTGTGTAGGTAGGGGTACAAAATTTTTTAATCTGCATGTGTATTTAAACATATAATATTAGTTCTATTCATCATCATCATCATCAGACTGACTACGCCCACTGCAGGAGAAAGGCCTCTCCCATGTTCCACCAGTTAACCCGGCACTGTGCTTGCTACTGCGAAATTATACCCGCAAATTTCTTAATCTCATCTGCCCACCTAACCTTCTGTCTCCCCCTAACCCGCATCTCTTTTCTGGGAATCCAGTTTGTTACCCTTAATGACCAGCGATTATCCTGTCTACGCGCTACATGACCGGCCCATGTCCATTTCTTCTTCTTGATTTCAGCTATGATATCCTTAACTCCAGTTTGTCCCCTGATCCACTCTGCTCTCTTCTTGTCTCTTAAGGTTACACCTACCATTTTTCTTTCCATTGCTCGCTGCGTCGTCCTTAATTTAAGCTGAACACTCTTTGTAAGTTTCCAGGTTTCGGCTCCGTAGCTAAGTAGGGGCAAGATACAGCTGTTATATACCTTCCTCTTGAGGAATAGTGGCAATCTACCCGTCATAATTTGAGAGTGCTTGTCGAATGTGGTTCACTCCATTCTTATCCTTCTAGTTACTTAAATCTCGTGGTTCGGCTCTGCGGTTATTATCTGCCCTAAGTAGACATAGTCTTTTACAACTTGAAGTGCACTATTACCTATTTCGAAGTGCTGTTCTTTTCCGAGGTTGTTGCAAATTACTTTCGTTTTCTGCAGATTAATTTAAGGACCCACCTTTCTGCTCTCCTTGTCTAACTCCGTAATAATGAGTTGCAATTCGTCCCCTCAGTTACTCGGCAATGCAATGTCATCGGCGAAGCGCAGGTACTAAGGTACTCTCCAATACCTCTTATCCCTAACTGTTCCCATTCTGGGGTTCTGAAAACCTCCTGTAAGCACGTGGTAAATAGCATTGGGGAGGTTGTGTCCCCCTACCTTACACACTTCTTGATTGGTATTCTGTTGCTTTCTTTATGAAGCGCTATTGTAGCAGTTGATCCCCTGTAGATTTCTTCCAGAATGTTTATGTACACTTCATCGACGCCCTGATTCCCCAGTGTCTGCATGACGGCTGATATTTCTACTGAATCAAACTCCTTCTCGTAATCTATGAAGGCTATGTATAGTGGTTGGTTATACTCTGAGCATTTCTCTGTTACCTGATTGATAGTATGAATGTGATCAATTCTTGAGTTGCCTGTTCGAAATCCTGCTTGTTCCTTTGGTTGATTGAATTCTAATGTTTTCTTTACTCTGTTAGCAGTTACCTTTGTAAATAGCTTGTATATTACAGAGAGCAACCTGATCGGCTTGTAATTCTTCAAGTCCTTGTCATCTCCTTTCTTATGTATTAAGATAATGTTAGCGTTCTTCCAAGACTCTGGTACTCTTCCCGTCAGGAGACACCTTGTAAACAGGGTGGCTAGTTTTTCTAACACAGCCTGTCCTCCATCTTTCAGCAGATCTGATGGTACCTGATGCTCACCAGCAGCTTTCCCTTTTTGCATGCCCTCCGAAGCTTTTTTGACTTCTATGATTACTGGTGGAGTGTCATCTGGGTTACTGCTAGCTCTTATAGCATTAGGGTCGTGGTTGTCTCGGCTACTCTACAGATCGCTGTAAAACTCCTCCTCTATTTTAACTATCTTATCCATATTGGTAGTTATTTTGCCTTGTTTGTCCCTTAGTGCATACATCCAATTTTCGCCTATCCAAAATTTTCTCTTCACTGCTTTGACTCTTGCTCTGTTTTTCAGAGCGTGTTCAATTTTATCCCCGTTATACCTTCTTACATCGCATACCTTGCGCCGATTAATCAACTTCGGAAGCTCTGCCAGTTCTATTTTGTCTGTTGTACTTGAAACTTTCATGATTGAGCGCTTCTTAATTAGATTCTTCGTTTCCTGGGAAAGCTTGCCAGTGTCCTGTCTAACTACCCTGCCTCCAACTTCCACTGCACACTCCGTAATGATACTCGTCAGATTATCATTCATTGTATCTACGCTATGGTTGGTTTCCTCACTAAGAGCCGAGTATCTGTTCTGAAGCGATACTCTGAATTCCTGTATTTTCCATCTCACTGCTAGCTCATTGATTGCCTTCTTGCGTATCAGTTTCTGTCGTTCCTTCTTCAAGTCTTGGTGAATTCGAGACCGTACCATTCTATGGTCACTGCATCGTACCTTGCCGACCACTTCCATTCCATAGTGCGGCGATGGCGTAGTGGTTAGAGCATCCGCGTTGTATTCAAAAAGTCCATTGTTCAAATCCCTGTGCTGCCCAGCTCCCAATCGGATAAAAAAATCCGCGTGGCGTAACTGCATTAAGTGGCCTGGGGTGTGGCCTCAACGGCAACCACCGCCGGGAACGCACTCCCTCACCAGAGAAGGATTGGCCACCCGGGTGCAGTATCTGGCCACTACCTCCCACATGCATACGTCAAATAACTCATGGCCCTCAGTCTCCAGCAGCTGCGAAGCAACTGACCACGGCGGTGGTCAGATCTGCAAGGCAGCAGAGGGTGCTAAGAATCTCTAGATCCCGACAGGCCGCCATAGGAACCTGAACTTCAACGTTTAACGGTAGAACCTTATCTAGTGAGGGAAGTCTAGCTGTACTATTCGAGAAGTTAGAGGGTGTTAAATGGGATAGAATAGGGCTCAGTGAGGTTAGGAGGATAGATGAGGCCTATACGGTGCTACAGAATGGGCACGTCCTTTGCTATCGGGGCTTGGCAGACAGAAGAGAACTGGGAGTGGGGTTCCAGTTCCAAAATCACAGAAACATAGCTGGCAACATAAAAGAATACTATAGCTATATTGAAAGGGTGGTAGGTATCGTAACTAAACTGAATAAAAGATACAAGATGAAGGTGGTACAGGCTTATGCGCCTACATCCAACCATGATGACGCTTCAGTTGAAAGCTTCTATGGAGACGTGGAATCGGCAATGAGTAAGGTAAAAACACAGTACACTATAGTGATGGGCGACTTTAATGCAAAGGTAGGGAAGAAGCAGGCTGGAGACCAGGCAGTGGGAGATTATGGCATCGGTACTAGAAATGCCAGAGGAGAACTACTAGTAGAATTTGCAGAACGCAATAATTCACGGATTTTGAATAACTTTTCCCGAAAACGAGGAAACCGCAAGTGGACATGTAGGAGCCCTAATGGCGAAAATAAGAACGAAATAGATGTACTTCATTAGTTATATTACGTTATAGCTAATTGGAACTGCTAAGACACCGAAACTTCCACAAAGGTAATTCAAATGTTTTAAACACTCTCTTACAATCTTGCATGAGTAAGCGCATTTTAGAATAAAATTACATGAAATAAAGTTAGGGTCATTCTCGTTTTGCTGTTTTATCTAACTGTTGAAAGGTTTTTTTTTCATTTTTAGAAGATATAGAATGCGGTTCAGTATTGGCAGGTCTTGGTATTAGCCATGTAAACAAGGCTTCCGGTGTCAAAAGACTGTGGCGAAGGCTCCTTAAATGGCCAAGTGAACCCCATGGGAACACAGTTCTCGTCCTCAGCTCCGGCAAGCAGAGCCAACTACTACTACAATGAGCTCCTCAGGTCAGGTGGCTAAGTAAGCACTGACGTTTTGCGATACTAATTCCGTGTTTTGCTAAGTATGTCAAAGGACAGCCTTAAGGTGGCATCACTAATTGTACAACTATACCATTAGTATTATCTTGACAACCAGCTTAAGTCAAGCGACAATTTCTATTTCTTGCACATGTTTTTCTGAATTAACAATGGAAACTTTGCACATGTGCGAGATTAATGACTGATCAAACCTAATACTGCGTGTGAATACCTGTTCTACTTGTTACTTATTCAGGATCTTCAGTTTACTCCTAATATATTGATGTTGTTGGTACATGAATTTCATTTCCTATTGCTATGCACTATGGATTATTCTTTGTGCGTTCTTTGAGATGGATTTGTATTATCTATATACAATGTACTTGTTTTCACGTAACCATGTACGAGAAAAGGTTCTGTGAAATAAATTGTTGAAAATACTTTTCTTTGTCTTACTGCCAGTAGAAATGGCAGGCGGCTTTCTGAGCATTGTAGTTTTTCTGAGAGTAGCATTTTGCCTTCAGATCATGCACAGACAAACCGATAGCAAAAGCTGTAGCAGTTGTATCTTCACACTTGCATTGTAGGGTTGAGGTTTTGTATGATGTAGGATAATGTGGGTATGCATCTAAACCAAATTATAAGCATGAATAGGCAAATACTGTAGCTTTACTACAGTCATTTTTACATTTTTCAGGTTATTTTTAATAATATTTGGCCCTGTTTGACAGCACAGTTGTTTCCAGATTCCCCTAAATTATCTAAATTACCATTTAAAGTTCAATGAATACATGAATCACTTACTCTTCAGTTATCTCGACGCATGCTTTTATACCTACTATTGTTACCGTAACCGATATCTGGCATAACTAAGCCGATATGATACTTGAGTGGGACAACTTGACATTAAATTTCTTATATGACTCGTCGTACAACTGAACTGACAACTCAGTTGTTATTATTCAGTACAGTATGTTAAAAGCATAGGCAGGCATGTATTGATAGAGCATAAATACCGGCGAGTTGCATGATGACGTACCTGCCCAGCAATTTAGTAAAACTTTTTTTTCAGTGTTATTATATTATGCTGAGAAATGACCCCCAATTTGTTCGTTCAGGTATGCAGCAAATATAAGAGAAAACTTAATGCTTACTTGTCTGATTTAAGTATAATACCTGCTTACTCATGCCAGAAGAACGGGTGACGCTAATCATGGTGTGCATAAATTCTCGAGGATGCATGAATTCCCTTGGTACCCAATAAGTGGAATGCTGAAACATACACGACCCAGCGACCAATAAGTCGAACACTGTTTCTCATTCTCAAAGCGTTATCTGGGAGGCATCTCCACTCAACTAAGCAGAAATTTTTGCAAAAATGTTCCGCTTACTAGCTGCAAGCTATGTGGAACCTCAATAAGAGTGTCCTTATCGATTCTCTAATAACAATCTGATAATGCAACAGAGAGGCAAATTATTATAGGTAATATTGAGTAGTATGACCAGTATCAACCCCATTTCAAAATGGGCGTAAAGTCCGGGAATTTTCAGTACTGCCGCGCAGCCAACTGGTCACCTCCCACGGTCACGCCCCATCTGATCACGTTGACCATGAAATAGTGACGCGTGTGTTCCCTGGGATCTCGTCTGCTCGGATTTCGCGTGTAGGCGTGCCTTCACCACCCCGCCGTTTTTATCATCGACGGTGCCGTCCTCAGCGTACACGAGCGATGGTGAAAACACTGAAAGAACTGCGATTCCCGACGTGGCGGGTCATTTTCGTTCCGATTCTTTTCCGAGCAGTAATCCTGAAATCGTCACCGCAACGAGCAGCGGTGCAAAGCCATTAACGCAGACAACCTCCACCCATCATCTTCAGGTCTTGTGCAGAGAAACAGATGAAGTTTATGGTGTAGGGCAGGCTGCCTGCGGTTTGATAAACGAAAATGCATTCGATGACACCATGTTCGGTTTCGGCTCGAAGTGGTCAGCGCATGATGTTCTTCTTTAACTCGAACGAGAAATCCCCAATCAGGTCCAATACCCCTCACTGGTAAGGCGATACTCACCCTAGACTTGAAACTGGCTTTCGACAACGTCACACATGAAATTATCCTGTATTATCTCTCCCAAACCAACTGTGGACATAACACTTTTCCGTATATTAAACCATTTCTCTTCAACCGACAATCTTTCAATGGAATACATGATGAAGACCACGGTCGCTATCAGCTGGAAACATGGCGCACTCCCCAGGGCGCAGCTTTCTCGCGACAACTTTTAAATGCGAAGCATTTCTTAGCGAACTTCGGTGACCTTGAGCGTATCTATCTATCTATCTATCTATCTATCTATCTATCTATCTATCTATCTATCTATCTATCTATCTATCTATCTATCTATCTATCTATCTATCTATCTATCTATCTATCTATCTATCTATCTATCTATCTATCTATCTATCTATCTATCTATCTATCTATCTATCTATATCAATCTTTCTATCTATAGATCTATCTATCTAAACTAACCGCCTACGACTTTTAGCTCCCCTGGCTACTTCGATAGTGCTTTCGATACCAAACTTGGTATGGTATAGCATGAGTGTATGAAGAACATACTTGACTACTCATGACATAAAAATCATGATATGTATGTCATGAATGTCATGATTTACATTTCATGGTACTGCAGTTCTCGCGATGGTTTCGTTCACATGGCATGTTGCAAAACTGGTATGACATGATTGCATGGCGAACACAAGTCACAGACCTTAACATGAAAGTCACGACATGCGTGTCATGTAACAACTTGACTACACGCCACGGTCAAGATGCGCTCGTGGCCATTTCTCTAGCGTCCCATATACCAAATTTGGTATTACAGTACCTGAATGGATGACGAAGGTATGTGACAGGTGCAAACATAATAAACATTACAGGCATTTCATGTAACAACATGACTACATGCCTCGCTCATGATGCCCTGACGGTCGTTTCGCTAAATTCACTTATACCAAATTTGGCATTACGGGACATGAATGGGTGACGAATGTATAATACTCGTGCAAACATGATAAACATGAGATGCGTGTCCTGTAACTACATGACGACATGCTACGCCTATGATGCGCTCGCGGCCGTTTCGCTAGTTTCACATGTAAAATCTCGGTATTACGCGACACGAATGGACGGCATAGGTAAATGACACATCCAAACATAATCACCACATGCGTGTCATGTAACAACATCACTACGTGCCACAATCATGATGCGTTCGCGGCCATCTCGCTAGCTTCACTTATACCAAATTTGCTATTACGGGACGCCATTGGATGACGAAGGTATGTAACTGGCGCAAACATGATAATCATGAGATGCGTGTCATGTGAGAACATGACTACAATTCACAGTCAAGGCGCAAATACATTTCGATGTGACGCGGTGCGCGTGTTCGCGGGCGTTCATTTCGTCGCTTCACGCCGGCGTTGCGATGCCAGGCCCCGGTTTTGCCATATACTCGCAGGCGTGTGCCAGCTGCGGTGCTTTGACACATGCGCGTTTCAGCGCGTCCGGCATCCCTCCGTCCCGAAAAGAGGGAGACGCAGTGTTGTCTGGGTAACGCATCGGCACGAATTTTGCGCCGGTTGCCGTCGGGCCGCGCCTACCAACGCTGGTGGCGCCGATCGCACCTGGCGTCAGACAATAAAGTGCTCGCGTTTTGCTAACGTAGCGTCACTGTGCCCAGCGTGCGCGCTTGTCAACGCTACATTGGAGTATATTGGAGAAAAAAGTGACATATCAACCTTCGCGTATCATCGATGCCCACTGCGCGTGGGTTCTGCCAACTTTTTAATCTGGCCATTTCATTGTCCACAGCTGATTTAGCTTATGACTATTTCGTCCAAACGTTCATTTCACTCTATAATGACTGTTTTTCTCTTAGGGCTTTGAAAAAGCCAAAGCGTGCTCGCAAACCTTGGATGACTTCTGAGATACTAAAAATGATGAAGGAAAAAGATAAATTATTTAACGTATTTCTAGTTACCCGAAATTCAGATGATCTGAACACGTTTAAAAAATACAGAAATTCAGTTACTAAACTCCTACGGCAAGCAAAACGAAATTCTTATCATTATATGTTTGAAGGCGTCTCTGACAGCAAAGAAATCTGGAATAAGTTAAACTCCATCATATTTTAAGGTAGAGCTAAAAATTGTTTAGAACTTGTAATTGACAATGAGGTTATTAAAGGCAAAGAGTGAGCGGATAAATTTAATGAATACTTCACATAACTAAAAGCTCCCACCAAACAAGTGCTTTTGAGTACTTACCAGCACCACTCAAGAAATCAATATTTTTTTGTCCGACAGATGAAGATGATGTAATACGAGTGTTTAAATGCTTTACGATGTCAAAGAGTGAGGATTTAAATCGCCTAAAAATGGAAGCGATAAAACATGTTATTTACCTACTTAGTCCATGTCTGACACACATTTACAACGTTTCCTTAAAAAGCGGCATTTTCCAACAGAATATGAAGGATGCTAAGGTGACGGTGATCCACAAAGGTGGAGACAAAAACATTTTAACAAATTACAGGCCGATTTCGATTCTCCCGCTTTTTTCCAAAGGACTTGAAAAAATTATTCATACTAGACTGTTGAATTTTTTGGATAAAAATTTCGTTATAACTCAATCACAATTTGGTTTTAGATCAGGCTACTCAACCGAAAGAGGCCTATTGTTTCAAAAGCAATTGATTCTCAAAAATATTGAGGCCTAAAAGTTCATACTTGGCATATTTTTTTATATGTCGAAAGCATTCGACAAAATAAACCACAAGACATTATTAGGAAAACTGCAGTGTTATGGGATTCGTGGTGTAGCCTTAAATTTGATCGAAAGCTACCTAACAGACAGACACCAGTGTGTATCTATAAACAGGAAAATTTCGTCCGAGCAAACTCTTAAAGATGGTATTCCCCAAGGCAGCATATTGGGTCCCCTTTTGTTCATTATATTTATAAACGATATTGTACACGTTGACCCTTCAGCCCAATACGTAATTTACGCAGACGATACAAGCTTATTTTTTTCCGGGTACGAATGTTAGTCATCTAGTAAATACTGCCAACTCAACATTACAAAAGATATACAGCTGGACCCTTGAAAATGCTTTACTTATAAATTGTTTCAAAACAAAAGCTTTTCTTTTTCGGGCCAAATATCCCCTCAATGAAACCTCTGAACCCTACAATCTCATGTTAAATAGAAGCATAATCGAATTTTCTTCCACCACGAAGTCTTTGGGTGTTGTTTTCCTTGAACATATGAAATGGGATTATCACACGTAATGTTTATACAATCAGCTTTGCAAAGTCTTGGGTGTCTTCAGAAAATGTCAGGGTTTATTGCCAGTTTGTCAAAAACTTCTGATATTTTTAGCGCTCTTTACATCACATCTGAGTTACTGCAACCTAGTTTGGGGTAATGGAACAAAGCAATCTATTTGTAATCTTATTACCTAACAAAAAAAGACGCTACGATCTGTTGCTAACCTTCCTTTTAATGCCCATACTTCACAATTATTTGCTAAATACAAAATAATCAAATTAAACCTGCTCTACGAATATTCTTTAGCAGTCTCTTTTAAATCTGTTAACATAAAAGGTCGCGGCTATATACGTAGTTTAGCTAACTTGCAATTAAATCCTTCAACACGCCTAAACCAAAACTTTGAATATTGGCATGTGCCGAGACCGCGCACAAATTATGGCTTTCAGACATTGAGTTATTGCTTGGCGAATATACTAAATGAATCGGGAATTAATTATGAAAATATGCGTCTGCTCTCTAATATTTTTATTTTAAATATGCTTAATTAATTTGTGTGTAGTATTTTTTGTTTGATTACTGCTTTTGATGTATAGCATGTGTGTTTTTTGGTTAGTATAGTTTGTTTAAATTTTTTGTTCTGATGCAAAGCGTATGCATTGTTGGTTAAAACTGTCCTGTGTTTCATTTGATTTTGCCGTTTTTGTTGCCACAGTTGCCATGGGGATATGGGGCTTTGTCAACCTGTTTTATACACCTTTTTTCCTCTGTCCTAGGCACTTGCTCTACAACTGTACGTGGTAAATAAACTAAACTCAAACTCAAAATCATGATGAAACTCTCGGATCAGCGCGTGCTGGACACCTTCGACTTTCATCTGGCAAAAGCCGAAGATGCCCAGTACGCCCTGTACACCGACGGCAGAACCATCTGGGCTAAATCTGGATCGGGTGGAGACATCGAGGCCAACTTCCAGCAAGTGGCGGAAATCGTGGGCGCCTACGCCCGTCGCTGAGGCCATAAATGCTCCCCGTCCAAATCAGAGTTTGTGTACATTCGTGCATCGCCTAAGTGTGCCACAAAAATTTAGCGATCCCTAGAGACCATATACCAGAACACGATGAAATTCGCGTGCTTGTTCTCTTTATACACGCACAAAAACGAGTGGATACCACAATATCCAAACAGCGTAAGGTAGGGGACCAGGTGGGCCGAATGGTCCACCGGGTTTCCAACTAACGGTCTTGGTGCACGCATTCGCCACCAGTCGAGTGTTTCACTCGGCTTCATACCTCCACATGCGCAAATTTTATGAAAACGCCCCTGAGGTGATTCTCTCGAATATATATAAGCGCACCCTCGATCTCCCGATAACCATGTCAAACTAGCGCCTCACGGGCCTGGGGATGATAAATACTTTCGCTGATCTTCGGGAGACACACTTGAGCAATGAATACACAAAACTCACAGACGACGTTGGAACGCCACCTATTAGCCCAGTTACACAGCCACCACCTAACATGACGGAATAATGCGTACGCATCCCCGAAGTAGGAAGATATGCACTACACGTACGCCCTTTTCTGGCCAACATGATACGTGACGACTACAGTGACTGACGGGTTGTGCGGGCGGATGCACTGTGGGAACAAACACGGATTTTTTTAAGTGGATGCCTCCAGCCATCAGAAATGTCGGTGGTACACGGCCGCTGTCGTCCACCAGTTCATCGTGGTGAATGGCTAAACATTCAGAGCTCAAAACATCACATACGCGGAAGAAGTCGCTATTGCGCTAGCCACCGCAGACCTAGCCTCACGCGTCATTGTCACCAACGTGAGAGGGGCCTGCAAATTATTGAACTGGGATGCAATCCTCACCTCGCGTACCACATTCTTCAAAATAGCAATTCAGTCGAGGCCCCCTCGTCCTAAGTGATCATATGGGTTTCTGCTCATGCGCTCACTCCCCGGGCAACGCCTTTCAACCCTTCCGAAATGAAATCAGAACCCAATCCGTCCTTCACTTTTCAAAGGATTACTCAGTTATACCAATTCGGCTGTGCAATTTATCCTAAGCCGTGTGAGGGCCTCACGAAGGCAGAGGAGCGCGAACTCATCTGCCTTAACACCAACACACTGCTGTGCCCGGCAGTACTGAAGCACGTTGATCGTGTCTGTACAGGAAGATGCCCACACTGTTTGGAGACGTCTTCGTAAAGTTTTCGCATGGTGTGAGCATTTCAAATCAACCCCAAAACTTGGCCCAAAATCGAATCCCATCCGGTAGGGCTGGGAGGCGGCCCTGCTCGGCTGCTTCAACATAGCGATTCAGAAGGACCTGGTCGACAACGTCCGAGTTGCGGTGGTAACCAATCGGTTTCTGTAAAGAGGAGCCTACCTAGTGATTGTGATGGGTGACTGTTTTTGTACCTCTTGAAGCTACCTCCCATTGCATCAGCAATGAATTTTTCAAGCAAGCGCGAGATAGCTGCAGACGCACGCTTGAGCCGTTGGGCTTATGAGCGCCGAGCGAGTCTTGTTCGCGATGATTGTAGCTTCCAACGTGCTCTCTGCTACACGACAAATCACCCGTAGTGTCGCAACGACAGCGCAGTACGCACACGAACGCACTGCACAAACCAAGCAAAACAAAACCAGTGAAGCCGTTTCCAGGCATTCAGGCGTCGCCACCTGACGGTACCACAAGGAGGAACCTCGATGTTATTGTTGCTAAAATTGTCACAGTTATCGTCGCTTGCTCATCGTCACTAACCGCCTGAGACGTGCAATAAAAGCTTGCGAAATATGTGAAAATACTGTGGATGTCGCGTGGCGCCGAACGCTCAAATGAGCCTTTGGACGCTGTTTGCGCTCAAAGTAGAATAACTGCTACGGAACGGGTGCTATTCATACTTTGCTGAAAAATTCATGCATTATAAGCAACTAAATGAACACCACATCTCGAGGTTGAAATTGAATGTCCCTGCTCCTCTAAATCTGTTTCACCACTTAATAATATTTTGATTGCCCAAACCATATTTCACCCATCTGCAAAGGCATGCTTACTTGACGGTCGGTAATTTCAGATACACCATGTACGATTCTCTCTCAAAGGTTCTTACCCACACCAAGATTGGCCAACGTTCAACGTAATTCTCGGACATGAATGCTTCTGCTTTGACGAATTCTGCCACGTTGCCGTGGCTACCGCATTGACTTGAGTAACGCACCGACTTGAGTGGCCCTTCCACGTGTCCTGAAATTTGTTTTCTGAAATCAATATGGGGCGGTGGATGAACGTTTTATCAGTTCGGCCAGATGCTGGAAGGAGACAGGGAAGAAATGAAAGGAAAATGTGGGTGCACGTTCGCAAAGAACACTAAAAACGCTAACTTCGTCAACACTAATATCTAACACCATGGCTAACCAGAATCGCTTCTAACTGCTTTGCAGAAGATGTGTGTTGCCGGCTCACGGGTCTTGTCGTACGAGTTGGCCTTGTTGTACGTGGCCTATGACACGTCCAGGCACTAAACATGCACTCAACTGGCGCATACTAAAGTTTGTTGAATCCTCAGGGAAAAGGGTAACAAAAATATGATCCCTGAAGTACGTCGTTGAAATTATGGGTGGACAAACAGACAACTGTACAGACAGACAGACAGACAGACAGACAGACAGACAGACATACAGACAGACAGACAGACAGACAGACAGACAGACATACAGACAGACAGACAGACAGACAGACAGACAGACAGACAGACAGACAGACAGACCAAAACTTTTGCGTTGAAGTACCCCAAGAAAGACTATAGTCTTTAAAAACTTCAACGTTTGCGTTCGCTGAAGGATAGCAGCGTGCTACTACAGTATCACGCTGCTATCCCTCAAAGAGACGGGTCCCAAAGCTGCTTTGCATTGAACGCAAAGCAGCTTTGGGACCCGTCTCTTGTCCATACAATATCACATATCTAATGGGCACGCAGTGGTCACCACATGACCAAAATGGAGCTAACAATGCTCAAAAGAAGAAGGTTCAAAATAAAGGAACAAAACCAAAAACTATGCTTGATAATTTTAGTAAGATGGCTGAAACGTTTACGCAACATCTGGCTGATATCCACGATACGCGAGAAAGAGCGCCACATCCTCGGCAAGCGTGCGATTTTCAAAGGAATCACTGGGCTGCCCACGCTACCCACTTTCTCCAATTTCACGATAATGGAGTTGTCATTAGACACCGGATTTCAGGTTACACCCAGACGCACACAAGGACTACAATAGCGCTACAGTAACTGCATAATTAGGGCTGGGTTTGAACAAATTGAGCGCTTCATTAAGCGCAGGATGTACAGCTTTTAAGGGATCGAGCGTAAGGTAACACTGCTCAAATCATCGTAGTTATGCTTGTATCATACCGCTAAATAGGCATAGTTTGATAAAAGGCCTGTGAAAGCTAAATACGATGCTTCTTTGATTTTTCAGAAAAATATAACAATAATACCAATCAGTAGCAGTAACTACTCAAACTCGCTAGTGGACATATTGGTGAAGCGGTGAGTTCGCCGGATTATATAGGAGTGATAAAGCAGCATTACGCACATTTTTTAAAATAAAGCATCATTTATATGATTTATTTTGCTTTATCAAGGAACCAGCGCAATCTTGCTTGGTCAACTTTAACATTTCGCTTTCACACCACGCTATTAACATGTGAGCGTAAATGCGAACACTGTCAATATGTCTTGATCATTACGATATAAAAAAAAAGTCACCATGAGCGTACAGTCGCCATATTACAGAGAACAGGAGAGGGCGTGGGAGACACCAGAATGCCAGAACAGACTTGGGTGCGACAAAGAAAGATGATTGGGAGGGGGGAGTAGTCACGTGATATTTTTCGTATTTGGCGGAATTTTTCATTGCCAAAGAACCGAAAGCGTGAGGTTTATCCGGTGATCGTTGTCAGGGCTACATTATATGAAGCATTGCTCCGGTAAAGTACAGTATAGTCTAAACACATGTGAAACACAAAAAAGGTTAAACAACGGAGTAGCATCAATTATAATTGTGACGCAAAAAAAGCCAACCCTGTATACTAGTCGCCAGCTTCAACGTAGACATGAAAGACTTTAGTATTTCGCTTTGTCGTCGACTGTTTATGTCACTTTATGTCACTCGATTAGGTTTACATTATATTGGCTAAAGTTCAGGTAACACATATGCAAGACACAAAAAAGTTTACCAATGGATTAATAGGAATCTCATTTCTGAGAGAGGAGTGTAAAACACCTACAAGCACAATCGTTTGATACTTGTCGGTGACTTAGGATATAAGTTCGCCCTCTCCTCATGATTCACTTCGTGAAAGTGTGTGAATTTCACTCGTTCGAACAACTTTCAACAAGCGGATGCATTCACATGGTTCCAATTAGGCTGGCGGCATACGTCGTCGACAAGCCACGCTGTGACGACGTGGCCCACTCAAAGGTGGATCTTCACGCCCCTCTACCGTACATCAGGAACACCTTGGATCCGCGCGGACTCAGTTGCGGGCATGGCAGTCACAAAAACATGACTGCAAAAGTCCTCGTATTTGCTTGTTCACAGCCCCGCCGCGGTGGTCTAGTGGCTAAGGTACTCGGCTGATCACCCGCAGGTCGCGGGTTTGAATCTCTGCTGCGGCGGCTGCATTTCCGATAGAGGCGGAATTGTTGTAAACCCGTGTGCTCAGATTTGGGCGCACGTTAAAGAACCCCAGGTGATAGAAATTTCTGGAGACCTCCACTACGGTGTCTCTCATAATCATAAGGTGGTTTTGGGACGTTAAACCCCACATATCAATCAATCATTTGCTTGTTTACAGATTCCAATGCAAACATCATTGCGATGATTTCTGCAAACAGCACGATTTTGCCTAGTGTGCTTCACTCGTTCGAACATCTTTCAACAAGCGCACACTTCCATGTGGTTCCGATGAAGCCAGCGGCATACGTCATCGATGAGCCACGCCGTGACTACGTGGCCCTATCAAAGATGTATCTGCACGCCCCTCAACCGTACATTAGGAACAACTCGGGTTCACGCGGACTCTGTTGCATGCATGGCACTCACCAAAACATGACTTCAAATGCACTCGTCTTGGCTTGTTTACTGGTGACATGGTGCTTTTTATGTTTTCAAAGCTATTAACTGTTTGTTATAGCAGATACATGTCCTAATACACTGTTGTATTTATCCCGTGATTGCCGGCCTGTGTTGCTGAAGTTGGCGAGAAGCGGCGATATTAAGATGAATACCAGTCCCACTGTACTCGAAGAAAAAAAAAGAACTGATTATGGAGACCTTGAGAAAACAGGCGAAGACGCTCGCTGATATAAAACGCGATCAACGCACGTTTTAGATGGAAGCAAAACATAGTGGCAGCGTCATGAAAAAGTTTGAGGAATGGCTGTCTACAATTGAGTTAGCTCTACCTAGTTCACTGAAACTCAAGAGATGGTATTCGCTTTAACTGAGCAGGTTTTGATGTTTTTACGGAAGGCCTGCGATCTTGAAAGTCCGTAAAGAATTAATTGTTTGATCGTCTATGGTCTTCTTGAGAAACCAAATGAATCAGCCGATGAAGTGCTTGAAGCTGCAAACCAAACACTTCTTCCTGTTATAGGTGTAAGCCAGTTTAGTATAGAATGCTTACATCAACTTGAAAAAAAAAAGGCGAAACCAGTCCCTAACTGTAATATTTCGCTTAGACAACTCTAAATAAAATAGCGAATTCTTGAAGAAATGTTCAAAATTGAAAATAACGGGTTTTTGAGAAAGTGAAGACATTTAAAAGCCAGTACTTGACGGTTGCAAGCGTCTTTGGGAGAGCGTAAAAGAGGAAAAACGAAGCAGTGCACGCGTATACGCTTTGTTCACGACAAACTTCACGTGAACAAGAATGCATATTTCTGGAATGAAAACACAGCTTCACGAAAGCCGTGCTTAGTTGTTGATAATTCTTGAAGCCACACGAAAACCAAGGAACGTGAGCACTACTCCTGATGCAGTGACTGTTATTAATATCGATGCGCGCAGCATATTGAGGGAAATTCCAGCAATTGCAAGTGTTTTGCTTCAGTATGAACCTGATGTACTCATTCTTACTAAAACCTGGTTGAACTGAGAACGGCAACTTTCTTCCTGCGAACTATACAGCTTATCGTAGAGATCGCGGATCTAGGGGTGGTGGTGTTGCTGTTATCTGCAAAAGACCCACTGTGTGCATAGAGCGTTCTTCGTCACCAGAAATTAAATGTATTGCATGTTACATAACTTTGTACGGCAGTTAGTTTACATTGATATCAGTGTATCGCCCTCACATTCATCGGAAGACTGCATGTTGCCTTTTATGACTCCTTACATATAGCGAATTCCAGAATTCAAGAAAAAAAATCCTGATGGCTGGTAATTTCAATCTTCCACATATTGACTGATTGGAGTATGAAGCAAATAAAATGTATTGATCATCATCTCAGTCCCTCCTACGTAGGGTTTTTTCGCTCAATATGGTTCAAGTTGTACAAGGGTACACTCGAGTACACGAAAAGGGTACTCTCTACTTGATCTCGTAATTTTGAGTCCATCACTGGCTAAAAAAGCTACACTTGTGAAGTCAAAAATGGTATTTCATGTCATAGTATCTTGATTCTTCAGCTATTATACATGCGTCATGCAGCGCCCAACACAAACTTTTTACTGGTACCTGATCACTCTAGAACTGATTATATTTATATTCTAGATTTCATAGACGTGGAATATGTAGATTCTTAACGCACTGCTATTTCTGATAGTTTAATGGCTAATGAAGCGTGGAAAAGGCTTAAAGAAACGGTACACACTTTTATAGGACGACATGTACCTGAACAAAAAAAAAGGTGGGGGGTGATTCGAAGAATGAATTCATGGGTATTGCAAAAATATTCACAAGATGCGTCAACTAAGGCGCATGCGGGCCAAGCGAAAAAAATGGTAAACGAAGTCTGAGATCGGCTGACACCACGACGCTCTCTTTGTCGTTCAAAGCTGAGTTGGCTGTGGCAAAGAAGCGATAGATGAATGAATTTTTAACGCAGCATATTGAAACAGCACGGCAGACATTTTGGCGATATTTATTGAAATAAAAGTCAACTGATGTGTACTTATTTGAGAAAACTGTTACCAACAGTTTTCAAGAGTCTTTACTTTTAATGATAATTTGGATTTTTCTTGATTTCAACATGGAATTCGACAAAATACCCCATCCAAAATTTCTGTATAAACTTAGGAGCGTCCTGCAGAATAATGAGCTCGCAAATTCGATAACGGCCTATTTGACAAAGAGAGAGCAAGTGGCTTACAATAAAGACACACTTGTTACGAGGCGATCGGAAGGTTCTGCAGGGCTCGCTCATAGGGCTACTACTGTTCTTACTGTATATCAATGACATGAACAGTGGCTTTTCACCAGATGTTTTCATTAGGCACTATGCGGACTACACAGTCATCTACTGAAAGGTAGAATTGAACTACAACCAGGAAAAGCATAATGAGCATAAAAATGGCAAATGAACTTGAACCATAGGAAAATTCTTTTTATGCCTATTACAAGAAAAACCAAGCCTCTGTAATTTTGTTAAGCCATACTTGAGAAACCATTCTACGATGTGTCAGAATATAAATACCTGAATGTTTACGTCACAGATAACTTGAACTGGAAGCGCCGTATAGACTATATCTGTGATAAGTCACAAAAAAAAAAGCTTTGGACCCTTCTTCAAAGGCTTGTGAACGTAACATATGAAGCAAAACTTACATCATATAAAACCATAGTACTTGTGTTGCTAGAATATCTATGCATGATATGGACGTCATACGCACACAATAACATCGCTAAATGTGAACATATTAAAAATAGAGCCTTAAGGTCTTTTTTTTAATTTCTACGGTAGAATGCAGTCAGTAACAAGCCTGATAACAAAGGCTCATATCCTAACATTGCAAGAAAGAATGAATGTCAGCGTGAAATTATTTTTTCAGATATTCTATGCATTTACAAAACAGATATAACAAACGTTCTCACTTTAGGTCTGACCCACTTGCGGACGAAGCACAATAAACACATTAAACTTTTGAAGCATAGGTCAAATGATTCAAAAATGTTTTTCATCGTATGAGCTGTTAACACATGGAAAGTGTTAGGCAAGGACGTGTAACGATGCTAGAGGCTTCGAAAGTGCAATGTTTAAATAAATGTACTGGTGAAAATGTACTCACTTGCTGACCTATGTTCTGCTGAGTTGGCTGCAATGTGTCAATTGAACGTTGCATTTCTTCCCTTCATTATTTTATTGTGTTAAGTGACGAGGTTTTCTTTCTTTATTGAATTGATTTTCGAAACTGCTGTTTCGTGCCCAGTTGAGCAACTTCTGTTTTGGCACGTATGCTAAGAGTATGAATAAAAAAAAGTCTGCTGCCTAGAACATGTCTCAGCTTTTTATTATACTCTGTGGAAAGTGGTGGGTATCGTAAACTTCCTGGAGTTGCGCAACCAGACTCTGCCTGCCGCCATGACTAACGACTCTACTACAAATGCGCCTCCGTCCCACTGCGGTGGTCTAGTGGCTAAAATACTTCATTTCTGATCCGCAAGTCACGGGATCGTATCCCCGCGGCGGCGACTGCATTTTCGATGGAGGCGAAAATGCTGAGCCCGTGTGCTCAGACTTGGTTGCACGTTAAAGAACCACAGGTGGTCGAAATTTTCAGAGCCCTCCATTGCGGCCTCTCTCATAATCGTATGGTAGTTTTGGGACGTTAAACTCCACATATTTATCAATCAAGTCCACCCCTACCTGCTGCTCAGGCCACCGCATGCACCGGCGCGGTCCATCAGCGTGACCCTCCGATATCAGCGGCACCGATGATCACGACTTCGACGATTTGCTCTCCCCCTACGAGCTCGTCATGTCACCTAGAAGATCATCAGGCCAGCTCACTGCAGCAGTGACGTCACTCGTTTCGCCCGAGCGACCGCGCGTACGGGAGGCTGTGTATCTATTGCCACCACCGTCTCCCCGTAAAAGGTGAAACGTTCGTGGTGCGTTGTACACGCTTAACAGCTTTATTCTGCCTTTTGGGTCAAAATGGCCGCTAGTTTAGGTGAGTCATTGCGTTCAAACCATTTATAGATTCGCGTGTGAGTCAATTCTTCCATTAAGATGTCAAAGATTGTACGCTATCGAACATGTGCTTTATAACAGCAAAATTTAACGAGCCAACAAAGTGACGAAATAAATGCAGTTGATGTTTATACTTCTTCATTTACACACACAAACGCACAAAAATACAGAAACACTATGTAGAGCGTGCAGAGAAACTGTTCTACTCAATTGCAAAGTTTCTGCAGTTTTATTTGTACTCTTTCGAACATCTGTCTTCATTGACACGTAGTTAGTAGGAAGAGTGTGTGCTGCTGCCACTAGTATGCTATTCAGCACATTGTCAGGGTCATGACCACTGCAAGAGAAAACAAAATCTTTCATTTCAATAAAAATTTTGTGATCCACACAAGCAGCGGCGTTTGCTTATTTGCACTGGGCACTCTCGCAGTGTTGCGTAGTCGGTCATATAACTTAGGCCCTGAGAAAATTGTTAGTACTAGGTCAATATTAAACAGTGTAGCCCCCGTTGGCGTTTCTACTTCACTGCCGGTTCTTTTATCGGTATATTTTTGCAGTGGTTTCTAAATACTCAAGCTTGTAATACAGATCACGACTGAAAACCAACTAAGAAAGAGCTTACCGTAAGTGTTAACACGCATCTAAATTTCAAGGAACGATGTTATGCTAAGGTGCTGACCGCAATAATACTGCAATAAAGAGGTATGAATACTGGCAAGGAAGTACTATGCACAAAACAGATGCATTAGGTCATTCCTCCCATTTTTATCAACCAAGCGAAGAAAAGTAATGCAAGTCCAAGGCACTAGTTTAATGGCCCTGAAGGAAAAACGCCTGTTATGAAAATGTACTGCCACCAGCGTTTATTATTTAAATGCCAGGGCTTACGCCAACAAGTAAGAAGCACACTTGACACCTTTATTTTTGAGAAAGACTAGAACATGGTGGAGATGGAGCCATTCGAACCAATTAAGAAATAGGTAGTACGGGCACACGTACCTTGAGGTCACGAAGAAAACGAATGTCGACGTCAGCTCGACGAACGACACAGTCCTATTTCGTTCTTCGGGTTCCTTAGGAAACAAGAATTCTGGCAACTTCAGTCCCTTTGCCACGACAATTCGTCACGCGGCATCGCCCAAACATTCGGACTTGCATCCGTACAGATTGTGAATACCCAGCGCACAAAGCACATCACATATTCGCGCTGCAGGTTATGACCATATAAAAAGACAGTCTTCTCGAGTAAGCAACAAGCACACAAGCACGCCACGAAAACGTTTATCGGGCTTGCCAATCCATGTCTGTCGAGCAACGAGAGCCACGTAGGCACGTCTGTGCAGCAAAACACAACGGTCACAACAGAGTGACGTCAGAGGCCGAGGCAAACACAGTGAGCAGGCCTGGCTGGGCTCTCGTTTGTGCTGGGTTCTTTGTAACGATACGATTTGTACGCCACCGGGCCAGCTTCGGCGCATCGAGCATCGTTCGACAGGCATACAAATGGCAACATATTTACGGGGTGAATGATGGAAAGTGGGGCGAAGCATCCGTCTGTCCGTTTGTTCTTGCTTCCGTCCGTCCATGAGTCCGTCTGTGTGACCGTCCGTGCATCCATCCACCCGTACGTGCGTTCGTCTGTTCGTGTGTCCACACGCCCATCCGTGCGTCCGCCCCTGCGTTCGTCCATGCATCCACTCCTGCGTCCGTCCATGCGTCCGTCCGTGCAGTCATTCATGCGTCCGTCTGTGTATCTGTCTGTGTGTCCGTTCGTCCATCTAGTCAACACTCCAAATACCACCATCTCGCATCTTTTCATGACATATTCCGCATATAGAAGCACCGCCCTCCAGCAGACATTCCAAGTACTTCATGAGAGGTGGCAAACGCACACTTCCTTACAGCTTGCGCTTCGGGTCTACTTCCCACCTTTAACCACCTCGAGTTCATGGTATATACTAGGTCACTGTATTCATGGCACTGCAGCCCAATACTCGTTAAATCTTTCTAAAACCAAGGAGGTTACGCCCAGCGAGTATAACGTAGCAACCCTTTCTTGTCAGATAGTGCTCAATGTACATGCCAATGGCTGCTAATGGGGAATGAGAGGCAGGAGAATTCGGCTTCTAGCTAACGCACAAGCTGTGAGTTTTTTATTGCTCAACAATGCACAAGAAAGATATCCCACCGGTACCACCCTGTAGGTCAAAATGTAAGTCTGGTTACACACTACGACTACGACGAGGGACGAACGGGTGCCACTTTAAGGAGCTTCACCTTTGAAAGACTGCTAGCCAGAATCACCGGATATTATTGCACAGCAGCGGTAGTAAACAATACGCAGCAACTTGATCGCTACACTGCCTCACTTTTGCACGTTCATCTCCTCTACTCTTTTTTTTCTTTTTAACTAGTATTGCTGGCGTCCCTTGCTGCTGCTGTGCTGATACCTAGTGTTCTTCTGAAGGTGTACTGGGGATATCGGGGCCAATAAAAGCCTTTCTTGTCATGGGCCAGCGACAGAACAATCACTTTTTCTAGAATGTACGTCGTGTAACTATTAATACCTTCTTGGGAAGTGTTCCGTTATTACTGCCACCATTTTCCGCAGTAAGAGGGAGCCAGAACTCCCTGGAATTGCTAAACCTGGCCTTTAGCAAGAAAAAAGGCCCTGTGACATTTAACAACCCTACTGTCAAAAACACTGACACTAAACTGGGCGAGCTGAATGAGAAACTTATGTTGCTCTCACCACATGTTGCTAAGGATGATGTCCTCGCTGGAGGAATGAAAAGTGTGAATGCGATTGAAAGTCAATCGAGTATTTGGCAGAAAAGTATCACACCATAATTGAAACGCTGCAAAAGCAGAAGAAAGACACGGTTGCCTTAAGGAAACATGGGGACGTCGTTGAGTCGAGTTAATCAAATGGGTGAAGTGAAGAGAAGCTTGAGGTTGAAGACTCAATTGATTGTGGGGTTTAACCGGCCAAACGAACCACACGAATATGAGAGGCGCCGTATTGTAGAGCTCTGGAAATTTTGAGCACCTGGGGTTCTAATTTACAAACCATGAATTTAACGTGCTGGCGTTTTGTGAAACCTGGTGTGCTAGCAGTTCTGACATCACACCCCTCCGTGGATACAATCGCGAGGTGGCATTGTACCGTGAAGACACGAAAGGGGGAGGCATCCCGCACTTCTAGGCTATGCTTCAGAGTTGAGAGACTGTTTATTAAAACAAAACATTTCGTTCTGGGAGCTCTTTGTCAGCGATCATCAGGAACTATCGCGGATTTTTTCAGCTTGCTGATATGTGTGCTACACGATTTTGTTCTCGCAAAATTTCCGGTTATAGTATTCGTCTGACAACAGTCCAATTTGCAAACATACTGCACTCAAGCGGTTTTTGCAGCCTCTGTACGTTCCAACTCGTATAACAAGCTCTTGAAAGTTTCTCATGGATGTCTGACAATGTCAGAAGAAAAGAACTACTGCAGGGGTCAAGCCCAGTGACATAATTGATCCCTCGTCTCTTTATTCCATGGTCCCCTAGACTTCTATTTACCCCGAGTGTTTTTCTAACGTTAATGAAATTTTACGTGCTATAAAGCGGGATCAAATTCAGTAGTTTCGCGAACTGGAGGCTTGTGTAGATTGCAGTCAGCTATTGAGAGGTACACGGCCCGACCCTGATTCGCTATACGTGAACTTTTTAAAAAATATTATAACTTTATCATCGTGCCTTTAAAGTTTTCTTTCGACGGAACTGCAAAAAAAGCTAAAAAGCCTTGAATAACCCGCTCTCTGCTAGGTCATGTTTCTAGTCACAATAAACTTTCGCATAGGCGTATCAGCTGGGCGGAGGGGCAAGGGGGTGCTAGCCTCCTCACCAAGAACAGGTAGGGGAGCTGAGCTCCCCCATTTTCGACAGTGGTCAGTGTTGGGTGCACGATGGAGAAGCAAACAACTAAGGCAATGGTTTTTTTTTTTTGAGCCCAACAATCACTCAGTTATAATGTTGCGAGGATATCAATAAATTACGAGAAAAAAATGGGCAGACCCCACTTACAGTAGGAATCGATGATATGCGAAGCTCGAATGAGGAAGGTTAATAGGTCACTTCAAAATCAGCAGAAAGTTACAAGATTGAGGCAAGTTATGTCGTACATGACTTCCATGTAATGATTATTATATGTGGACCTTTCATTTACCTTTGTCCTTATATTAAGGCCACATGATACTAACCTTGGTATATATGAAGCTAGCGAAACGGCCGCGACCGTGCTATGAGCGTAGTATGTAGTCATGTTTTAACGTGTCATTTACATTTGTCCTCCATTCACGTCACGTAACACCAAATTTGGTATATGGGGAACGACGGGTGCGAGAACGCTAGGAGCGTAGCATGTAGTCATGTTTTACATAGGACGCATATTATGATTATCAGGTTTGGACGAGTAATTTACCTTAGTCGTCTATTACATTCCCGTGATACCAAATCTGTTACATGTGGAGCTTGCCAAACGGTGGCGAGCGCTTCATGAAGGGCCCAATACACTCCGACGCATCGTAGACGCGCGCGCAAGCTGGGTGCAGCGACGCCACGCTAGCGAAACGCGACTGGCGCGAACAGCATCCGTCGGCGCGGCCGCCCGGTGGCACCCGGCGTGATGTGCGACATGCTGCATTTCACGCCGACGACGTTACTTAGACAGACCGCGTCTGCCCCTCTTCTTGACGGAGGAACGCAGTGTGCGCTCAAACGCACATGCGTCAAAGCAACGCAGCGCGCGCTGCGAGTATATGGCAGGCAGATCCACAATGGAGATCAGTGAGCAGATCCACTGATCTCTACTAGGGGAATATCGGCACCGGGAGTGGCATTGCCGGTATGACGCAACGAAATGAACCCCGACGAGCACGCACACTGGGTCACGTCGAAGTGTATAAGCGTCTTGAGTGCGGCATGTAGTCATCTTTTTACATGCCACGCATTTCATGGTTATCATGTTTGCATCAGTCACATACCTTCTCATCCATTCATGTGATGTAATAACAAATATGGCATATGTGAAGCCAGCGAATCGCCCACGAACGCATCATCAGTGTGGGAGGTAGTCATGTTGTTACATGACAAGCATGATATGATTGTCATGTTTGGACGTGTCATTTACCTATGTCGTTCGTTCGCATCACGTAATACTGAGTTTGGTACATGTGAAACTAGTGAAATGGCCGCCAGCGCATCATGAGCGTGGCATGTAATCATGTTGTTACATGACACGCATCTCATGAATATCATGTGTGCACCAGTCACATACCTTCGAGATCCATTTACGCCCCGTAATAACAAATTTAGTATATACAAAGTTAGCGACACAGCCACGAGCACATCATGAGTGTGGCTTGTATTCACGTTGTTACATGACGCGAATGTCATGATTTTGATATTAGGTAGGCTCTGTCGCTTATTATAGCCATGCAGTCATGTCATACCATACCAGTTTTGCAACATGTAATGTGAATTGAACCACCGCAACAGCAGCAAGATCATAAAATGTAAATCATGACGTTCATGACATGCATGCTACAATTTTCATGTTATGACTAGTCAGTTATGTTCGTTATACAGCCATGATACGTCATACCAATTTTGGTATTGATACCATTATCTAAACGACCTGGAGAACTAAAAGTCGTAAACGGCTGTATAGATAGATAGATAGATAGATAGATAGATAGATAGATAGATAGATAGATAGATAGATAGATAGATAGATAGATAGATAGATAGATAGATAGATAGATAGATAGATAGATAGATAGATAGATAGATAGATAGATAGATAGATAGATAGATAGATAGATAGATAGATAGATAGATACGCTTGAAGTCACCGAAGTTTTTTAAGAAATGCTTCGCATTTGAAATTACATGTAATTAAATATTTTTAACAATTCTGCAGTGAAGATTTTATTAGTAGACTCTTTGCAGTGCAGATAATCACTGTACAACGCTTTCGCGCCTAGTGTTGTAGCATTGCAAAACAGACTAGCCTTGAACAGGGCCCTATAAGATTACATCACTGGCTCATGCTTTTATTCTGCTGTGCCTGGCTGGCTGATGCAGCTACAGATTGAAATAAGCAAAGTTTTTAAGGACTAATGAAAGCACTTGCGGCTTCACGAAAATCATTTTCTTCCGTAGAAAACGAATAGCATCCCCGATGCTCTGTCGAAGCTGCTGTTACACTGCGAGTGTGATGAATTCTTTTCAATGCTTGGTTTGGCCGTAATGAAAGGAAAAAAAAGGTTTGCGCTTTGGGCGGAGTGCGGACACTCATTGTGTGGGCTCCGACGTTTTCAAATGATATTTGTTGTAAAATCAGAGTACTTCGTTAAATTTCTACACCGATCGATGGAGGAGAAAGTTAAGCGGAACACCTGGCCACGAAGATTGGCAAAGGTGAGCCCACTTTTTTGGCACCGACACCGAATTTGAGTCAGCACGCAGATTGTCCATTGCAACAGCCGCCACGGTGGTGGGTACTGCTGAAGGTAATGCATCAAGGTAACGCCATCGGAACGCCTCGACAGCCCACCTAGCATCACGATGGAGGTTGTAAGCGTGGAAGGAGAAGATATGCAACCGGATTATTTTACCAACGACGCCGGGTTGTGCGAAGTGCGCAAAAGAAACATCAAGAAAACAACCGATGCGAACTCAGGCTGAGACGGTGCTGCGCCCACGTGTGCTCATTGAGCCAGCAAGTGGAAAGGTGGAGGAACCGTACGAGGAATTACTAAAGCAAGGCGCTTACCTCGTCTACCCCCACAAGATTTCAAAGTGATTGTGCGACCTCGAGTGGAACTCAGCGTTTCGGAGCACAGGCAAGCGCGCATTTACTGCTGCTTCCGAAACGCCGCTGGCGCCGGTCGCGAAGCAGCAGAAGACAGCATATGCATAAACTATCAGCAGAATATTGTGGTCGTAAGCACGCCAGCCAAAGAGTGAGCCAGACAGTACGGAGCTATCACGAAGATACAAGTGGGAGAGCAAGAACACGAATCTAGTGCCTACAGAGCCACGCCGGAAAACACATCCAAGGGACTCGTAAGAGGGATATCCCAAAGAGAGAGTTTCGAAGACATTATCGACAACGTAGTTACAGCAAGAAAACCAAGCATACTACACGCGTAGAGGATGGGCAGCACAGACAATGTAATTGTACTCTTCGATGGACTGCACGGGCCAAGATAAGTGAAATACGGAGCACTCACCGTTCGGTGCTCGCTGTACCGAAAACACGTAGACGTTTGCAATAAATGTGGAAGACTGCGACACAGGGTGGACATTTGCCCCAACCCTGACGAAACAATATGCAGGGGATGTGGCGTGGCCAACCACTGCAAGAACATCAGTGTGAAGCAAGATGTCAGCTATGAGAACAAGGTCACCTTACGGGGACAGACGCTGCAAAGCGACGTGCAAGATGCCGTATCTGGTACCGCGAAGACGCTGGGAGCGACGAAGAAACGAAGCCAAGGACGAAGCAAGGTACGGCATCAACGACCACAACAAACGAGCTGTCAAGGCAATGGGCAAGGACACCGAGGCATCTGAAGGCCAAAGAACTGAAGGCTCTCGAACCACACCACAAGAAGGAGACAGTCGGGGAAGGGCCGGTCGCAGGCCCAGGTCGAGGACCCGATCTCGAACCCGTTCGAGAAACCGTTCAAGATTCAAAGGAAGCTCAACGTCGCAACCGAGCCACGGAGAGGCGGGAACCCATGCACAGGTGAGCTTTGCAGCCACGGTCTCTGGTACTGCTGTTACACCTACAAGCGCGGGGTCCGCCTTAGAACAGGAAATAACACAAATCAAACAGGCGCTACGGCAAATGATGCGTGAAAACACGATGCTAAGGGAAGAAATAAAAATGCTTAAAGTGGAAAACGCAAAACTTGAAAATTCAAATCGTACAGAGCCGATCAATGCCAAGCCTACCGCTAGTACTGCATCGACGCGTATTCGTGCTTCGGCGACGCCCGTTGCAGCACCAGTGAGTGGAAAGACGCCGCCGAATAAGCGAAGAGCAAAAGAAAACGCCGAAGAGCAAAGCGACTCAACGCTAGAAGTACAAGACATGTTTCAGAAAACGGTCGTAGGTTTGCAACAACAGTTCATGCAGATGCGCACAGACGTAGAGCAACAAATGACGCAAATGCGAGTAGAAATGTCGCAGAGGTTCGACTCCCTCGAGGTTAGAGTAGCGCAGTTGGAAAACGTACTGAAAGACGCCCGGCCTGTGGGAGCTCTAAGGCCGGTTAAGAGCAAACCGTACAGCAGACCAGCTGCAGCTCAAAAAAGCGACATGGAAAACTTCGGTAGCCAACATGGCGCCTTGTAATGAGTACATGAGTTGGCAGTGGAATTGTCGCGGGTTTCGTCGTAAGAGGGGTAACCTGCAGCAATTTGTAAAAACCGAGCAAGCACCACATTTGATCGCCCTCCAGGAAACTGGAATGACCACTTAGTTATCCGGATACAAGTCATACAGCACTCTAGGTGATAAAGCCGCAGTGAACACACTGATACACCAAAATATCACGGCTGTCAAACACGACACTAGTGTACGAATCATAGAACGCGTCCTACTAGAAATTATCTCTTCTCGAAAAAGGAGGGAAGCTTGCTTCTGCTGAACGTATACAGCCCACCACGACAAAAAGTAAAGTTTGGCTCGCTTTTTCGCAAAGTGCTAAACGTCGTGGGCAGACAGGCACTGATCATCGTGGAAGACCTTAATGCACCGCACACCGCCTGGGATTACACCATTAAGAACGATAAAGGCAGCAACCTGTGGAACGACGCACAACACGAGGGGCTCACGCTAGTGACCAACCCACAAGATCCAACCATAATGGGAAATAGCATCAACAGAGACACTACTACGCTGAACCTGACATTTGTAAAGAACATATTCGACCCACTTCCGACGAACACGAACGGAAATCTAGGCAGTGATCACTACATCGTTTGCGCAAGGCTCCAAGCAGGCCCACGAAAAAAGAAAGGCAGAAAAAAAAAATGGCAGATCCCACGTACAGTGGGAGTCGATCATATGCGAAGCACGAATGAGGACGTTTGAAATGCCACTTTTAAATCACCACAACGTTACGAGGTGGAGGTAAATTACGCAATACACGACTTCCGTGTCATGATTCTAATGTTTAGATGTGTTGTTTACCTTTGTCATCTATTCACGTCACGTGATGCCAAATTTAGTATATGTAGAGCTTGCGAAACGGCCACGAGCACGCTATGAGCATGGTATGTTTTCATGTTCTTACATGGCATGCGTCTCATGATTATCATGTTTGCACCAGTCATATACCTTCGTCATCCATTGACGTCACGTACAACCGAATTTGGCATATGTGGAGCTAGCGAAACGGCCTCGAGTGCATCATGAAGGGCCAAATATACTCCAACGTAACGTTGACGGAATCGCACGCTGGGCACAGCTACGCTACGTTAGCAAAACGCGAACTCTCTACAGTCTGACGCCTAGCGCGACCAGCGTCCATCGGCGTGGCCTGGCGGCAACCAGCGCGAAATGCGACATGCTGCATTTGGCGACAATGCGTTACCCAGACAGCACTGCGGCTGCCTCTATTCGAGACGGAAGGACGCTTGACGCGCTGAAACGCGGATGCGTCAAAGCAATGCAGTGCGCGCCTGCGAGTATATGGCAGGACTGGCGCCTGGTGGGGCAACGCCGGCTCGCACGCGCCGGACCACGTTGAAGTGTATTGGCGCTTTGACTGTGGCATGTAGTCATGTTCTCACATGACACACATCTCGTGATTATCATGTTTGCACCAGTCACATACCTTCGTCATCCATTCACGTCACGTAATACCAAATTTGGCATATGTGAAGCTAGCGAAATGGCCAAGAGCGCATCATGATTGCGGCATTTAGTCATGTTACATGACACGCTTGTCGTGATCATCATGTTTGGATGTGTTATTTAACTATGACGTCCGTTAGCGTCACGTATTACCGAATTCGGTATATCTGAAGCTAGCGAAACGGCTGCCAGCACATCATGACCGTGGCATGTAGTCATGTTGTTACAATACGCCTATCATGATTATCATGTTTGCTACAGTCTGATACCTTCGTCATCTATTCACGTACCGTAATATCAAATTTGGTATATGTCACGCTAGCGAAATGGCCGAGAGCGCATCATGAGCGTGGCATGTAGTCATGTTGGTACATGACACGCATGTCATGATTTTCATGTTAGGGTCATTCGCTTGCGTTCGCCATGCAATCATGTTATCCATACCAGTTTTGCAACATGTCATGTGAATGAATTCACCGCAAGAGCAGCGAGACCAGGAAATGTAAATCGTGATATTCATGACATACATGCGTTGATTTTTATATTATGACTAGTCAAATATGCTCGTCATATAGCCATGTTATGTCACACCAAGTTTGGTATCGATACCATAATCCAAACGGCCAGGACAGATAACAGTCGTAGGCGGATAGGTAGATAGATAGATAGATAGATAGATAGATAGATAGATAGATAGATAGATAGATAGATAGATAGATAGATAGATAGATAGATTGATTGATAGATAGATAGATAGATAGATAGATAGATAGATAGATAGATAGATAGATAGATAGATAGATAGATAGATAGATAGATAGATAGATAGATAGATAGATAGATAGATAGATGCGCTCAAAGTCGCCGAAGTTCGCTAAGAAATACTTCGTATTATTAATGTTAATCGAGTGCTACACCTTTCGTAAGCTAAGAGAGGACGATGCGACAGAGAGCATCGAAGATATACAGCAGTGGACAGACACAATTCAGCGTAGCGTGCAGAAAGACTCCAAACAGGTTCCCGAAGACGCTGGCATGGATGTAATGAACAGCAAGCTTCTCCACATGTGGGAGGCAAAACGGAGCTTGCAGGAGCGTTGGAAAGGTCAAAAGCACAACCGGCGCCTCAGAAAAAGAAACGTCACGCTCGACAGATACATGGATCACGAATACAGGTTGTGCCAGCAGCAATGGACGGCATGTGCGTTTTATTGAACTGACATTTCAGAATGTCCAAAACTTGGACCATGCTACGAGGCCTCCTCAATCCAGAGAGTACAAAAACAACAGAACGCCAAAATCTGCAGCGCATGCTACGCAGCTACGCAGGCACAGAGGCAGAGCTCCTGTGCGAGCTACGCCAGACCTACTTAGGCGATGCAACAAAGACCCGAGTACCAGAGCACCAAAGGAAGAATACCATAGACCTCGACGCATCCATGACTGAAGCAGAAGTTCGATAAGAACTCGGACGACTGAATCTCCCGTCCGCCTCGGGCCCCCGCGGTGTAGCGAAGAAAACACTTCGCAACTTGGATGACGAATCTATCTCTGCTCTCACAAAGTATATGAACGAACGTTGGGAGGAAGGAGTCATATCCCCGCAATGAAAAACTCCCATAATTGTATTTATACCGACACAACACCACACATAGGGAATCTCAGGCCTCTCTCACTGACGTCGTGCATCGCAAAGCTCATGGAAAAAAGTAGTTTCAACGCGTCTCGTAAGATATATGGACGACAACAAGCTATACCCGCACACGACGCCTGCACACCGTTTCGAACATGACTTCCGACGCAAGACGTCATGTTGAACATAAAACATCAAATCATAGACGCCGAAACACATACGCTGGATACAAAAGTCATTTCGGGCCTTGACCTGCACAAGACATTTGATAACGTCGCCCACGAGGCCATAGTGCGGAACGTGCAACAGCTGCACGTCGGCCGACGAGTGTACAGTTATGTGAAAGATTTCCTCACTAACCGTAAAGCGATAATCGTGGCCGGCGAAGCGAAATCCGAGGAAATCAAACTTGGCAACAAGGGAACACCTCAAGATTAGGTCCTTTCCCCCTTCCTATTCAATGTGGCGATGCTTGGTCTGCCCTCAGAGCTGGAACGCATCGAAGGACTTCAGCATAGTCTGTATGCAGATGACGTCACCCTCTAGGTTTCGGGCGGGAGTGACGCTCACACCGAAGAACTTTTACAGCAAGAAGTAAATACGCTTAATCGATACGTGGAGACCAAAGGCCTATGCTTTCCCCAAAAACTAGAACTACTGCTCTACAGACCTACAAGCAGAGGACGCAAGTGCAGTCAAGGACGGCCAAGCATAACAGTCTTAGCAGGGGGTTACCCAATTTCCTAGGTCCAACAAATCAGAATACTGGACCTAACGGGGAATCAGAATACTGGTACATAACGAAGAAGCAATTAACATACTGAAAAGTAACATGCAGCAGACCATCAGACTGAAGAATTACCAACAAGAATTACGGAATAAAAGAACACAACTTAGTGCAGCTCATACAAGATATCGTCATCAGCCGCATAGTGTATGTGACCCCATACCTAAAGTTGCAAGCAGCGGAAAAACTAAAGATAGAATATCATCAAAAAAGCATATAACGAAGCACTCGGCTTACCAATTACCACATCTAACAAACAGTTTGAAGCACTTGGTATGCATAACAAGCTAGACGAACTTATTGAGGCTCATATGAATGCACAATATGAACGACTATCAAAAAGCGACACAGGAAGAAACATAATTCACAAACTGGGCATCACGTACGCTGGCCAAAGTGGAGATCAATACGATGTCCAAAAAAAGAAAAACCAGTGAGCGCAACATGATACCGCCGGTACCCAGAAATATGCACTCCGAATATTACCGGGAGCGGCGGAATTCTAGGGCGAAAGCACTACACAAGAAGTTTCAAAACGATATGGATGTGGTCTTTGTGGATGCGGCGGAGTATCCGGACGGTCGACACATGGCGTTGGTCGCTTCAAATCAAGCGGGCCACCTGCTCGCCAGCAGTTCCATTAAATCAGGAAGGTCTGAAATCGCCGAGGAAGCAGCCATAGCGTTGGAGCTTGTGTCTACAACAGCCAGTGTTATAATCGGCGACTCTAAAACCGCAGTTCTTAATTTTGCTCAAGGTAGATTCTCGAAAGAGGCGGAAAGAATTTTGACCAACTTTCATGAAGAGCGCGATGTATATGGTATATGGACGCCCACTCACTCTTCTCTTCCGGGAAACAAAACCACGCACACCCTAGCTCGAGAGTTTGTGAGTCGAGGAGCAGCAGGAATGACGCAATTCCCGCGTGTGGAGAGAGAGCGCATGCATTCTCATACAATGAAATTACAAAACACTACCGATTAGGGAGGCAGCATTACCCTCCACCACATTCCTCATTAAATAAACAGCAGGCGACAGCATGGCGCCTATTACCAACAAGCACCTTTCCAAACCAAATTGCTTACAGTCACATCTATTCAGATCTCTACTCCGACAAATGTACACTCTGCAATCAGCGAGCAGACCTCAAACACATCATCTGGGCTTGTCCTAACCTCATGAAGGGGCGACACACCCTATATTTCAGCGCACAGCAGTGGGAGACCGCGCTGCTTAGCTCAAACATTCAGGACCAGCTACAAGTTATCAGGCAAGCCGAAGATGCCGCTAGGGCCCAAAGACTCTTAGCTGCCATCTAGGGAAGAGGATGTAATTCCTCGGAAACTTGCCGTTTTGAATAAAGTTGTTTCTCTCTCTCTCTCTCTCTTCACACCTTGCCGCCACATCCACAAAGTGATGTAATGTAATTGCCGCCACATCCACAAAGTGATGTAATGTAAGAAGCACTTTCTCGGAGATGATCGCGCAACTCACAAATCTTCCGTGTACATCTCCCACCATCATATGTAGATGTCACAAGGTTAGTATATATTTCAACACTTTCCGTTTGCATGTTTATGCGCATACCCCATACTTTGTGGTAGGAAACTGTGTCTT
Source organism: Rhipicephalus microplus (assembly GCF_043290135.1). NCBI lineage: Eukaryota > Metazoa > Arthropoda > Arachnida > Ixodida > Ixodidae > Rhipicephalus > Rhipicephalus microplus. Next base: position 230,516,238 of record NC_134702.1, read on the forward strand.
GCTGGCAATTTTTTCATGCAGTCATAACCACTTTGCACAAGTGCCTATGTTTATTGATAGTGACGCGTTATATGCCATATCTATGACGATAGTAGTGAAGCATGGGTTGGGGGCCCCCACCGTACCCAGCTATTTAAAAAGTGCGTTTTTTCGTGTACCCTGTGTTCCCTGACGAAGGCATGCTTTGAAACTTTGAAAGAAATAAATCTTTTCGCACGTTCGTCTGTCGTTTCTCTCTGAATATATATATATATATATATATATATATATATATATATATATATACCAAAAACAAAAGTGATGCTGGGTCCGGGCCGGGAAAGGCTATTCGTATAGGGAAGAAGACGCACGTACGAAGTGATTTTATTGACGTTTCGGCCGTGGGTCCGGCCTTCATGCCAGACCCACGGCACTGACGCTGACTGTCACTCCTACTTCTAAATTCACATATAAACCCAAAAAAGTGGACGGAGGGAAGGCCGCTCAGTGGTTAGAGCATCGAACGCGTTATTCGAAGGTCGTAGGTTCGATTCCTGCTCACGGCTGGTTATTTTTTCATCCACTTTTCTTTCTTCTTTCTTCTTATTTACATTCCATTGGTTCTAATAACTTCCCCTGTACATTCCTTGGCATTACTGTCTGTTAGATCTCATTAATATTGTGTTAAAACACGGAAAAACGAGCCCTTAGATATACACTTCTTTCCCTTATTTCATTGAACGAGGGTCTCGTACTGGCAGACTTGGTGTGTTTAGGTTGTATAGGAGGAACAATTAATCAGCTGCCCGCTCATAATAAGTTCACGTGCTACGTGACGCCAAACATGCGAATAAGAGTGTTTTCACACTCGTTGTTTGGCTTATAGATGGCGCTGACTGTCACTCCTACTTCTATATTCACATATAAACCCAAAAAAGTGGATGGAGGGAAGGCCGCTCTGATAGCTCAGTGGTTAGAGCATCGAACGCATTATTCGAAGGTCGTAGGTTCGATTCCTGCTCACGGCTGGTTATTTTTTCATCCACTTTTCTTTCTTCTTTCTTCTTATTTACATTCCATTGGTTCTAATAACTTCCCCTGTACATTCCTTGGCATTACTGTCTGTTAGATCTCATTAATATTGTGTTAAAACACAGAAAAACGAGGCCTTAGCTATACACTTCTTTCTCTTATTTTATATATATATATATATATATATATATATATATATATATATATATATTCCGGTAGAGCATTAAATAAGCTTGCCCCTCCCCACCCTACTCGTCAAGTAGTTGGTGCGCCACTGAACTTTTCAATAAGTTCCTAAGTAGAAGAGATCCCCAAATTTGGACCGAACACACAAAAAATTCAGAAGCTGTTTAACTGCGGACATTGAAAATGCTAGAAAGCAGTTCTCTTCAAAGAAATTACCCCAAATTTACTTTGACCATAAAAAAATGGTGCACCATCAAAGATCTGCCTCAGAGAAAACGATGTAAGACGCTCAATGAAATTAGTATATCAGAAAAGACTGTAACAGGAGAAGACCTAGCTAATAAATTAATTCAACATTTCGTGACTGCGGGACAGTTCGATTGCCCTCGCGATTCCAGTATTAGCAGTCAGTTCATCTGCTTCATTATGACACACACTCTGCTACTTCATCCAACCTCTTCTTCGAAGATCCTGACCAGCATCATTCTTGGATGGATGGATGGATGGATGGATGGATGGATGGATGGATGGATGGATGGATGGATGGATGGACGGATGGATGGATGGATGGATGGATGGATGGATGGATGGATGGATGGATGGATGGATGGATGGATGGATGGATGGATGGATGGATGGAACAACATGAATACATGCCACGCTCATGATGCGCTCGCAGCTGTTTCGCTAGCGTGACATGTACCGAATTCGGTATTACAGTTCGTGAATGGATGACAAAGGTATGTGACTAGTGCAAACATGATAATCATCTGATAAGTGTCATGTAACAACATGACTACATGCCACGCTCATGATGTGCTGGCGGCCGTTTTGCTAGCTTCACTTATACCAAATGTGGTATTGAGAGACGTGAACGGATGACGAAGGTATAGTACTAATGCAAACATGATAAACATGAGATGCGTGTCAAGTAACAACATGAGTAGATGCTATACGCTCATGATGCGCTCGTGGCCGTTTCGCTAGCTTCACACGTACAAAACTCAGTATTACGCGACGTGAATGGACGACATAAGTAAATTACACATCCAAACATGATAATCCCCACATGCTTGTCATGTAACAACACGACTACATGCCACACGGATGACGCGCTCGCGGCTGTTTTGCTAGCTTCACATATGCCAAATTTGGTATTACGTGACGCTAATGGATGACGAAGGTATTGGAGTGGTGCAAACATGATAATCATGAGATGCGTGTCTTGTGAGAACATGACTTCATGCTACAGTCAACGCACCAATACATTTTGACGTGACGCAGTGCTCATGCTTGCCGGCGTTCATTTCGTCGCGTCACGCCGGCGTTGCCACGCCAGGCACCGGTCCTGCCATATACTCGCAGGCACGCGCCACGTTGTGTTGCTTTGACGCATGAGCGTTTCAGCGAGGGACAAGCAGTGTTGTCTTGGTTACGCATTGGAGCGAAATGCAGTATGTCGTATTTTGCGCCGGTTGCCGTCGGGCCACGCCGACGGATGCTGGGCGCACCTGGCGTCAGACTATACAGTGCTCGTGTTTTGCTAACGTAGCGTCGCTATGCCCAGTGTGCGTGCGCTCAACGCTACATTGGACTCGATTTGGCCCTTCATGATGTGCTCACGGCCGTTTTGCTAGCTACACATATACCAAATTGGGTGGTACGTGATGTCAATGAATGACGAAATATATGACAGGTGCAAACATGATAATCCTGACACGCGCGTCATGTAAGAACACGACAACAAACCACGCTTGTAGCGTGCTCGCTCCACATATACTAAATTTGGTATCACGGGACGTGAATAGCTGACGAAAGTAAACGAGACATTCAAACATGATAATCATGACACGGAAGTCACGTATGGCATCATTTACCTCAACCTCGTAACGTTGTGCTGATTTTGAAGCGACATATCAACATTTTTCATTCGTGCTTCGCATGTCATCAATTCCAACTGTATGTGGGATCTGCCATTTTTTCCCTTGTTTCGTCGGCTTTCGTGCGTCCTTCTTGGCCTCAGAAATGCCGACCACGGTGAATTCGCACGATTTATATCGTACCCCCCAGAGATAAGAGAGCTATTGGCTAATAAAATGCAAAACTAAGGGAAAGCGTTCTGAATTCGGCCCCAGGTTCTATCATTGGTATAATACTTTACAGCAATCAGGTATGGAAACATAGCTATATACATAGATAGAATCAAAGCATTAACAACGAAGACGGAAGACAAGCGACTGAGCTCTTCATGGTAGTCGAATTGGAGCCAATCTTTACAATCAGAGGTTATGATCACCAGATTTCGATGCCGTGTCACGCCAATGAACTTACGCGAGGCTGCAGTCTGGCGATATCGCCAATTCTGCGGACAGTTAGAAAACTGCACATTACACTTTGTTGTGTCAAAGATATTCTAATAAACGCGACTTCTCATTACTCCGCTTTTAAAAATAGGCTTAACCTTAATAGAAAAAAATTATTTTAGGCTCCGGTGCCTCAGGCTTGGAATGCTGCCAAGAGGATGCCTTTGATGTCGTGTGTAGTTTCATTATACCTAATGAGTATCACTTCAATCTGATAATAAAATAAGGTAAGTTCTAACTAATTAATTCGAAATCGTTCCCATCAGGTAAATACGGTAGTCTGGAGTACAAGCTCAAAAGCGTAATATTTGTGTCCCTAATTCAATTTTTTGATTGATATGTGAGGTTTAACGGGTCAAAACCACCATATGATTAGGAGAGACGCCGTAGTGGAGGGCTCCGGAAATTTCGATCACCTGGGGTTTTTTAACGTGTACCAGAATCTGAGCACATAGGCCTACAACATTTCCGCCTCCATCGTAAATGCAGCCGCCGCAGCTGGGATTCGATCCCGCGACCTGCGGGTCAGCAGCCGAGTATCTTAGCCGCTAGACCACCGCGGCAGGGCCTAATTCAATGTACTACGTATATTTCCACTCTATTTGTTTATTTTATATCACCCAACATTCCTCAATAGACATTTTAAATTTTCAACTAGGAACCTTTGGCCAATCCCCCAGAGTTTGAAGGAAACCAAACAAACAGCAGTCTCTCTGAGTGGGTATCAGCCATGGTAGAGGAACCATCATCATCTACAGAAAAAGACAAATTATGAGACGTGTCCGACTTGCCAAACGTACTGCTTTAAACCTATTGCCAGTGGTAGCAGTGGTAATTGTTTGTGTCTACCACATGTTCTGCGTACCATGGTTCAAAAAGGAAGTAAGCGTCGACCCCAGTTCTAGCTTCAGCTTCAGTGGAAACACGTGGATGCACGATTACACACTTGACATGAAAGCTGTGGACAGGTTCATTTACGGATCAGCGATCAATGACCATGGTAAGGAAACGCACTCCTCTTCTCTGAGGTATACTGCACATGCCAGTAAAGATGGGCAAATTGACGATGCAGATCTTAACAACACAAAGCAATGTGAAATTGGGTATTGTTATGAAGGTTCTGTGAGTGAGATGAGATGTTAATTGCAACTCCATGTGCTGAATTAGCCGAAATTTTCATGACTTAGAAGATCAGGACAGTTATTCTTTCGAGGTTTTGAGCCCCGCAAATATGCGCATGACCATTTTTTCCAATTATAAAAAAAGCCGCATTGTGATTGATGTGGAATGCTGATACTCTTTCGCAACAAGTTACAAAAAAACGCTGGAAGAAACACGCGCTGTGCATTAAAGAATGTTTACTATACCAAGATACGTTTTGCAATTTTACCACATTCGTCATGCGGCACCTTGAAGGCACATTCTTCTCTCGTGGCATTGGTTTTCTTGACGATCCCACGTGTTTAAATGGCTGCTCTTAACTAGATCTCTCACTTCTAACTTCTCTTGTTTGTGTAACTGAGCGAAAGATTGGTTGGTATTGCATTGTAACAGTGGCTTAGTGCCAGACTGTTGGGGGAGAGGTGGGAGTACAAACTTAATCAGTATAAACTTCAATCGGTATATAGTAGCGCAAAAATAAAAAAGCACAGAAAAAAAGAAGCAAGACACAGCAGAAAGTGCGGGTGCTAAACCGGACACCCTACTTCCTGCTTGCTCCTACTTATTTTATCTTTGTTTTCTAAGTTTGCGCTGGCATGTACCCTGTTGGCGTTAATCAACTCGCCCAACAGCAAGTCTTACTCAGCGTAAACTTGTTCAGATCTGTCCTATAACTTGTGATAGGTAACCATTGCTTGAATACGTTTCTTCTTTATTTCATTTAGTAAAATCCTTAAACTTATGCAAACTCATAGAGACCACCGAGAGGGCACAACAAACACAACAGACAGGAAGAGACAGACAAAGAAAGCCAACTCATCAAACACACAACCTATTTGCAATCTGTTTCCCACTTCGCAATATTACCCTTTTTTTTATGGGTGAGACACCTTAGGGTTGAGCTTTTTCCTCCGATGTCCGTTGTCCTGGCTTGCACGCGCTGGGAACGCCGGCCGCGAGCGCGCTGATCGTAAGTAGAAGAGGACAACAATGATCGTGGATGCGCTCGTGGTACGCTGTTTCTTTCACGGCGGTGCCCGCAGAGCTACAGACGCTTTCGCTGTTTACAAACAGAGTTGCTGAACGGCTTCCAGTTTTGTGCACTAGCGTAGCCTAGAAGAATTCGCGGGGAACGAATGCTTTAGCGAGTAGCCCACTTATTTTCAATACATTTTTTGCCTTTGTCTGGCCAAACAATTCAAATACATTTTTTTTCTAAGCCACCACAACATTATAGACGTTAGTCGTTAATCTTAAGCGTCTTACTTTTATCAGAAGGCAGAAAAAATAGTTTTTTCTTACTCTGGCAACACTAAGAAAAACAAGTTTTCTGCCTCAGCGATAGAGAACGATAACTGAAGGAACCAGAAGTTTCTTGGGAAGGAGCACGTGCTGCTGCTATTGCTATGTTGACACCAACCGAAAAGGTCTTTAAAACGCACTTGCTCCCGGCTCTCCCTCTTTGATGGTCATACAGTGCACTTCGTTACGAAAGAAAGAAAGAAAGAAAGAGAGAGAGAAAGAGAAAAAGAAAAAAAAGAAACAGAAAGAACAAAAGAAGGATGGAAAGAAAGATGAAAATAAATAAATAAATAAATAAATAAATAAAGTACAGAGGTGAATGATCTCTCGGATGATTTTTTAAATCACCCCGACCAACTTTGTGTACGTTAACTAACCCCACTTGGTCGAAATTTCCGGAGCCCTCTACTACGGCGTCTTTCATAATCATACGGTGGTTTCGGGACGTAAAACCCCCCATATGAATGAAATTCTAGACAAACCTCTTCTTTCTTAAGAATAACAGTAGCAAAATCTTTCAAAGAATATACCCGAACAGAACAGGATAAGGTAGTAGGAGGAGATAAGGTAGGTTGATTATGCATTTCATGCTCAAAACTGTCCGATTTAAGAACTCTGGGCTGTACCCGTACCTACTACTTTCCTGTGGCTTCTTTATGTGCTTAGTTTTGTTGGTGGGTCAGCGATACTTGTTCCCCGTTGACGGATCACGGAGTTGCAGTGAGAGCGACAAACAAACACAACGAGTAGGCCGGACGGCACGACAGATCCCCGGCCGAATTCCGTGAAAAGCCCAGTAGGATGCATGAAAACAAAAGTTACCTATCAAATATGACAAGCTGCCACAAATGATCACCGACTTACTCGAAAACCACAGGAAAAAACAAAGGACTGACTTGGCGATGTGATTTGTCTGCTAATGAGCATTGTCATATTTGATTATGACGTCATCACACACATTTGATACAATAGAAGTTTCCCCATTCGATAAGAGGAGTGGCTTCCAGCGAGCAACTCTACGTACTGCACTTAAAACCCGGCAGCTAAAAGGAGAGCAAGAAACGACTGGCACTGACCAACTGAATCACAATGAACAAGTTTACTGACGATATCATTTTGAATTTTAAATACGCGGTAATTCTGCTTCATCACACACAAATAAAAACCCCAATTGCTTCGCCCAATTCTACTCTTTTTGCTTTTAGACTACATTTTACGTGTCCTTCACGTGCTACAAAGTAAAGGTGAATTTTTTCGGGTTTTAACTTATGGCGAATCCCCGTGAGAGAACCTGAGCATCTCAAAGGCACGCTCGTAGTGCTCTTTTGAGAGTCGGTGTGCTTCAGCGGCCGAACAGATGTAGGAGAATCGTCATCCAGTGATAGAGCGAGAGCGCTTTTGCTGCTCCGAGAGGAAACAGAGCAGTAAGTAGTGCTTTCACCTGTAAAGAAGAGTAGGTGCCGTATGACGGGGCAAATTACTTTTCAACGTCACATTCTTCATATTTTTATGTTCTTATTTTTTTTCAGCTGGCTAGTGCGATGGAAAATGTAGCGAACAAGTATAGCTTGACGGTAGCGTGAAGATGGCAACGAAGTGTACACAGGAACGTTTGCTAAATGCGTTGCGGTACAAACGTACTATTGAACTGGGAATTTGGATACTGGCGATTATGCGACTGATAAATTTCACGCATTTCCTGCTGCAGCCCCTCAGAGAATATCGGGGCTTTGAATGTTTAGGTTGCATGGTATATTCTCCCCACTAGTCACCTTCTCGCCTGCTCTCCGGAATCATGCTACATTCCTATGGCAGATCGTTTGGCCCTGTTCACTGTGCTCTGCCCTCCACTCACTGCACTGACGCCCCGGCTCCTGTTCTCTCAATATAATTCACCATTAGTTGTGAGGGAAGCTTAAAAATGCACATGTGTTCTTGATGGAGACAAAGAAAGCGAATTTGTCGTATTGGTTATCAAAGTTTGGAAGTTGACTTTATCAAGGCTCGCTCAAGCAGCATGTTACATGTACAAGACAAAAACCGTGGAAAAACTTGTACCTTTTTTCGGGCTATATATATTTAGCACTATACAATGATCGCGTGCACGTAGAAACTGTTAAGATATTAGTTTGCAGTGCAAGGCAAAAATAAACAGCTTCCTCACTTGAGTTTGATACAACGGTTCAACCTTAGTCTATGCTTGACGGAAAATGTATAGACATCAGTGCACGAAGTGCCGGTGCTTCTCGACATCAAAGTCAAGATTATGTTGCTTTCAAATAATGCATAGCATTATTCGATGGCATGTCGGGCAACCGTTGTACTGTTCTGCCTTGATCATTTCTGCCTTGTTCATTTCCTTGCATGGCTTAACGAACGCAGCGCCTAGATTTGATTGACATGGCGAAACACGTACAATAAGCGTACCGCTTCACTTGACCACTGCACAGCTTCTGGAGTCAGCCAACTATTGACTGATCAGCGAAGTCGTTCTATGACGTCGTCACGCAACGTCATGCAATGAATTCTTTGCATGGCACCATTTGACGTTACTGGCTTCTGGGAGAAGGTAAGATTTTTGTTGAGTTTTGTTTGTTCGTTGACGGCGCCATACAGTAGGCAAATATTCTTCTTTCAGTCCTGCGGTAAAAGGTATTTAGGTCGTTCTTCGGAAACGCTTAAAAGGCTCACAGGGTATTTTTTTACAGACGCGGCACTGTTGAAAGGAACACCGAAGTGCACAGCATGTTTAGATTTCGCTATCTTGCGGAAGCATAGTAGCTTAGATATGCGTAAGACTACTGGTAGTTGACATATAAAAAATAAAAAGAAAAGTGAGCCCCGAAACTTGCTGTATCATAGTGTGATGCCTCAGCAGTAGCTTACGAGCAAATAGGACAAGGAGATATCAAAATGAATAGAGTGAGAAAGATTAAAAAAAATTAAAGATCGGGAGCTGGTCAGAGATTTCCGTAGACGGGGCTCCGATTGACGAACGGTTGTCGAACATAGGACATCGCGGACGGGACAACCACCTAGCAGGAAATCTATCGAGCGACGAATTTCATTTCTCTCGTATATGTTTCTATGCCATTCAAACGCTTGCGACACGCAGACGAATTGAAATGACGATATAAATTGCATCAGTTTAGCACTTTTTACTCAAAATAGCAGAGCGCCATTCGCGGAGGGCAGAGCGTGGGTACACATTTCCAATAAGTGTACAAGTCTATTCATTTTTATAGAGAGGGGAAACTCGCATTCCGGTGGGTCACGTTGAGGTGACTTGTTCTTGATCAGTTCCACTGCTGCAAGTGCGTGCGTAATCACTTCCGAACCCAGAGCATGACAATTACTCCTACAGTGTGTGTGTGTGAATTATATATTTATCATATTAAATCTCTATTTTACGATAAGGCAGAGGAAACAGGCATCGAGTTACCATGTCGTGAGGTTCCTTCCATTATTTACAGAGTTCCCGCCAATGCACGTGCTGTTCGTGATTCCGGGTTGCCGATCACACAGCTTCAACGTCAACGTGACTCAGCTGGGCGATGCCCTGGACACCCTCTTACAGCACACAAGCCGGCCTCTGCACGTGGACGTGCTCATGGTCGCCAGGCATCACAGTAACGACATCACCACGCTGCTAGAGTGCCTGAGTCCAAACATGCGCCATGGAGTCAGCGCTGTGGTGAGCAGATCAATCACCATTCTGTTCTCTCGGAAACAAATTTCTTTGACAACCTCGCACATCGCATGTCAGGTGAGATTGAAAATGTATCTGGACAACACACACACACACGTGCGCAAAGCCACATACACACACACAAGCACACAAGGGAAAAGGAGTCATGTAGATTATCCTGTCCGTGGTAGGAACGACAAAACGATTCGGCTACGTACGTGCGCTGCCGCTTATAAGAAGCTACAGGACAGCGATGACAGTCTTGCTCTTGCATACCTTTGTCAATAGTAGACGCTCTTACTGAGCGTCCTTCGGCCAAGATACTCCCCTGCTGTCGGCGCCACCAGCAGATGATCAGACGTGTATTGTCATCAGAAATTTGGGAATGATTATCCCCGTAAAAATAAATGAACAAAACAAGAAACCTAATTTAATCAATTACACACACACACACACACACACAAGAATACTATATATATATATATATATATATATATATATATATATATATATATATATATATATATATATATATATATATATATATATATATATATATATATATAAGGGAAAGAAGTGTATACCTAAGGGCTCGTTTTTCCGTGTTTTGACACAATATTAATGAGATCTAACAGACAATGTGTCTGTCTGTCTGTCTGTCTGTCTGTCTGTCCGTCTCCTTGCCTGCCTGCCAGCCTACCTGTGGATATGCTGTGTTGGCTGTGCCGGAGGGGTGGGCTGCACTAGGCCATAAGAAGCTTCGTCCCTAAAGATGCTTTCTACGACACGATGTGAAGCTGACTGGAAGAATTCTGCACCCCGTTAAAGTATTTCCTTGGCCAAAACTGAATGCCGAACTAGTTTTTTTTTTATTGTGCCTCTGAGACGGTGCTCATCTTGAGGGTCACAGCTCAAATAAAACTCAAACCATAGCCAGGCCACAGGAATTCATGACGTCACCCGAGGCAACCTCTCACCCACATTGATTACTGCATACAGCAGTACAAACATTCTGACCCATCTTCCCGAAGGGAACCCTGATAGGATGCGAAGCAGCAGCGGTGCGCACGTTGTTAACCCGGTTGAAACGGGCGTCGACGTGGGTGCTTGAAGAACTTTTGAAGTGAAACTGAGTGTAGAGTTTACTCGAGTAAACACTTGTTTGGAACGCGAAGACACGAGAGGTGGGTTGGGCGTCATGTAAGTTTAATCACTGATAAACAAGCCAAAAGAGAGTTTCCACTCGACGTGTGGTCGAGTGTTGCGGACAGAGAAGAGGGTGAAGCGAGAGAGAAGTGTGATGCCAGTGGGAGGAGGGGGTGTAGGAGCTGGCAGCTGCTGCTGCAAGTGAGGTAGAGAGTGGCGTGAACGCGCCGCTGCGACTTGATCTACTTGAACCACTCCAACAACCCGTTGTGGCACGTCCGTACGGGCATACGTATGCAGTTAAAATCTGAAATTCACAAACTAAAATGGCGAATACGTCCTTTATGTCGAAGCCACGTGACACCTACTCAAAAGAACGGCTACCACTGCTGCCTTGTACAGAGGAGAGATACATTAACATGTTCGCGTCTTTTAAAACAACTTTCCCCGACGTGTCTGAGTGAATTGCACTAGCCCCAGCCGTGGCACATGGGGGTGCAGATTCTACCATTAGAGAAATGTGCACTGATTCTCAAAGCAGATATCGTTACGTCTTCAATACACAGCACTAAACACGGTTTGATACCCATCGCAATATATTGCGCCACCTCCCCATCTCGTGATTATCACTTGGATGCGTGTGCAAGCGTGCACCCCTGGAAATGAGCTCGTTAATGCGCTTTTCCCGGGGTTTTCAATCCAGAGCACTTCACAGCGAAACTCGTGAAAATAAAATAAACAGACGCTGTAATATTCTGCCACCATGAGACTACGTCCTATTACTGCAGGAGCGGGATACGAGAGTTGCCTCCCTTATATGATCATTTCCATTAATCACCGCTCTGTCTGGCAGCATTTCAGTACGAAAACAAAATTTTCTCAAACTTGGCACATACATTTTGTAGCATTGAAATCTGGTCAAACTCCTAAAAATTCATTGTGCGAGGTAAACAGCGCGAAAAAGGAAGACAGAGAAATAGGAAGACACAAGATGAGCGCTTGCTCTCAACTGAAAAAAATTAATGAAAACAAACATCATACATTTACAATTATTTGTGCATGCTCTTTTATGGCGAGAAAAATCTTTAAAAAATTTGTATCAACTTTTCCTTTTTGATGTCTGCGATAACCAAGTCGAGTGATCACAAGATTGCCGCGAGCTTGCAATCGCAAGCCCCGAGGCTAAAGGAAGCTAATTATCTGGAAAGTGCTGTTTTGCTGGCTTGCCATAAGCTCATGCGTAATTTGAAGAGAGACTTAAAAAATAAGAAAACATCAGCCGAAGAAAAAGAAAAGAAGAAATTTGTCGGGTTACCTTACGTTCACTAGCTATCACATAGGTTTAAGAAAGTCGCTGCACGTCATGGCATTGAAGTGTTTTTTTGCTGCCAAGAATAAGTTAGGCAACGTTTGCGCGGTAGTGCGAAAACGCGTCGAAAATGGCCCGTTGTTAAAACATGCATGCCCCAGTAAGCGCAAAATTGTTTGTAGAATGTGCTCTTGGAAGTATATGCCGTATCCTTCCTTTGATGATGCGTTTATTTTGGTCAGATGGGGCAGTGTGTCAACTCTAGACTGAAGGGGCATTAAAATTCTTTTCGGGGTATTTCACCTTCGGCACACTTGGCCGTGCACTGCCGGGACTGTGAATGCACTCGAGATTTTTTTATAACGAGCATTTTTTCCCCCACCGCAACCAGCTGACAAGAGAAATATTAGAAGCTTAGAGAATTCAAAAGGCAGGCATAAACTGCATCAGTGAACCGTCAATCGTTCTCCTTGAAAATAAAAATCATTTTTATATTATTGTCACTAACGTTTTAGGGCAAGATGCCTCATGTCTACACAGCAGTTATTTTAGTTTGTTTAGGTTGTTTAGTTTCCTCGCCACGAAAAAGCATACGCGTATAATTGTCAGAAAGTTTGTGAAGATTTCCCCTCTCCTCGTAGTAGGCGATTTCCATGGTCTTTCACCAGTTTGGGACTACATCCACGACACTAGAAAAGGGCTTATGCTGTGGGAAGACACCCACAATCTCGGCTACACTCGCCGTTTGGCAAGAGTTTTGCAAAAGACACCACTGCAGACCTCACTTTCGCAACAAACATTACGCATACATAGTGTTCCAAACTACATCAACATCTGAGCAGTAAAGATTATTTAACACAAACGATCGTCAACGCTCGCCCACTGCGGAGGAAAGGCAAACAGCCTGCTAGAGTTTATTGGGATGCTTTCCGCAAATTGCGGGCATCGGCCTCTCCAGAATCTGCCTCCTCGATTGACCAATGGACATCGACCTTACTACACGACCTTAAGTATGCAACCACCGCTCCCCCACAAGATACCATAGTCGACACCGTCGATGTCATGCTGCTTCACATCTAGAAGGTGTTAGCTGGCCTGTGCAAGCGCTATGACACCAACAAATCCAGCCATTCATTACACAAACGGCCGGTGGCCGTTTGTGTATGGCCGGTGGCCATCTGGGGGACGGTGAAAGCCATCTGGGGGACGGTGAGAGCCATCTGGGGGCCAGTGAAAGCCATTTGGGGGACGTATCAGACGGGGTTAAAAAACTCGTCACGATTGTAGTAAAGGAGTAACGTGACCTACACACCTCGAGTAGCGGCTGCATGCATACTGCCCATAGAGAAACATACTGACATAAAGAGTGGACACTCTTGTAGGACCCTACGGCCCACCTACTGTGCTGCTTTCAGCGCCACGAGTGGTTGGTCAGACCCGATAAAGTCTTTAGCATAAATGAAATAACAAAAATGGCCTCTTTCCGACGCTGGGATTTGAACCCGTACCCCTATGCTTCGAAAGTTGGTGTCTTTACCACTAGGCTACACACCCTTTCTTTATTGCCTGTTTTTGGCTCACTTAAACAATACACATATTCACAGATAATTACACAACACGTTTCAAAGAATTGTTAGAAACAGTACACACTCAAATGTTGTGGCCACGCATCTGTTAAAAAGTTTTTATTGTCAAAAGTAAGTAAACGCGTGGCGACTACTCTGGGGTAATTCTTGCAACTTTTGTTCATCCACAAAATTTCTCATATATTCTTTGAAGTACTGGGTGGGCGCTCGTGAATCTACATCAAAGTGCATGGCTGCATCCTGGATTTCCAAATTCTATTATGAGTCGTAAGCATTATCGTATCATATGGGGCACCATCATCACTATGTATCTGCAAATAGCGGATGCTGTGTGCATCAAGGGGAAAATCTTTGATCGTGCGCTAGAACACGTCTTAAAGGAAGACAGCATCTCAGCAGTCAAAGAATACATGCTCAATTGTCTCCTCCTTCCTGTATATTATGCAATGCGTGCCCCTTGAGGAACATAAAACCTCATTACAGTCATCCAGGATTTGACAGTGAGCGTACCGGTATGTAACTTAAAAAAGACATTGTTAGCACCTGGCGGTATTTTCATCGCCTTGACGCGCTTTATAACAGCGTGTCCATGGCATACATTTTAAAGAGACCGATACAAAGGCACTGACAAAAACACATCACATAGGTCCTTGTACAACTTTTTTACGTCAGACTTGACTCAAGTATTCAAGTGAAAACCGCACTGACAGAAACCTACAGGAAAGCAGAACTTCGCGGAGAAAGCCATAAACACCACCGGGTACGCTGCAGGTTGAAACAACCATGCTAGGCAAGTGTTGCCCCAGGCGAAGTTGACAGACAGTGCGAAGGAATGGGTTGTTGACGTCTCTAAGGAAACAAAATCGATTGACTACCTGTCTGAAAAACAAATGCGACAAGCCCAGTCCTCCATTTTGCACTCGAATAAATAAATTGCTCCGACTTGATCTTTCCCAAGACGATTCCCACACGAAGACAGTGAACACACGGTGAAATTTTTGGATGTTTCCCTTAAACAATGTAAAACTTGTAACATATATCAAAATTCACTCACTAAGACTATATTGCAAATGGTGGCTTTAGAAAACATACACCAATTCCAGCCATTCCGCTTGTTCACTCTTTCCCGCTGGTTATCCACTTGGCTCCTCCAGTACAAATCACTGTCTTTGTAGCACTCGAGGGGGGCACCCAAGTATTTCACCGGTGTCGTAACAAACCTCATGCTCGCAAAACTGTCTAAGGTTTCTGGTAAGTCACCGTGCCAAAAGCCAAGGCATTTTCCCCAGTTTACAGCACTACCGCTCGCAGCACAGAAGTTAGTAACACTTTTGGCAGCCTCTGCTATGCTGCCAGAGTGCGCGCAAAAAAATGGCAATATCGTCCGCATAAGCCAACAGCCGGACTTCAACCTCGTGCAGCTTCAACCCGCGGACACAGTCATTCATTTTCTATGACACTCAAACAAAAGGACTATGTATGAACAAAACAATAGTGGTGAGAGAGGGCAACCCTGATGGACCAAACGCTTGACTAGGATGCGCTTCCCCACCACCTTGTTAATGATTAGCCGGGTTGAGCAGTCTCGGTACGCCATGGCAACCCCCTCTTTGATTAGTTTATCTAGGTTCTCATAATCTAGGATGCACAGCAGAATTTCATGAGGCACCCTGTCGAAAGCCTTCTCGAGGTGGATTTGCAGCTTTGCCACTCGCGCACCAATAGCGTCGCAAAGTTCGAGGATGCTCCTTGCTGCGTGTATATTAGTGTAAATAGTTCGACCTTTAATGCCGAACGTCTGATGCGGCTCCACGAGCTCCGTAATGACTGTTTGCAACCATTGGGCTAGAATTTTCATGAATATCTTATAATCTCCATTAGTGAGGCAAATTGGGCGGTAAGAAGTTACTCTATGCAGTGCAATGGGGATCTTCCGATTTTGGTATAGGAACAGTGTGGGAAGATGAAAAGAACGGGGGTCGTACTTTCAGCTCGAATGCCTCATTATACACGTCGGCTAAGACTGCTGCTATTGCTAACTTGAAACACCTATAAAAGGCGGAAGTCAGACCATCAGGGCCAGGGGATTTCCCCGAATTCATACTTTGAATAGCACTGTTGTTGCTGAATAGCAACTTTCTCTGCCGAAATGCGTTCCTCCAATATTTCTTTCGTAATTTTGTCAAGCTTTGGTATCATCGTTAAAAACTCTTTTTTAAAACAGTCGACATCAACTGAGCTGGCGACGAATAAATTATTGAAGTTATCAGAGAATTCACGCTCGATAACATCTGCGGCATCGTTGACTTCACCATCGTGTTCAATTTGTTATCCGATTACGTCGCACATGCCACTTTTCTGAGCCCAACGCCCTTTTTGACGGTGCTTCTGCCATTATCAGTCGCTCGGCCCTTGCTCGCATCATAGCACCACGGTATCTTTCGATATCGAACCGTTCTATTTTACATTTCAATGCGCGAATATCGTCAATAAACATGTCAAGAACCCTACATTCTTTGATCAGCAACTCTTTCAGGTTTCAACGCATGTGCATTTATTCTGCTCCTTTTTCTCTGCTTATAGCGCTCGAGCGCTCCAAATCCTTCAATTTAATGGCCTGCTTGAAGTTCTCCCATTTTTCTCTGAACGTCTTCTTACTGAGAACTTTCATTTCTTCAACTTCCGTCATTACTTCCACCATAAATTTTTCGTTGCTTAGAAGATTCGAATTCAATTTCCATAGTTGCTACTCGAAGGCTCCCTTTGTGTCTTTCGTGCTAGCTACTACAAAGCTAACCAATCTGGGATCGCTAAATGAAACGGAGTTAACACGGTATGCCCTGGAAAGTGGCACCAATTCAACACTCACGTACGCCCTATCTAGTCGGCCGTGGCTGGCTGCCTCAAAGTAGGTGTACTGTACAGTCCTGCCACCACCGAGACGTTCAGCCACATCCTCCGAACCATGTTCTCTTACTGTATCGCTTCAGACAGTGGTACACTAATCCCTGTAATGTCATTTGCTAGTTTTTTTCTTTGGCTGAAAGAACGCAGTTGAAGTCGCCACTAATGATAAGGAGCCTGTTACACGGGGTATATTGCTTTAGTTGTTCGAAATACATGCGTCTTTCATCGGCAACAGTCCGTGCGTACAAAACAAAGTACGTGCCATTCCAAACACGAAAACAAAAGATCACACACAATGAGCCGACCAGAAGGACATGACGTTAAGGCTTTTATTTTAGCGCCCAGACTCTGTCGGACGAATTGCACACAGCCGGAAGAAGTCCCTATGGCATGACTAAATATAGCGGAATACCGCGACAGGAATTGGCGCGCCATGCCCCCAGTTTCATCGTCACCTTGGACTTCAGTCAGTTGGACTGCCAGGATGTCAAGGTCGAGGTAACTTACTAGTCGATAAAGCTGACATTGTTTTCTCCATGACGCAAGCCCACGCATATTTAGAGGGGCCACACGGATCGAATTTTTTATTTGCACCATTGTAATGCTGCGAAAAACCCAGGGGCATGGCGCTTACCTTGGAACTGCAATTCCTTTCTGAACGCCTTGTCCCAGTACAGTCCTTAAGGTGGCGAAGGCGGCGTTTACACCGTCTTGCGCTCCGTAGAAATGTTTGGCCGTGGCCGAAGGAGAGGCCGCCGAGTGGCAGTCGTTTTGGCAGGTGGTTCGTCCGGCGTGGCAGCAGTGGTGCCCTTCTCTTTTTTTTTCTGCGTCACGAGGACGCTTCCCCGTCACAGTGCCACTGTCGCTTTCAATCCCAGTCATCAGTTCCGCCTCGGAGGGAATCTCGTCTGCTAAGCCAAGAAACGGGTCGCCGGTGCTGCTTGCATCCACCTTTTCACTGCTTTCTCCAACGCCTTCGTATGGAAGCCCGGCTTCGGGCTTACTTGGTGCTTCACACACGCCCTCTTCTTGACAGCATGACGACCCATCTTCCACAGCAGAGTTTGGGTTAACTCCTGCTGTTTCTTCCGAGTCTGCTTCGTCCATGAGGTGCTCCAGTGCGTCACTTTCCTGCGCTGGTCCAGTCACACTGGCATATGTCTTCGTGCAGTCATCGTCTTCATGGCCGAAGCGGCGACAACGGTTGCAGCGGGGTACTCGGCAGTCCCGACGTATGTGACCGGTACTCTTGCACCGTAGGCACAACGGAGCACGGCCCGGAACGACAACGAGAGTCAACTCTGCGGTAATCTTGAGCTAGTGTGGAATGTCATCCACCTTGATGCCGGATTGCAGCTTTAGCCCCAGAAACCGTGTCGTTGAGTCATTTTCAGGGATGCCCGGTGCTCTCCACTTATCCCGCTTCACTTCCAATACTTTCCCATAGGGAGTCAAGGCAACACGCACGTCTTCATCGGTCATGCCGTAGAGCAACCAGTGAAGCTTCAAGTGAACCTCGAGGTCATTTGGGTCAATAAGCAAACATGGGCGATCCTTTACCTTGAAGTCAACCGCGGAGAGCAACTTCCGAGCAGCGTCAGCACTCGTCAGTGTCACAGCCCACACGTGGTTCATTTGATACGCCCCCAACGTCAACACGTTGGCGAGCGCTCCAAGCTTGGCCAAAGTGCCCCAGTAATCTTCGACGCGGTAAAGCCGGACTCTCGGATCGCCATGCAAGAAAACGGCATTCGCAACGATACGCGCGGAAGGCAAAGTGGGCAAAGTCACCTGATAATTGTCGGCGCTAGGCGCAAAAAACTTGTTACCGTGGCCCGCTCGGGCTGCTGAAGCCGCTCCGTCGTAGGCGAACATTCCGCGACCTTATCGCTGGAAAACCGGAAGTGGAATGAGGCTACACACTCATGCTTCCATAAAGGGAATACATTTACAACACAACTAAACCATATGAATGTGCCTCTTTGTGCAAAACTTATGCACAAAGACAAAATTTCTTAGTCATACTTTTCTGTTTTCTGTTGTAAGGCATGTAAAGCTCAGTAGGACATGATGTAGAGCAAATATGGAAAATTGCACAAATTAATAAAATTTCTTCTTGCAAAAAATTTATGCCAAACTTGGGTATTCAATGTCCTCCTGAAGAGGCTATCACTACTCTTAAAAAAGAGTAAAAGTGAGGATGGCTATGCCTGCTGGGGTTGGTCAAAACGTTTCTTGCTGAGCCGCAAAAACGCTCCAGTGGCCACTCTTTATAAAGTATATTTTTCTATGTACTGCCATTTTATTAGACGTTCCACAAATATATACAAGCACAGGGGCACAGTGTTGCCAACCTACACACTGAAACCTAAACTGCAGGATAGAACACAAAAGTTGGCCAAAAGTGGATGTGCGCGGCTCATTGAAGCCTTGCACAAACTGCACGCATCCTGAAGTTTTTGCAGTCATTTTCTTTTTGGCTAGGTGTTTTCACTGCCGACACTGGTGCACTTGTCAGTCATGATGTTTGTTATGTCGGCTGTTTTATTTTATTTGTTTGGAAACGACAGGCCCATCTTTTATCACTATGGGCGCGCGAGATGTACTGCATGCGTTTCTTACTTGAATGTGTCTAAGCTGTTTGCTCTGTTAACACACAAAAAAAAAAACATTTGCATGCGAAGAGCCCAGCCGGGTTTGTTTTTCTACTAACCCGAGCTGCAGACTGTACATCATGTTGTGGAATAAGACGAACAGTATGAAAACCTTTGCTAAGAGTCGTATTTCCTTGCTCTTCCACATAGAGAGGAACAACTACGGTACCTTTATCAAGCTGATATTGTTAGTGCCGACATGCCAGCAGAATTATGGATTGAAATATCGACCGTTTTCTGCAGCTACTTTGTCCATGCAAAACCAAATGCCACCACCGCACCGAAGCGCCACGGCCTTCTCCTCGGTGGCGTGGCCACGATGTGGCGGGTGGCGGACGTTGCCCTGCAGCTTACGGAAAGAAACGGTAGTAGTAGGGATTTTCGAAGAAAAAAAAAGCACCTAATTTTTGTCAGTCATGAGGTGACACGGCACAGTGCCTAAGAAAGAAAAAAGAGAGAAACGGGCGGTGCGGACTGTGCCCTGCGTCCAATTTTCTGGCCTTCAACCCAAGAGCGGCGGTGGCGAATTGGCCGGTCATCAGCTATGGTGAAGTGGAAAGGAGGAGGCCATTAAAGCACGTGTTCAAATGTGGCAGCGCCCGTTCGCGACTGCGGAAGAGCGTCTGTAAGACTACCGGGATGCATCAGGTGCTAACCCTACGCAAGACACTGCAGAAAGGATGATGAAATGTTTTGGTTTCTTTGCATCTAGCACAGAGATAAAGCAACTGTTGTCTGTCCTGCTTCTTACAAAGAGCAACTTAAGTAATGGAGTGTCGCACGAACTTACCGCGATCATCTAGGATCAAATTTGGGCTAGTTCTAAATGGTGTTACACGCTGTACATTAACGTGTTGAAAAAGCCGCTACAAATACTTCAAAATACGAAGTACTTCGCTCACTGTACATTAACAGTGCCGTGGAGCATGCTGGCATAAATGAACACGATTATGTACACTTGACTTAGATTGCAGTACTAACTGCCACTTTTCTATAGCCCTAATGCTTCCTCCAAGATGTCACCCGATTTTTACTCCATTTTGATGCGTTAGACATTGCTTTAATGTGTATATTTTGCATTTTTAATTGTCAGAACACGGTGACATTTCAACTAAACTAAAATCACGTTTGGTGACTTTTCTGGCTTTAAGATGATACAATGGCGGCCGGTTGGCTACTGTGGGTAATTTTACGGCTCGTCTTTTTTCCTTCGACGATCTGGCAACCTTGACTGCGGCCTCACTACATAAGCTTCTTCACATATATAGCACATGTGAGAATCACATCTGCGCCCGCAAATTTCGGCATACACCACGTGCATAAGTTCTGTATTGGAATATGTAAACACGGTTTAGTTTTCTTATTCACTAACCGGTATTTGTTAATTAGAGACACTGCGACGCAAAACCATAGGGTTCGTACATAGCAAGTGCAAACGTACAGTTTCTCCCGCAAGCCTTGTGGCTGCTTCTGACATTGATTCACTACTAGGCAAAAGAGCTGTGCTGGAGATTCTTTAAAAATTGCTACATGGCCACTGCTAGGTAGGTGTGTCTATCTACGTCACACTTACATTGTCACGCCCTACTAATCTTAAATACGAGCACAGTCTGAATGAATATTGCTGAAACAGCGACGTTTTTGGGAAGTCATTTTTTGGAAAGAATTAGCGATAGCAATAAATAAATGCAAGTGTCACTAATGCTGACGCACTATCCACATAGACCACATTGTTAGAAACCATGCGCAACATAAAGTACGAAGCGGACGCTCCGCATACAACTAGGAGCTTGCTCCTTTTGCTGGGAGGTTGTCTCTCATCATTGCGCTGGTGTGTAGGCTAGTACTCATTGCTCCCGCTAGAGGTGCCGCTATGCTCTTTCTTTCAAGAACGCGCACCGCCGCTCAGGTGACGCTCGCTCCATTCTCGGCGCGTGCTCTAGTTTGGTAGGAGACCGCTAGGTGGCCGCGCTTATATGTAGCACTTAAAACCTCTAGAACTTCGTAAAGTAGCGACACTCTCCTCGTCCGCTCTCGTTTTTCCGCGGTCTCTTCTCCTTCGCACTCTCGTTTCGAACGTGGCGCCACCTACGTTGCTCCTGCGTAGCAGGCGCCCTTTCGCAACCGGAGCGCTTGCTCGGCAGGCAGCACGCTTAGGGCGTTCACGCCAGCCGTTTCACACACCCTAAAGTTATCTTAACGAGTCTGACGTTGGCGCACGACAGCTTTATTTAGTGCCAAGTGCTACGCGTACGTGAGATGGATCCCGCCCTAATTGAGTCACTCGGCGTCACAGTGACGAGATGTTAACTTTGTGCGCATCACCCTTTAGTATGTGTGGCCTTCAACATTAAACTTTTTTCGCTAGAAAGAACCCTCATTTTTTTCTTGGTCCATCGTTTAGAACGTCTCCAAATAAGTTTTACACTGTAAATAACATCGTTAAACGTCCATGCACGCCTGCTATAGTTTACCTTTCTGTTAGCTGGCCGAATAGCACCCGATGAGACAGTGTGGCTGTCTTTCCTTACTCAGCGCATGGGTGGTGCAAGATTCGCTGTATATAGGGTGCACAATGTGTGCAGAGAGCCTCCACAGTGACTGTCATGCAGTGAAATCAATAACTCGCGTTGACGCTGTTGACGCGGGACGGCGATGCCGCCGTGGGCCAATTCTAGCGTTTGTTGAAGCATCTGAGGTCTTCATAATGTGTCAGAAGGCGCAGGGTTGATACACTCAAACAGCTGTGATTGTTTCACGTCAAATAAAGTTTATTGCATATTTCACATTCGGTTGCAAGGTTGGAATAGTAAAGAAGGAGGTCCCAAAGTTTCAGTGGTTAGACGCACCAATCACATTTCAGAAGGGCGCCTTGTCTACATATTCCACATGCGATCTATATCGCTGAAAGAATGACCTAGCGTATGAATGAACTAGCGGGCCACCATGTGCGATTACTTCGTAAGAGTTCCACTCGCGGATATAAACCTTTACACGAAAGAGTATATAAACTATCACGCGAACTGACACATATGTGTGAGGTTCCTAAGCAAAACTCTCAATGACTCGAAAGCATGCACGCTTTGCATAGCCGCATGCCCTTGCATCTCGAGTCCCCCAGCTGATCAGTCAACGTAAAAGAGCCACATAAAGCAATTCACTCTGAAACATACGAGCGCGCAACAAAATTCAACGGAGAGTACCAGTCTTAATGTGAGTTGCGGCACTCCAGTTTTGTTTATTCAAAACAGCAACGCGAAATCTCTAAAGCTTCACAGTCCCAATTTCAAGCGTTTTTTCGCGTACATTCTAAGTGCACAAACCAGTACCACGAAGCAAACTAGTCGGCGCATTATGACAAGCATAACATGTAAGCATGTATTGTTGACAAACAAAAGCAGCCCCCAGCAGAAACGTGAATGAAACCTGAGAGAGACCGCGACGTCCTGCACTATTAACTGCGACTTGTGCACGGTGTTACAGCAGGCATTGAATTGAGCAAACAACGAACCATACTCGTAATGAGAGACGCAGAACTTACTTCGCTAAATGCATTCAAAAACGTCGGCCTGAACTTCTTATTTCCGGTTCTACACGACCACGTATTTCGTCGCAACTCGTTGCGCTTAAGGGACAGTACGATAAAAAGCTTTTGGCCATCACTACACTTGTTCTGGTAGCACAAGGCGCAACGACCACTCATGGCAGCGAACAGCGATGTCACTCTTGGATTAAAGGTATTTCACAGCACAGCGTGCACAGAAGGACAAGTTCGTATCCGTCAAATCAAATGCGTTGCACCCCAAGGAGTCCATGCCTCCAGAGCAAAGATGGCAGTCGCGAGCGATTGTAAACAAACGAACACTGTGAGCGGTCCCACGTGACGCCATCTGACTAATACTGAGGCAGTCGCGGCCTCTGAGAGGCTGGAGGAGGAGGAAAAGAGAGGAGGTGCGTGAATAACCCCACACGTGCCTACTTTACGAAGATTTAGGGGCTTTAATAGCACTTCCTCTCGGCGTGCTTCCTTTGTCTTTCGCCAGACATCACTCAGTGCGCGTTAATACCGCGACCCACTATCAGGTGACGCTCGATTCACTCTCGGAACGCGTGCTAGTTCGGTAGGAGACCACTAGGTAGCCGCTGCTATATATAGTGCTCGCTCTCGGCGCGCTTCCTTTGTCTTTCGCCAGACATCACTCAGTGAGCGTCGATACCGCTATCCACTATCAGACGACATTGGCACCACTCTCGGTGCGTACTCGAGTTTGGTCGGAGACCACTAGGTCACCACGCTTTTATACGCCGCTCGCTCTCGGCGTGCTTCCTTTCTTTTTAGCCGGACATCACTGAGTGCGCGTCGATACTGCTATCCACTATCAGGCGATGCTCGCTCCACTCTCGGCGCGCGCACTAGTTTCGCATGAGACCACTAGGCGGCCGCGCCTATATATACCGCTCGCTCTCTACGCGCTTGCTTTCTTTTTCGTCGTACGTCACTCGGTGCCAAGGAGAATACATAAAACTCTCCTCCTCGATCGGTGCGCACCGACACCGCTGCCCACTATCAGGCGACGCTCGCTCCACTCTCGGCATGTGCTCTAGTTTGGTAGGAGACCGCTAGGTGGCCGCACTTACATATAGCTCTCGCTCTCGGAGCGATTCCTTTTTTTTAAAGGCGAACCTCCTTACGCCGTGGGTTGTATGCCCACGTCGTCATAGTAACCAGTTGCTTTGCGTTGCATGCCAATAAAAACGGTGTCACAGCATACCCACAGAGTGAATTATGATGAGAGGGGTGAAGTGTCCATGCATCCGTCCGTGCGTCTGTTCACTTCGCCCAACTCGTCATCTTTCACCTCGTGTAAATGCTGTGATTTTTTCGCCGGGCATCACTCAGTGCGCGTCGATACCTACAAGGGACACCACAGAAGCCAAAGTGGCGGCGCGAAGGGCTAGCAATTCACGGTTTACCGGACTTAACTTCTGGAACGAGCTCCTTGATCATCATTCATTTCGTGAATATGCGGGAACTTCATGTAGCTTTCCCTTTTTATTTTTCCGCATTTACTGTGCCAGAAGGTAGTTTTCCAAGCCTGGTTTTCTGCCGTAGTGTGCCAAAATGAAGGGATAAAAAAAGATTGTTCCTTCAATCGATCGCCCAGATACTTGGCTTGAATGCGCAAGTGAGCAGTTTCCGGAGTGTTCTGCTAGAAAACTGCGCATATTGTTCATTCGGTCACCGACGTTTCTCCGCCTCTTCTCATATCATGCATACGGGCAAATAAAGTGCTTTTTGAAATCTTGCTTTTCATTTCCGTCTTGTAATTTTTTCCCTCGAGCAAATGAAGTGCGGTACAGTTTGGCTGATGCATGATGAAAGGGCTGATTTTGAAGGTGCGCTATGTATGTTTTTAACATCACATAACAAACTTCAGTATGAATACTTTCTGGTTTATTTGGCCTGTATGACGACGTCGTGGTTCCTTGTATTTAGTTGTTTACCAATTCTGTAAATGAATTTGTATGCTACTTTAAATATTATTCCTATAAAAAATGTGATTCACATTAGGCCCTTTGTGATTGCTGCAAAATGGGGGTGAATAATTTGAAAAGAAGTATTGGTGACAACGCTAATGTTTGCCACGTTAATACCCTTAGATTAATGTGAAGTAAACTCGTAGTTTCAATCCGCAAAATACTTCAGCCTTTGAAAGTTGCATCAAAGCTGCATACAGAATGTTGGAACGATTTCTGCGGTGTGCATGCAGGTGGACCTGTACCAGTTACAATCAAGAAAGCGGATGCTCCAAGTCATGAACATCACCTTAGGAATGTCACCTCTCTCCACCAACCACAATCCGCAACGTGGATTTCTATTTCCGCTCTGTACCTCTCTTCACCGCTTGCTGCGCCATCAGCGCGTGCTGCTCCTGGCGCCTGAGGTCCAGTTCTACTACGATGTGTCTCTCCTTTGGGCGCAGTTTGAACGCTTTCCCGCTGAAGCCGTGTTTGGCCTGGCACGGGAGCAAAGCCCCAGGTAGAGTGTACGCAACCGGAGACGCATGTGATGTGTTTATACCATCCTGCAATTACGTCCTCAGACTCTACAAAATCCTAGAGGCAATAACCTATGAAAAATCTATTACTGTAGGAAAATGTGCAGTAATGGTAGGCCGTTATGAAAGGGACTTCCTTTTTCATTTTTTCGCACCTAGCCCGGAGCGTGTTTCTGACCCGAATGAACTAATAATGGCGGTGTGGCTACGCGAGATGCCCTAATCAAGAGTGGCCATGCGCCTCTCCTAACCCCGCGCACACCTAACGTGAATCTATTAGTTTAGACGGTTATAATGATTGCGACAGCACTCAGATATCTCATACAAACTACGCGCTCCGCCAGTTCGTTCAGACCCAACTTTAACTCACACGCCATGGTTTCATGCCTTTTCACCTGCGTTCTGGAGCTACTGTAGAGTGGTGGTGAAAATTTTGCGGACCATGGGAGTGCGTGTCAAACAGTGCCGCAGCGCCTTCTGACGGCTCGTTGCGAAGCTGAAAAACGCACACAGCGCATGCGCGCCCTTTTTTAACCACCAGCCGGCTCGTTCGCTACCTTCAGCGTGCGCACCGGAACGCTAGAAGAAGCGCAAGGTGTCACTCCGGCTTTCACCACGAGAACCTTCTTACAAAAAATTGATTTTAGAAAAACCTACGCTCTAGTCATGTTTTTGACAGAGTGGAGCGTTGGTATTACTACCCGTGAAACACAGGCATAGAAAATGGCATTTATTTATTTATTTTTATTTATTTGAATACTTTCCATGCCCGAAGGCTTTACAGAAAGGGGTGGGGGTTATACAACAAAAAGTAAGCGAAATGTTACAATTGCTGCAAAATGGAGAGTTTGAAGTTTGCAGGGTCGATGAGGAATACGATGGCAGCGGAAAGGCAGTTCCAGTCTTTGCTTGTTCTGGGAATGAAGGAATCACTGTAGTGGTTTCGGTAGCGAAGGCATTCTGTTCCTGAATCACGCTTTTTTCGGCGGCGCTGGTATACACGTCCAAAACGAATGACATTTGACTTGATGATGTCGATCGCAGCACTTTCCTCGTGAGCGTTGGGTGAGTAGCAATAATAAAATAAACAAGCCTTTACAAGCTTCATACACATCAGATAATGAATAAATGTATAAATAAGCATATCACTCTGCCGTTAGATTTCGTTTGTTATTTTCTTTCACGACGTTGCAAGCGACCATGTAGCAACTTACGCCAAAGCTAGTCAGATCCGCAGCGTAAAAAGAAAATGGTGCCCGTCGCATTTATTTTAGAGCGTCTACCAGCTGAAGATAAGTTTTTAGCCCTTGTTTAAGTGACTAGTAAAAATAAAATACGCGAAAAGTTTCCTTCCCGACGAATCAAATGTCATTTTACACAATTACTTCATCAGCTGTGCCGTCGAGAGTGCGCATTTCTCAGTCGAATGAGTTCTGGCGATCGCATTAGGGGTCGAATGGCATTTGGGCGAATGCCATTTCGTTCACACGTGTGGTACCGCACGAATGACCTTCAATCTGGTGGCATTAAGAGGTAAATGCCATTTTCTCTGCCCGTGTGGCACAAGTATAAGACGCACAACGCGGTGCGCACCGAGCACTGTCAGTACAAATAACCTGTTTTAGTGGTGATATCGTCGCTTATGGTGTTTTTCACTGGGAGATTCAGAGCGACCGCCGAAATCCCGGAGCGAGCACTCGGATCGCACGAAGCCACCTCTGCCAGTGAAACACGAGAATGCTCCGTGAGAGGTGCCCCGGAAGTTGATTATGCATACGTCACGCAAACCGGTTCCGGAAACAGTTTATTTTTCCGCTCTCTTCGTTTCCTTGGCAACTTTGGCCGCCACTGCAGGGCGCGCATTTCGACCACGCAG
Organism: Rhipicephalus microplus; assembly: GCF_043290135.1. Lineage (NCBI taxonomy): Eukaryota > Metazoa > Arthropoda > Arachnida > Ixodida > Ixodidae > Rhipicephalus > Rhipicephalus microplus. The sequence continues at coordinate 230,543,486 of NC_134702.1, forward strand.
TTAAAGCTTTGTAGAACACTTTAACGCAGTCGCGAACAGCAGTTGTGTAGCAAGTATGGACGAGCACGCGGAATTGACACCGGCTGTGCGTCGGCTGTTGCTGGGCGTTTTCAGAAACAGCGGCAACGATCTGAACGGTAAGTGCGACGTACTTGACGCTGATAATAAACTCTGCACGGAATGCTAACTTTGATAGCTCCGCATGAAGACTGGTCAGATAATTGTAAAGCATGCGGGTACACGTGGTAACGGCCGCAATCGGCGCTCGCAAAAATACGGCATGTTGTGAGCAGGCTTTTTTTTTAATCAGAGCAGTTGCTTACCCAACACCTTACAGTCCTACTATTTAGAATATCACCAGCGCCGGAATTTTCGCAGCGCTCACCAAGCTGCTGTATTACCTTTAATAAAAATGCATGGCGATCTCTGTATTCGCGCATGAATACATGCATGAAAAATTTACTAGAGAAGTAACGTTTTCTTGGTGATTCTTGACCTCTACTCTTTTGGTGTTAACCCGCAAATGTCTTTTCTTTTTCTCTATTTGAAGGTGCTACACAGTGTGACGCCACCGACGCTTTGTCACATACACAGGGCGCATTTTTAGGAAATGGTAAATTGGTCTACATGTGTCTCTGTAGAAATAGTTTTGTATACAGTCGTCTATATATGTAGAGGACAATGCCTTGACGAGCAACGTGTAAGGACTACTTGAAGAAAATTGTGTACCTGCTTAAAATTAACACATATTAACATACTACAATGCTTTTCAATTATCAAACACAGATTCTGCAGCGTCTACTGGTGCGTCACCAAGTCGGGCTTGTCAGCCAGGGACTCCTGCACGTGGTAAGCATGCATACACAAACATGCTAGTGGCATTAGGATGAAGATAGGTCCAGCAGATTGCAAACCCTCTCAAAAAAACCACGAATTACGCAAAACCATTTAATGGCTTCTTGCTCACGCTTCTCAATATTGGGTGCTTAAATAATAAAATTGAATTCAACGAATAGTCAGCTGCACGAAGAGGCCCCATATTTATTATGCAGTGTTTTCAAATTTACTCTCTAAGAAAATTATGCTGTGAATAAGTTATGTATAGTAATATTATGAATTTGCATGATTGTCTGTTCTGATATGCAAAGCGATCCCCACAGCACCCAATATTTGCTGTGCCAAAACAGTGTGACAGTACTAATGCTTTACAGTAAGTGTTCTATGGCTCAGAGAGCATATAGCTTCGTGCCCTGTATCAAAAAAGTCTATTAATGCCAGTTTATATGTATTTTATGTGTGTATAATGCATATTTCAGCTGCAGGGTGTGAGTGGACGAGTGGCGAGACGAAGCTGCTGCTGGACCTCTACGCCTCATATTTCCCTCAAGTTGGCCCTCTGAAAAAATTTCGCAACAAAAAGGCCATGTTTGAAAAAATTGCAACAGACATTAATAATAAACTGGGTGTAATGAGAACTGGTGAGCAGTGCTGCTCTCGGTACAAAACCGTACTGAAAAGAAAAAATGTGGCAGCTGGGAAAAATAATACGTCTGGCTGTTCCCCACAAGAAGTCCCCTACGAGGCCGAGCTTGAAAAAATCAAGTGGCTGGACGACAGCTTGGAACCAGAAGTGGTACGCGACGCAAGTGGAGTGGTATCAAAAAAGACATGTCCACAGTCATCCACCGAGTCTGTTCCACTTGCTGGTTCAAGCTCGTCAACGTCACACTCTCCATCCAGCTCCGTTGGGCAGGACGACACTCCTGATTCAAAAAGAAAACGCCCGAATTCAGCACGCGAGCTCCACCTGCAAACCTTCTTTGAAAAAATGAAGGAGTTAGATGAACGGCGAGCAGAGCGAAAGGCTGAAAGAGACAGCAAGAGGGAAGAGCGACGACTTGCTAAAACACAGCGACGAGAAGAAATGCACAAAGAAAAGATGAATCTTCTCCGTGAAATTTTCAACTTGAAGAAAAATGAATAAAATGTGAAAAGCATGTTTATTGTAAGCATTGTACACATGTGCACGTTGGCAGGCGCATTGATAACAGATTGACAATGTTTGTTGTTGAGGTGAAATAAGGGTTCCAGGGCCCTTTTACAAGACAAAGTTGCAATGATCATTATAATTTCACGCCGTTTTGATGGTAAGAAAAGCTGAACAAAGACTAAGAAATGCAGAACGTTTGTCCATGCAAATTTTCATCAGGCAAATGAAATGTTAATGCACAAGCAATAACCAAATTGCATGACAAAGAAGCCATTTCTCACAGCAGCAGTCACCATGCCTAAAGGACCCCTGACAAATTTTTGTTTTGACTTGAATGCTTTAATTAAGAGCATTGTGTCCGGTAGTCCCCAAACTTTGATCATAAATATTGCAATGTACTGTGTAATTAATGCAAGAATGGCTCCTTGTGACTAATTTTGGCATCACTGTAAAACTACTACTGGAATCACAAAAAATTACACAGCGAACAATCTCAGGAGTCATAAGACTATGTAGACTCGGGCTTTTGTGACGTTCAGAGCGCACTTTTTGAATTTGGGCACCATGCGTGGGAAACAATGAGTCGGGATGGGTGTTCATTACGAATATTCCTCGAAGCGACAGGTTTAACTGACAAGCATAGTGCCCCAACTGCAAGACAAACAACACAAACATTTCAAGCTCGTAATTTTGGTGACATTGTTCCATTAACACAAATGCTCCTCAGTGTAGCCTGCACTAGCTTGGACTTATGCCAATGTCACTACATGTTTCTCAGAATGTTTGTGGTGGCTGACGAGAGCTGGAGCCCAGCTATGTTTGGCCGGTTGACTTTGTCACTTTCTCGTGTCTCACCAGCACGAAGAGTGCAGTTACTATCAATATCACCAGCTATCTTCAGCTGCAGTAGCCATACCGACCAACACGCTGCGGCGTTAGCACTAGTCAGCAATAAGCATGCTGATGGCTTCGCATAGGAAACAATTACACTGATCCAGTCAGATTCCTGCAAACATCTTGGGTTGACTCACGCTATGTGGAAGCTGCTACGTGTCACAAAGCTAAGAAACAAAAAAATCAGGCTGCGCCCTAGCAAGATGAGTCACTACAACACAGTGCGGCATGCATTTTAGCTGGTTAGTACAGTGTTTCCTGTAGAAAACAGTGCTAAAGGATGGGACAAAGCAGGGACACAACCATGGCAGAGACACAACCATGGCACTGACTAACAGCCAAATGTGTCTTATTCTTCCAGTCTAGGTATATACACTCCACCACTAATCTGAAGGGTGAGAAAAAGCAAAAAAAAGACACACACAAATGTTGGCTGACTCAGGAGGAAAGAAATGCTCAATAAGACAGGAGAGGTAACTCCTTCAGAGAGAGGGAAATATAAGGGAAACTGATGCATGTTTCGCCGCCGTTGTAAATTATACGCTTCAGAAATGAGGGGCATGCATTTATCATGATTCTATTTTTTTTTGTTTCCTTGAGATTGTGGTAAAGTATATATACGCGGATTAGAAGAATAAAACGAATTTGCTTGTTAGTCAGCGCCGTAGTTTGTGTCCTTGCTTCGTCCCGTCTTTTAGTGTTATTTTCTGCTAGAAATCTCTACAACACGAAACAAAATTTACAACACCTTAACGTTTCTTGTTTTGTGTACACGTAGGCAGTCCTAACTTTAAATCAAATGCGCATCGCTTGCATTAAGCGCTCACGCTTCTCCTCGCCTTGGCGACGCAGTGCATCTTCAGTTGATGCAAGCGGGCCATTGTTGGGGGGAACATCATCCGGTTGTGCCTCCCATTCCCACGGTGCATGTTCATCATCGATGTACGGCGGCACATCCACATCACCACAATTAATGCACATATTGTGCAAAACACAACAAGCTATAATGAACTTGTTCATTTTGTCTACAAACAGAAAGTCCAGGTGCAGCAGCTGGCGGAACCTGGCCTTGAGGTCTCCAAAGGCATTCTCAATCTTCACTCTCGTTGCCGAAAAGTGATAATTGAAGGCGCGCTGCCTCGCGTCAAGGTGACCATAATTCCTGAATGGGGTTATGAGGTAATCTCGAAGCGGGTAGGCAGCGTCCCCGAGAACGTGGTACTTCCCGGAACAGCACACATGCGGCAACTTTGAAGAAAGCCTCGATGTCCTGAAGATTCTCGAATCGTGAATCTTGCTGGGGTGTCCAGTAGTCACATCGAGAAACTTCTTTTTGTGATCACACAGAGCTTGCAGTGTCAGTGACGGATAACTGTGCCTGTTCACATAGGTTGAACGCACTTTTTTTGCAGGGCAGCGGATGCTTATGTAGGATCCGTCAATGCAACCGATCGTGTTGGGCACTCCTGACACCTGTGACAGTGAGAGAAAAAGAACACACCTGTAGTGAACTTCTTGAAGTAAATAATCTTAACACTTGATGCAGTAGTTTTGTTGGTCTTAGCGGAGTTAACTTTAGGTGACACAAGTCTTTTACATGCCAGAACTATGGAATCATTGTACGGAACACCACAGCAAAAGGCATTAGAAATTTTAAGTGCCAGGGGTCCCTTTCAGGGTGTCTACCAATTTCATATTTCTAAATTCCTTGAATTTCCCAGGTTTTCCATCATGATTCAAAGCAAATTCCATGACTGCCACGTTTGCATGGAAAACACTGTACACTGCAAACAAACCCGAGTAGAAAAAAAAAACCGGGCGCTCTATAAAGGTAAACATAATTACCAGACGCACTCAAAATGTTCTCAGGGCATGCGACAATTGTGAAAAAACATGTAAATCTGGCCAAAATAAAACCCCTGAGCTAGGCAGTGAGCAAGTCAGCTGTTTGATGTTCCGAAGAACCAGGAAGAAAACACACAAGTTAAGAGTAACCGCAGATGAAGTTTGAAGGTGTCTGCGATCGTTTGACATCGCAGTCAAAGCTGCTGAGAAACTTAGAAGTGGTGCCATTTGGTGGCATTCGTGTAAAATGAAAACACAGGAGCCTGGCCGGTTCTGCCACTGGAGTAAAATCTATTTTACTATAATGGCTGTAGCCCACGCCGGTTAGGATGTGGATTGGATTTAATTAGATCGACCTGAACTACTGTATTTACTGACTCACCTATTTATATGTAGATTAGATTAGAACTGATTCGACCTAGATTGATGTATTTACTATTGATTTGCGCCGCCGCCTAATTTGCACACCTCTAAAGTATACTTTTCAACAAAAAAAGTAAATAACTACTACTCGCATATTCTATGTATCTTGCCTTGACAACGAGTAACGACAACGTTGCAAGAACATAGCCATACTGCAAAATGTTTTTTTTTTTTTACGACAAGCACATGCATTTATCTGGGCTGTCATACTTGAAGTGAAATGAAAGCTGGGGTCAACGTTTAAAGTGCTGACATTTGAATATGTGGTGGTGAGAATGAATTTGTCAAGGTGGAACAGTTTCCTTGATTCTATAGATGAATCATGAATGTCCGCATGTTACCTTGATTTACGTACTCTGCTGTAGACGTGACACTGAAAAATAATTGCAGATTTATTTACACAATCTCACAAAACTGAAATTAAAAATTTAGCTGAAGTTACCCAAGTTCTACCCTTGAAACACGAGCTACCAGCATAAGTGTGTAGCTGAAGACGTTTGGTGTTGCACCACCAATAATAATAATAATAATAATAATAATAATAATAATAATAATATTATTATTATTATTATTATTATTATTATTATTATTATTATTATTAAAAGACATGAGTAGCCCAGCAAGCTTCAGCTGATAGCAGTTCTAGCCTAGAAAAACCAGACGGCCTTCAAGCCGGGCCGAAATCGTGGCATAGACAAAACATGCATAAATCTACAGACGTGAGTCAGATATGCCGTGTGATATGTAGAAGCAACAGGCACCAAAAGAGTGGATATACCAACATGGATGTTAAAGAATGCTTTAGCCAATGTGAAGGACAAGTTGCCGAGCAGAAATTTCCTTAGTCTAGTTTATGCCATAGGCTGACATAATTGTGACCAGTACATCGGTGAAACTGGTAAAAGTTAAACAACACAAATATGATACCACAAAACGAGGCGTGGCCTCGACTGCCCTCCCTGAACACACGGAATCACAGACCACCAAATAGACTTGTAAAACTCTCGAATCCAGATACAGACAACTGTACATACGCTGCACAGGAGTGATGGGAGGCTTCTGACAATGTACTCTCTCTGCTTACGTCACGTATTTAGGCGTACTGAAGTACACTGTGCCTTTTTCATGACTTTTAAACAAGGCTCTCTCCCATATGAGGTACTGAAATGTCAGTAAACTTTGTGTTCTATGGGTCCCTTTCGCGTTTACACTCAGAAGCAAGAGTTATGCACTGTCCTTTTTTTTTTTCACACACCTTCCAGCAGCCCACTGTAGTTGCAGCTGAGAGACTTTTTAAGCTTTGATGAATGGCGATGCTTATTTTTGTGACGGTCCCACAGAACTGCTGTCAGTTTTCATGACCTGGCCTGGTTTTTTTGAAATTCCCTGACTTTTCCACGTTGGCAGACACCCTGCTTTTATGTGCACTGTAAATGAACAATACATGTTTCACTAGCATTTCTCATTTGATAGTGAGACTGCTTGACAATAACCCCATCTTTCAAGCGCAACTTAGTACCACATCCCCTGTGCCCCAACGGCAGCTTAACCTGCTACAATCAATGTATTATGTGACTATTCTCTAAAGTAAGCTTCAATTAGACAACTCATTTGTTGTGTTTGCCATGGAACAGTGAAATACCTAAAATTCTTACTTGTTCGAAGTCCGCTGACAGCTGATCAAGATCTCCTGGAAATGATATTACCTCTTCGGCTATATCAAGGAAATATTCGAGCGTGCGCTCCACGACTCTAAATGCTGTCGCAGTTGCCATGCCAAAGCGTCCAGCAACGTCCCTCAGGCACGCCTTGTTTGCAGCAAACCTGACACAGCAAACACACATTATGGAAGAAAGTGATCAAGTAAAGCCTGCTTTGTGAAATAAAGGCATGAAATATTTGCATCAAAATTAGCAGCCGTAAGAAAAGTAGAAGCTCTTAACACTGTTCTCTCTGGCTGTGCAGTTGCAAGCGGTCATATTTCATTGGTTTCCATTGCATCACACTTAGCAACTTTCAAGGACAAAAAGCACAAGCGGCGTAGCCACGGGAAGGCTACTAGGGAGATTTAACGCCGCCGAAATTGTTAAATTTCACATGTGTATATTCTCTACACACGCGCACATAAACACACGAACAAAAATTTATAATGGTTGGACTCCCCGTCAAAATTCTGCGCACGCAACGAAAAAACGTACTTCTACGCCGAAGCACTTGAAAGCATTAAGATTATACACACTGGTAGGCATGACTTTTAAAACAGCGTGCAGACTTACCACAGAAAGACCAGAATGTGCTCTTCCGCGGTTTTCGAGGGGGACCCACCACGATCACTGCATGGGTAGTGACGCGAGCCTTCAAAACCACGGATCAACGTTTCCGCGACACGCCTCGACACCCTGAAGTCTTGACGGAACTGCAGAGAAGGAAATGATAAAAAGATGAAATTAGGTTCATGTAGTATTATGAAAAGAGGGAGCTCCGCGCTTACCTGCTCGTCTGTGTACAGCCGCGCAACGTTCTCGATGAACCCCAAAATTTTGGGACGTTCGCGGTGGGACTCCGAAAAAGTTTCCCGAAAGAAGGCTTCGCATAGCGCTTGTCTTTCCTCGAAGTCTTCGTCGTCTGAGCTGGACGAGCTGCTGCTTGAAGTGCTTTCGTCGCTAGACAGAAGTTCCGCCAAGGCAGCGAACGCAGCCATTTTGCAAAACTCAGCAACGTACAACGACGGAAGTGACGTATGCTGCTCGTCGTGTTTCCGCCCGAATCTGCGACTTGTCGGCGGAGCAGTGCGAGCAATCCGCCTCGGAGCGAGCTGCTCTGAAACTACCAGTGAAAAGCGCGGATCCACTCTGAATCTACCAGTGAAATGCGGTTTCGTCGCCACGGAGCAAAAAAACCTGCTCCGAATCTACCAGTGAAAAACAGCATTAGTGTTTCCGTGGAGACAGGAGGAGTGACACCTTGCCCTTCTTCTGGCGTTCCGGGGACGCTGTTGAAGGGAGTGAAAGAGTGGGCTGGCAGGTAAAAAAAAAAAAAGAGGCGCGCTGTGCAGTACGTGTTCTCTTGCTTTGAAGGCAGCCGTCAGAAGGCGTCTCAGTGCTGTTTGACACGCATTCCCATGGTCCGCAATTGCTATTGGGCGCCTACAAGTTTCAAACATTTTCGCTTGTTTCTAATTACAAAACAAACACAGTAAAAGAGCAAAGATATACATAAGTAAGTACTGCCTACCAGTCCTGATCACATGGATACTTTCACATCGCTTCAATGAATTACCATGCATTCGTAACTACATTCCATACATTTCTTACAGCGTTATGCACACATGGCAGCTAAGAAAATAGAAAACATAAATTACTATTTGCTTCATTGAGTAACATGAATGATTATTTTCGACTGTTGATTATTTGGTAATGTGCATTTCTTCAAAGCAAGTAATTTAACGAAACGAACTCACTACTTTCCTAATATCATTCGACTGAAGTATAGAGTGCCCACTAACCTTATGGAATGAAAAAGGAATGACCAAGAAGATATATGCTTCAGTGGCACGCTGAATATATCGAGTTGCTTGAAGTATTTAGTATAGCATTCCCAATTCTCGCAAGCACATTCATTGCGTGCTTGCGGGGAAAGTGACTTTTTAAGGCGAAAGCTGTTATGAGATCACAACAGGGGTCACGTGTGCCATAGTTTTTCGTCGCCACCTACGGTATCTGTAACCACTGTTGCGCCAAATAAGAAAAAAAGACTAAATAATAAAAAACACCACGAATACAATAGTATTCGAAGCAGATCCCCTGCGCGGTAACCCAGCATTCTACAACTGAGCTACGCTGGTGCCTGGGTCTCCGTTACGAACTGACCCTAGGTGAGTTTTTTATAAGGAAAGGAATAACATTATAGTGTTTGAAAAGGAGGTTCACTGAAGGAGCCGAGCAAGCGGGCGGTAGCTCGAAAAGAACGTAGGTGCATCCAGATGATGGTGCTCGATCGCCGATCTCGTGCTTTCTCCTCGTGGTGATGATAGTTTAGCGCATGGTATCAATGTCTTTCTTCTTCATTATAATTACCCCCGGCGAAAAAGATGAAGCTATCTTGGCAATCTAACACGCCGGGACAAGCGGGTCGAAGTTGGGCTTGAGACGGTTTAGGTGAACGATATCACGTCCAGGCCGACGACGGTCGCTCGGTGGCGTTAGGGGTTCAATGGCGTAGTTCAAGGGGGAAGTACGCTCGACCACACGGTAGGAACCGTGATAATTAGAAAGTAGCTTGGGCCGACGCCAGGAGCGCAGGGCGGTACACGCAGCCATACAAGTTCTCCAGGAGCGAACGTCGCTGCAGAACGATGGTAGTCATCGTGGGTCTACTTCTGGCGCTGTTGGTCGGTTATAGTAAGCCACTTGGCTAGCTTGCGGCACTCATCTGCGTAATGAGCGGTTTCCGAGACAGGCGAGAGATTTGGAGGGATCTGGCGTGTATGACAGCAAAGTCTCGATGTTGTGCGATAGTTGGCGACCGTACAGGACGAAAAAATGTGCAAAACCTGGTAGTGACTTGCGTAGCGGTGTTATAAGCGTATGTCACAAATGGAAGAATGAGGTCCCAGTTTGTTTGATCAGAAGCGACATGCGTCACAAGCGTGTCCCCCAGAGTACGATTAAACCGCTCTCTCAAACCTTTTGTCTGTGGGTGGTAGGCTGTACTCTTCCGGTGTACAATATGGAGCAGTAGAAGAACTGCTTGGAATACATCGGATAGGAATACACGCCCGCGGTCACTGAGGAGTTCGCGACGAGGACCATGAGAAAGCACAAAACGATTGAGTATGAAAGTTGCGACGTCTTGTGCTGTCGCTGTGGGGAGAGCAGCAATTTCAGCGTACCGTGTAAGATGATCCACAGCCACGATAGCCCATGGGTTACCTGCCATTGTCAAGGGGAGTGGGCCGTAACACGGTAAAATGGGTGGTCTGGGCATGCAAGTGGCTGCACTGAACCTGTAATCAGGATGCGGCCGGTTTTTCCGCCGCTAACATTTGTGGCAGCCGAGAAGCAGCAGGGGGGCAAAGGTAAACATTGCACGCCAGTAATATCTTTTCCATAGGCGCTCGTAGGTCTTAAAGACACCGGCGTGAGTACATTGCTAGTCGTATTAAAACGACACACAAATTGTAGAGCGCAGCGTTCGGCGAATTATTAGTAGTCATTTCCCACCGTCTGCTGAATAGTTGCGCTGGTACAAAAAGCAATACCTAATACTAAAGTATACGAGATACGCCCACTCAGACCCTGGCGGCGCAGGGTCTGAGTGGGTGGAAGTGTTGGTTCCTCGAATAACGCGTCAAGAAGTGAAGTGATTAATGGGTCGTTGCGTTGTGCAGAAGAGATGGTGTCCACGTCAAGAGCTGACAACTTGTTGTCTGAGGAAATAGATGCAATGTCAGTGGATAGGGTGGTCTCGCTGGTCGACTGGGCCGGTGCTACTGGGTATACCTACATCGCCGACGCCCTGGAAATTCGATCCCGCACCCTTCCATTGACCATGCGAATTGCCGCTGCCTAACAGACAGTACCTCTCGCGGCCGCTACTTACCCCACACATCCACCAAATGTCAATGCGGTGTATTGACAGAGACTTGCAAGCAGGTGGTAGCTCGAAAAGAACTCAGGTTGACCCAGATGATGGTGCTCGATCGCCGATATCGTGCCTTCTTCTCTTGTTGATGATAGTTGAGCCGATGGTATCGACACCTTTCTTTTTCATTATATGTGTAATAAAGCGTTTTAGTAGAACAAAGGAACAACCGAGCGTCAGACAATGCGAATTGAGTAACCAGTGGGCCATCGAATGGTCTAGCCCCATTACACAATAGCACTAGGCATAATTCTTCATCGCTGTCAGCCACACCTTCTTAAATTGCATGAAATTCCTTGCAAGTGTGTACCGCGTACCACAACACACTTCTCCGAAGAATTACGAAAGATGGCATATTGAATACGTCCCTACTACACAAAAATTGGGAATATTTATTGCGCAGAGGGTAACCTGCAAGTTTGCTTGAAACAGTTCCCCAAAGAATGTTCAAAAAGGCTCTGAAAGGGTGCTTTTTAAGCTTTCCTTGTAACTGTGCTGCGTGATGCGCGCAGGCCTAGCGGTGTTTTTTAACTCGAAAGTCTTTTATGCCTGGGTCCGCCACGACTTCAGTGACGCACTTCCGTCATGAAATATGTACTAAGAGATTTAGAAGAAAAGAAAACAGAAAAAAAGAAAATAGAAGGCAAGCATCTACTGTGTGGAATGGAACCAGCAACCTCTCGATTCTTAGCGTGCGGCGCTAAACACTGCGCCGCAAAACGCACGTTGACCGGAATGCTAATTGCAAGCCATATATTACATCATATATCGTTTGGCAGTCCTCAGAGCTTCGAAATTTTAACGTGTTTTTGTTATTATTGGCCAGACGGCGCGACGGGCTCGCGTTGGGCGCGCTCTAAACGTTCTCGCCTCCACAAAGTGCCGCCAACGCAAAGCGTGGTCTCTCGCGCGCGTTACGCGCACGCTAATCTGGATCGTAATTCGGGAGATAACGAAGGTCACATCGCACGCTGCCCCGGCCGCGTTTACAAAAAGAGCGTGCTGCTGACACACGACATGGGAACGATTGTGACATTTGTTCACGCTTGTCCTGTGTATACTTGTGCGATCGTTTCGTGCGTCTTTCTGGTTCAAGAGAGCGCTTTAAGTGTCGTGCTGTGACGATCGCTAGTCCGTGCTCGTCCTGTGTATGCTAATTTTGTGCGTGCGTTTTACTTGGGGTGTGCGCTGCGAGGTTCTCGCTTCTTAGCGTTCGTAACGTAACTTTTCCATTTGTTGCTGTTGCTGAAACAATACACAATGAACGCTCAACTACCTCTGTAATGGCACGTTCAACTTTAGTGTTATATTGATTTATATATAGGTAGATCCGCCATGCGTTTTGAGCAAATGTCATATTAGGAAAAGCTCGGGGCATCATTGATACGTAAAACCCCTGCTATGGTTGCCCTTCGGTGCCCCGATACCGCTCGTGTAAGTCAACAAATTTGCGCAAGCTGTTTGCATCGCAAGTCTGGACATTTCCATCAACAGGCCGTTTAGGGCTGAACACAAGTGCCTCTAGACCAAACGAATGACAGAAGCCATATTGGGATAGTATCATTGGTTCTTGAGCGTTCGGGGATCCTCTGAAGGTGACCTGCTGTTTAAAGCGAATAGTTTTAAAGAAACAAGTTTTCAACGCTGTCGATGGCGTCAAGAACGAAGTGGTTCACAGTTATGGTAACAAACCTATTGTAAGCAGCTCTGAAAGTGCAAGCGAGTATGAATATCCATGTGCGCGGCGTGTGCAGGTAATCAATCAAGCTCTTCGAGTATCAAAATGACTAGTTTCCTTCTGGGCGAAGGGGGGGGGGAGGGCACTACTAAAGCTAAGTTTCAACTCACACTCATTAGAAAAAAATAAGCCAAAATGCTTAATGCCGTTGAAAAGATGGCGCCTCACCAAAATCACGAAGTGCGGCCGTAGTACGTGTCTGCACGGTAATCTGCACGCGCATAAACTTTGCCGCATTTTCCTAGTGTAGCATTCACTATGGCTTGCGGCAGGTACGCTCGACTCCTGAAGCATCGGAGTGGCGGCGGCCAAAGTCAGCGCAGCTGCGGCGATCCCCCGACGGTGGGCGGTAACCCTGGCCTGAATGGTGCTGTCATCTTGCTGAACCTCGAAGGCATGCGACAGTCGCAGGATTACGCCCGCCTATACTCCGAGATCGAAGGAATCGCCGAGAATTACGGCTGGTCCGCTGCACCACTCGCCGACCATGATTTCTATACGATGGCCTCGTGTGAAGTGCCGGCACTCCTGCATCTCCTGCCCTGCGCCTGGAATCGGCAGGTGAGGGCTTGTCCCACAGGTCGGCGAACTCACTTATGTGTGGACTAGACTCAGTGGGACTCGCTCTGATTCATATTGAGCAGTGAGTCTGAATCATGGTCTGTTCGGGCCAGTAATATATTAGTAAGGTTTTGAGGCACTAGGTGCAGGTCAAGGATATTTTGATGCGTCTGAGTCCGTATGAGCCCTAAATGTCAAATATACTTCATGAGTGAGTCTGAGTGAGCTCTACAACTTTTACCTACTCACACGCATTGTTTCTCCGTGCACCGTCCTTGTAGCCCCCCATGTGCCGATTCCAAATTTCTCAAAAATATAAGCTTGGGTCTCCAGCATATAGACTATTTATTAAGCTTTCTTATAAGTACTTGGGATCACCTAAAGATAAAGTATGACTGGCCAAGTCGCAAAATGTTACTCTAGTGCCCCCATATTCAATTCACTTTTCATTTGAGCGCTCCCCTAAAATTCATTACAACCTGAAGTAAGTGTATTAAATAAAGCGTGCTATGTTTCTGATACCAAAAAAAATGAACTTGCTTAATATTACACGTTGTTGGCATTCTGGAAAGCATTGAAGAAGTTCTCAACATATGCCGAGTACTACTTTCGTGCTTTAAAAGCTGTTTTGCATTATCTTCTTCAAAACAGTATTACCAAGTTTACTCGAAAAATTTTTACGGAAACCGTGCTGAGGGGATTGCATAAGAGTATAAAATCTTTGCAAATATACGATATCTGCGGTGTCGTTTTTGAGTCGATACTTTGAACACCTCATGTACCCTTCTCTTTACCCGTCCTCCTCCTGTAAATATTGCTCCGCACAGAAAGCAAATCTTAATCATATCATGTGGGGGTGCCCTAAGCACCCCCCTCCACCGTCCCTTCGAAAACTAATTAGTAATGAGGAGCAGTGGGAGGCTGCCATGCGCAGCTTGAAACCCGACGTCCAGGAGGCCATCCTGGGTTGGGCAGAGAGGGTTGCGGAGGACTATCGAGCGTAGCAATCTCTCCTCATCTCTCTTCCATTGCACCTTTCCTTTACAAAGGAAAAATAAAGTTTATACCTACCTTGAACAGTGGGACAACCAGAGCATGTGCGACACTTCTCCTCTCAGCAAAAAGCAATCATGCAAGTGGGCGAAGCTGACACTTGCGTTGACAATATCTGGTGTGGTATAACAAAGTTCGCTTGGATTGAAGAAAAAAGCATTTATTTTTTCAGTAACATTTATTTTGTCTGTTATTCTGCACGAACCACTGTACATTTATACAACCCAATAAAAATGCAAGCTCCACCCGCAGGCACAACAGCAACGCTCGAAGAAAACTTGCATATGAGGTGCTTCCACTTTCATTTACTTCTTTCTGCGACGTACCAGCACGTGTATGACATAGCTATGTGAACTCTTTGCAGGGGCGTTTCCTTCGACAGGTTTCTGAGAGCCACTGCATCATAAATAAGATAAAGTGGAATAATTGGATATGCAGGTAGAATTCTCATACCCTGCCTTGTCGCTTCAACTCGGCCCGACGAAACCTATCTGCACGCCCATCGACGCCCTCCAGCCATAATGTTAGGATCCATCGTGGACTTACTTACAGAGCAACACGAGAAAAAATACAGGACAGGGAAGGAGCAAAAGAGTAAGTTCACGATGGATACTAACCAACTGGCCCAACTTACCGTCTTACCATAATGTTAGGAGCGGGCTAAGGTGCACATTTTACAAAAAAAATAATCCGGAAAGAGCAGGAGCCCTTAATTATTGCTCCAATTCTTAAAATTTGGTGGCTCCCTCGCGATAATACGTTGCTGATTATCTAAATTGGCCATCACGTTGGATGGCATAGAAATACGACATGCTAGGCGAGCGTCACAGAGCCCGTGCTCAGCGGTATAGCCTTCTTTATGGTGCCAGAGAACGAGACGTGACAGCTTTGGAAGGGCGGACCTTGCCGCATAGCTTGGTGCGCGTAATAAACACACGCCCCAATAAGCGAGTGCTTTACGGGCGGGGTTTAGTTGATGACACATAATTGTGTAAAACGATTCTGTCTTTGGGACAAGACACCATATGTTCGATGATTGATATGTGGGGTTCAACGTCTCAAAATCATCATATGATTATGAGAGACACCGTAGTGCAAGGCTCCGGAAATTTCGACAACCTAGGGTTCTTTAACGTGCACCCAAATCTAATTCAACATTTCCGCCTCCATCGGAAATGCGCCCGCCACAGCCGGGATTTGATCTCGCGACCTGCGGTTCAGCAGTCGAGTACCTTAGCCGCTAGACCACCACGGCGGGACAACGAGACACCAGAGTAAAAGTAGACAGGATGAACGCTGACTTCGTCCTGGCTATTTCTGCTCGGATGCCTAATCTGAAACCCTGTTTGCGTTCGTGTGTGTGCCTTCGTTTTGTGTCACATTCAGTGCTCTCTTACTGTACATATACTTGAAATACCAACGTGTCCAGATTACCACCTTGATAAGTTCGGATAATAGCACTGAC
The DNA here is from genome assembly GCF_043290135.1 of Rhipicephalus microplus. Classification (NCBI taxonomy): domain Eukaryota; kingdom Metazoa; phylum Arthropoda; class Arachnida; order Ixodida; family Ixodidae; genus Rhipicephalus; species Rhipicephalus microplus. The sequence goes on from NC_134702.1 coordinate 230,559,098, forward strand.
GACATCCCTTGCACAATATTTTGACAGTTGTGTACAAAACAATTAGGGTATTCCTGAACTTCGCCTTCAAAAGTTGAATGCGATAATAATATCTTGTCCCAAGTAAACAAGAATATTATATGAATAAGTTCTTTGCCATAGGGAAATTCGAATCTTATGTGGAAGACGATTAATTAGGTAATGAACAGATTCCCCAAAAGAAATGAAGTTACTCTCCAACAAAGTGGGCTGTCAGACGTTCAGATTGCCAATGCACTCAATGCCCATTTTACAGAGGTTCGTTCATCTTCACAACCCAATGTACCAGTCTCTCCATCTGAATATATGGAAAATAGGTGTTCTACTTTGTTCTTGGTTGCCATCGACCGGCGGGAGGTCCAGGGCATAATCTTACAGCTTAAAGATGTTTGTGCAGCTGGTGCTGACGATGTGAAGGTGAAGCTGCTGAAAGCCGTAATAGAACATGTAAGCATGCCTCCAGCTCAGATCTGTAATCTAATTCTTTCGAATGGCGTCTTCCCAGGTAAAATGAAGCTAGCTCGAGGGACTGTTATTTATAAAAGTGACCAGTTACTGATATGAATAACTACCGACCAATATCTGTGCTATCAGCTCTCGTGAACATTGCTGAACATGTAATAACCAAAAGACTTAGTGGCTTTTTAAACACTAAAGCCATAATTGCACAAGAGCAGTCCGGTTTCTGTAAAAATAAATAAATTGTCAGAAACAGCTTTACTTGAAATAAAAGAACAACTTCTTGACAGCATTTAAAACCGAATGATAAACCTTGGTTTGTTTTTCGATTTTTGAAAACTTTTGATTGCGTGCAATATAATGGTCTTTTTCAATAAACTATCTCACTATGGTATTCGTGACACCGCTTTCTCCTTAATAAAAAGCTATCTAACGCAAAGAACACAGTACACTGTGATCATTGGCACTGCCTCTGTAATTGACTGTTAAGAACGGCGTACCCCAAGGTTCCTTGCTAAAACCTGTTCTATTTTTGTTATATATAAATGATATTGTACAGGTACAGACCTACTCTAACATTATACAATATGCCGATGACACTAACGCGTTCTCTTCAGGAAGGGAATTGCACAAAATTTTTGAACAAGCCAACACGTGGCTACAAAGATTAGATATGTGGCTTAATGCAAATAAATTTGAATAAACGTACGTAAAATAAAATACTTGCCCTTTAAATCAAAAGAAACGAACACGGCTTGTCATTCTCAGCTGCAGTTCCACAAAGTAAATATTCTACAGTGAAGCATGGCGAAATTTCTGGGAGTTATATTTCATGAGAACATGTCCTGGTCACCACATATAGGCTGTCTCAAACGTAGTATTGCCCATACTGTAGATGAATTAAACAGGCTGCGATATTTACTACCAACAAGCGTGAAGCACCATATCTACAACGCACTTATACATTCCCGTTTAACCTATTGTCTTCTAGTTTGGTCGGCTACAACACAGTATAATTTAGGATCAGATCGAAATCTTCACAACCATGCGCTACGAGCAACAGAAAACTTGGGACGTATTTAAGTTTGACAAACATTCCTTCCAGACTGAATACAGTGTGAAGACGACAAGCTATAATTTCACAAATAGTTTTGTATCTTTACCACATAGTAAAACAAATTACGGGAAACAAGAGCTTGCTGTTCAAATTTCTAATCTCCTCCATGTCTATGCCTTAACCATACATCTCCTCAAATCCGGAATTAGAAAGCAAGGCTACAAGAACAATAAAAAATTAATATTTTCTGATGACTAAGACGAATAAAAGAATAACTTAATTCTGTATCTATGTATTGTTTTGATTTTCTTTCTTTTTTTCTTCCCGCATGTAGGTGGTGAGCCCTACAAGTTGTTCCCAGTATTTATTTTTCGTGGATGAGTATACTTTGTTTTTTTTTTCCTGCTCGGGAGTTGTGCGTGCATATTTTTTGTTAAAATTGTACTTGTGTTTTCTTTTTTTAGTGCTATACGACAGTGTATTAATAATCTGAGGTGTAGTATTTGATTTTTATGTACCCTTTTATATTTGTAAATGTCTTTTTCTACTGCTGGTACTGTTGTATAGGTAGCACGGCCCAGTCAGGTAATGTTTGCCTTTAGCCGTGTTTCCTTGGACAATTTTTGTAATTGTTCCTAATAAACAAATGAAGAAACAAAGAAAGAAAGTAAAGAAAGAAGGAAAGCAAAAATAAATAAATAAAGAAAGAAACAAACAAACAATGAAAGAAAGAAAGAAAGAAAGAGAGAAAGAAAGAAAGATAGAAAGAAAGAAAGGAAGAAAGAAAGAAAGAAAGAAAGAAAGAAAGAAAGAAAGAAAGAAAGAAAGAAAAAAAGAAAGACAGACAGACAGGTACTTCCAACGCATAGTCAAAGAAATTTTTTCGAACTTGCTCTGCACTAACCGCGTGGCCTTAAGGGGATAGGCGCAGCAACGTGTGTGCCTTTTGTAGTGGGTGACCAGCTTTAAACTATAAAGTCATAATGATAATCACGTGTTCTGACGCACGACGGCAATGTATGCTCGCACCACTATTTATTACTACGATATTACATCTTGTATTATGAAGCAAGTATACAGGAGGCGTGTGTTTATAAAGCATAAAGGTTACTTTCTATGCATTTCGAAGCAAATGCAGCTACTTTCACTGTATTCACAAGCAGAGAAGTGCCTGTGTGGTATAACACCCGCTTGCCACGCAAACGAACCGGGCTTGATCCCTAATAAAACTCATAAGTTTTTATAAAATATTTTATCTACATGTTTATCAATTTTCAGTCACGCACAAGATGATTTTTTGCTCATGACCAACGATGCCGACGCCGACACTTACGGCAGAATTTAGGCGAAACTAGCTTTTAACGCCATCGTGTTAAAACTTCTGCTTTATATTGGTTGCTCAAAGTACTACCTGCAGTCTCCCCCCCCCCCCCTTTAACTGCAGAGACGGAGGGTGCAGGCAAGAGGACACTGCATATTCAGGTAAGTATGAAATGTGCCAGCGAGACACGAGAAGTCGCTTCGATAACGGCGATAAAAGATGCCGATGCAGATTGCCATGCCAGAAATTCCTGACCGCTAACAAGTCTACAACGGGATGATGGAGAACGCATCAATTATTGGATAATGGCCTCTTCAAACGTGCACGTAAATGACGCGCCTCCGAGCCTCAGAGTGCTTTATTTATGTCGTCATCATCACCATCATCATCCTGACTACGCCCGCAGCAAAGCACTGCAGAGCATACCACGCCCACTGCAGAGCAAATGCATTTCCGTAGACCCAAGATTTTGCACAAGTAACTCGCGCATTGATACGTGTTTTTGTTGTTCATGCAGGTTCCCGGACGACACAAGGCACCAGTGGCTTCCAGAGACGGAGTGGTTCGCGCCGATGGCCTGTACAGGTGGTGTGATGGTGGCCTGTACGCCTGCTCGGCATATTGCCCCGCGTACTAGCCCCGTCATGGCTTCAGTTATTCGCTACGCTTACCCTACACATAGTTCTTCAGTAAAGGACATACGGGTGTGCCGACGCGCAGTGCGGAAATGAAACGTGCTTGTAGGAAACACGACAGCCGCATCAATACCAAAAAGCCGTGACTACAACGAGGGCCAAATAATACGTGTGCAAATTGTGAATATTAGAAATAAACGTGCAAAGATCGCATAACGTTCTCACCTAATTGAATGCAAATAAAAATAGAATACTCAATGAATAGTTCTGGAATACGAAGACAATCATTTTCAAACAAGCCTTACACAGGTAAAGAAAGAGTATTCAAAGGAGTCCAGGAATTTCGCATTTTATTTTAGACAAACACTTACAAGTTTTTAGAAAGAAACATTACGACAACGTTTAACCGATAAAACACCCCGAGTTTTCGAACTGAGGCAAGCTGGTATACAGCAGCAACTAGTGCCTTCCAAATACCAGCCACGGTGGTCTTGTGGTTATGGTGTTTTGCTGCTTACTCGCAACTTACGGGATTGAATTACGGCCGCGCCGCCCGCATATTCGAGGTGCGCTTACTTAGGTGCACCCAGGTAGCCAAAATTTCCGGAGCCTCTCATTACGTCTTCTCTTATAAACATGTCATGGGTTCGCCATTGTGAACCCATTCATAGCTATATTATTAGATTCATCGAAACACTTTGTAACTGCAGGCTGCAATGCAGCAGTCATTACCGTAATTCAATGGACGAATTTTAACTTTGCGAGGGTTATTGTACCCCTAACTAGTGCATTTTAAACAGCACAATTAACTAAGCATTGTGCACCATAGTATCAACAATGAATATATGTATTCATTTGGTAGGGTTAAAAACGTGTGCGTCGGCAATCATGATTTTTATGATATCACTAGATGCATTTTTTATAACTCTGCAGTGAAATTGTGTTCATGGCACAAATCCTGTAATTTCTATTCATGAACAGCCAAGCTGGTTGCTGTCCTAAAGCCGCCGCGCATTGAAACACTTCTATGATAATCCTGAAAGTGGTGACCTGGGCATTTTCAGTATGCTGCCAAGTGAACAAGGACGTGTGCACCATTTGAGGACGAACTTAAGATGTCATCTGTTGTCTGGGTCTACAGCGCACGAAATAACGCAGACAGAGAAAGACGTTACACACAGAGGAGCTAACTTACAACAATGTTCATTCCGGAAACAATGAACCACGTGTATACGCAACATCTCTTTACTACCATCATGATTACACGCACTTCGCAAAGTCACCTATCTTTACGAAGATAAACTTTGTGCGCCTTAATCTCCATGCGCCTTAATAAGAAACATAGGAACGCGCTTTCGGATTCTGAAATTTGGGCACAGGCTGCCATACTAAGCTAAGGGCCTCAGTCAGCTCCTTAGAGCTTCTGAATTGTCCAAAAATACCTACAATATAACATGCGGACATCGCCTTCACAACCTTTCCAGTTGGAAGCACGCAGCTTTCTTCAGTTCTTTCACACCAAGGCCAGCCTCTGTAGACGAGACACACTTGCATATTTTCTCTGGTGCTCTCACCCAACGCAGCGAGTGACAATTTACGTCTGAGTGAGAGCTCAATGTATTAGAACGTCTAAATTGCAACATTATCAACAGCAGCAGTGCCTTGCTTAATAAGAAATTAAGACAAATATATCACACAACGTGCGCCACATGTGCGAAATGATCCCGATGACATGAGAGCGTCCCAATACAATTATTCACTAGTAATTAAGCTAGCTGCAATAAAAAAGAAGCGTACGTTTATCAAAAGACGTTATAAAATGCTGATTGTTCGTTGCTGCTTGCTTCTTAAAAAAAACACCAGGCTTGGGCGAAACGCTCAGCACTGTCACAGCGTAAGCTCGTAATAATCCCTGGATAGCTACAGCAAGCACTATTGCAGGGCACCAACTACGCCATAAATCATTGTTTAGTAGGCAGGCATTCACTATGCCATCCTTCGCCCTTCTTCGGAGAAGCATAGTACACGCTTCACACTTGCAAGGAACTCTGTGCAATTTCGTTTTTTCGTGCTGTGGTTGACGACGACGAAGAATTATGCCAGAAGCTTTGGTAATCTCCACAATCCCCCACAGTGGGTAAGCGTCACAGTTGATTGGTGAAAATGTTGAGATTTTGACGACCTAGAAGTGCGGCAGCTTGGGCTAGTTGGTATGGCATGATGATAGTTATAGCGCAAGAACAAAACATCGACACAGAGATAAGAGACAAGTGTCCTTCATGTCCTTCTTGTCTCTGTGTCGTAGTTTTGTTCTGGCGCTATAACTATCGTTTTGACGACCCACTCGTTGCGCAACTGATTGGTAATGTCTGACACCTGGTTGTTCCTTTGCTGTTCTAAAACACATTACTACTCCTATAACGCGATTTCTTTTCCGCCATCAAGCCTGGCTAGGGCCATTTTACAAACGATGCCCGGCGCCGGCGTGCATCAGTGGTAGATCACTGGGCTTTCACGCAGGGGGCCTGCGTTCAAATCCCACTGTGTCCTTGGTGCTTGATGTAGTAATTGTTTTTTTTTTCATTTCGTGCGATAGTGGTTACGGATATCGGCAGCAGCGGTGTACAACTACGGCGCCACACGTGACCCGTGTAGTGATCTCATAACAACTTTCGCAGTAAATTAACCGTCTGGCATTACTATGGGGAATGGCTAGAGTGGTTCAGAAATTAACTTTTCGGTTCGTTAGTCTGGATCAGTGGTTCCATCTAGCGGGGCCCACTTCAACCAAGCAAGCTGAGTCATAGCCTCCAAGATTGCAAAACATTGGCTGTTGTTGCTACTGTCGCTCCCACTACTTTCGCTCTGCTGCTACTGATGTCAGTGGCTGCGTAGCAAAGGCGAGCAACGTTCGGCACGGAAGCAGTGACGTCTAAAATACCGCTTTCACGCGGGTGATTTGAAGTGTGCTTACGCGATGAGGACCTTTAAAACGTGATTTTATTTTAAAATAAGCACTTATTTGGCACGAAAGTAGCATTGCGAGGCTTATGGACGGCAGTTTCAATAATCAACGTCGACTCAATATTTACATTTAGTGCCCGTTTAAGACCACGCCCGCATACGAACACGCATACGAATAAGAAAGGAACCGTCGTCACGAGCGCTGATGTGTGTGCGGTCTTCCGATGCAGATCTACCAACTCGCCCGAACAGTCAACAGGTGTACTTCTGGAGACAGCCTGTTGCATTGAGTTACTACTTTATCAGTTTCTGAAGGTCGTTCGTGTGTTCAAGTTACACTTCTTCAATTAAAAGGGCATTAGCTATCAAACAACACGCCTTCTTGCACTGAGTGTACACCATTGCATCTCTTCAAGATTGCGCGCCATGCTTTGCTTTACCATGAAAAACGTTACCAAAATTGCAGCCGATTGTAATGTCCAAATTGGTGTTAGTAAAATACTATTATTGTGTACCTTTATCCTCGAGAACACACAGAACGGTGGAGATTATTTGACGATGAAACGGCACAGCGATCTAAAGAAAAGTTCGTAGAGCATAGCACACAAACTCGGGCAGAACACGTTATTGATGGGATTGCGCTACAGTAACGGTTGATGTGGCAGAGGACCGCCAGCTCCAGCATACAGTTTGCGAAGAGGTGTATGGTGCAAATATACGTAAGAACATTACACGGCGCCATATAAAACAAAAACAAAAATAGGACAAGCGCATCTTTGTTCATGAAAGGAGGCCAGGAAGAGACACTCGCATGAACACTGCAAGCGTTAGCGGCGATAAATGCAGTCTTGCAGCGTACGCGCGTTTGTGTTCGACACTTCCAAAGCAGCTGGTACAAACGCGCACAAGGCTGCCTGCGTTGCTAGCTGTCGTCGTCGTTTGACATAAGTGATAGGTACACTTGTAAGTGGCGTTGCGTGGAAACTACATCTGCTAACTGCACGCACTCAGTGCAAGTATTCAGCCCAACACTAGTTCTCCTGGCTTCCTGCGTAACAGTAAATTTGCTGCGAAATCTGTACTCTATGAGACCGGTAAATGCGTCATAAAGGGTGTTGCGGCTTGGCCCTAGTTTTCACAGGATGATGATAGACACCGTGTCCCTCTGTTCGTTGTGTTATAAAAGCATGCTATAGTCATTCTTATGCACCTAGAGAGAGTGAAAAAATTTTATTGATGAAATAGCTGCTTGTTTACTGTGTCTGAAAGCCCTTTCACGTGGAGCCCCACGGTATAGTGCAGGTCACCGGGCCCCGTCGAGGGTCGATAGGTGGCTTCAAATTTCTACTTCGGAGGGGCACGCCATGCCATGACAAATTGTTGAGAGTCACGTTAAGTTGCGGCGGAACGACTTCTACCACATGCTGTGCGTATTGGCATATGTTACGCGATCGAATGTCAGTGTGGAGTCACGTCATGGACGTGTGTTGCTTGTCGGCAAAAGTTTTATGGCTTGTGTGGGTGTTTGCTATCTTCCGCGCCAGTCACTCGGCAGTCGAGATTGGGGTGACTCACCAGCGGTGCACATTCATCCTCAAATGAAAAAAAGAAATATCGAACATTTACTCACGTCCTGAAACCTACATATCAAAATAAAAACGCCACCGAATATATATTGCAAGAAACCGAACTTATCTGCAATGAAGAGAGAAAAAAAGTGCCGCCATATCCACGAAGTGAATGATGATGAGTGGGCGAAGCTCTGGAGGAAAAACTGGTAAACCATGAACCTTCCGTACATTTTGCCCACTTGATTTTATTACAATGCTCCCCCATAGCGTACGTCGCCGCACTACATCGAACGATTGCTTTCCACCAATGACACGTGCCATACGTGACATCATTCCTATTTTATAACATCTCGCATCTTTCATCATCAACTACAAGTACCGCCGTCTAGTTTATAACATCTTGCATCTTTTCATCATCAGTTACAAGTACCGCCATCTAGTGAACACTGCAAGAACTAAACGAGAGGTGGCTACATGCAGGAGACGGTACCGCGATCAAAGGAGCTTCGCCCCTAAAAGGAATGGCCGAAAGGCCCAGACAGTCTGATGAGCTCTGTCGCTTCATGAGCACTTTTAAGGCGGCAGTCTTAGAGGCCTCATTCGAAGCGTGCAGTGGCCATCGGTGCCAATTAGAAGGATACGGCGAATTGTCAATATGCGATTCTTTTACCGTCATCATGATGTTGCATAACCTGACCTCCGTGATGACTTCATTACATGACGTCATCTCGGACAAAGTGGGGCCGATACTTGTGCAGCAGAAAAACCACGTTGGACTCAGAAAGCTTCCACGTGTGGCAGACGGGGGTCAATAGAGTACACTGCGAAAAAATATAGGACGGAACACTCCTTCCGCATCCTTTTAAAGGACACTTAAATAAGTAATGAAGTGGTTTGGACTGACACATTTCTCTGCGACAACTCTAACGTAATTGATTTCATCATCATACTTTTGTAATAAGCGAACAAATGAATTTGAGAGTTTTAATGTTAAATTTGGTGCCATAATCACCTTGCATGACGACATGAATTCCATTGTGTAGTGACCGTATTCAGGCACCATTCACTCAAGAAACTTTTCTGAAGTTTAGTATGGTAAGTCCTTGGCCCACTCAGAGGACAATGCACTCCACCTTTACCCATGAGCAACTGCACAGGCTCTAGTGGGCGCCGTCAAAAAATATGTGAAGTCATGGTGAATGGTGCAGAAATTTCCAGGTGACGTCGGAACGGTTTTTTTTTCTTGAGGGGGGGGGGGAGGCGCTTTCTCACTTACTAAGCTTTTTTCGCCGAAAACAGGGTGTTTTTTGTAGTGTGAAAGATTTGTTTACCAATACGACAAAAATTGTTTTGCTCTTTAGTCTTTCTTTAAGTCATCTTGTGCGAATGCATAAGCGACAATGTGACTTTGACCATTCGTCCCTTTCTTAAGCATTTTTGGAGTCAGAGCATTCAACTCGAAACAACCTTTTCACAACGGCTTTCTCTTTTCTCCACGAAAGAAGACCACCCGGCTACGCTATCAGAGAACGCGTCTGCGTTCGAGCGTGGGAATTTCTTGCGTCGTTGCTGTGTCACTGCTGTGCCTAATGATAAATTTAACACTTAAATCAACAAAAAGTATTAAATGGGAAGCATTTCATGGCTAACTGCAGGCTGTTGGGGCGTTTCTATCTATCTATCTATCTATCTATCTATCTATCTATCTATCTATCTATCTATCTATCTATCTATCTATCTATCTATCTATCTATCTATCTATCTATCTATCTATCTATCTATCAGTCCGCTTACGTCTGGGTGCTTTCGTGATCCCCACTCTAACATGTGGGTAGACGAAAATCATTATGTGAGGGTAAAAGTGTTTGACGAATACGACAGTCTCGTCATGACGGGAATATCGTGAGAACACCGTCGCGTGCTTCGTCAAACACATTACTTCAAACACCTGCATACACTGGACCCCGGTAAACGGGAAAGCTCGTAGCCAGGAGAGACAGGGGTTAGCTAAGGGCCCCCGTTCCTCACACAACGCTCAGAAGGAAGGGTATGTTTTACCAAAAATAAATTATAAACGTACGGATTTTTCACGGTCTTCAACAGGTGCCCTCCCCTCGGCTCCCAACGCAGAAAAATTCGGTCTACTGGCCTGTATGCACTTTTGCACCCCAGGTGATAATAAAAAGGTTAAGATTAACGCTTGCAGACGTCGCGGGCGTTGCAAGCGTTGCGAGCGTAGCGGGTGCCATATGAGCTTTAGAATAGTGTTTGCCCTCCTAGGAAAAATTCTAGTGACTTCGCCCCTCCCTAAAAATCAAATGCATGAAAGGTACTTATAGCCTGAACACCTGTACTTTGGGGGCCTCACTGGCCGCACGAGCAGCACGCTATTTCGGAATTTCTGCGAGCTCGCTGCAAGCGCGAATGGCGGCTCGCGTTTAGACGCATGCGTAGCAGCAGCGACCACACCGCAAGGAATTGCGGTGCGCTATTATAAACCTCTCTAATAGTATATACCTATTGTGGAACGACGAGAACAGGCGTCGGTAATTTATATGCGAGAGCATTAACAAAAACTAGTTATCGGTAGCGAATAACTATCAGGGCCTCAGCAGGAATCGAACCCAAGCATTCTGCGTGGCAGTCAAGTGTTATCTGGCAGAGCCAAGTGAGCTCTCAGACCTGCATTGGCAAAAGATCCATTGCAAGATTGTGAAACGTTAATTGTGGTTGCAGTGGTGGTACGCCTTGCTTTATAAACGTTACATATGCACTCCTACAATTCAGGCGTCACGTCAAATCAACGGTAATTGTATACTTCAGCGCCATGCATTGAAGTTGGTCTACATAGCACTATGGCTTTCATTACGGCAAGCACAGTGCGCTTACCAGTTTACCTCTTCTGGCGTTGGTAACAGCCGTGTTGCTGTTGGCATCATTACGGAACTATAAACAACTGGCCATTTAAAACATACGAGGCTGCGAAAAGTGGCATAGCGCCAACACGCACGGGCAAGAAAAAGATGACTGAACAAGCGCTACTTTCAACTAATTAAACTGATTTCAACAATCAGTTGACAGTAGCACTCGTTTCGTCATCTATTTCTAGTTCGTGTGTGTCAACACTATGCCACCTTTCGAAGCAAATAGCTGACGACCCCAAAAAGCCACGTTGGCAAATATGTGGATGTTTAACATATTTCTCTGCGTTTAGCATGCGTACATACCTCTAGCTTTATTTTGTAAAGTCTTCCTCAATTAAAAAATTCCACACGATCAGCGTCCCGCAGCATGCTTCGCATGACGTCAATTACCATGGTCTGTGAAACCTGTCCAATTTTTCATTTTGCTTTTGAGTGATATAGTGTGCTCCTCACGACGGCTTTGGTAATGACACTACTACGTTTACCGACGTTGGATGCAGCGCGTTCCGGCCACAAATTTCGTCATATGTTTGCCTTCTGGGAAAGCCAACCGCCAACTGTTGCGTGTAGTTTTATTGGATTCTCCAAATAGTTGTATGAAGTACTACGGCACAACCTAGCGTACATAACTAGATAACCAATTTCGCTGTATACATTTGATGACGACAGTCATAAAGTACACCATTAATTCTCTTGACATTTCCGCTTTTTTTTTTAATTGAGGCCCCAGACTGCTCACATCTGGTAATGTAAATTTCACGCACTTATAGAGATCATAATGTTAAAAAGCACTGGCCAGAACGCAAAAAAAAAGCTGGTGTTCTCAGTGTGGGCCTTAAATATTAGCGCTATTTCACAGTGTCGCATAAACCGGCTCATGCTCACACCGCCGTAAAAATGCATTATACAGAACATATCATGATATCTTATTGCTAGAAACCAACGTGTACACGCAAACATGCACTTTATTGTTATTAATAAGGCCACAATGACAAGCATTATTCTAAAGAATTGTATCATAAAATGAAACCCTATTTTACTGGTACTTTTTTCGGTATTAGAAGCAGTTCTATAAACGCACTACTGTGGGGCCGTAAGAAAACGTTGCAATCGTCAGTACTGGATCGGAGCATTGCGTTCAGTTGAGGGACGGAAACTAGGTAAAGAGGGTTAAATAGGTCACAGCAAATATGCCGAAGATTGCGTGCCGATTTGGCCTAAAGGTTATGCCGGCACCATTCTTTCGATACGGAGGGGAAGGTTTAACGGTGCTTTTTTCACGGTTCTCGCTCCCAGTGTCCCGTTCGTCGAGGGCTGCAGTTCCTTCAGGAGGGGAACACAATCCGGTTTTCTTGACACATGTGGTGCCTTTGGGGCATGCGGTGCAGACTGCCCCAGTCAGGTAAATAGGACGCGTCAGCACGTTGCCTGCTGTGCCGTAGTTACAGACGTAGAGTTGCATGTACGGCATCTCCTTGGCGCCGGTGACGGTGTAGTCGGTGTAGCCGCAGCCAACGTAGCCTGTCAGGGCCCACACAATTTGCGTAAAGTGCCCCGTCGGCTCACCGGAAGGAGGTGCAAAGCTATTCACGCTGGCCGGCGGGTAGTGGTCGTACTCGTCAAACCAAGCCTTGATCTGACCGGGCCAGTCAGTTCCCCCGAAAGAAGCACTGCTTCTCTGGAAGGCCAAGTTTTGCCCTACGGACTTGAACTTGGTCGTGAACCGGTCTGCGGCCTTATCGTGATGCAGTTCTCCATCGGCGTTCGTGCACTGGTCCGCCTTGGCCTGCGCCACAGAAGCGAGCTCTTCATCCCACAGGAGCTGCCGCATGTTGGTGGCCGCCGGGAACTTTTTGAGTTTGCCCATAGCAACCATGCCTCTATAGTGGTTGTGCGTTTTGAGGATGAGTTTGATGTCAGCTTTGCTTACGCGGCTGGCCTTAATGGTGCACTCCTTGTTGGGCGGCAAGCAGGCGGTGTGTGTGGGCCTCTGCTTCTTGTACTCCTCTAGGCATTTCTCGACACTGCTTGCGACCATCGACGATAACCAGAAAGTCGTGAATACGATCATCCGTGTTCTCATAGCGTCGCCGTTGCTTCTTCTAACCGATGATGATTATGGCCTAAATGTATGACTCACACCCTCTGTGGAGGATGGGCCAAGAAACGTGTAATGATATAGAAGGGGATAACATACTATTTGTATATCAAATAAACTATACATATTTTGTTTAGAAGAGGGATAAATTTTACTGTTTGACAGATTTGCGATCAAAATCGCCTTTATTTGATTAAAAAATATTTCTACAGCAGAACACATATTCCGGTGACGAGTAGCTAATAAGGAGGCTTCCAAAAAGAGAATAAAAAATAATAAATTTCGATCCTATTCAATTAAAAGCCAGTTTAAGAACATGTTTTCTAAGTGACTTGAAGGAACTGCAGACAAAAAATAATGCTCGATTGTTTCAGCCTTGTTACACAATGCGCAAAGAGGTCATAGAGCCAGACCAGCTCTATGTAAGTAATATTAGTTTAGGAACTCTACCGCGTAACTTAGTAAAAATGACTTCTTTGAGTATTGACTAGAACCTTCTGCGCCAAAGAAACAAGAGGTGTCAATATTCGTTTAGCTGAGTGAGTATTCTTTTACCAGAGTCTTAGATTATGGCACGCTTTCGAAATATGTAACTTTATGAGTGCTTCTGTGGGGATAATTGAAAGTATTTGTCAACTGAGAGTGGCTTTCGCCAGAGTTTCCGCCACTTCATTCATTTTTATTCCTTTGTGTCCCGGAACCCAGATCAATCTGATGAAAGCTGTATAAGTCGAGACAAGAAAATGAAACACGTGTTAATAATACAAAATGCTATTAGAAGTGAGCGCTGAACACAAATATAACAAATCTGTAACCATGACCACAAGTGAGGATCATGGGCTGAGATTTTTCAGTGCCATATTCTGCGCCAGAAATGAAATTCTGCCAAGAATACTGACAAGAAATCGGGAAGTCTTAATGAGAAGGACCAGTTGAAGGTCTCAAAAAATGCCAATCCCAGATTTATTTTCACATTGTGAGGCATCTGTAGCTATGATACTTATTATATTTATCTATCTCCTTTAAATGTCATTGCAGAAGGTCACTTATTAACAGTGAAGACAAAGTTTTTGCATTAGTCCGATATATATCATGAAAAATATTTTCTAGACTCTGTCTTGCATACTTTATGGGAGGTATCTTGCACTGTTTAACATTTTATGGACCAACGAGTGATTGTACCTATACCACCTGTGGAGTCCGGAACCGAGGCTTATAAGAGAGGAAAAAAACTGGCTGGCGCTAAAAATAATATTTTCGTTTATAGGATACTCAAAAAACTTCAGAAATATTTGTACCGTTAGTATCCTGAATCTGCACAAAATAGAGGGCAAACTTTTTTTTAAGGACACAACATTATTGGCGACGCATTTTGTTAATCCAAGGCGCAAAGTAAGGGCCTCTCTTTCAAGATGTGCCAGAGGACGCAATTTATAAGCTGGTGCGCCCGAACATAGAGCAGTCAAATTCTGAAGCGGGGCGTACGTATATTTTGTGTATCAAACTCAGTGTGTCTCCTCACATCTCCGATGTACTGTTGCATAGCCTTCGTAGGACTCCTAGCGCCCGTACTTCTTTCTTGGCAATGTGTTCAATGTGCGTTTGCCACAGGAGGCTTTTATCATAAATTATTCCCAGATATTTGGCATAATCCACTTGTGGTATATTCTGCAGGCTACAAGTCAGTCTGATAGTAGCATGGTTGTTCGAAATAAAAACTATAATTGCACTTTTTAACATTATTACATAAACGTAAGGTCTTCAAACAATTTTCAATGGTGCACATATAAGAATTAAGCGAGAGTACAGAGAATGTCTATCAGTATCTGAGGCGAAAAAGGCGATGTTGTCTGCATATACATAAGTGTGTAATCCATCATGACTGAGAATTATGGCTAGTAATATCATAAAAAGAAGAGCTGAGCTAACTGCTTCCTCAGACATTCCTCGTGACTGTGAATGTAAATTTGAGAAATGACCTTTTAGTGAGAACTAAAATAACCTTCCATATAAAAACTCACTAAACCAGCTAACCATATAATTAGGGATGTCGTGATATACTTCATTCAATAGTATTATATGTTCTACGCTATCGTAGGCTTTTGAGCTATCCAATGTTACCAGGGCTGCTATTTCCTGCGATTGTGCGCTAGTGTATAGGACCCTCCAAGTCCACACGAGCAGGCTAAATGGAGCATACTGGTTTAAAACTACTTTAGAATGGGTCCACAATTTTTTAGCCTTCTACTAAGTAAACGAGACGAGCATAAAGCATTCTTTTTATTATTTTAACCAGATTAGAAGGTAGCGCACTGGGTCTGATATTGTTTAGGCTGTATTCTGCGCAGTTGTGTCTTGGAACTGGAAGTATTTTTGGCAGTTTTCCAACTAGGAGAAATTCACGAGCACTTTATAGAAGGGTTCCCTGTAGTTATTAAAATACCAGGAGCCTCATTTAAAAGCATTTTGAATATTTTTTGTGGATATTTTGTCATTAGGTGGTGATGGATTTCGAAGTCCTTGCATATAGCCGTGGCCAGATTAACCATTGATATCTCACTGAAATCAGGACTTCGTGTTTGTGTTTTAAATTTATTGTAAGGTGATAGGGGAAATGAGTATCTCTTTTTTAGGCCACTAGCTATATAGTTTAGCACTTGTTTGATTTCTTCGTCCTTTAACACTGAACAATCTATGTTTGGACTATGAAGGATTTTTTTATTATGAAGAAATTTGAAAGGCGCGCTTTTATTTTCGGCTTTCGATAGAAAGCTGTAGTTCTCAATGTCATACTCATAGAAGTGTGGCAGCTTGGGCTAGTTGGTATGGCTTGACGATAGTTATAGCGCGAGAACAAAACGATGACACAGAGACAAGAAGGACACGAAGACACGAGCGCTAATTTCCAACCGAGTTTCTTGTTCGCGCGAGCTCTCGCGAGTGTTTTTGTTATTCTTTTTCTCTTACTCATGTTCTGCTCTTTGTACCATATGGTTTTTGCCACATGGTTACTGTCTCCTCTATATATTTTCGCGCTCTGCACAATAAACTCAGTTGGAAGTTAGCGCTCGTGTCTTCGTATCCTTCTTGTCTCTGTGTTGTCGTTTTGTTTTCCCACTATAACTATCGTCGTACTCATCTTTTGCTTTAGTTACTATGTGTTTGATTGTGGTTTGGTGTAAGTTATAGTCACTCCGATTTTTCGTACACTGTTTACGAAGTAAGCTTTTCCGGTCTCCTTCCTTTCTTCTATTTTCTCGTGAAGAATCCAACTTCCACCAAAGGTTGAACAAATAATTTTTCTTGTATTTGAAGAATAAATTCCGAGCCATTTCTAGAAGTTCCTGAAATACGACAAATTTTCTTTAATTTTTCTTCATCAGACGCATTGGATAATAAAAAAACTGTTGACACCCAGCAATTCTTGAACTCGGTGTAGTTTTTAAAGGTAATAATTTTCTGAGCACCTAATTTCACCAGACGGGCAATATTATAAATTACCGGAAGATGGTCGCCATTGGTGAAACTAGCAATGATCGGCCACGAATATACAGAAAGACTCCTGCTATAGAATTTTAGATCGATTGTAGGGCTGGTTAGAGCTCTCGCGAGTGTACAATATCCAGTGTTCTCGCAATTGAAGCCCCCAGAAATCAATACATCACGCCCACAAAGATTTAGAGCCCTGTCAAGATAGCTAGTACACTGAACACCATAAGAAAATTGAGCGTTTATGATATATATCTGAAAACACTCGGAAATCGAAGGAGCTTTATGGTTAAAATTGCACAGTCTGGCTCCATACCACAAAAATACGTGGCTGTGTGGTAGAACACCCGCTTGCCACGTTAACGAGCCGGGTTCAATCCTCACTAGCACGCGGAGTTTTTGAGAATTTACTTTCCAGTATCTTCCTCGATCTTTCGGTCACGCAAAAGTTGATGATTTTTCGCTCACAACCAACGACGACTGCACCGACTTCGATGGTGACGCCAGATGTTCGGCGAGATGAGATCTTCAGCGATATCAAGTTAATAAAGTGCCCATGTCTTAGAGACGCATAGTAAGTACCCTGCTTTTCACGAAATCATGAATAATGGCATAGTGATTTCCTACCTGCCTCGAATAATTAGGATGCTTTATGCCATCAAACGACTAACTTACGTCTTGTTATTTGTATTTTTCTTGAAACTGAAGGGGAAGTACACGTAGAAATTTTCTATCAATCAACGCGAACCATCAAATCCTGTATTTGAATCATTCATTCAGGCATACATTTATTCAGTCGTAAAGAAGCCTATTAATGAATCAAATGGCACTTGCATATTACACACACACACGCGTGCAGATTAAGAGTTCTTTTAGGGCAAAGCTTCTTACGTCGTGGGTCGAATGTCTGTGTCGTCGTCGTGGCAGCCACCTTTTGTTTAATCATGAGAACGTCCGCTGGATGGCGGTACTTGTGTCTAATAAATATATTATGAAAAGATACGTGGCAGTACTTAGAGTGTTCGCTACATGAACGGACGGACGGATAGACAGACAGACAGACGGACGCACGGACGAAGAGACGAACAGACGGAAGGACGCCTGGATGGACAGAGAGAAACATGGATTAACGGGTGGACGGACAGACAAATGCACGAACAAAGGAATGGATGGATGCACACATAGATGGAGTGAGGCACGACGGACGGAGATGGGCTGACGGAAACACGGACGTACGGATGGACGGTTCGCCCCACTCATCATCATTCACTCCGTGGATATGCTGTGACTTCAAAGACGATATTCTTTCTTGGGGACCTTCAACGCCAACATTTTGGTCTGTCTGTCTGTCTGTCTGTCTGTCTGTCTGTCTGTCTGTCTGTCTGTCTGTCTGTCTGTCTGTCTGTCTGTCTGTCTGTCTGTCTGTCTGTCTGTCTGTCTGTCTGTCTGTCTGTCTGTCCGTCCGTCCGTCCGTCCGTCTGTCTGTCTGTCTGTCTGTCTGTCCGTCTGTCTATCTGTCTGTCTGTCTGTACATTTGTCTGTTTGTCAACTCTTAACGGCACCGTGTACTTGAAACGGCCGACACCATCCGCAGCGCCCACCAATGTTGCTCAGGTTTTAGCGTTCATACTTTTCCAATTGTCAATTCACAAGCAATTTGCACAAGTCTGGAGCACGATAACAACACGTATATATTCTGCATGTGCATCTTTTCCTAGAAAGTGCATACAAAAGTAATTTTAAGGACCGTAGCACTTATCACGCTGCGCAGACCATGCCACGCTTGCATGAAAAGGTGAATCTCTCCAACGCTTTGCTAAGACGCGATGGTGGTGCACCTACCCGTCGCCTTACGTTCCTCACCTTATTACCTCTGAGACAGGTGCGCACACCCGTCTCAAAGCCACGCGCTTCGTTTTGTAAGAATACTACCAGGTGGCGCTCATGTCTCACGTGTGACGTGAATTAATTCGCTGGTTCGCCTCCGCTGCACGCTCGAGGCACTCGAACGCAGGGACTCCAAAATACCATTCACCGATTTTCTTGCGCAGAACATCAAATTAATTGTTCACTCTCTCACCACGCAAGACAATCGTCTTTCGACGACAGTTGCAGATTACATGCACATACGGAAACATTTTTTTTTACAGTTCTCTATTACAATTTGACCTGTAAAGCTACATCTGAACGCTCTAGCACTGACAAGTATCCAAGGCGTCTTCAGGTGCCTGTTCTTTGGGGTGACCGAGGCACCAACTCGACGGTACTCTCACTCATGAGTCGACAACTCCCTCAGACACACTCAAGTAATCCATTTTGCTCTGAGAACTCACTCAGACTCAGAGTCAGTGAAATGTTCTTCAACTGTACTCACACGGACTCAGGTTCGTAAAACATTTTTTTCAATCCACTCGAACTCAAACTCGCCAACATATTGCTCAGCCGAACTCATGCCGACCCACACTGAATACTTCACTTGGGTGAGTATGTCTACTAAAGGAGGGGAGGTGTATTATTACCGGAGCATGTATGACCAGAACATGACAAAAGAGGGAAGAAAAAAGTTGGTTTAGGAAAAACATTTCCACATACTTCGTCAAGGGTTTGACTGCCTGCATTTGGTGAGCATGAGTTCACTGGCGTAGAATTAGCTTTGCTGATCAAAGTGTAAACGCCCTTTCATTCCAATATCCCGCATATTGGGTGCTATACGGTGCACGTTTTGAACTTGTAGTTTGAAATACGAGGCATCCGCGGTTGCGATTCAGTCAGGAGTTTCTAATAAAATATGCGTTACATACGAGATATTTCTATAAGAACGTCTCGTGAAAGAGTTGTGGGAGAAAGTATTTGCCCTCTGCTTCACCTCTAGCTCACGCCTGTCATCAATAAACATTGAGGTGACACAAGAATAGTAGTGCGTTCTAGATATGTGTGATCAGGCTACAGTACAACCTTAAGCTGATAAAGGGGGATAGTAATGCTGATTGGTGAATAAATAGAACCATTCATCGTCCATAAAAGGTGAACCTCACTCATACTCATTCAAAAAACATATGCTGCACTTAGGGCTCACTCAGACTCAGACTCACCAATTGTTAACTCAACTGGACTCACTCGGACTCAGACTCAATAAAATATTGCTCACCCACACACATTGAGACACAGGCTCACGACTCAATTCAAGTCTTAGTGAGTTGGCTCCTGAGTGAATATGCCGACCTATACCGTCCTTTGCATGCATATTGAAGCCTGCGTCCACTGACAGCATTTGTTAGGCTAACTATAGACAGACGACATCAAACAGCCCTGGCGCCACGATGATCCATCGGCAACTCCACAATAAACAGTCTATTGCCGTATTGTTCAAGCAAGTTCACAAGGTGTGGTCGTGCAAAACGGAATCAATAGATTGCCAAAAAGAAAGGATAGGAAGTAGTTACCAAGAGATTCGATGCATTATGGCATCAATCAATCAATTATGGCTCATGTCGTCATGGGTTTTGTGTATTTCCATCGCCAAAATCTTTCGTATCCCACAAAAGCAACCTCCCAGAAGAATCCTACAAGAAAAGGAAGGGTAAATTGTGCTTTCAAGTTTCCTCGTAATATCGTGTGTAGAGGATGCGTTGCCATCTTAGGCTTTATCAGCTTGCACAATGGCCTATTAAGGGTTATAAGACACTAAGATCACCGCTTTGCGCATTATGTTTGAGAATGCCGCGTATGCGAGCAACCTCAAACGATAGCTTGAGGTGGCTGCAGGAGGGAGTGGCTCAAGCACACATGAAATGCGTCGGCTGGTTCCGTTGAGGGAAGGATCACATGTGCCAGGCTGCAACAAGGAGGCTTCAAAGCTTCCTTGGTGAGAAACTGCAAACTTTGACCAAAAGTGCATTGTCGGGTGTGGTATTTCTGTTCATATCAGTACACGGCTCATGCATTTTTACGTTTTTAGGCCCTCAGCGCTTCGCCTTAAAGTGATGGACAGCACGACAACCTCTTCGCTAGCTGAAAAAGCCGTGTCTTCTGGTCGAGTTTCAGCACAAAAAACCCTACTGAAATTAGCTGATAGCTTTACTTCGCGTAAAATTGTGTGAGTTGTCATGGCATCTAAAGGTCACAGTGGCGTCTTGCAATAAAACTGACCTTTAATGAATCATTACGACAAGTAGTCAGAACAGTGCCGCGAAAAGATTAGAATGTTTCTAATATCTAGTTAAGCAAGCGCGTGCAGTTTAATAATGTTTTTCCCGTTATTAGTGCTAGAAAAAACGATTGCAAAAAAGTAGTTACGGGTATTTACACGAACAAATAGAAGTATATCTCTTCGGTGCATCTGGATATCTGACTCGGTAGAGTTTTCTGCTTCCGTCCTCATCAGGTACACCAGCAAGCTGCACAACGCGGCTTTCCGACCCCTCTTGGAAGGATTGCGCGTTCTCTCAAATGAAGGCGCTGAACGAGGGTCGAACGTAAAGCACACACTTATTTACAGGAAAAACAGAAACCACCCCACCTGTAACCAACAAGTGAACCTGAAGTGCACTCAAGTAACTCGACATGAACGATCAACCACAGGGAATCATGATAATAAGGTTTATCTGTCAATACAACTGTCATTTCCACGCATAATTGGTGACTTCACGCCAACTCGTACAAAATTATTTGTTCTTGTCTTTAGAATGAAAATGCCAATGTCAAGAAGAAAATTGTGAAAATACATGATAGATTATGTTCTGCTTGGCGTCCTTGGCAGATTAGCGACTCCCAGCAGTTCAATATTATATCGGAGACAGAAGAAGTCAAACACACCGTTGCAGCAGACCAGAACGGCTGGTCATTTCCAGGTGCTGTGCTTTTTTGAGTTGACGCATAGTGATTGTTGCGTTCATCGCGACGCGCTTCTGGGAGCTCCGCCTTTGTTCCAGACTGGCGACCGTCTTGAAGAGACGAGCAGAGTCCGGTCTCCTTGACACAAGTGGTGCCTTCGGGGCAAGCTGAGCACATATCACCAGCATCGTACACGGGAAACGTGTAGACGTTGCCAGCGTCAGCGTAGTTGCACACGTACAGCTGCATGTACGGCAACCGCGAGTAACCGACGACGGTGTAACTGACGTAGCCGCAGCCCAAGTAGCGCGTCGTCGCCCACACAAGCTGCGTGAAGTGTCCGGTAGGATCCCCGGAGCGAGACGAGAAGTTGCCCAATCTACTCGGCGGGTAGTGCGGGTATTCGTTGAACCACGCCTTGATAGGACCAAGCCAGTCGGGGCCCTTGAAGGGGGCACTGCTTGCGCGGAAAGCTAAGTTTTGTCCCGTGAAGTTAAACTTGGTGGTGAAACGGGCACCGGGTTCATCGTGAATAAGCTTTCCGCTGTCGGGTGTACACTGGTCGGCCAGCGCCTGTGCCACAGAAGCCAGCTCTTCATCCCAGAACAGCTGCTGCATATTCGTGGCTTCAGGAAAGTACCTTAGTTTTCCCATGGCCACCATGCTTCTGTAGGCGTTGTGCGTTACGAGGATGACTCTCTGTTCAGCCATGCTCACCCGTCTCGACTCGATGGTGCAGTCCGGGTTCGGCGGTAAGCAGGCGGTGTGCGTGGGCCCCGGCTTCTTGTATGCTTCCCGGCACGCCTGGAGGCTCTGTTTCGTGAGTGACGAAAGCCAGAGAGTCACCAGAATGACCCTTTGGGCTTTCATATCCGC
Source organism: Rhipicephalus microplus (assembly GCF_043290135.1). Taxonomy (NCBI): domain Eukaryota; kingdom Metazoa; phylum Arthropoda; class Arachnida; order Ixodida; family Ixodidae; genus Rhipicephalus; species Rhipicephalus microplus. The sequence continues at coordinate 230,581,343 of NC_134702.1, forward strand.
TTCTTCATGGTTATCCATCGAAGAGATGATGATAGCAACTATACTGAAATTCTGGAAAATTGGTACTGCTAGGCGCTAGTCGGGAATCTGGATGATCAAACAAATGATATTCCTAGAATATGCCTCAAACAATAGCATTTTTTAGCTACCATTTATCCTTGGGTTGGAAGGAGACCAACCTTAGGATGCAGACGCGACTAAACTGCCTCGTCTTTTTTGCGCAGGTTTTCGCTGCATGCAATTCACCAGTGCGCTATCAAGAACTCAACGTCGGTATGACAACGTCCATCATCGGATTTCCCTTAGCGGTGAATGTTGCCGGACTTGATGCCATTGATGTCCTGTGAACTTTAAGTGAGGCCATATATTTCGGATCTTGTGTACAAGGAAAAACTGCAGTAACATTGTCATCATTCGAACCACCCAGCACCACGGGCACCACCCCCCAAGCGTTTGTTTTTCAGTGGGAAGGGTACCAACCTAAAGATGAAGACGCGGCTAACCTGGCTGGACTTTTTTGAGCAGGTTCGTCGAAAAGCTACTAGTCAAGGCCTTAAGAGAGATTTCTTGTGCCTAGTTGTGGTCCCATGACCGAGGGTGTTGTGGAATTGTGTCACGAATTTTTTGATGCATTGTGCTTTGTAGTTCTTTCGTTAAGCGGGGACATTGAAATGAACCCTGACCCTACGTTTTCTGAGCAAGTGTGAGCAATTTTAGATAATCAAAGCGAGACCAAAAGCGAGCTTGACTTTATGCGGGAAAGCTTAGAATGTCACGCTACTGAAATTGACAAAAGGTTAGCCTCAATAAAACAGAAAGTTCGGTCATGCTCAGAGACTGTACCAGGGGTCGAAGAGTGTGAGCGTGTTGTCTCAAGGTTGCATGAAAAGACTGAATTTCTACTGGGAAAACATAGATAATCTTGAGAATATAAATCGACGAAACATTTTGATTCTTCATGGGATGAATCAATGTGAAACTGAGGCTGTGGGTGTTCTGAAAGAAGCTCTTTTGAGAGATATTTTTGAAAACAGAGTAGGAATTCAGATAAGCAGCCTTGAACACATTTACCACCTCGTCAGAAAGAAAGCTAACAAATCGCGTCCAGTTATTGTGCATTTTTTAATCTCAATGAAAAAAAATAGAACTGCTAAAATTGCTAGAAAGGTTAAGAACGCTGGGTACTCATTGTCGGAATACTATTCACTCCGAATTCAGAAAATAAGAAAGAAGCTGTGGTCGACCGTTAAAGATAGCCACACACCTGATGACTAAGTGTATTTCAAGAATGATAAGCTGCTTTTAAATCAGGGGATGTACGTGTGGGATGAGGAACTGAACCGAAGACGCAAGCTTGCCGAGCCCAGTACGGATTCAGACGGTGACACTACACAAGGTAATGAAAAGCACGACGCACATTGCAATGTTTTAATGACCTCCCGTGCAGCGGCAAAGAAACTGTGCGCGGGGCAAACGAGGCTGCAAACTGTACAAGAAAACACTGCAAATGGGGCATCTAAATGAAGACGAAATGACACGTGTCATTTACGGCTACTATGTTTAAATGCACAAAGTGTCATGAATGAAACATGTGAACTTGAAATGCTCCTTTAGGACCGTTACCCACACGTTAGTCTGCTGACAGAGACCTGGTTGTACACTGCAGTGACTGATAACGAATAGGTCACCCCAAAGTATAAAATACTTGCATGTGACAAGCTCAAGGCGGTGTAGTTACATTTATAATTAAGTAAAGCATAAATATGACACTTTTATCAGCTATTGTAGAACATGAGAGGATCAGAGATTCTGCTGTTGGTAATAACCATGTTGCCGTTGCCATCGCTACGCAACTGTAAATATCTGGTTATATAAAGGATACGCGACTGTTCGACAATATTTGAGCGACGACATTTGCACATATATTGAGCATTAGTTTGTAATGTTTGGCCTAAATAAACAACACCGTTGTTACAATCCTTGCGAATGCTCCGCATTACATTGATTCCCATGGTACGCGGGATTTCCCAGATTTTCGCTTTAGCGCTAAGGCAAGTGCACTTTGTGACCTTGAATAAAAAAAAGAAAATCTTTCGAGGCGTTCAATTCTTTTTTAGAAAAAACTAATGAAACCAACGAACAATTAGGTCAAGCAGGCAATAGGAAGCAATATTTGTTTTTTGTTTTCAATATAATGCAATGATTGCCGCCTAACTATAACTTAATTAAGATGATGAAAAATCCTTCCTGTCTAGAGAATCAAGAGCGTTTGTTAATCTCTAGGGTTTCTTCAGAGAGGCCGAAAAATTCCCTTTCTATTAAACCTAACATTTATTATTTTATTTCAACCATGTATCATTGCGGTATAAATCATACTGACACTTTCGATAGGCTCTCGTCGTCGTTTTCGCCGTCCCCGTCATGCTCCGTATAAACTCATAAAGTCCGCATCGGCATCATTTCGTATATCGTATTACGTATATCGTATTACCTACTCGCGGGTAAAAGCGCGTGAACGGAGGTGACGAACACGGGTGGTCAAAAGATGTCAGGTAATCTCCGTCGGCAAGAATGCCAATGTGATAAGATTACCCGGGTTAAACACGCCATGAAATGATGCTGAAGCAGAACTGGAATGCCCTGCTCACAATGAAGGAGCATGAAAAAATACGAAAACGAAGGTGGGGTAGGGGGAAGGGGCGTTCGAGCAGCGACTGTGAACATTGACTCTAAGGACGTGGTTACGAATGCTATATGAACAGACATCACCAGATGGCTCGAATACCTTTGACGTTCTTCATTCTCGACAGGAAGAGACTGTGTGAAAGCCCTTTCTTAGTTAGTGCGACTGCTAATAAAGCCGACGCCTCTAACTTAATTAAAAAAACATGAATCGCCTAAAGGAAGTGGACATGTCATTCTCAACAGGGGCGAATACATCAAAGGTGTACGACGACTGTAGGACAGTAAATTTTACAAACTACTTTATTCTGAACCAACCAAACAGCACCAAGAATTGATTAATGCGACCCGCCACAACCTCGCAAAACCGGGAGCTATACACATAAAGCTCTGCAAATCACTCTTTCCTGCTTGTGCCATACCTGCACGTTTCTACATGCTACCGAAAGTACACAAAAAATCAACCCTGGGAGACCTATAGCATTCTGAACGGGAACAATTATAGAACCATTATCTAGCTACATGACGTTCTTGATAAGGGCTTTTCGCTTCGCCATCCATCGCACCGGCTTAACACAAACCACTTCTTGAGAGAAATTGAAAAAGTTTACATATTAGAAGGGTCTTTTCTCGTCACATTAGACATCACGTCGCTATACACAAACATTGCTCATGATGATGGAATTCAGGCTCTTGTAAAGTCCTACAGGGAAAATGCACCAGCTTCTTCTCCGCAACTAATTGCCCTTCGGACTCTAGCTAGGATTGCCCTCGAATTGAACACCTTTGATTAACAGTCAATATTTTTTTTTCAAACAAATGAAACAAGGATGGGAACGAGGATGGTGCCGAACTATGCCCATATACTTGTTCACAGTTGTGAACAGAGTTTTGTTTCAACATATACACGCACCCCGCCTTTTATAAGCGGTACTTGTATGACATCTTTCTCATTTTGACGGACACCGAAGAACTGCTAAGTAAATTTATCGAGGCATTTAACAATGTCCATAGAAACATTTCTTTCCCGCACACGTATTCTAGAACTGAAGTTAACTTTCTTGATGTTAACATAAAGTTGGAAGGGGGTAAACTAATAATCTTTACAATAAGCCCGCAGACGCGCCACAATTCCTCCACTTTAGAAGCTGTCATCCGGAGGCATTGTGAAACCAGCATCCCATACTGTCAGGCAGACCAATTTAGAAGGATCTGCTCTGAAACGAACAACTTGAAAGAAAACACGGATCGCCTACGCAAAATTCTTATAAAGCAGCACTATCCACCTCCCATCGTTGACAACGCGATCAAAAAGCAGTAAATCTGAACCGCCACCATATCGTGCACAATCAGGGCAAAGAAAGTAACGAACAGAGCTACCTAATTTTCACATTCACTACTAACGCCCACAATGTTAACAACAATGTCCTAAAAACACTTCAGAATCATCAAACAGAGCGACCACCTAAAAAAACTTTTCACAAGTTCGCTGCGGGTGTATACGCGTGCCCGAAAAATGTTAGGAACTACGTAGTACACTCTACGTAGGACAAGTAGGTTGTGATCCCTGCGGGTAAAGTAGATGTCAGGTGTGCAAGCACATGCAAACAGCAACGATAGTTGAAAGTACGCATAATAATTATGCACACATCATACCTAGCTACCTAAACTGTGACTCTACAAACGTTGTCTACGTGTTGAAATGTGGCATCTCCGCTAAACAATACAATGGACAAACTAATACGCCTTTTTGAATCAGATTCAACAACCACAACTTGCATGTGAACACACAACCAAACCTTCACATTTCGAAACATACAAATTTAAAAGAGCACAGCTTTCATGTCCTTAAAATAGCACTACTTCAAAGACAATTACGCTCGCAGGTCATACCTAATATACAAATTCAGCGCCATTGAACATGGAATGAATTGACATCCGAGAACTTTGCCTGCTTTACGAACCTCAAAGCACAAATAAACGACCCCTCTACATTAAACAGGCGGGACATCCAGCAAAGTTGCATATGCGAGCCAGTGCTTTCGGTGATCGCACCGGGCAAGCAGTTTTCACCCTTTCATGTGTGCCGCCTTTTGCATTCAGCTGTGTATTATAGTTGATCCTTGGGTAGGGTCATACTCGACCATTAAACCTCCCACCACCACCACCCACCGAGAAAATTTCTTCTGACGCCTCTAGAACGCGCCCTTCTCGCGCGGCTAGATTATGTTCGGGCCATTTTCGCGTGACTTGCCAATTTGTCAGCGAAGGCACTGTGAAGAGTGGGGCATTTAAAACAGACAATTAAGACATTAGGCAAACTTTAAAAATAAAGCAGATTTTTTTTTTCTTTAGTAGCCGAGCCAAGTGGCACACTTGTCGGCATCCAGTTATAGAGGACACGCTCACAGTGTTACAAACGAAGGAGGACGAAGGGTCGGGGGTTACAAGCAAGAGACACGGGCGCTGGCTCGCTGAATAGTTCCGTTGACCATGGATGCAGCCAGACGATTGGGTCCGGGTCTCCTTCTTCGTTTCTCACACAGAGTGTTCATCCACCCACCCATTCATCTATCTATCAGGGCTGTCGTCTCAGTCGCAACGCACATGCTGCTCATTCGGCATCTTTTCCTGGCATGTGAGGCACCACTGTTTTCAAGAGGGCTCCTCTGTTCGCGATCGTTTCATCACCATCTCTCGACAAAAGTGGCAGCTGAGAGGCGTTTGAAAAGGATAGGCAGTGCTTCGGGCCGAAGCGCACTTGACACGTCGTAAGAACATGCCATCAGCATCAAGAAGGAGGCACGAGAGAGAGAAAGAGAAAAGGAGAAAATGGCTGAGCTTTGCTCATCTTAGCCGCAGGTTCTACAGAGAATATACGCGTGTGTGCCACCGTACTTCGTCGAAGTTTTGCTGCATGTATATGTAACACTTCCGTTAGTTCTTGCCTTTTTATGCCCCACAAGTAGGGGGTTCATTGCAGACTTGAATATTTTTATTTTACGTTTTCGCAACAAGGCCATATACAAGAACATATATTTTTAAGATGGTTGTTCCCTATTGAAAATTTTCATGTCATACACATTTTAGCACTACAGGGTCAAAGAGATCGTTTCACAGAAATGCCGGTGTCAGCGTCAGTGTCGTTGGTTGTGAGCGAAGAATCACCGTCTTCTGCGTGAGCAAAAAATAGAGGAAGATGTAGACAAAACAAATTATAGAAAACTTTAGGAACCAGTGGGATCGAACCCGGGTCATTTGCGTGGCAAGTAGGTGTTTCACCACACAACCATGCTCCTCCTTCTTCTTTATTTATTGATGCATATGCCTATTAATACAGTGAAAATATCTTTCTCTGCTTGGAAATGCAGTAAAAGTAACTTCTTTCACTAACAAACGCGTTCTGTATACATCCTTATCAGTACAAGATGTATTACAATAATAATGCGTGGTACAAGCATGCATTGTAATCGGGCATCGGAACATAGCTATATGATATTACCTTAATGGTTTGAAGCCAGTCACTCACTATAGTTTACTGCACATATTCCCCTAAAGCCACTTATTGGGTGCATAGCAGGTTCTAAAAGATGTTATGCACAAAGTATTTGTATAACGCTCTCTAGTGACAGGATAACGCTATCACCTTCAACTCTTCAGGGCAATGCTTAAGGATTTCCTGATTTTTTTTTATATCTTTGTAGAGTAAAAAATAAAGAAAGTTTTAGTGTGATGGGTGTATTTGTGTAGTGTAATAGAAATTCTAATAAGAAAGCTGTTTGCCCAGGTTTTTACTAGTAGACTATTTATGACGCTATTATCCAAGGTCGAGACCTTACCTCCAACCCGCCTGATGAATTTTCACTTGAAAAAGTTTTTCTATCAATATATGAGCGATCCCATAGTAATGCCCCGACATCAACAACCACGTTGCTCTAAGCGCTGTACACGAAATACTTGTGCAGTTCACATCAATTTTTGAATCGCGGTCACATTGACTTCACAGAACTGTGCTTCGCATGGTTTCCTGTGTGAATTGCATCCCCCATGGTGGATCAGTGGCTACAATGGTCTGCTGCTGGCCCTAAGATCACAAATTCTCCCGACCGCGGCGGTCACTGTTCGTTGGAGGCCAAATAATTGCGTATCGTGTAGTGTGCGATGGCAGTGCACGTGACACACTAGATGATCGAAATTGCCGCATCCCTCCACTACCACGTCTCTCATAATCATACCGTGGTTTAGGAACTTTACAAGTTCAGATAAATTCGAATCTTTGTGAATTGACATACTGATGCGAACGAATACAACTCCAGTTCAGTCACTATTTTCTTTACATGCAGGTATAATATTTATTGCTTGAAGTTTACAAGCCAACTGCACGGTTTGATTAGCAGCGATGCAGTAATGGAAGGTGGCTGAATAATTTCGATCAACAGGTAGACGGACAAAGAACTTTATTGGGTCCTGAGAAACGCTACTGTTTTAGAGCAACGTCGCGGGCCGCTCCCACGTTGGATCGGGGAGGGCTAGCCTCACCGCCGCATCTTGGGCTCTCTGGACAGCCCGTAGTTGTGGTAGCAACTCTGATCTTCATAAGGCATAGTCCCGATCCTCTAGCAAGGTTCTTTAACACGCATCTATATCTAAGCAAACAGTTGTTCTTTGCGTTTCTTCCAGATAACTGTATGCGGCTGCCATGGCCGGGAAACTTATTGATTTTGAAAAACCGCTGGCTAACGTTCTTTTCTTTTTACCTTTGCTGGACGCATGCCTCGAACAAGCGAAGTCAGTCGTGCAAGTAAGAGAAACGTGAATGGGGTTTCAGTGGAGCCCGACCAATATGTCTTCAAGACGTTCGCAACATGCTCAACATATTGCATTTTAGGTCATCTTTGAAAAGTGTACACTTGTTATTTTATTCTACAATAATGTACATCCTTCGCTACTGATCAATACTCACATATCTACGAAGAAAAATTTTGGGTATACAGCGGAGCTTTAACTTGGTAGCACCGGATAGGAATGAAGGCTTACTGTGACAAGAGCGCCACCTATTCGCTCGCAGCAGATCTGCTAGGTGAGCCCAGAAGTAGCCGAACATACTTTGGCTGCTCAGGCACACTCAGTGTCAACACCTGAATTTCATTGCAGCGTGCACTAGAATGACCGAGTGCATAGGCTTGCAAGCAGGCATGCCACGTGATAACTTTTGTACTTCGCACACAAAACAAATATACGTCATTGGCGCAAAGATAAAATTGTGTAATCGAACCTTTTGTAAAGTGATCTACGACTTTTTACTGAAAATTTTCGCTACATTTCTCACCTGTAATGAAACAAAAGACGAGAACATGTCTGACTTACTGCATGCCATTGTCAGCAACATGCCTTTCTTCTTCCCTAGTCGCAGATCGTGTCGGTATGCTTTTAAACTCTGCTAGGTAGAGATGATCAAACCCGGTACACCGGCCGCAATGTTAGTAAACCAATCGTTTTTATTTAAAGTGAGAGCCTTAGAAAACGTGGTGTAAGAACAATACACCGTGGTTAAAACTAACCGCGTGCGTAGGCGTGCCTGGCGCCAACACGAACGTTGCAACGAAACACCCATCGTTCAATCCTCCGACATAGAAGTTGGTATGCAAAAAAACTGAACTACGTTTTGCAAGGGGTATAAGCGATTGTTTATAGTACATTCGTCTATGAGAGCTTCCACAACGTCTATTTGGTGTTTGGCAGCTATGTAGTACCACCTAACGTGGACACACCCACGTTGAAGCATAGAGGTATATTTGCATCCAAGCGACTAACATCCATGATCATCACTATATATTTCTGGTCTCTGCAGTAGTCACATACACCTGAACCGGCTATATAGTGAACCGTGTGAAAGGTGGTGGTGGTGGTGAAAACATTTAATAACCATTAAATGGTTACAGAGAGGTGATTGGGTTGGGGTCTTATTGGCCTCCTACCCTCACAGCACTAGGTGGAACCCCTATTCCGGGGCTCCATTGGCAAGCAACGCCGCCCGCGCCCGTTGAACCAGAGCCTCTTGGGCCTTCAGGTCTTGACAGCCGAGCAGGGCCGCCTCCCAGTCCTCTCTCGTGGGATTGGGGTTGGGGGGGATAGATGGATTAGACTGGCACGCCCAGACTATGTGAAAGGTGTCAGCCACCTCACCACAGAACTGACACGTGCCATCAAAGGATGAATTGAAATGTTTTAGCACCGCCGGGCACAGTACAGTATTGGTAAACAGTTTTAAAAGGAGGCGCTCGTCAGCGCGATGCTGTCCCTTACAAGGGTCTGGATAGCGCCGGTGCTCCTCCTTGTAGTAATTGGTAATATCTCTGAATGAAAGGGCCTAATTGTCTGATTGCGAGTAGGCTTCCAAAGACAGGGAGGTAGCCCGGGAAGAGAGTGCACGGGCGGCCTGATCGGCCTGTTCGTTACCCCTGAGTCCTTGGTGACCGGGTGCCCAAACCAGATTTCGCGGAGTTAGATTAACGTATCGGCAGCTAGGTTCCAGTATGCGCTGAGCAAGCGGTGAAGCCCATCCTAGCTGATAGTTCCGACAGGCCCCTCGTGAGTCGGTGATGATATGTTTAGAAGAGGGATAGGTGAGAGCCAGAGCGATGGCAATCTCCTCCGCGTGTGTTGCGCTGTAGGCTTTGAAAGTGAGCCCGTTTACGGTGTTTTCGTTGTGTATGACTGCGGCAGTATACCACCCCCCATGGTGCAGGCCGGCAACGTCCACGTAGCACACGTGTTCCTCTTGACCAAAGTGTCGCTGCAACGCTTCCGCGCGCGCCTGGCGGCGACCACTGTGGTTTTCTTTGGACATGTTGCGTGGAAGGGGTCGGACCCGGAGGGCGCGTCTCCAAGGTTCTGGCACTCTCACCCTTTCCTCAATATAGTAATCGTGTTTGATGTGTATTCGGTCCAAGAGGCGGCGACCGGAATGGGTCTGTGCAAGGCGCGTGTATTAGTTAACGAGGTGGGCTTCTCGAGGTTCCCGGTAGGTATTCACCACGCCTAGGGCCAGAAGTCTCTGGTTGGACGTGGTGATAGGGAGGTCGAGAGCCCGCTTGATAACTTTACGGTGGATGACCTCAAGTTGATCATCCTCGTGTTTGCGTAGGTGCAAGTAGGGAGTCGAGTAGAGTATTCTACTCGTTACGAAAGCATGGGCAAGCCGCATTGCATCCCTGCTACGTAATCCGCCCCGCTTGTTGGAGACCCGGCGGACCATACGGCCCACCTGGTCTCCCACCGTGCGAAGTTTGGCTATTGTGGTGTCGGCCTTGCGTTGGTGGTGTATGAAGAGGCCAAGGACGCGGATCTCCTTGGCCTCACGGATCGGTCCCGAGGGAAGACTGATATGGAGCTGAGTTGTGTCCTGAGGGGAGGGACGTACGTGCACAAATTCTGACTTAGCCGGGGCACACTGGAGTCCACAGTAGGTTGCGTAGTCGTCGACTACAGTCGCTGCTGCTTGCAGGCATGACTCCATGTGACCCAGGTTACCTTGCGTGGCCCAGATCGTGATATCATCCGCGTAAAGAGCGTGGTGTATCCCTGGTTAAGAAGCCAATTTGGGGGAAAGATGAAGCATGGCTATATTAAATAGGAGAGGAGAGAGGACCGCACCTTGAGGAGTTCCCCTCGAGCCGATGACGTAAGGCCCATGTTCCTCATCTTGTATGCGTATGTAGGCTTGACGGTCTGTAAGAAACTGTCTAACATAATTGAATGTTTTATAACCACAGTTGGTCTGACTGAGGTGGTCAAGGATTACCTCATGCTTCACGTTGTCGAATGTCCCTTTAAAATCCAAGGCCAGGACTACCTTGTCATTGTGGGGGCATTCAACAGGATCTAATATGTCATGGTGGAGCTGTAGAAGTATATCCTGGGCTGACTTCTGAGGGCGGAATCCAAACATGGTGTCCGCAAAAGTGTGCTGTGTTTCTAAAAACTCGGAGAGTCTGTCGCGCACCATCGTTTCCATCAGCTTGCCGACACAAGACGTGAGGGAGATGGGGCGAAGGTTATCCACGTCAATAGGTTTACCTGCCTTCGGGATGAAGGTCACGAGAGCTGATTTCCATTCAAGAGGGAGAGGAGTTTCTCCGTCCCAAACGCTATTGATGTATTTGAGGAGCGTGGCGTAGGCTGCGTCGGGAAGATTGGCCAACAGTTTGACCGTAACCTGGTCACGCCCTGGTGCAGTGCCAAGCTTCATCTTGCGTAAGGCCGGCTGGAGGTCGTGGAGCTGGAACGGGGTGTCCAACTGCGTGTTCTTTTTGCCTGCGTAGGAGTATGCGGCCGTCCGGGGGTCCTTGGTGGTGCACAGGTATCGGTCCCTGAGCGTGTTTGCCAGCTGTGTTGTCGTTCCTGTAAAGTTGTGCATGACCTTATGTAAGTGACGTTGAGTTTCCGTGCGTGTTTGTGTTGGATCGATGAAAGCGCGAAACAGGCGCCACGTGTTGCGACCAGACATCTGGCGTGCAGCCGTGTTGCACCTGTCCACCCAGTTAGTGTCGGCTAGCTGAGCAGCATATTCCGCAGCTTGCTCCGTGAGTTCTAGGATGCCTTTCTTGAGACATCTGTTATGTTTCTGTTTTTTCCATCGTTTGGTGAGGCTGCGGCGGGCCTGCCAAAGATGGAGGAGGTGGTTGTCCACGTCCGTTTGAGTTTCGGTGAGCTGTATCAGCTGTTCGTGTTGTTTCAGTGTAGACGTCAGTGATTTAGACCAGGTGTCGTATCCCGACTGGAGAGGGTCTACAATAGGTAGAGTGGTGCGGAAAGTTGTCCAGTCTGGGATACGAGCTTGTGTAAGTGGGCGTTTTAAGGGACGCATGTACACGGTTGTGTTTATTACACAATGATCACTACCGAGAGTGTCCTGTGTGTTCAGCCAGTCGGCATGGTGTACGTTGCGTGTAATTGTGAGGTCCGGGCAAGTATCTCGTTGAACAGTGTTGCCTACACGTGTTGGGCTGGCGGGATCAGTGTGGAGGGTGAGTCCAAGTGTAGAAAGAAGTTCCGCAAGTTTCCTTCCACGCGTGTCTTCTCGTGGGTAACCCCATAACCTGCTTGGGGCATTGAAGTCGCCGATGATCAGGAGGGGGTCCCGTCCTGCCACCTTCATAGCTTGTGTGAAAGTTGCACTGAACGTGACGTTCCTAAGCTTTGGGGGACAGTAAATGTTTAAAATATGAACAGGTGGGTCAGATCGCCTTATAGGCAGCACCGACACTATCGTGTATGGGAAAGGCGGTGTTGTGGGGAGTGTGACTTCCTGGGCAGTATATTGCTTGTGAACAAGTATACATGTCTCCGGGTTGTGTTGAAATGCAGTGTAATTTGTGAGTTTGACGTCCGTGCAACCACGGCAACGAGGAACTCAAAGGTCTCAAGATAGAGGCGGAAATGAGCCCGCTTCTTGTGGTTCTTGAGACCTCTGCAGTTCCACTGTGTTAGTAACAACGGCTGAGTTGCTCTGGCTCGCGACCTAGGGTTGGAGGCCATGTTCGGAGATAGAGGGTGGGGTTGTGTTGTTAAACCGTGTGAAAAGATGACATCAAACAAAGCCTAATAAACGCTGGTATTGATGTTATATGCGTACTAATTCAGTTTTAGTTTAATAATGGCATAAACATCAATTACATGACACTTGTATACAGATGAGGTTCCAAGAGTATGAAAGCTGAAAACGGCACCCTCAGTTACATCATCATCATCATCATCATCATCATCATCATCAGCCTGACTACGTCCACTGCAGGACAAAGGCCTCTCCCATGTTCCGCCAGTTAACCCGGTCCTGTGCTTGCTGCTGCCAATTTATGCCCGCAAACTTCTTAATCTCATCTGCCCACCTAACCTTCTGTCTCCCCCTAACCCGCTTCCCTTCTCTGGGAATCCAGTTAGTTACCCTTAATGACCAGCGGTTATCCTGTCTACGCACTACATGCCCGGCCCATGTCCATTTCCTCTTCTTTATTTCAACTATGATATCCGTACCCCCGTTTGTCCCCTAATCCACTCTGCTCTATCTTGTCTCTTAAGGTTACACCTACCAATTTTCTTTCCATTGCTCGCCGCGTCATCCTCAATTTAAGCTAAACCCTCTTTGTAAGTCTCCAGGTTTCTGCTCCGTAGCTAAGTGCCGGCAAGATACAGCTGTTATATACCTTCCTCTTGAGGGATAGTGGCAATCTACCTGTCATAATTTGAGAGTGCTTGCCGAATGTGCTCCACCCCATTCTTATTCTTCTAGTTACTTCAGTCTCGTGGTTAGGCTCTGCGGTTATTACCTGCCCTAAGTAGACATAGTCTTTTACAACTTCAAGTGCACTGTTACCTATCTCGAAGCGCTGCTCCTTTCTCCGGTTGTTGTACATTACTTTCGTTTTCTGTAGATTAATTTTAAGACCCACCTTTCTGCTCTCCTTGTCTAACTCCGTAATCATGAATTGCAATTTGTCCCCTGAGTTACTCAGCAATGCAATGTCATCGGCGAAGCACAAGTTACTAAGGTATTCTCCATTAACTCTTATCCCTAACTGTTCCCATTCTAGGCTTCTGAAAACCTCCTGTAAGCACGCGGTAAATAGCATTGGGGAGATTGTGTCCCCCTGCCTTACACCCTTCTTGATTGGTATTCTGTTCCTTTCTGTATGAAGCACTATGGTAGCAGTTGATCCCCTGTAGATTTCTTCCAGAATGTTTATATATACTTCATCTACGCCCTGATTCCGCAGTGTCTGCTTGACGGCTGATATTTATACTGAATCAAACGCCTTCTCGTAATCTATGAAGGCTATGTATAGTGGTTGGTTATACTCTGAGCATTTCTCTATTACCTGATTGATAGTATGAATGTTACAATCAGTTACGATCTACAACGAAATTGAATTCATAATGATTGACAGAAGATAATCAGGTGATTACAATGACCATATACAAGCCAAAACAGGCCGGACATCTCAGAACATTTGAAATACAAATTAAAATAATATCAACACTAATGAAATAAAATGCTTAATGTGAAATATGATATATAAAGCGATGCAATGAAAACTCAAGTAATACACAGATGTAGGAAAAGTGCACTAAAGAATTGAAAATGAAGACGAAATGTTAATTTATACGCAGTCAACCTAAATAGACATGAATAAAAGAAGTGTGAACAAGTGGAAACAATTCTACAGCTAAAGCGAGAAATTAGTAGTGAAAAGGAAAGATTTTATTGATGTTTTGAAATGTGAAAATTTGGGCACATTTTCAGGTTCATCAAGCAAACTATTCCAAAAATGAATGATAGATCATTCAGATATTTTCTCGCTGTAGTTAGGGCAAATGAGCGGTAATAAGTAATTGTATTTAGAAGCAAACCTGCTGGGGTTAGTATTTTTGAAAGAGCTGCATTCAATCTCTTCAAAAATTAGCTGGGAATTAATTAACTTATGAAACAATATACTTATGTTGTACTGAAGTGCCTTTTCGAAAGATAAAATTTTGTGCTCATTAAGCAGCGTAAGGGCAACCGAACCAAAAGGACTGTACGTTATGATGCGTACAGCTTGATTTCTTATATGTTGGATGGAATGAAGATAACATTGATAGGTATTACTCAAGCGATAACGTCATAGTTATTACGCGTATGAATAATGCAGCAGTGAAAAATAGTGGCGTGCCTTGGCGAGCGCACAGATAATGAAGGTCGACTTCTTCTTATGATTGACATGAATATAATACTTCAAATGCCAGTTTATTGTCACGCCTAGATATACCGCAGAGTCATTCATGGGAATAAACTGGTTTTCAATGATAAGAAAGGAGAATTATTGAAAGGCTTTTGATGTGCATGGAAAACAAAAAATTGTTTTAGATGAAATAATGACTACATTGTTATTATTTCACCATTTATTAGGTGATAAAACGCTATATTTAGTTTATTTAGTAATGAACACATAGATTTACTCGGTATATATATAGTGTACCGTCTGCGTACAATACATAGTGCCATAAATGAGTGACGTCTGGAAAGTCATTATTTAAATGAAAAAAAGTCACAACTTTGCCACACAGCCGAAGAAATGAACGCAAGAGGAACAAATTGAAAGGTCACGCGCCGAATGGTAAGCAGATCGGAACGTGCCCTGCGTTTCTCACGCACAAATAACGCACGAAATGCACTCACAGGTACAAATGAACGCAAAAAATCGCCTCCGTTGTTACTTCGCTGTGTCTGAAAAGCACGCACTTTTCGCGAACAGATCCTTGGGGCTGTGCAACGATTGCAGTAATCTCTGCGCACCTGGTAACTACAACAGAACCATTTCGGTGAAAGGTCAAGGCCAGCCAAGGCGTGCGATTGTCTCTACCGCGAGATAAGTGCAGGCGTGAGCGTCCATCCTGCCCCCTCTACGCGGGGCAAAGTACGCGTAGGAGATGAGAGCATACGCCGCCACGTCGTGACGATGTGGCGACGCGCCCTCATTGCTTTATGTCGTTGGTAATGCTCAGAACAAGAGAGTTCCCCCTGAGCTGCCCGTCACTAGCGGTAAGAGGTAGATATAAATAGTTCGCCGTTTTAACGCTGAATCAGCTGCTCCTATGCGGCTCAGTCGCTAATGCCTTGCACTAACAATTCATAGGTCCCGCATTCGGTTCCGCACGCCGGAGTATTTTTCTGGGTTATTTTTCTTTTTTGCATTTTCATATATATAGATACGTATACTTATACGGTGAGTGGCGATGACGCTGACGCTGGCGGCGAAATCCAGTCTAGACTGTCCATATAACTGCTATTGCAATAAAAGCAATGGCCTCAAAATTAAACTCTGTGGCACCTCCTTGGTTAGTACTTCTAGGAGGAGATAATGTTTTACGTTCGTGCACCGCAAACACTCGGTCACCTGAAAAATGCTTCGAAAACACTACAGCAGGGCCAGGGATCCCAGTGGCTTCTAGTTTACGATACAAAATTATGTGAATAATGATGTCAAAGGCTTTAGTCAGGCCGAGAATGACACAACCGACGAATTCATTCCTATGAAGACGTTTTGTTAAAGAGATCTGTAAGACAGAGCAATGCTGAATTAGTAGAACTGGCAAAATTTCCTTATGTGCAATTGATTAAAGTACCTAGTTTGTAAACAAATAACTTCATTTATTTTACTTAGGGGTGGGCAGATGAAAATGAGATAGTAATTTGACAGCAGTTCTTTCATCCATTTTTTGAAAACCACGTTCGCCTTAGCACGTTCAAATACTTGCGTAAATTCACCAGTTTTGAAGATGAATCTATGTCAGCAACTTGTTTTGAAGGGCCTATTGAAATACTATTTAATCCAGTGCTTGTGTTTTGAGCGTTACGGATAGTGGATGGAAACTCGCTTGGGCAACTGGGAAAAGACAAAATTAATGGCACAAATGATTTATTCCAGGTTGAAAAGTTGACAACTGGCTGCTCTAAAATAATGCGAAATGATCGGAAAGCGGAATAGATATTTCAGCAGAATGGTTGAAAGGAATGCGGTCATGTTCAATTTTATATATAAATGCTGGGTACTTACGATTCAAAAATTTATTCAGTATTTCTAATTATTTTTAGAGTTATCTTTTTTCTGCGCAAACTCGGTTTTGTAGTGTCGCCTTTTGGCTCCCCGGAAAGTGCTAGTGAGAATCTTCCAATACTTCTTCCACCTATTAAGTAGAAAACTATTGATTGACTCTCTTCAAGTTTTCTTATACAAATTATCTTTTTACCTCAAGCTCTTTTAATAAACCATCGGTTATCCAAGGGTATTCCAGGTATTTTAAATACTTTACAGCGCACAATTCTAGATGTGGTACAAACTGCCTTCGTCAAAGCATCACAAAGAAGGGAAGCCGCCGTATGCTCATGCATTAAATTGAAACGAGACAGTAGCTTGAGCCAATTGTAGAAATTAATTTATCTGTATCGAACGTTGTGCTATAATTTGAAGTGCCAACTGTAGTGAAATGAGCATTGAAAACTGCTGAAAAAATTTGAAAGTGGTCCGTAGAGTCAGCATTATTAACGCCTGCAGCAATTGGTAGGCTGATGTTACTTACAACATGATCAATAAGAATGGGATCTTTAATCAAAGCATCGAGTTGGTGATGTTATGGTATATTCAAAACCATACCTATTAAATCAATGAGTGTCAGAAGTGTACACGTCAGAATTGACAATCAGGAGAATAATGTTTCTCACCCACTATTATCAACCTCTCATTTTCAGATAACAGCTTCTTAAGCACTTTGTTTAGAGCGAGAAGGAAATGAGATACGTAAAAGGCGGGTTATCTGTAAGCGCAGCCAAGAACAAGAACTTAAGAATCGTATTTTGGCAGGGGCTCATTTGTTTCCACCCGAGCATGCATCGTGAACATAAGAGGGAAAAGTAAAATTGAATATACCACAGTGATGGAGTAACCCTATGCCTGTACTCGCGCATGTACGAAAAAGTCACAGTTTCGCCAAATGGCTAAAGCAATCAATGAGATAGCAACATATTGGAATGTTTCACGAAGCAAGGCTAGCAGTTTGAGCAGTATTATTGTAGGAAACGCACGCTTGCGAAGTAACCAAGTTTCCTGCGGCGTGGCCACAGTGGATGACCACAACAATGCTCGCGCGTAATGATGGCGTTGATATAAAAATGAGGCTGGCAGTCAATTCATTTAGATCCAATCTCACGTGACTCTACAAAATGCTGGTGTAGGAGAACACGGCTGCTCCAGGTAGACTTTTGGCACCGTTTTTTGGTGTTGAGACAGCAGCCAGTAGAAGCTCCCGCTTGCTGTGGGGACACGAGGCGCGCTCATCGTTGGCGCAATAGCGCGGCAATCATCAGCGAAAAAAGCGTGTGCGAGGCCGGCTGGAAAGGCAATGTTCGCTCCGCAGCTAGCGCGTGGACGTCCTTCCCCCCCCCCCCCCCCCCCCACACACACACACACACACACATACATACATATATATATATATATATATATATATATATATATATATATATATATATATAAGGGAGAGAAGTGTATACCTAAGGGCTCGTATTTCCGTGTTTTAACACAATATTAATGAGATATAACAGACAGTAATGCCAAGGAATGTACAGGGGAAGTTATTAGAATTAATGGAATGTAAATAAGAAAGAAAAGTGGATGAAAAAATTACTAGCTGTGAGCAGGAAACGAACCTACGACCTTCGAATAACGCGTTCGATGCTCTAACCACTGAGCTATCACAGCGGCCGTCCCTCCATCCACTTTTTGGGGTTTATATGTGAATTTAGAAGTAGGAGTGAGAGTCAGCGCCATCTATAAGCCAAACAACGAGTCTGAAAACACTCTTATTCTCATATTTGGCGTCACGTAGAACGTGGACTTATTATGAGCGGGCAGCTGATTAATTGCCCTTCTTATACAACCTAAACACACCAAGTCTGCCAGTACGAGACCCTCGTTCAATGAAATAAGATAGAGAAGTGTATACCTGAGATCTCGTTTTTCCGTGTTTTGACACAATATTAATGAGAACCGACAGTAATGCCAAGGAATGTACAGAAGAAGTTATTAGAACCAATGGAATGTAAATAAGAAGAAAGAAAAGTGCATGAAAAAATAACCAGCCGTGAGCAGGAATCGAACCTACGACTTTTGAATAACGCGTTCGATGCTCTAACCACTGAGCTACCACAGCGGCCTCCCCTCCATCCACTTTTTTGGGTTTATATGTGAATTTAGAAGTAGGAGTGACAGTCAGCGCCATCTATATGCCAAGCGACGAGTGTGAACCACTCTTTTATGCGCATGTTTGGCGTCACGTAGCACGTGAACTTATTACTAGCGGGTAGCTGATTAATAGTTCCTGGTATACAACCTATTGACACCAAGTCTGCCAGTACGAGACCCTCGATAAATGAAATAAGGGAAAGAAGTGAATACCTAAGGGCTCGTTTTTCCGTATTTTGACACAATAATAATGAGATATAACAGACAGTAATGCCAAGGAATGTACAGGGGAAGTTATTAGAACCAATGGAATGCAAATAGGAAGAAAGAAAAGTGGATGAAAAAATAACCAGTCATGAGCAGGATTCGAACCTACGACCTTCAAATAACGCGTTCGATGTCCAACCACTGAGCTACCACAGCTTTTTTCTTCTTTATTACCTCTTTTTCTTTACAGGTGTTCACACAGAAACATGAATGATAAAATACACTTGGACCAATATTTGATCCGAAGTGCTCACATTAAAATTTTTCCAGGTAATACTCGCCAGAAAATCCGCCCGAGACTGTTTGTTCAAATAATTTCTCTCGCAATAACACACGGATCTCCGTCATGTGAATGATGACGAGAGGGTGAAGGTACGTCCTAAGGTCTATAATATCTGCGTTAAAGTCACCGACTAGTATAAAGTAGGGACAGATAGATTGACGGATGCGCGGACGTGGACAGATGGGTGGACTGACGCATGAATGCATGGACGCATGGACAGACAGATGGCGCACATTATCATGTATTCTGCTGTCATATAATTTGTCGATGTACATGCAAAATCGGTTGAGTGTACATATGTTTTCGTGTTTTGCTGTGCAGGTGTTCAATTTCCGTTTTGGTTTTGCGTAGCGTGACGGACCCCGACACTTGAGCAACGCGGGATGATGAACTGGTAGCATGAGCAATGATCGTGAGCCCACGTTCCGCTTGCCGCTAACCTGTCTCTCGCTCAAACAAAAGTGTAAAGTACCGAAGCGTTCTCTTGCGGCACTCGTTAGTGTCCTGATACAGCACTTCACCGAACTCGGACGGTTACACTGCTGCTCCACCGGGCTCCAACCAAAGTCACTGCGATTTCGAAAAGAGGTGAGATATATTAGGCGCGTTTTTGAAGGCTCACGCACGAGCGTTGGCACACATTGTCCCGTACTACCGAGAGGTTCAGGGTTGACTAGCAGGTCATCCTAATCAACGAAGCATTTTCTTCTCACTTTTCTTTGTCACCACTTTTACGAGCCGTTTTCCGCCCCGAAAATACATCCTAAGGAACCGTAATCGATCCCGGCATAAAACTTTTTCGTGTTAAAGTCATCATCAAGCGATAACGTCCCCATTTGATGCAATGGGAACATCACAGCTGTACAGAAGTTGTGCCGTCCACATAACATCATCACACAACACCATCAGTTGGTCAATGGTGAATCGCTCATCACGGCAGTACCAAACGATGTCAGGTGCGAAAGCTTTCGGATAGGGGCGGTGAGAATCAATACGTAGACTGAGAAGTAAAAAAAATAAAAATGGCTTTTGTCTTGAAGTCTTAGACGAATACGACAAGGACTATGCGAGTCTTTTTTTATTATTATTATTCACCGTTGTATTAGTGAGCAATACTGCCTGTCATCATATTTTCTTCAGTTGGTTCAGTTTTTCGTAAAGGGTAACTTACAAACTCTCTCAGTTTCCGTTATCTACCTCTCCAATACCGCAGCCTTGGAAGTTCTTCTGATTTTGGTCATTTTTTATGAAGTTGTTTCGCATGTGTTTAATGGCCTGCCAAAGTGTTTTCTCTTTTCCTTGAACACACTATTTCGATAGCTGTATCTTTCGGTAAAAAAAAAACATCCAAACCTTTAGGTAGAAGAAAGCGTCACACGGAATAAAGAGGCAATGTTCCAGACCGAGAGCCTGAAGGTTGGACTTCTAGTTCTTTGTGAAATCTATAAAATCGCTTGGAGTTTATTTTAAACCAAGCATGCTATGAAATGACGATGTCAATACTCTTTTACCTAAAACCTCTAGAGCTGATTGCATAATTTTGCGTCATACATTACTGTTACCTTTAAAAGCAGAGCTCGCCGTATATGATGATTTAATTAAATCACATTTAAAATACTCTCTATCAATGTGAGCCATGATGACACAAAGTAATGGCAGGAGATTTTTGTATTGCACAGAAAAATCATTTGTTTAATTTATAACTTTCCTGAGGGACAAGAAACTTATCCCTTGGTTACTTCACACAGCATCAACAATGTTTTCAATTAACGTGATTATAGACTGCTACAGCACTACATAAAAGACAGTTACCTACATTATCAGGGTTAGCCGGTATGCAAACCTAAAGGTCAATGAGCCAACATTGTATTCAGCCACGCTTGGTGCTTCCTCGCACAAGAAAAATTATCGACTGTAAAGAGTATCTTATCAGTTCCTGTCACAACTGAATAAACGTCATTTCGCGGACATTCAGATTACAGACATAACATTGGCGTAGCTCTGCGAGTTTCTCGTCAACTCTTGAAACAGTCAAAGGATATCATTAATCTTACCCTTATGTGGGTCAACTAATGTGTCGCCTTTTCCGTTTCTCTCTCTTCCCTTGCTGTTAATGCCTTCTCTTTGCTGTATTTGTAAAGAGAATTTGTAAAAATGCTTCTGTATGCCTATTTCTATATGAAAAGTCTATATAGCTTGTATTGCCTTCATTTAGAATTAGTCAAGTTATTGCGCAATAACATGTGTTTTGTCGCCACCACTACCTCAGCCAGTCATAACCGTGGGCTGGGAACTGAGTCAAGTGGCTCGTCGCTTCTTTTCTAACACCCTCCATCTGCACTGCTTAGGTGGAAATAAATATTTGTAATACTAACAATATATTTATTAACAATATTATTAGGGGAACCTATTGAACGATCATTGTAGACCCTATAGTCAGCTCACTATAGCCAATAGAGTTGCTTATTCGGCAGCAGTTTCTAAAATAGAAAGAAAACAATAACTTACGCTTGCCTAGCGTTCAATGCCGTCTGCACTGCTCAGAGCTATGGCCCGTCTCCAAGCTTCCGGTGGCGGCATCGATAGCAGTGATTCTTCGTGTAGGGAAGTTTCCCTTTGTAAGGGAATTCTCGCCTGTCATTTTGAGCCAAAGAAAAAGGGGAATCTTTGTAATCCTGCAGGAAATTTTCGGAATGAATATTTTTTTCATGACCACCAATATTAGCGGTCACATTGCGCCTTCATCTGCAGTAATCGATTCTGGCTTGAGCACCACGCAAGCATAGCCTTTGAAATTTGTTCCTTAAATTTATGCGGGGGGATTTCTAGTTTCGCTATTAGTGTTAGACTTGAAGCCCACATTGTGCAGTTTTCTAACAGTATATTAATTAATAATGTCATACTTTTGTTGTGCGGCAGCGGAGTAGCTATAGTTATAATTTGAAATGTCGCCAGTGCGTGAGACAAGTGTAATTGTAACACGTGTATGCCTGAATGGGGGTGTAACAAACAATTATGCTGGAAATTTAGTGAACCTTTGCAGGGAAAATTCCCAAATAGAGAATTTTCATGTCACTGAAAGGAAATTCTTCGACGTAGTACGGAACATCACTGATCGATAGAGTGCTGTGGCCCATGAACTGTCCCCATAAAATGTGCGTCAGTTCCCTCCACATTTTGCGCTTGTATGCGTGATTGTTTGATACGACGGTATAAAAGTGAAAACTGCCACAACTTTCGTTTAACACACGCGCATATTGTGCGTTGAACTCGGCCCCCTATACCTTTTTACACAAATTAAGCTCAGTATTGTACTGACGAGACGCATTTCGCACAAGTATGGTTGGAATTCTAAGCTATTGTATCCGTGAACCTTTCCAGCGATCGCAGCAACTCGCTCTTTTTTTCTAAATTTATAGAAAACTGCATTTTGCCTTTGTGCCTCTACTCTTTCTTCTTTGTTAGTAGGAGAGGGGGTGGGAGCTTAACAAAAAGCGCCAGGCCTACGCGGAAGGCGCAGCACAGCCACAGCGAAAGGTAGAACAGCGGCTTTTCAGAGCCTTCTCTAAACACTTCTTGGGTAACTACAGCAAGCACACTTGCTTGATGCCCACTACGACATTAATAATAAAATTTTAGCGCAGTAGGCCGTCATTCGCTATCCTATATTTCGTCGTTCTTATGAGAAGTGTGGTATCCGCTAAACACTTGCAAGGAAGTTTGTGCCCCTTGTTCATGCATTGGCTGACGACAATGAGGAATTATGTCTGAAGTAGGTATGCGCCACAGCAAAAAGCTGAACAAACACATACTTTTGTAAAGAGTTGGAGCATTTGACGACCCACTCGTTACGCTATTCGCATTTTGTGACGACTGCTTGTTCTTTCGCTGTTTTAAAACATTTTATAGGACATATTAACGTGATTGTTTTCTCGATATCAAGGCAGTTTTGTCAGAAAACTCCAAGCACCAGCGTCGCTCAGTGGTGGAATACTGGGCAGCTACCCAGCGGACCCGGGTTCGAGCCCCACTGTGTCATTGGTGTTAGGTATTTTTGATAATTTCGAACGATGTGGTTACGTACAGCGGAAGTGGCGGCGGCGGACAGCTACGGCGCGGCGAATGACTGGACTTGTGATTTCATAACAGCTTTCGCTGTAACAGAAGGTTATAACTGTGCCTGCTGCCATAGCGCGTCTCTGTTTGGCCAGGATATCTGTGCTGGTTCACCTGCCGATCCAATGAGTTAGCACAAATCAGCAACATTTTTAAATGCGAAGCATTTTTTAGCGAACTTCATGGTCTTTGAGCTATCTTTCTCTCTATCAAGCTGCTTACGTATGGATGCTTTCGTGGTCACCCCCTTAACTTGGCGTTAACCTAAATTAGCATGAGAGGGTAAGATGGTTTGACGAATATGACGTGCTGGTCAAGAAAAGAATAATGTCACAATTCTGTCCTGTACGTCGTCAAACACTTCCCGTCAGACAGTGGCACATACCCACAGGCAGGTATGGATCGCTGGTATGTGGGTATGTGCCACAGGCGATTGATACTTAGTGTCTACCCAGGAGCGACGAGAACTGGCATGGGCAATTTTAACCAGCGAGCATTAAAAAATACCCGACATCGGTAGCGTCGACCTGACGAATGCAAAGAATACATGCCATCGTCCCAGCTGGAATCAAACCCAAGCATTCCGCGTGGCAATGAAGCATTTTACCACAAAGCTACGCCAGGTCTCGGAACTACTTTACAAATAGACGCCATCTTCGTGTAACGTCAGTAGTTGTTGCATTGCTGCGTACCCAATTTTATAAACATTATATATTGCGTCTCCTTGTAAGAATATGTATTCCTTTCATACAGCCGTTACGTCGGGTTAACGTCAATTGTGGTTAGTTGTCATGCGCTGAAGTTGATTTATGTAGCACTGTCCAGGGCCAGCATCCTCGCGAGCATCAGCGCTTCATATCAGCTTCTGGTGTCGCTAATACGCGTGTTCCAGTTGGCATAGTTGCGCAAGTGCAAACAACTGCTTATACAAACATCTGCAACTCTTCAACATATGTCAGTGCGTGCAATGTATGTACATAAATTTAGCGTCATTTCAAGACGTGTTGCTAAATAAAAAAAAATACAACACAGTCATCTTCCCTCCGCATGCTTCGCATAACGTCGATTCACAGGTACGTGGAAATTGCCGAATTTTTCATATAGTCGTAGCTTGAGTGATCGGAATTGTACTTCAAAGACAGTGGCATAGATAGTCGTGCCAACCTTCCATGCACGAAAAAGCTTGGTTGATGAAGCCTTGATGCGTCATATAAGCATTCCTTCTGAGATCAGCGAAGCGCTTCTGAGAGCACTGAGCACAGCAACAAAAAGCTGCGTTGCAGTGTGTAGTGAGCATGAGTTTATGCCAACTTCCCGCTTTCTGTATAGTATGCTTCTTTTAAACTTTGGTATTGCAATCGCATTATCTCGCACGCAGTGTCGTATACACTCTATTCAGTTGAAAAATGATGGCAGTAGTTCGCAGCAGTTCAGAGCGTCATTTGCCGTAGTTTACTGTTGGCATCCTTCTTCTGACCAACCACCTCGAGCCTACGCTACGTGCTGTCCATTGCGTCCACTCCTTTCTGCGCTGAAAATGAAGAGCAACAGTGTGCTGTAGGTGTGCTGGAGAGTGTTTGTGTTGTGACATTACGTACCCCTTTACGTTTAAATAATGTTACGTTGACTTAAGTGTGATTGTTGGAGAAAGTGCATGCCCTCGTTCAAGAGCTCAGGTCCTGGTGATTTGAGTAACTAGTGTAAAAAAAAAAAGAGCTCCCTGCCAGGCAAAAAAGTCCAAGATTTCAGGGTGGGATAAAGAATGAATCGCATGTGGGATAATTTTAGTGGTTCAAAATTACAAAAATGGCTCATTTTAGGTTCGAGTGGTTTATAAATCTTTTCACAACCGTAGAATAAGGTATCCACCGAAATTGCGAAAGCCCTTCCCGATGTGACTGAATGTGATTTAGTTCTTGTTGCTCTATCTGGTTAGTCCATTGCCGCCTACGTGAACTCTGCTTGTTCTGCATAGCAGGTTATCTGTAATAAACGCACGTGGTGACTGTGTGCCTTTTCTGTAGTTACCACGCCATACGTTCTAAAGAAGCCCTAAATAATCTTGTGGAGAGAGAGATAAGGGCAAAGCAGGCCAGACAGTCCAGTAGATCGCAGCAAGCCCAGTAATGGTTGCACTGCCTACTTCTACGACGTCGAGTCTGAACGATAGCGTAATAATCTTGCCTATGACAAAGGGAGGCCACCTAACTTTTTACGCGCACTACAGACAGTTTGCCTTTGTATGTCGCATTCCTTGCAGTAGCACGGAACATGTCGAATCACTTCATCAGCCCCACCCTGTCAGCAGGAAGTGGTGTCGGCCATCCCTATGCGGAATGCATACGCACGAGTAAACGCGATTCCCAACCATTATCTGCACGAAACAGTAGCGCCACCTCGTCAGAGTCGTGCCAGAATTCGAAGGCATAATGTAGAGTCAACTGAGCGTAATCGAGCATACCTAAAATGCGGCTCATGCCAATTTGACGTGGAGCATTGGCAGGCAGTTATGTGGAGCTTTCTAGCAGCGTCGGTCCGACGGAAAGGTATCGATAGGTCGTGGTCTTCTGTATGAGCTGAATGGGCTGCTTCATCGGCCCGTTTATTACCAATTATTCCTCAGCGACTTCGTAGCCACTGAAATGTAATGTGGTGCCCTTTCCCAGATACGTGGGGTAGCATCTCTGCCTTATCGAAAAATAACTGTTCTTGCGGATCATAGCGTAGACATGACAGAAGACGCCTTGGAGATGCAGAAAATTGTCCAGCTTTGCGTCCTTTGGTCGTTATAAAATACAACGTGGCACGAAGTGCTGCAAGCTTTGCTGCTGTTGATATTTTTGGGCGAGCTGTCCCAAAAATATCAATATGCAGATGTCTCCCTTCACCATTCTCCTCGGTATACAAATGCTGTGGCCACATAAGTACGAACTTCCACGATGACGAAGCATAAAAGGGTGCTACATAGTATTTATCTCTATATGCTGTAGTGGATTTTCTGAGGCACTGAGTTTTGCATGCAGTGGTACATTGTTTTCTTCGCTTCATGGCATCAAGTTCGCCTCTACGTTCTTGGGCAGCGTAACTTCATCTGTAGGAATAAAATATTGCACTACGGTTTCAGCAACTAGAAATGATGATTAGGAAGGACACACATGACGAAAGTACACACGACAAAAACGAACTACCAAATGAGTTAACAAAAAAAACACAAAAGAAGACTAAGCCGACGAAAATGAAGCAAGTAAATGTCACGTGGTGTGCAGGCTTTTGATTCTTACTTGTTAGTTACCTGATAATATGCCCCATAAAAAAGACGCCGACAAGAGCTCTCGCAAGTGGTGCCCTGTCCTCGGACTCCTGTGACCGCGTTTCCATCTTTTCTATCTCTCCTATCCCCTCGATATCTCCTCGCTCGCTGGCTTAGCGCATCTATCTCTCTCTCTCTCTCTCTCTACACCTTTATTCCTATCCTTTGAATCCCTCCTCACCCCCATCACTTGTGAGCTACTGCTGAGATGTCACACCCTGATGCAGACGGTTGTGGGGCTCACTTTTCTCTTCTTTTCCTTCTTATAAACATAACCCCCCCCCCCCCCCCAATAACGCAGACGTCTCGACAACCAAAAATATGTTTCAGGGATGAATATTTGCGTAATTGGGCTGGTGCTCACATGAAGAACAGCGCTATGAAGGGTTAGTTGTAAAAAAACTGGCAGGTTTCGTCTTTTGGGGAAATGACTTCAATGCGAAGCAGTCAACGAGTATTTATTTGTGCGTCTCTCATAATCATATTGTGATTTCGGGACGTGAAACCCCACATATTTATACTAGTAATGAAAGACGCAAGCAGACTTCACCAGGCAGGTCGAGCAGAAGCGTTTATTCCGCGATGTCCGCTTCGGCTCAGAACACCAATGAACAGGAACGATGATGGTGGATTTGTACAAGTTAGAACAAAGTGCTTGGAAAGTGCTTACCGTTTTCCCCCTTTTCGAAGCGGCCAACCTGGCCGGCACTCTGAGATCGGCTGAACGAGCAATAAAAGGTTTCACGCGCGAGACTAGAACAATGTCCATGCTGTGCAGACGGTGGTCAGTGACGGACTGAAGCGGGTGACGAGCTAGTCAACTGGGGTTGTCTGCGGTACGACGGAGTATGGGCCAACATACCGGTGAAGGAATGTCTCGTAAAACCCTGACGCTTGAACCAGGGTCCATAGTAAAACCTTATGCCCCGCCACGGTGGTCTAGTGGCTAAGGTACTCGGCTGCTGACCTGCAGGTCGCGGGTTCGATTCCCGGCTGCGGCGGCTGCATTTCTGATGGAGGCGGAAATTTTGTAGGCCCGTGTACTCAGATTTGGGTGCATGTTAAAGAACCCCAGGTGGTCAAAATTTCCGGAGCCCTCCACTACGGCATCTCTTACAGCAAATGGTGGTTTTTGGACGTTAAACCCCACAAATCAATCAATAGTAAAACCTTATCACCCGGATGAGAGGCCGCGTCGCGTCGTTTGTGATCACAGTGACGCGTTTTCTACCTTTGGCTTGCTACCGTGTTTTGGCGAGTGATTTCGTGGCAGTGCGTGACTCGGGCAGCGAACTCTTCAGAGAGCGAGGTGCAGCTCGGAGTAGGTGCAAAGAAGCACGCCGTGTCACAGATCGAGGAGACAGATCGGCCATACATGAGAAAAAAAGGGCAGTAGCCAGTCGATCGTTGTAACGCAGTATTGTAGGCGAATGTGATACGGTGAAATGTCATTCCTGTTAGTGTTGTCAGGAACTAAGTACGTCGATATCACGTAAGATAGTGTTCGGTGGAAGCGCTCGGTAAGACCAATCGTCTGCGGATGGTATCTAAAATAGTCCTATGCATTGTACTACACGCCCGCAGGACTTCCTCAAGGACCTTGGAAATGAATGCTTTGCCACAGTCACTCAAAAGAACGCGAAAGGTTCAGCGGCGCAAGACGATTGAGTGCACAAACAATTCGGCGATTTCTGTGGCGGTAGCAGAACGAAGAGGTGAAGCCTTGGCGAATGTTGTTAGATGGTCGACTGCAGTGACAATCTAACGGTGACCGGAGGACGTCAGCGGCAAAAGACCATACAAGCCTATTCGGATGAATTCGAATGGTGTGGTCAGACAGAGAAGAGGCTGAAGGAAACCAGCAGTCGGGGATGTGGATCGCTTCTGCTGCTGACACGACGCCCACAAGCCCACGTATTTGGCTGCCATTGTGGACAAGCCAGGCCAGAAGCAGCGCGTCTTGATGCTATCGTAGGTCTTGTGGAAGCCTTGGTGACTGGGAGTATTATAATCGTGTTATGCTTGCAAAACTCGAAGACGAAGGCAGTGAAGAAAAACTGGCACCCACTTGTTGCCGGTGGGATGGTCAAAGTAGCCCTGAAGCACACTATTCTCAAGGCGAAATTGCCCAAGCTGGTGTCTCAAGCGGCTGTTGGGTGGTTTAGTGACACCGCGAAGGCGATCAATGAAAGCCCGACACTAGGAGTCTGCCAGATGAAGTGAACGTAACTCGGAGCTCGAAGATAGTTGCATTGGGTCCTTGCAGTGAGGCGAGTGATACGTGTTGTGAGGCAATCTGGGTGTCAGAGTCATTTGAAGCCGATGCGGTGGATCTATTGTCAAGAGAGAGCGAAAGTGGGCATCAAGACAACGTGCCAGCATCTTGATGACAATAGCCAGACTTGTACGCGATGGTAAACTCGTACTCCTGTAAGCTCAGTATCCAGCGCCCTAGACGTCCTGACATGTTCTTTATTGATGAGAGCCAACAGTGCTTGGTGGTCGGTGACGATGGTGAAGTGCCGACCGGAGAAATACGGGCGCGATTTCTGTGTCAACCAGGTGATAGTCAGGCACTCCTGCTCCGTGATGGTATAGTTCCGCGTAGCTGTTGACAGAGTCCGGCAAGCGTAGGCCACAACCTGCTCTTTGGAGGTGGGATCACGCTGCAGAAAGACTGCTTCAATGCTTTGTGCGCTTGCGTCAGTAGGGAGTATAGTGGGCGCTCTCTCGTCGAAGTTGCGCAGCACTGTTCCAGAAGTCAGGTGCTCTTTCGAAATTTTAAATGCGGACTCAAAGTCGTTGGACCCTGAGAAAGGAGCACCAGTGGCCAATATTTTACATAGCGGAGCCGCTAGGGTATTAAAGTTGCGTAGAAGGCGACGAAAATTGGGCGGGAGAGCCAGAGAGTTGCGCAACATCTTTTGATTGGATGGTCGAGGGAACTATAAGCACTGCTCTTCTCGGGATCTGGTTGAATTCCGTCTTTAGAAATGAGGAGATTGAGGACTTTATACTTTTGCTGGCAAATGTGAACTTTCTTGTATTTATCTCAAAGCCATCCTACGAAAAACACCGAAGTACTCCATCTAATCCTTGAAAACGTTGGACAAAGGTTGATGAAAAAAAACGATAATGTGTAAGTAACAGAGGCAAGTCTTTCATTCTAGGCCACGGGCAACAGTATCAATCATGCGCTTAAACGTAGCTGGAGCGTCGCACAAGCCAAATAACATTACAATAAATTCAAAAAAGCCGTCCGGCGTAGCAAAAACAGTTTTTTCTTCGTCAGCTTCGTTCATGGAGATTTTCCAGTAGCCTGATTATAACTGAAGGATCGAAAAATATTTTCCTTTTGTAGTGTGTCTAAAGCGTCATCTATTCGAGGCATAGCATCTACGTCCTTGCGTGTGATCTCATTTAACGCGCGGTGGTCAATACAGAAACGAATAGAGCCATTCTTATGTTTAACTGAAACGACTGGAGATGCCCAGGAACTTGGAGACCGTATTATATTTCACGATAGCATGTCGTTCACTTAATTTTCAATGATTTTTCTCTCTGGCTGCGAAACCCGATATGACCGACGGCGTATCCCGCGTGAACTGTCGGTTTCAATGCGGCGTACAGCCGCAGAAATCTTAATCAGTGTTGTGGAACAGCTATCAAAGCAGGCTATCTGCTTAGCTAAAAGGGTCAATGGCGCTTTGGACTGTTCAGGTGTGAGGTCTGAACCAATGGCAGCTCGAAAAGAGAAAGAATGTGAACCTGGGGCTGGTACTGGTGACAAAGGCGGGCAGAGCGCCGCAATGGAGGTCAGTGGAGAGGTGTCGATCTTTGTCACTGTCATTCCCTTGAGCAGCAGCATAGATTCGGAAGTCGTGTTACTAACGGGTAGAAAAGTGCGGTCACAGTAAAACCGGAGGAGGCAAGAAGCGACGAGAATTCCACAAGAAGTGCAGCGAAAAGAAGGAGCCACTAGTGCATCACCGTTGGTTGTTTGGGTAGATGCGACAGCTATCACGTGTTCGTGACCAGGGTGCAGGACACAGTCTTCAACAATGCCCAAGTTTGAGATAGAGGGTGACAAAACTGGAACGGGAGCATTCATTGTATCGGCGATGTGAATGACGTTCTCTTTAAACGATATAACAGCGGAAGCAGAATGCAGAAAGCCCCAACCAAGGATACGTTGATGAACACACGGGGGCAACACAATCATCTGAATGTTGTGACGTACGCCATCGATTGAAACACGAGCCGTGCACTGTCCGTCAGGTTGAATCAGCATGTTATTTGTGCCACGCAACATAGGTCCCGCATAGGGAGTTCTGACTTCACGGAGCCGCGAGCACAAGTCGCTATGCAAAACACAAGTGGTTGCACCGGTGTCAACAAGAGTTTGCAAAGAAATACATTCAAAAGTCACTGACAACATATTGGCTGGGCGAACAGGAGGTATTTTTGTCGGTCGACGGGACGCAGTCTTTCCTACAAAAACTGCAATCCTTAGTTTTCCGAACATTGTTCAACAGGACGGGAGATGATGGGATGAAACGGCAATGCGGAGCACTGGTAGGGCAATGGAGAGCGTCGTCTGAAGGAGCGGTAGTTCTGATGTTGACGAGTGGACACTGGGGGAGACGGAAATCGGTACTGTGAACAGGTAGGTATCTGCAGCATAAAAATCTGGTCTTCGGAGCCGATCTTGCTCAAACTCAGCATAGCCTTGTCGTTCTTCCTTCTGGCGGCAACGGCAGTAGCGAGAATTGTGGCCTTGGATACCGCAAAAAAGCAAACGGGAAGGAGTGGACGCCATCGAGGATACGAGGGTGCAGCCGTCATTCCACCTCGCACAGCAGTCAAACGGCCACAAGCAATGTCAGAAGACCCAAGTGTCATGGGACCAGGCGAAATTGCAGTGCTCTCCACACATGTGGGAACACAGTCGCAGCAACTAATGCTGCCGGTGTCATCCTTGGCGTCACATCAGCGTATATAGACATTGGGCACGCTGGTGGAGCGACCAGGACTATCCGTGCCGTCATTGCCGCCACCTCCTGCCTAACGAGCTTCCGTAGATCGAACAGTGGGAACGGAGTGGGTGAAGGCAACAGTGGAACACTGCATTTTGAAGTGGCGAAGTTCGTCCCCGGTAAAGGTGCGGATAAGGGCTTTAATTTCGGAGGTAGGCTTAAGGCGAGGATCGCTGTCTTGTTGTTGGTGGAAAGACGGCAATTGGTCAAGGCATAGGCAAGTCGAAAATATGTCTTCAACAGTAGTGAGATAGCCGACATCCAAGACGTTGAACGCAATTGGTCCGATTTCTTTAAGAATGTGGCGAACGTGCTCGTCTTCCATCATATCGCTGTTTGCACAGCGACATAGGGCCAGAACATCCTCGATATACGAATTGTAAGGCTTATGTGCAGTTGAAAACGAACGGCCAGCTTCTGTTTCGCGGTTTGAAAACACACCGATGAGCATTCGAAGATTTTTCTCAGTTTCTTGGTAAAGGTAGACCCAATCGAAGTCAGCTTTCAGATTGAAATACCATGTTTTGGCTACGCCGGTCAAGTAAAAAGGAAGGTAGCTCGATTTCTCCACTTCAGTCTATCGATTGGCTGAACCCACACAGTTGTAAAGGTCGAGCCATTCCTCGGCCACGACACTGTGGAGACCCACGAGCTTGAGCGGTTCTCGGTGAGAGCTGGTGAGAGCGGATGAAGAGCGGGCAGCCGCCGGCATTGAGGCTGTATCGTTAGGGCTAGGTGTTAGGTCCAATTTCTGCCTACCCGTGGGGTGGCTGGGTGCAAGCGGCGACCAGATCAAAACTTTACGTGGAAAACGAAAGTAGGAGGACGTCGGGATCTTGATCCACCTCCACCACCCTGAAAGACGCAGGGAGGCTTCACCAGGCAGGAGAAGGAGATGCGTTTATTTCGTGATGTCTGTCTCGGCTCATAACACCAACGAGAAGAAACGATAATAATGGGTATGTACGAGTGAGAACGATGAAGTGCTTGGCAGGTGCTTAGAGTATTTAGTTGCTGCGCCCTTTTTTTTTTGAAGCGAAGCTGTTCTCAGCTGAGGATATCATGTCCGTCATTGGGGTAGCGCTGATCACGTAACCTCGTATCACGGGGACGGTGAATCGTGGTATATAGGTAGGGAAAGGCTGCGTGTGCTGCGATAAGCGAGGGCTGGCTGTGAAAGGCGAAGGCAAGGGCAGGGAATGTCCAGGACGTGCTGCGAGAGGCGAGGAAGAGAACGGAGAGGTCGAGGGGTGAACCTTCCAGAAACACGCTAAGATGGGGTGACGGCGAGGCGCAGTGTAGTGTAAAATAGTGCACCAGTGCCAGCATTCAGGTCATTGCGCTTTCAGGACGGCGAGCATTTCTCATTCTGCCGAAAAAGAAGGCACTCGGCGTGCGGGCATGTCGTCGCCGAGTAAACCGCGATGTTCGTGCAAAAGTGGCCGAAGCAAGTGCCAATGAACGGAGGACTTGAAAAATATACAATCAATCCTGATGAAAAACGGGCATACGCACCTCTGTTTCAACAGACTGTATCGGTGTTTGCATACAAACTGGATTGCGCCGAATGGCTTACCCTAGAAGACTTCCGGTGCGCCACCTCTGTTAATGCTTTGTTAATGGTCCCCGCGGTGTTTTTCTGGTGTGTTTGAGGTTGCTGCTCCATTATTTTTGGCACATTCTTTAAGATATGCTCAAAGCAACATCTAGCTGCTACTCCCCGCGGCTGTGGTCTAGTGGGTAAGGTACTCGGCAGCTGACCCGCAGGTACCTGGATTGAATCCCGGCTGCAGCGGCTGCATCTTCCATGGAGGCGAAAATACTGTAGGCCCATGTGCTCAGATTTGGGTGCACGGTAAAGAACCCTACGTTACCAAAATTTCCGGAGCCCATTACTACGCTGTCTCTCATAACCAAATGGCGGTTTTGGGACGTTAAACCCCATATATTAATCAATCAATCTAGCCGCTAGATGAAGGGGCGCCACGTAGCGCATGGGAGGTGCAGGCGCGACCATCGCTGCATATATTACAGCTCACGTGGCCGACCTGTGCTGCGCAAATTATTCATCATATTTTACCGATTATTGCGGCCCCCTGCTGTGTGTTACTTCTAACAGTGGCCACGCCTATACAAGAAGAAAATGCATAAACTGCAGGAGAAGTTTGTCAGCGAACTTAATTGGGCTAGTAGGTCATGTTGACAATGTGGATAAGACGAGGACAGAGAATTCATCTTGAAAGTTTTGCACAAGCACACAGGGACACAAAAAGAAAAAGAAACAGGCTCCCGGTCTTTCTTTCTTTGTCTCTGTGCGCTTGCGCAAAAATTTCAGGATGGATAAGTTCCAACTAGGTTGAATCGCAGTTTTGCTACAGATAAATGAGAGCGCAGACCTGTATTTTCTCTGTTCGCGTCTTCAAAGCACACTGACGTCGTGTACTTGCAGGAGAGGATTTGTCTGATCCTTCGCGAAGTTATACACTTCAGATTTCCGGCTAGAACTGAAAAAGCGCCTCCTGTCGAGCCACGAACATATTTTTTTCGTCTAAGAACGCACTCTCAGGATGAAACGCCTATTTATGGTCCTGTGTCACACCTAGCACTTATGATAGAGATAAACGCCGATCAGCATCGCTCGCGATCTGGAGTGTTCGCCTGACTACTATATTACAAAAAGCGCGATGACGTCAACTGCGGCTGGGTCATGCAAGCTATTAAGGTTTACTAACGAGTAAGCTATTCATGGATTGAACTTTTTAGATGAATCCACCTAAACCCAAAGTCCATGTTCACACTAAACGATAAATTAGCTAGAATGCGGTAATGATCACTGGCAGCAAAAAGACTGGCGATAAGCCGTTCACTCGCAAAGGTGAGAGCCCACTCGCTGGCATCTCTTTTAAACAAAACATCAAGTGCAACGAAAACAAAACGCAGGCACAGCGACATAAACTGCGCGGCAATTTTTGTCAGCGCTTTTTGTCCCGTGTTGTTTCGAACAGTACACATCATTGATGTCACTCACACTATACCAGAAACACGGTGGATTTTCCATGTTAGCTTTCACATTTTCCTACCCATTTCACTACAATTATCTGCCACGGGTGGAAGACAACAGCGACTGTTGCGTTCCCGGAACTAGAGGCCTTCAACTAGTCTAACGTCTGAGTACTGCCTCTGTGCCATTAGTCTGCACTGAGCTCTAGGTTGCCTTTAATAAAGTGGGCAGAACAAACCTACGTGCTCTTAGTGGAAATCAAATTTGCTCGCACGATCGCTGCAACGCAGATGCTCTTTCTATCGTCCACGGTCGGAAAACAGGACGTTTTGATTGGCATTTATAATTAGTTCAGTCGTCCAGACTGCATCCTGCCTTGACACAGCTGTTCTCGAGTTGCGAGCGCTTGCTCGTAATTATTTCCATAAAACATCGAAACACAAGCAGCCGTGGCCACCAACAAATGTCAAAACCAGGCGACATAAACAGGAAGTTTTTAAGGACGACCACAATGTTGTCAGAGACCAGCAGGTGTTCGCTGAGAAGTGAGGCTAGCTGCATACTTTTTTCTTTGAGCCAAGTCTTGCGAGGCAAATCGACTGTTTTACGTAAATCGAACAGCTTAGAGTGCACTGTGAACTTGCCAGGCACGACTGCATTGGCGAGTAAATGACTAAATGACGGCTCATGTTCTTCGTTTCAACGCGACTAAATTCAGGCTGCTGTCCGATAACGGGCATACATGAGGACGACGTCCCAAAGTAGTGGTCGTCGGCACATCCATTCAGGATGGAGTATCTTCTGAAGAATACTTGCTGACGCATAGGACAGCATATGTGACATTTATCACATTGGCATAGATGTAATGGCTAGCACTTCAACGACAATTAGAATCGTCCCGACGCGACGTCAGTATAAGTTCATTTTCTGAAGCAGCATGAAGCTCAGGCTTGGCTTTGTGGTATAACATTTGACTTCTACATAAATCGCCTTGTTTTGGTTGTGGCTTGAGCAGTGATTCTTACGCTTTGATTTCGTCGTAATTTTTTACCTATACTGGTAACGCTACCATTGCCATAACCTCATATTCCAGGACAAAGGCCCGTTCATGCTACGGGGTTGAGATTTCCAAAGCCTGGGTTAATACAGACAGTGAATCAACTGTGACGCAAGCTCGGATGCCGTGGATACTGGTATGCGGGTATGCACCGCAGCTGTGTGTTGTAAATGGTTTCATTACGTAAACATAACGCAAATCACGCTATATATTTCTAACTAGCGAATCATGTACCAATTACATTCATGTCATTCTGTGCCAACTTTGGTATCTACCATGGCACTGAGACATCACCAAAGCGCCGAAACGTAGGCGGCTGAATAGGCAAATAGCTAGAAACTGTCAAAGTGCCTTTGGTTCACTAAGAAGTTTTTTGCAATTAAAAACCTGCTTGCTGCTGGAAAAAAATAAAATACTGCAGCATATCCACGGAGTGAATGGTGGAGAGTGGGGCGAAGAATTCGTCCGTCCATTCGTTCTTGCTTCCGTTCGTCCATGCGTCCATCAGCCCGTCCGTGCGTGCGTCTGTTCATGCGTCCGTCCCAGCGTTCGTACATGCAGCCGCCCCTGCGTCCGTTCATGCGTCAATCCATGCATCTGTCTATGTGTCCGTTCGTCCATCTATTCGACACTCCAAGTACCACCATCTCGCATCTTTTCATCATATATTCCCCATATAGATGCACCGCCATCCAGCGGACATTCCAAGGACTAAACGAGAGGTGGCACACGCACACTTTCTTACGGCTTGCGCTTCGGGTCCGCTTCCCACCTTTAACCACCTCGAGTTCATGGTATATACTAGTTCACTGTATTCATGGCACTGCGGCCGAACGCTCGCTAAACCTTTCGAAAACCAAGGAGGTTGCGCCCAGCGAGTATGACGTAGCAAACTTTTTCAGTCAGATAGTGCTCAATGTACATGCCAATGGCTGCTAATGGGAAATGAGAGGCGCAGAATTCGGCTTTTACTTTCTTACGCCTTGCGCTTCGTATCTACTTCCCATTTTTAACCACCTCGTGTTCATTCATGGTATATACAAGTTCATTGTATTCATGGCCCTGCGGCTCAACGCTCGCTGAACCTTTCTAAAGCTAAGGACGTTACTACCAGCGAGTATAACGTAACAACCCTTTCTTGTCAGATAGTGCTCAATGTACATGCCAATGGCTGCTAATGATGATCGCAGCCTGCGCGTTAACTAAAAGCCGAATGCTCCTGTTTCTCATTCCCCATTAGCAGCCATTGACATGTACATTGAGCACTATTTTTCATTGTTCAACAACGCACAGAAGAAGTTTCTCACCGGCACCACCTTGAAGGTCAAAATGATTTACTTGTTACATACTACGGGGGACGAAGGGGTGCCGCTATAAGGAGTTTCGCCGCTAAAAAAAATGAACATGGGCTGGGCATGTAGCGAGTCGGCAGGGTAAGCCCTACAAGAGTTTCAATGTGGGCTTTTTGGTGATGCATGTATTCGAAAGAATTTTTCGTAGCACCGAGCGAAATACGGGACCAGGAATCGGAATCCTGTCCATCAGTCCCTTCCTGTTTCCTGTTTTCGCTTCGCGCTACATAAAATTCTTTGAAATGTTAACCAATATTCATTGAGGGTTACTGACGGGATTCGAAGAGAAGGCAAACGCCTGTGGGGTCACAAAAAATAAGGGGGGCAGAGGAGATGAATCAGTTGGAAGGTGTGAAGTGGCAGTGGAAAGGGCAGAACTGGGTTACTTGGCGAAACATGGGAGAGGCTTTTGCCCTGTAGTGGGCGTAGTCGCGCTAATGATAATGACTAGTGCGGGAAGCCTTTTCTCAACCAAAGCCGACAAGTACCACCCCGATGCTCTGATTTAAGAAAAAGGTGGTTGAATTACTTCCACCGCACTCACAATTTCTTTTCAGGTAATTTTTTTCGCCGGCGCGGTGATGCAGTAGTCAAGGTGCTCGGATGCTGACCCGAAGGTCACAGGTTCGATACCGGCTGTGGCAGTCGTATTGTCGTGGAGGTTAAATGCTAAAGGCCCATGTGCTGTGCGATGTCATGCAGCGCGCCTTAAACACCAATTGGTCGAAATTTGTGGAGCCCTCCACTACGTTATCGCATATGACCATATCGTGATTTTGGAGCGTAGAACCTGAGATTATTATTATTATTATTATTATTATTATTATTATTATTATTATTATTATTATTATTATTATTATTATTATTATTATTCAGTAGTAGTAGTAGTGCAAGTAGTACTAGTATTAGTAGTCGTAGTAGTATTCTTTTCAAATTTTCTTCGTTCCTGGAACATTTCCAGCGTACTCTTTTTTTTTATACACAGAAGTGTTTCATACTGAGGTCTACGAACTTGTTAGTAGAACATTTATGTCATGGATATGAATGCTAATATTTACTATAACGGAGGACAAAGAAAAACAGAAATTGGCAGCATATCCACGGGGTGAATGATGGAGAGTGGGGCGAAGCATCCGTCCGTCCATTCGTTCTTGCTTCGGTCCATCCATGCGTGCGTATGTGTGGCCGTCCGTGCGTCCATCCACACGCCTGTGCGTGCGTCTTTTCGTGCGTCCGCACGTTCATCCATGCGTCCGTCTCTGCGTTCGTCCATGTATCCGCCCCTGCGTCTGTCCATGCATCCATCCGTCCGTGCAGCCATCCGTGCGTCCGTGCATGCATCTCTCTGTGTGTCCGTTCGTTCATCTAGTCAACATTCCAAGTACCACCATTTCGCATCTTTTCATTATATATTCCTCATATAGAAACACAGTCATCCAGCGGACATTCCAAACACTAAACGAGAGGTGGCTCACGCACACTTTCTTACGGCTTGCGCTTCGTGCCTACTTCCCATCTTTAACCACCCCGAGTTCATGGTATATACTAGTTCACTGTATTTGTGGCACTGCGGCCGAACGCTCGCTAAACCTTTCTAAAACAAAGGAGGTTACGGCCAGCGAGTATAACGTAGGAACCCTTTCTTGTCAGATAGTGCTCAATGTGCATGCCAATGGCTGCTAATGGGGAATGAAAGACAGGAGAAATCGGCTTTCAGTTAGAGCGCACGCTGAGAATTTTTTATTGTTCAACAACACACAGGGGAAATCTCCTAGTACTACCTTGCAGGTCAAAGCGTAAGACATGTACGTACTACGACGAGGCACGAATGGGTGCCGCT
Source organism: Rhipicephalus microplus (assembly GCF_043290135.1). Classification (NCBI taxonomy): domain Eukaryota; kingdom Metazoa; phylum Arthropoda; class Arachnida; order Ixodida; family Ixodidae; genus Rhipicephalus; species Rhipicephalus microplus. The sequence continues at coordinate 230,620,066 of NC_134702.1, forward strand.
TTAAGGAGCTTCGTCCCTAACACATGAGGGGCGAAAAGTCATCTAAGCACTTCGCACAGATAGTTAAAGAGCTCTACATGCGCTATCCGCACAGCCGCGCCGCACATGCTGTAAACTTTTCGCACGCAAGCGGAGAGCACAAGAAAGTATCGTTGACGTTTTTTCGCCTTCCACTTGCGTAAGGTAGGTGTCCAGGCATGTATGGTGTGGCTGTGCAGATAGTGCGTGTACAGGCCCTAACCCGTGAATCTGAAATGTGTGGCCATACGTGGTTGCAGACATCGCAGCCAAAGCCAAGATGCTGCTCGAAAAACTCTCGCCGAAAGCAGGCATTGGCACCAGCGAAACCGTTTCCGTCATGTTACATTGAAGTTGATCTACCCACGACGCCACTTTCTCAGCTCGCCGTTGTCACTTGCATTTGGCTCAGAAGTCTGTCAGATCTTGTTGCATAGTTTCTTTTTGCATTTTTAGGCCTGTTCTGGTGCCTCGGGTGTGTTATGGGGCCCGAACTGGTTGATAGGCCCAGCGAACATGGATTCTTTCAAGAATTATCTGTCTGCTGTGTGTTTGAAAAGTTGTTCACAGCTCGGGTGTTCATACAATCAGTGCCCTCCCATGTGAAAGTTCTAAGTTGAAACTTAGAACTTCCACATGGGGAGCGACGTCACTGACTGTGCAGTCAATCACACGCGAGCTTGAATACGACGCAAATAATGACGTCTCAAACATCACTGTCATGCCACGAGCTTGGATGCGACGTCAAGAACGATCCAACTCGCAGTGCGTGGTGAATGGCGAATGGCTTTTCATTTGGCCTATAGCCATGTGACGCTTTCGCTAAAAACGTTCTGCCACCAGGACACGTACCTACGAACGATAATCGACCGGTGCTCTCTCGACTGATTGACTGATGCGACCTATATCTCTGGCAGATATTCTCTCAACCAGTGCTCTCTGCCGGTGGCGCTAGGCAGTCTGGGCAGGCAGATTGGGTAGGCGGGGTGATGCCGTCATCTGTGAGCGGTGGAGTGTAGTAATACGTCATGACAAGTAACTAGCCTAATAATGAACGATTCGACATTACCGCAGTTAATGGAAGCGCTAGCAACAGGAAGTCACTTAGACGCGTTTACGTTTTTTTTCGTTTTGTCTTCACGTGTGACAGCTCGTTGTCGGAGCAGAGCCGCTTCCGCATGCGCCAAAAGTGTTTCTACACCCCCGACCACTTCGAGGGCGATAACACTGACTGGTAAAACTGCCCCAATAAGCTTCTTAGCAAGGTAACGTTGTCGTGGCTCTCTGTCGCTGCAGAGAGGCAACGGCCAAATGTGGCTTCGTGAAGTGAGACTGCCTAACGGGACGTAGAACATGTCCGCGTTAGCCTGCAGTGTAGGTTACCCTGCTAAGAGGCGCTCTTATTTGGGCGTTCGCAAGAATCTTAAGTACGTAGCAGAATACGTTGCGTACGCTGCAAACGAAAAACTCAACAACAGTTTCAGTTTACCACATCGAACGTACCAGAGTGCGTTTTGTTCAACCAGACGTATCATATGAGGATTGAAATAACTTTTGAGTGCTTCTTAGCGTCATCGTGTGAAAGCGCCCGTAATAACGGCCACTAGAATCCCAGTCGCACCGAATCGTAGGATCAACGGTGTTACTTGCAATCTGGCAGCTCTGTCATTCGAGATCTTGCAAGAGCGTCACTTAAGCTAGCGCTAAATATCGTTACGTTTGCGTACGCGTTGGTTTGTTGTTGTTTTTTTCGGGCATTCGCACGCATCCCAGGACTAGACACATTGGACACATTTAGTTGGGTGTACGTAACGAGCCTACGTACGCGACACGAGGCGTTGCGTATGCTGCATGCGAAGCGCTCAACGAAACCTTTAGTTCACCGTATTGACTGCACCAAGATACGTTTGGTTCAACTGGACGTATGTTAATAAAAATAAAACAGCTTTTGGGTGCTTTTTAGCGCACTCCTGCGGTAGTGGCCGTTATAATGGCCACTAGCGTCCAAGCCAAGGCAATTGATTTTGGATACATGGTGTACGTTGGTTTGTTCTGGATGCCTAAACGAATAGCTGGTTTGTACTTTCGCTGGCAGCACACCATTGCCCTCGAAAGGGAAATATACTCGAGTTGGGACGGCTTTGGTGCTCTCTACATTCGACGCCGTCGCTGCCAATTTTCTATCTGGCTACAATTTCAATCGAGATATCGCGGGGGTGTCACGCAGCGCACACTTCTCCTCGTCACGTCTACGCACGCCGCGTTGTTTCTTTTTTTTTCGGGCGTTTGCACGAAAAAAAAAAGAAACAACGCGGCGTGCGTAGACGTGACGAGGAGGAGTGTGCGCTGCGTGACACCCCCGCGATATCTCGATTGAAATTGTAACCAGATAGAAAATTGGCAGCGATGGCGTCGAATGTAGAGAGCACCAAAGCCGTCCCAACTTGAGTATATTTCACTTTCGGGGACAATGTTTTTTATGTGTGTGGTTTGTATCGTAATGCACGAGAGAACTTCCTTCGGTAATCCTAATACACACAGTAATTTTTTATTGTATTCGACGTTTGAAACGTGTAAGCTCCATTCCTGATATTTTGAAGACACGATCCCACTTACAAGTAACGCTACTGATTCGTTTGTCTTCAGTCACTCTTATCGAAAGACTGCGCACACAAGTATTCCAAGACGGAGCATACACATGCGTATGGTACAAGTGCACCTTTGGAGACGTTAAGGTGTATGCCCGCATTTTTGTAAACTTAACGGTTTAGGGTGATTTGTGAATTAGGCCACCACTACTGTAAGGCTGGGCATGAGTTATGCGGCGCAGCATCATCGTCTTGGGACGAGGAGTGTACGGGCATAGGCTTCCCCGATATGGTATCTCGGCCTGTTAAATTTTGGCTAACTGAACGGACCCGTATTTCAGTTGTACTACTAGGAAGCAGGCGGGACTTGAGATACGCCGCAGGGTGTCATAGTTTTGGGACCAGAAATGGATGGGTGCAACGAGAACTCAAGTTGTCCTGAGGGTCGGGCCCCGAACTCGTCTCCGGTAACGGAAGCCTTTTTCAATATACAAATCAGAGAATACACTGCACCCCCCCCCTACGAAATATCAGTGCAATTTAGAAGCTGCCTGCATGCTCAAGAATAACAGGGCCTCAAGCCGGCGTGCATGCGCTTCGGAATACGAGCCACGAGCAATGGCCAGGTGGCAGTAGGAGACTGATGTCAGCAGCAGGAGGCGCGATGCCATTATCGCTGAACCAAGCTGTTCTTTTCTTTCCTCCATTTTTTCTCTGTCTCTTCCAACTCCCCGTGTTCTCCGATTGGAAACAACGCAAGACAGGGGATGGACGGGCCGTCTGGGCTGTAACCACAATGTGGTACGATGGCGAGGCTCCGTGCTGCATACTTCCTCACCGTTCTCTGAGCTCTAACACAAAGTCATTCGTGAAAGAATGAGGGCCTCTTAGTTGCAGCCTTTATTTATTATGTGCAAACTAGGTTCCCACTTGTTGTTACCCAATGCAAAGGTGCACTTTGCTCATAATGAATAAACGTCTCCTGCCAAATACTTCACCCCCTCCGAGCTTCCTCACCAAAGATCTCTCGGGTCAACTTCGCAACAGGCCCCACCGTGGTGTTCTAGTGGCTAGGTACTCGGCTGCTGACCCGCAGGTCGCGGGATCGAATCTCGGCTGCCACGGCTGCATTTCCGATGAAGGCGGAAATGTTGTAGGCCCGTGTGCTCAGATTTGGGTGCACGTTAAAGAACCCCAGGTGGTCGAAATTTCCGGAGCCCTCCACTGCGGCGTCACTGAAAATCATATGGTGGTTTTGGGACCTTAAACCTTACATATCTGTCAATCAACTGCACTACAGGAAAAGAAGCTTTACTGGCGCACTCGGCAGGATCTCGGCATCTACCTCTTCTGGGCGAAGATCACCAAGCCACAAAGTTCCAAGGAGAGCACCTAATCGAGGCCACCTCCGGCAAAGAACCCCCGTGGACCCTACAACTACGGTTCGACGGGTCGGAGCAGAGAACGACGACGGAATTGGTGATCGGTATTTTTCGCGCTTTGTTGAGGTGGTGACGACGCAAGCGTCAGAGCAGTGTGCGTATAAAATGAGAGCGTAAGGTCGAGCAGTGGGACGGAGGAAGGTCGCATAGGCGAAAATATTGAGCCAGATGCCTGAGCCCCAGGAACCGGCACAAGTGGCAATACGACGCATGAGCTGCAGCTTGAGTTGCTGAAAATGCAGCTTCAGCTACAAGTTACGCGGCTAGAACTGCAAGAACGCAAAGGCAGGCGAACCTCTTCGAGCTAAGACAGGGAGAACGAGGGCTCTCAGGCCTGGACAGTGTCACTCAACGTAGCATGATACTCAAAGGCATCAAGCTTTCGTGCAATGTGGATGTGCCTTCACGGTTAGTTTAGGCAAAAAAGTGTTCAGCGCGTACGATGTACCACTGGAAAGCTACGTCCACTTAGTGATGCCAGCGCTTACGGCGTGGATGAGGCACTTGCTTCGGGGGCTCAGTGGGACGAGTGTGGCGATTATGATGCGGGGAAGACGGCCGTCTTCAGTGAGCTCAAGCTTACCCTTCTGTATATATCTCGATCAAGTCGAGACGGACGCAAAGCGAAAAGACGAAACATCGGCGCAGTTTGCTTCACGTGTTGGGACGTATTTGGGTATCACTTGTGCTCAAGAGAGGAGCGAACAAAAGACGAGATCATACAGCTAGTTGTCGCTGGCCGTACGAAAGCTAGCCAAATTTCGGTAGCTTTGGAGCGCGTATGCTTATGTGAATATGGAAGCTGCCTGATGCCAGCTGACGTATCACGCGTTCTGCAGACTTTCGAGCAGGTTAGAGGCAAGGGTAGGGCGACAAGGCAACAAATAAATCCTACGCAGCCCGTCCTACGCAATCCTACGCAGTCCCGTCACCATAAAGGAATTACGCGTGCTTGAACGAAACCACTCGGACAAACCGAGCACACAGTCGACGGGGCTCTGGGACTGCGAACACAGCTTCAAACCGCCCAGCTAGCGAACGTGGGTTCAAGTGAAGCGTCAGTTGGCGCAAAGACAGAGGAACTGTCACATCTTGGCCTGATCTGCCCATTAAAGAGCGAACACGTTCCTTTCGTAGTTTGGGTCAGAAAATAAGACGGGTCAGCTCGCATGTGTGTCGACAACGGGGCATTGAAATCCAGTACACAACAACGCTTTTCCGTGACGCCACCGCAGGAGGCTACAATGAGGGAAGAAGACGCGCAGACCGCGTTCACGGAAGTAAAAAACAACAAAAAACACCAGGCCTGCGCGAAAGCACAGCACAGTCACAGCGAAAACTAGAAAAGCGGCCTTTCAGAGCCTTTTTCAAAACACTCATTGGATAACTGCTGCAAGCACACTTGCTTGATGCCTACTACTGCTCTCACAATCAAAATTTTACGGTAGTAGGCCGGCATTCACTATGCAATTTTTCGTCATTCTTCTGAGAAGCGTGCTATATTCGCTAAACTCTTCTGAGGACTTTTGTGCCAGTTGTTCATGCAGTAGCTGAGGACGATGAGGAATAATGCCTGAAGTGGGTGTGTGCCACAGTGAACAGCTGAACAAAAACAAACTTTTGTAATGGGTTCAAGCATTGAACTACCCACTCGTTACGCTATTCGCATTGTGCGACGACTGTTTGTTCTTTCGTTGTTTTAAAAAGCTTTAAAGTCGAAATAACGCGATTGCTTTTCGACATCAAACCTGACTAAGACAAGTTTGACAAGTCCCAAGCACCGGCGTGTCTCAGTGGTGGAATACTTGCTGGCACCCAGCGGTCTCGGGTTCGGTTTTTTTTTTAATTTTGCGTGATAAGGTTACGGTCACCGGCGTTGGTGGCGGACAACTACGGCATTGCGCGAGACCAGAGTGGTGATTTCATAACAGCTTTCGCTGTAAAAGCCCACTCTGCGAGGCGATGGCGCTGACCACACCGGATTGACAGGCCGGATTGGCCATTCACGGGATTCTTTACGCACGCATCCGAGGTGGAGTGTGGCGCCTCTTTCACGCAGATGGAAGACGATGGGCAGGAAAAGCCTATTGCGTTCGCCCGCCACCGCTTCAATCCAACCTAAGCGAATTGGTCAAACATTGCGTGTGCAGCTATCATCCGGGCTTTAAGCAAGTTTGACACCTGGTTGTTGGCGGAAATGTAGGTAGTACCCGACCGCAACCCTCGGTCCTAGTAAACGGCCTGCACGCATAATGAAGAAAAACTAGCAAAGTGTGCACTAGCTTTTCTGCGCTACATTGTATACGTGAGCCGTCGGAAAGGCTCTGGCAACGCTAACACAGAAACGTCTCCCCACTTTCCTTCAAACCGTTTTTGACCGCATCCCGGGCATGATAGTTTCCCAGTTGCTCCAACTCGCTCTTAACAGCCGCTGGTCTAAGCTTAAGCGGGTGTCTAGCTCTCAAGCGTTCTGGCCCCTTTCCCAGGTGGCTGCGGTAGACGAGTAGTCTAAACGTTCGATTGCGACCTCTGAAGTGAGTACCAGATCGAGCAGTGGAACCCCAGTGAGCCCCTTTGCTCTCGTGGAGCCCCCCCCCCCCCTTCCCTACAGTACGCTCCAACTATGGCGAGCAACGGCCCTAGATTGCGCCGCGGCCACGCTAATTCGGAACTTTTTTTCATTCCTACAGTGGAATTGCCGGAGATTTAGGGCACACATTAAGCGACTCCGGCTCCATTTAGAAATCTATCCACATTTGCCTGTGGTAGTGGTCCTTCAGGAGGAGGGCGAGCGCGCTGCCCTCACAAATTATACCGTGTATCAAAGGGATGTGCAAACCACCCTCTGCGTGCATCGAAATTACACCGCCAATCAGGTAGATCTCGACTGCGATCTGCTTTACTCGTATGTTATGGCGACTATCCTCGCGCTTAGGAAGCAGAACGCGTCTTTACACATCCTCAACATCTACAGTTCCCCCAAACTCCGTAACGTAACTTATAATGCTATTTTTAGCAAAGCCCTTGCAGTGGCAGGCAGGGAACCGCTAGCCATTGTAGGTGACTCGAACGCCCCAAGCCCCCACTGGGGTTACAATAAAAACGGCGTGGTAGAAAGTAGGCAGAGCTTATTTCTACCCTGAGCCTCACCATTCAAACCGACGCTGCACACCCAACCCGCATTGGTAACTCTGTAAGTCGAGACACATGTCCTGACCTTACACTTACCAAGCATATCAGGCATTCAGGCTGGCTCAACACTGAGGAAACTCTCGGCAGTGACCACTGTATTCTCCTCAATACCATTCGGACGTATCCCCTTACCCGTCCCCACCAACACACGAAACTTCCGGACTGAACGAAGTTCCGTTCAGAGTACACGGCGTCGGCTTCCATGGCTCAACAAGGCTACGCCACTTGGGCTCAGCACCTTGTGACATCGCTTCGCCAAACTGAGCAGACGGTTAAGCTCTCAAAAGCCACACCGGTGGTAGATAACCATCTCCTTCGTATCTGGGAGGCTCGATATAGCCTCATCCGCCGATGGTGCGGACAGAAGCATAATCGTCAGCTCGAAATCTGCATCGCAGCCCTCACCCAAGAAGCAGCCGAGTACGCGGCCCAGCTCGCTGACTCCAATTGGGTAGAGCGCTGTAACAATGCTGCTAAGCATATGTCAAACCACATTCCGTGGCGTTTTTTCAGGGCCCTCATCGACCCCAACCATACCTGCACAGAAACGGCAAAGCATCTTGAACGCGTGCTCCACGCCTACGGATAAATCGGCACATTGACGCGGATAAATCGGCACAGGCTGTTAGAGATAAATATCTCTGTGGCCGATAGGACCCCATAAGACCGGCGTACCCATATGAGGGCTCTGAGAACGCAGACTTGGATTGTTGATTTCAACTGCACGATCTCAAGGCGGGACTGTCCAAAATGAAGCGAGGAACAGCGCCAGGTTGGGATCGAGTGATGGTTAAGCTTTTAGCAAACCTACCAGACCTGGCATGCCTTCGCCTCCTCGACTACTTCGATCGAATTTGGGAGGGGTGCGAACTGCTCCCAATTGATTGTAAACGGCCCAGGTAACTTTTATTTCCAAACCGTGCAAGTCAATAAATATCGAAAATCTCCGACCCATTTCATTAACCTCGTGTGTAGGGAAGCTTATGGAAACAATGGTCAAGGATAGGCTTTCCGATTACCTCGACGCCCGTCAAACCTTTGCCGACACTATGTACGGCTTCCGTCCACATCGCTCTGCTCAAGACATTCTCCTGAAACTCTACCATGACGTTATTGAGCCAGTAGAACATCCCAGTAACGACAAGGTAGTCCTCGCCTTGGATCTAAAGGGAGCTTTTGATAAGCTTTTTTAACCATGAAATAATTTTTAGCCATCTGTCCCGAACACACTGTGGGCATAATGCTTTCAGGTACACCCGTCAGTTATTGATGGAACGGCAGACGTACCTCCACATTCAACGAAAGGAGCACGGTCCGCATTCTCTAGGTATTCGAAAAACACCACAGGGAGCAGTCCTCTCTCCCCTTCTGTTCAATCTCGCCATGGCTCATCTCCCCCCACTGCTGAAAGATATCCCCAGTGTACGGCAAGCTCTGTATGCCGACGATATCACGCTGTGGGCAACACACGGTTTTCTTGGCAGCATTGAGCCCAGCCTGCAGCAAGCAGCGTTGGTCGTGTAATACTACGCCCATCTCTGCGGCCTCGAATGCTCCCCCACGAAATCGCAGTACGTCCATCTTCGCCCTAAATCAAACGACACAACTCAAATCGTACTTTCCCTGCGCACCGAGTCTATCCCGGCACGCGAAGAAATCCGCGTCTTAGCGCTTTTTTATACACAAGAGCCGGAAAGTCGATACCACCCTGCGCAAATTACGTGTGGTCGGAGATCAGGTGGGCCGCATGGTCCAGCGAGTCTCGAACAAGCGACGGAGTCTCAGATGTCGCAATGTTCTACGCCTCGCCAACGCTTTTGTGACCAGTCGAATTGTTTATTCGACACCCTACCTACGTTTGCGCAAATGCGATGAGAACACGCTGCCATGGACAGCATTCTCCGAAAAATATACAAGCGCACCCTGGACCTCCCAATCACGACGTCTAACCAGCGTCTTTCGGAGCTGGGCATGGCCAACACGTACGGGGAACTCAAACAGGCTCATCTCAACAACCAGTACCTGCTACTTACCAAGTCGCACGCTGGGAGATGTCTCTTACGTCGCCTTCATATCTTTTACACCTACAATGCAGAGGAGCGGAACTAGATCCCAGAGGACTGGCGTAGAGCGTTAGTTATCCAGCCTCTGCCCCAAAACATGGCTAGAAAGACACACGAAGGCAGGCGAACTGCGTGGGTTACAGCTTTGGAGGGACGTTATGGGTCCCGTCTTGGAGTCTTCTATACGGACGCGTCCGACCCTCACCATGGTGGGTGGTACACGCGGCCGTAGTCCATCAAAATGTGTCTGCCCAAAAGCTCACATTTCAAGCCACAGACATCACTCATGCGGAGGAAGTTGCCATAGATCTAGCCGCAGTGGACCCCGCATCTCGGTTTATTATTACCGATTAGCGGAGCGCGTGTCAGAAGCTTGCTAAAGGTCGTATCACCGTTCGTGCTGCTCGAATCGGTAAGCGCGGAGATTACATGGACCGCACGAATACACGTTTCGTCATCTGGAGTCCCGCTCAAGCAGAACCAGGTGGTAACGAGGCTGCCGATGCCTCGGCCCACGTGCTTGATTTCCTGGACCCACCTCGCCCTTCATCGCCTGATGATCCAGAACCTAATCCGGTAACCTCCTTCCGTGAAATTTCAGCGATGTACAAATCGAACAGGCTCTGATTTCCGCCCCCAGCGCCGGGCCTGAATAAGGCTGATGAGCGCTGGCTCTTGCGCCCTTACACCAACACAGTATTGTGCCCAGCTATACTTAAGCACTTCCATCCGGCCTTCTCCGGGGAATGCCCGCACTGTGCCCATCCACTTGAGGATACTTTTCACAAGGTGTTGGCATGCCCTTCTATCTCGGCGGTCTCCCCAATCACTTCCCCTACACCCTTTACCTGAGAGAGCTGGGAGGCTGTCCTGCTCGGCTGCTCGACCTTGGCGGGCCAAAGAGCCCTCGTGGCCAGGGCGTGTGCCGCCGCAGAAGCCACAGGGGTCCCGGACTAGGGACTCCTCCTAGAGCTTGTAAAGGGTCGGCCCTCAAGGTCGTCCCTCCCTCTCAAATGTAAATAGTTTCAGTAAATGTTTTTCGCCACCACCACCCCAATTTGAAGTGTAACGACAGCCACGAAAAGGCTTCAGCCATGACCCTGCCAGAGAGTGGGAACATTCCCGCTCATCTGCGAAGGAGTGCATGGACTGGCAAAGCAAGATCTTGCCTACACGCATGGTGTCGAAGGACCTCCCCAGCGAGCCTACATTTCCTGGTGTATCCAGCAGGGCAGGCTTACGAGCCGCTAGTGTTCAAAGCGATTCTTTAGGGGCAAAGCTCCTATTATTCCAAACGCGCAATCCAGTACATTAGGTTGTGCAGCGCGAGCAGTCGCTTGTTACCAGCAGACGCTGCCTTCGTCAGCCCTGCGAGGTTAGAGAGGGGAAGGGGGGAGCGACAGTTGGCACGAGACGCGAGCGTGCGCTGTGGTGGAGTAGATGACACCAACGACGCCGGATTTGCGAGTAGATGCGACTATAAATGCTCCACATTTCAAAAACAACTGCTCGCACTACACAACCGTTCACTGGTCACCCCGTATATGTAGGCACTGAGTCGCACGTTCGGAATTCAGCCAAAGGCGTCTGCACTTGCCTTTCACTTGATGAGTGCCAGCGTAATTGTGGCCGCTAGTGTAACCGTTAGCGCCCGCTGCTTCGATATACCCATGGTTTTCTTCAGGAGGAGATAGTGCAAGTTTTTTTTAGGGGCGAAGCCCTTTAAAGCGGCACCCGTTCGTTCCTCGTAGTCGTAGTCATAGTGTGTAACAAGTGTTACATTTGACCTGCAAGGTGACGCCGGTGGGAGATTTCTTCTGCGCTATGTTGAACACTAAAAAGTTCGTGGCGTGCGCGTTAACCAAAATCCGAATGCTCCTGTCTTGCATTCCCCATTAGCAGCCATTGGCATGTTCCAGTAGGAAACGTTAGCAGAAGTAGAAGTCTTAAAAGCCGACTTTTGCTGTCTCTCATTTCCAGTAGCAGCCATTGTTTACCTCCAAGGTAGTGCCGGGTGAGATTTCACCTGTGCGTGATTAAACAATAAAAAAATTTTGTTCAAAACACCGTTGATTGATGAAATAAACCAACGAAAGACGCTAGATGTTTTCTAAAAGCAAAACGAAAAGACGCCAGATGTTTCTAAAGCAAAACAAAAAGAAGACGCCAGCTGCCTAATGAAAGACGCCAAGTGTTTTCTAAAGCACTGGTTTTATAATCAAAACCATATTGATACATGTTTGTAGTTGCCGATGCTCGTTGCCGTTGGTGTGTGCTCGTATGGATAAGGATGCCGAAAGGCGGGCGCGCAGGGCAGCGGCGGCGCGCGCTCGCAGACAAGACCCTGACGTGAGAGCGCGTGAGACAGAAGCGCACCGAGAAGCTGCGAGACGTCGCCACCAAGGTCCAGCTGTACGGGAACAAGAAGCCACATCAGCAAGGCAGCGTCTGCAAGATCACGCCGTACGTGAACAAGAAGCTGCAGTGGCACGTCAGCGTCGGCAAGATCCTGCTGTACGGGAACATGAAGCCACATCAACAAGGCAGCGTCTGCGAGATCCGGCCGTACGTGAACAAGAAGCTGCAGCAGCACGTCAGCGTCGGCAAGATCCTTCCTTACGGGAACAAGAGGCCGAGGCAGCACGTCAACGTCGCGAAGCAGATCTCGAAAACGTTTGACAATGTGAAGCGGCGAGGAAGCACGCATGTCGCCAGGCAAATTCGCGGAAGAAAATTTCATGGTATTACTTTCGGGAGCTTCGCCCAATCTCATCATCATTGACCTCGTGGATCTGCCGTCTTTTTTTTGTTTTTTTTAACAATCATCAGGGCAACGCAGTCGATGTGAGCTTTTTCTTAACGCTCACGCGTTAACATTCCCTCTGCGTGTAAAAAAGATATAAAGTGTCAATCACCTGTAGCACATACACGCCCGTGGGCATGTGCCACTGTCTGGCGTAAAATATTTGATGAGGTACGTGATGGGGTTGTCACATTATTCTTGTAATGGGCAGTGAGTCATATTTTTGAAAGCATCTTACCCTTCACTCCTAATTTTGGTTTACTTCAAGTTAAGTGGTTAATCACGAGAGCAGCCACACGTAAGTGAATAGATGGACAGCAAGACAGACAGACAGACAGACAGACAGACAGACAGACAGACAGACAGACAGACAGACAGACAGACAGATAGATAGATAGATAGATAGATAGATAGATAGATAGATAGATAGATAGATAGATAGATAGATAAATAGATAGATAGATAGATAGATAGATAGATAGATAGATAGATAGATAGATAGATAGATAGATAGATAGATAGATAGATAGATAGATAGATAGATAGATAGATAGATAGATAGATAGAAGTAGGAGCGGCCTACTTCGGGCTAAGACACTGTTGCGAGTTATTGAACCAAATAAAGTTTTTTCATCTATCCATTCATACATCATCACATACATAAAAATCAGCATATATACGCCGGACGAAGGCCTCCTCCAATTATCTGTAATTTATTGTGGTATCGCGCCACCTAACATGTGATTCATTTCTAAAAATTGTTCAATTTATCTACACCACCTTGAGTGTGCATTTATTTCCTTGAAACAGACTCTCTCTCTGTTACATGGTCAATGCTACCCGCTTTGTTAACTACATAACTTCATCATTTATTCTTAAGATCAGGAAAAATATATGTTGCATTCGTTTCTATTAAAGACGATAGTATTTCTTGAATACCTTCGACGCAAATATTTAGTCTATCTGTCTGTCTGTCTGTCTGTCTGTGTGTCTGTCCATTTGTGTGTTTGTTCGCCCTAACGGTACGCATAACGGCACCAAAGTGACCAAACGATACTCCAAACGGCCGACCCCATCCGCAGCGCTCACTAATATTGCTCAATGTACAGCGTTCATACTTGCGCAATTGTCAATATAAAAACAATTATTGCGCATATTTGATTCACTATAACAACACGTCAATATTATGAATGTGTATTTTTCATTAGAAAAGGCATACATGCGTAATTCTAAGGACCATAGCGTTTATCACGCTGCGCTGGCAATGCAATGCTTGCACGAAAAGGCAAGTGTTTCTAACGCTTTGCTAAGACGACATGGTGGTGGTACCCACCCCTTACCTTGCGCTCTACACCTTATCACCTCAGAAACAGGCGCGCACGCCACGTGCTTCGTTTTCCAGAATAACTGCCAGATAGCGCTCATGTTTCACGTGCGACGGGACTTGATGGGCTCGTTCGCCTCCGCTGCACGCTCCAGGCACTCTAACGCAGCGCCTCCAGAATACCACTCACCGATTTTCTTGCACAAAACCGCAAAAAAAAAACGATTCGTTCACTCTCTCCGGACGCAAGACTATCGTCTTTCGACGACATTTGCAGTGTAAAATGCAGATATAGGGCCATTTTTTTTCTTTTTAAGTGCCACCTCTGACAATTTCGTTAGCCTAAACTCTAGCGTAACAGTTTCAGCAGCTTCAGTGACCCGTTTCCTCGGCCATTCTCCCCCAGATCTACATCCGACATGGCCACACGCTGCCAGTCGCACCTCTGGATTGGTCACCTTCAAAGGATGATTTATTTCTCACTCGTATTCGCCAGTGCTGCGCAGCCCTCTGATGCGGACACTCGTAAATCACGGCCCCACATTGTGTTCATCTTGGCCGACGACCTGGTACGTAAAAGGGCGGCGTACGCTGGACGGATGCACGTGCTAAAATATAATTGTGTTTACATACTTTTTCATGAATATTCGTCTCCGCAAGGTAGTTCCAATATTACTAATATAATGGAATTATCCTGAATCGTGAGATCTCCGCCTTTTATGACCTTGCCGCGAAATGAAGACTTTTATGCCACCAAACAGTATCCAACTTTCTTTAATGTTGTCAAAACTGCGAGGCTGCTGAGGCAAGTCGTAAACGTGCGGCCCAACAAAAAACTATTATCATAACTATTATCATAAACGGGCCTCATAAATTTGTTGAATCCCACTACTCGTAACTGGTCCCTTAAAAGTGGAAAAGGCAACTATCGGCCCAACATATGGTGTCTATGGTGGCTGTCACTGCATAGGTGTCTTCTCGCGGCAGCGAGAAGACACCTATGCAGTGACAGCCAACAACTATGTGCCCGCAGATCTATAAGAGGCTCGAACGCTTCGTTTCAGCACGTGTTTTTGTCTATGGAGTTTCAGCATTCGTGTCGTGTCTGTCACTGTCTGTCGTTGAACGTGAGCATCCCTGCGTGAATAATCAACGTAATGTCACTCAGTTAAAACCGAGAAACAACCTAGAAGCAACGAGATTATTTTCTAGAATCGTTCAATGTTGCTGTTACCAGACTTCCCCTACTTAGTGCGAACTTAGCCTTCTGAGTTATGACACTTGCGCCTAGAGGCATCGCGTTTTTCGATATGTACAGATGGGTGAGTCGACGCGCCAAGACATGGACGAAGCATCGCACACAAGACCCCTTTACAAACAAACAAACAGGACGCGCACACATGCACTCGTGTGTGCGCACTCTCTATGCGTGAGAGAACGTCCGTTTGGTCCACTGCTTCGTCAATGGCGTGCCTCTTAAAGATCTCACCAGAATTCACCCCCAGCCAATTAATATTTGAGCACTGGCTCGAATGTTATCCACCTTGATAAAAAGACAAACTTCATATAAAAGGGTGTAGAGGTTGAAGTAAAGTAAAGAGTTTTCAACTCTTTAAAATAAAAATCAACTAAATTACTTCATTGAAAGAGCGTAATCTTGTTTAGATGTGTCATCAACAACGTATGCAATATAGAACAGTCTTTTTCCACTCATCACTTTACCAACTGAATGGAACAAAGGTAAACTAGCTGCTTCTAGTAGATTCTAAATATGCGAGCTATAGGAAAGTCACCGACGAAAAGTTCTCCTTAAGTCTGCTTAAGTGAGCCAATGCTCACCAAACGCCGGGTGCTGGCGCCCAGTTATAGAACATTGGTTGATACATTGGTCGCCTAAAGTTTCTTTTGAAACATACAGTACGGTGCTATGTTTTTAGCCTACGCCTGATTGGGATTGTATTCAACGCATAGCAAACGATAGGCCCCGCCGTAGTGGTCTAGTGGCTAAGGTACTCGGCTGATGACCCGCAGATCGTGGGATCCAATCTCAGCTGCAATGGCTGCAATATCGATGGATGCTTAAATGCTGTAGACACGCGTGCGCAGATTTGGGTGCACGTTAAAGAACCCCAGGTAGTCGAAATTTCCTGAGCCCTCCACTACGGCGGCTCTCATAATCATATGGTGGTTATGGGACGTTAAACCTCATATATCGTCATAATTGCAAACGATAGTATGTCGCAGCAGACTTGTTTTTGTTACGCTATCGTATTTTTCTAATCAACACTCAATCGAAGTTCCAGAGCTAAGGAGGCTAAGTTTGAACACTGCAGACCTGCAACAATAGAAGCTGGCCGGCCGTGGGATGGAAATGTTTCATCGACGTCACCTGCGTGGCCGCCAGACTTGACAATATGAATTCGTTAACGTGATAATCGTGTATTTTTCGGACAATACGCAAGAAATGGAGTGAACCGAGGGCCCAATTATTAGAACAGGAATATTCACCAAGCCAAAATGCGAAGTAAGTTAACACTTCCCAGAAACAGAGCTGGTGTAAAGTCTACTCTTGGAGATACATTTCACATTCAACACAAAGTCTACTCTTGGAAATACATCTCACATTTAACATCACCCTCATAACTAAAGCCATTAAAAATCACAGCTTTGCCGCAAAGGCAAAACAATGAATGCGATAGCAACAAATTAGAATGTCACGCGAAGAATGTCAAGGAGATTGAAGCGTGCCCCGCATTGCTCGCACACAAATGGAGCAAGATACATATACACAGGTACAGATGAACGCGAACAATTATCCCAGTTTTTCCTTCACACTCTTTCCGCAAACGAAGACTGTGCAGTGAGTGTAGTGACCTTTGTGTGCCTGGTAACTACAACCTAATCGACCCGCCGAAAGCCTAAGGCATGTGATTCTCCCCCACCGCGAGATTAACGCACACACGCATGATTGTCTGCCCCCTCCGTGTGGCAAGTACGTGTGGAAGGTGAACGCACCAGCACACGTCGCCGCGTCATGACGATCTGGCCACGCGCGCCCATTGCGCCATCTCGCTGCTAGTGCTTAATGCTGAAAACACGAAAGTTCCTCTTAAATCACCAGTGCCAGCGGTAAGTGGGTAATATAAAAAGCTTGCCGTTTCAACGTTGAACGTGCTCGTTCGTGGTTAAGCGGCTAACGCCACGCACTCGCAACGCATAGTTCAGACGGTTTATTCCGTGCGCTTATTATTTTTTGCAATTATTTTTACGATTATTACGATTATTTTTCTCTTACGTTTTCATACATATAGAAAAACGTATATATAAACGGTGAATAACGTTGGTCAGTGACGCTGGCAGGAAAATCTAGCTAGGAGACACGAAACAATGCCAATAAAATTGCTATAGCAATAAAATGTTCGAATTAAATAAGCTTCCGAAACTCCAGAACGATACAACATGTACGTTCTCAGTTAAAACATATTCAAAGTAAACAAGTTATTTGTAGCTTTCAGGCCCCACACGTCTGATGGTGATTTTTTTTTTGTATTTTAGCGTTGCTTTGTATGAGCCGTTTGGTTAAGTCCAATCATTTCGGCAATATTTGGTTTAAAATACTACAAACAAGCAATGGTTTTGATTGAAGCGAGGTTTCTAGCTGGTGCTAGTTTGATCAAACAAACACTTCTCTAAGTTGCCGTTATCCACTTTTTTCTAAGATAAGGTCAATGTTGTAGGAATCATGCAAAACCTAAATTGAGATTTTTAAACTAAAGCATTTAAAACAGTAAAGCCATGATGGGTAACATCATCACGTCGTTAGTTACGCAGGCCATGTGAGCGTTTAAGCCATGCGCCTGAACGTATATATATATATATATATATATATATATATATATATATATATATATATATATATATATATATATATATATATATATATATATATATATATATCTTGTAATATGGCGTCAAGTACACTCAAGACTCTCCTTTATTGACTCAAGTGTGTGCCCCACAATCTAAACTTGACTGGTGATGATGAATGTGTACAGATGCAGAGCTAGTGCGTAGAGGAGAGGTCTCCGCGTATCATGTGAGGTGGTCGACGGCTGTGACGATCCAGTGGTGGCCCGCTAGTGTTACGGGAAGTGGTCCGACGAGGTCCATTCCGACAACGGCAAAAGGCGTATCGGGACATGGAATGGGTTGTAAAAAGCCAGCAGGAGCTGAAGTTGGTCGTTTCCGGCGTTGACAAAGTGTGCATGAAGCGACATAATTAGCGACAAAGGTAGAAAGACCAGGCCAGACGAAACGCCTCCTAACGCGGTTGTAGGTCTTATGAAATCCTAAGTGTCCAGCTGATGGGTCGTCGTGCAATGCTTCGAGGACTTGTTTTCGCAGCGAACGGGGAAGTACTCGCACCCACCGATGCCCATCCGCATTGTGAGTATAGTGCTGCAGGACATTGTTCTCTAGCTTGAACAGCCGTAGCTGACGACGTAGTCTGGCATTAGGTGGAGAAGGCGAGCCATTCAAGTATCCGAGGATGCAGTTACAGTAAGGGTCGTCACGTTGGTACGCGGCAAATTGGGCGCTGCTGTTTAAAGACAGTGACCCAGCAACTGCCAGCGGTGATAACGTGAGTGAAGAGGAAGCCGCTTGATCACCTGAGGGGCATTCAGGATGCGTGGTTGGAGATTAAAATGGCAAAGGGCAGCGAGAGAGAGCGTCAGCATCCTGATTCTGTTTGCCGGACCTGTACACACCGTCAAAAGTGTACTCTTACAAACGCAGTATCCAGCGACCGAGGCGCCCAGACAAATTCTTCAGCGAGGACAACCAGCATAGGCCATGGTGGTCGGTAACCACAGTGAAGTGGCGTCCATACAGATGAGGTCAAAATTTCTGGATGGCGCAAACGACAGCGAGACATCCCTGCTCTGTTATCGAGTAGTTCTGCTCCACAGTTGTTAGTGCGCGGCTGGCTTACGCAACTACTCTCTCACGTGAAGTGTCGTTGCGCTGGAGGACAGCACCGATTCCGTGGCCGCTAGCATCTGTGTACAGGAAAGTGGGTGCACTCTCA
Source organism: Rhipicephalus microplus (assembly GCF_043290135.1). Lineage (NCBI taxonomy): Eukaryota > Metazoa > Arthropoda > Arachnida > Ixodida > Ixodidae > Rhipicephalus > Rhipicephalus microplus. Next base: position 230,638,585 of record NC_134702.1, read on the forward strand.
TCGAAGTGACGGAGGACGGGGTCTGATGTCAAAGCTCGATTAAGGGCTTGGAAAGCACACTCGCACTCGCCAGTCCACGTGAAATTCGTTCCTGATGTCAGAAGCTTGTGTAACGGCACGAAATGGCAGAAAAGTGACGGATGAAGTGGTGGAAGTAAGACGCCAGGCCCACGAAACTTCGCAATTGTTTTTGCTTGCCCGGACGTGGAAAACTAATTACGGCAGCAACCTTGTCGGAGTCGGGTCGAACGCCGTCTTTGCTGACAAGGTGACCCAATACTTTGATGCTTGTGCTGGCGAAGTGGCACTTTTTTGTATTGAGCTGTAGGCCGGCGTTCGAAATGCACGTTAGACCTTCGTCCAAATGCTTAAGGTGCTGAGGAAAAGTAGAAGAATAAATGACGATGTCGTCTAAATATTATAAAACAGGTTTTTCATTTGAGACCACGCAAGACAGTATCTATCATGCAGTCGAATGTTGCTGGAGCGTTGCATAAGCCAAAAGGCATGACGTTAAATTCGTAAAACCCGTCAGGCGTCAAAAGCGCTGTTTTCTCCTTGTCTGCTTCGCGCATAGGTATTTGCCAATACCCGGATCGGAGGTCGAGGGTTGAGAAATATTCTGCGCCTTGTAGGGAGTCCAGGGCATGATCTATGCGTGGCAACGAATATACTGTAAGACAGTAGCAGCGTTGGGGTCTCGACGGCGTTTATTAGGCCGAATCGCCTGATCAACCCTTCGAACGAAGAAGACGTTTTTTGTGATGATGATTATAAACAGATGAAGAAGATGAAGGTCAAACGTTGTCAATATTGTGCTTACACTAATTTCTCCCTCGCGCAGAAGCGGCCATTTAGGCAGCTGTTTATCACGGTGGTGTACGGCGCACGAATGGTTTTAAGCGCGACACGTGAACAACCTCCGTACCACGAAAACGGCCGTCGGGAGGCAAGACAACAGGGGTTACTCAATAGTTAACAGGAGACGTCTGTTCAACTATAGCATAGGGGCGGATGAAACATGAGTGAAACTTATCACACAGGCCGGAAACCCGCGTTGGGGTCCACAACAGTACTTCGTCTCCAGTATTGAAGTGAACTACGCGGTGGACGCCATTGTAGCGAGTCTTCCACTCTTGTTGGCTTGCCTGTGTATTGAGGTGGGCGCGTTGGCGGCAATCGGCCAGGCGAGAGATTAAGTGCTCCCTCGAGGACGATGACGAGTTCATAGGAACGTCAAAAAAGAAGATGTCGAGCGGAGATGTTGGTTGATGGCTATAGACAAAAAAGAATGGGGAATAGCCCGTGGTGCGCTGCGTAGCGGTATTGTACGCAAATTTCGCGAATGGCAGGATGGTATCCCAGTTGGTGTGGTCGGCGTTGATATACATAGATATCATGTCGGTCAAAGTTCGATGGATGCGCTCTGTGAGGCCGTTAGTCTGGGGATGGTAGCTGGGTGTCGTCTTACGAATCGTATTTACATGCGTGGAGGACTTGTTCGAGTAGTTTCGAGAGAAACGCCTTGCCGCTATCGCTCAATAAGATGCGTGGTGCACCATGTCTTAGAAAGATTGCCTCCGGAAAAAATGTGGCGATGTCCTCTGCTGATCCTGAAGGAAGTGCGGCTGTTTCGGCGTACCTTGTTAAGTAGTCAACTGCTGTGATAATCCAGCCCTTGCCGCTAGCTGATATTGGTAGCGGTCCGTAGAGGTGAATGCCAATGACAACGAAGGCAGCGTCAGGACACGGAAGAGGTTGTAGAAGACCGGCCGAGGAGGAAGTGAGTCGCTTGCGGCGTTGGAATAGCGTGCATGACGCAACATATCGCGCTATGCAGTTGGAAAGGCCAGGCCAGGCAAAACGACTGCGGATGCGTTCATAAGTTTTTTAAAACCGAGATTACCAGCCTTGTGGTCATCGTGAAATGCTTCCAAAATCTGCGCCCTTAGGGAACGAGGAGCAACAGGAACCCGGCGCTGTCCTTCGGGGTGGAAGACAAAACGGTAAAGGATTCAGTTTTCAGTCTTGAAGTTCCGCAGCTGTCGATGGGCTTGAGCGTTGGGAGGACGAGAGGAGCCTTGAAGGTGCTGCATTATAGAGTGACAGTAAGTGTCGCTGCGTTGGTGGGATGCAAACGTGTCGTTGTTGAAGGTAGAAAGAAAATCGACAGCGGCGAGTGAATGAACTGACGGAGAAACTTTGATGGTTTCACTCACAGTTGGCGACAGGCAAGGCGTGCCTGATGAGAATTGTAAAGGACAGCGGCTAAGGGCATCGGCATCGTTGTGTTTCTTGCCGGATTTGTAGACAACGTCAAACTCGTATTCTTGAAGGCGAAATATCGAGCGACTGAGACGTCCAGACAAATTCTTCAACGTCGACAGCCAGCACAAAGCGTGGTGGTCAGTGACGACGGTAAAGAGGCGGCCGTGAAGATATGGTCGAAACTTCTGGATGGCCCAGACAATGGCGAGACACTCCTGCTCGGTGATGGTGTAGTTTTTCTCTGCTGCTGTGAGGGTGCGACTTGCGTCTGCGATCACGCGTTCGTCATAACGCTCTGTTCGTTGCAGAATTATAGCGCCAAGTCCGTGTCCGCTGGCATCAGTATGGAGGAGAGTGGGTGCGGCGTTATCGAAATGACAAAGCACTGGCTCAGAAGTGAGGGCACGTTTCAAGGTGTCAAAAGCCATTTGGCATTCGTCGGACCATACGTATGACGCTCCCGAAGAAAGGAGTAAGTGAAGTGGCACAGCAATGGTGGCGAAGTCTCGTATAAAGCGCCGGAAGTACGACGCAAGGCCAAGAAAGCTTCGGAGCTCTTTGACGCCTTGAGGCACCGGGAAGTGAAGAACGGCAGTAATTTTGTCGGGATCAGGCCAGATTCCATCTTTGCTGACGAGATGTCCGAGTACTTTAATACTTTTGCTAGCAAAGTGACACTTCTTGGTGTTGAGCTGAAGGCCAGTAGCTGCGAGACACGTCAGAACTTCATCCAGGCGCTGCAAGTGCTGTTCGAATGTTTAAAAAGATATGACAATGTCGTCAAGAAAACAGAAGCATGTTTTCCACTTAAGGCCCCGCAATACAGTGTCTTTCAGTCCTTCAAACGTTGCTGGCGCATTGCAGAGGCCGAAAGGCATGACGTTAAATTCGTAAAGCCCATCGGGTGTGGCAAAGGCAGCTTTTTCCTTGTCATCTTTGTGCATTGGAATTTGCCAATAACCGGAGCGCAGGTCAAGGCTCGAAAAATATTTCGCTCCTTGTAAGGAATCTAAGGCATCATCAATGCGAGGCAAGGGATATACGTCTTTTCTGGTTACTTTGTTTAATGCACGGTAGTCAACGCAGAATCGCACCGAACCGTCTTTTTTTTTCTTACGAGAACGACAGGTAACGACCAAGGGCTTGAGGAGGGGCGGATGATGTTTTGCTTGAGCATATCAGCAACGTGCTTGTCGATGATCTCGCGTTCGCAGGAAGAAACACGGTATGGTCGACGATGGACAATAGAAGTTCCATCGGTGTGTATGCGCTGAGCCACCGCAGAAGTCTGGCTTAGAGCAGTGGAATGTACTTCGAAAGAAAATTTATGCTTAGACAACAACGCCAGTAGTTCGTCTGCTTGCGGGGGAGTGAGATCCTTGCTGATGGTATTGACGAGAGCCGTAGTGGGTGGAGCATCTGTTGCTATTGAACGTGATTCCACCAGACTGGTATCCGAAGCCACTACAGAGATAGGTTGTGTGTCCACGCTGGAAACTACAACAGTGCGCTTGGTCAGCAGAATCAGCTCATTGTTGATATTCTGTACTGCGAGAAATGCCGTGTCGTTGGAGAAGCGGACAAGACTCGATGAAAGTGCAATCCCTCTGGATAGACCACGGGCTGATGAACTGACCAGGACGTCACCATGGTCAATGGAGTCAGACATAACCGTGATAACGTGCTCGTGGTTAGGTGGCACAAGGAACTCATTCGCTGTTCGTAGTCAGTCACGTGATAATTTTGGGAAATATCATCCGTTTCTCGCGTATGTATGAGTTGTTGTCGACAAGAGATGGAAGCAGCAGCATCACAAAGAAAGTCCCATCTTAAAATAAGCATAAAAGCACAAGAATCCAGCACGGCAAACTGAATATGATGCCGGATTCCATCAATGAAAACTCTAACGGTGCACTGTGCTGATGGCCGTATCTGCGAGTCCTTTGCGCTACGTAAGAGAGTGCCAGTATAAGGTGTGGTAACCTTACGTAGACGAGTACACAAATCCGTATGAATAACAGAAATAGCAGCCCCCGTGTCCACCAATGCCTGAACTGATACCCCTTCCGCATACACTAATAACAAGTGGGCTGGGCCCTCTGGAGGTCTTGGTGTTTGTTCGAGCGATGCAGCTTTCCCTCCAAAAACTGCACCAGCTAGTTTTCCGAGTGGTAGTCAGAAGTAGGTACAGCCGGTCTCAGAGGAGATGTTGAGCGTCGTAGAGGTGAAGGGGACCGGCGGCGTCCGGGATAGCAGGGGCGAGGTGCGCGAGTGGAGAAGTCGGAGAGAAGGAACGTGTCGTAGGGCGTCGCTGGTACTGGTTCGGGGATGGCTCTAAATCCCTTTCGTAAACATCGTAGCCACGGCGTTCATCCTGCTGGCGCTTGCGGCAAAATCGTGAAATATGGCCCCGAATGCCACAATAGTAACATATTGGGTGAGGCGAGCGCCAGGGGCCGTAGTGTACTGGAGCTGTCACCGGCACTGGTACTGGCGCTGGGACAGGCGAGTGTGGTGCAAATGCTGCTACGTTGGACTGCGCAGCAACAGGATGCGCGTGCTGAACCAAAGCAGGTGGCATGGCAGCGACTTGAGCATACGTCATGGGCGGTGTTGGTGGTGCCGGAGTGTTCGATGGGAGAGCGCCAGCCATGGATGAGAGCTCCTCTTTGATGATGTCGTGCCAACCAGCAGATTGAGAGTGAGGCCGAGGGGCGGGTGTACATGACAACCCTTGCGCTTGAAGTTCCTCGCGAATCAGAGTGCGAATCAGCGCGCGCAAATCCGCATCCGAGGAAGGCCGGCTGTCACTGGCGTCTTGGTAGTCTGGGTGTGATCGCATGGCTTGAAGTTCATCAAGATGCTGACGTGTCGTGCTGACGTGCTCAACGGTGGTGCGGTTTTCCACAGCCAGAGCGTTAAACGCGACATGGCCTATCCCTTCGATGATGGGCGAACACGATCAGCTTCTGTCATCGCCGAGTTCACGCGGTGGCAAAAGACAAGGACGTCTTCAATGTACAAAGTGTACGTCTCCCCGGGAAGTTCGGCACGCCCATCGAGCTTTCGTTTCGACACTTCGGAATGGATGTTCGGTTTTCCGAAAATCCTATGGACTTGTTGAGCAAAAGTAGGCCAATCCGGGAAGTTGCTCTCGTAGTTAAAAAAACCACGTTTTCGCGACATCGGACAGATAGAAGGCGACGTGACGAAGTTTTTGAGGCCCATCCCATTGGTTATAAACACTGGTCATGTCGTATTCTTTTAGCCAAACCTCGACGTCGTCGCGTGGAAGACCACAGAAGATGCGTGGGTCGCGCTGCCGGACGTTGACGATCCACGCAGGAATGGTTTGTTGGACAGAGATGCCGGATGTTCCAGGCAGCGGTTCTTGAGCCATGACAGCGGACGGGGCAAGCAAGCGGCGACCCGAACGAAGCTCCAGGGGAACGTGACGTCGGAGAGGACTTGGGGATCAAAGCACTTCCACCCCTCTGTAAGACAGTAGCAGCGTTGGAGTCTCGACGGCGTTTATTAGGCCGAATCGCCTCATCAACCCTTCGAACAAAGACGACGTTTTTTGCGATGATGATTACATACAGATGAAGAAGATGAAGGTAAAACGTTGTCAATATTGTGCTTACAATACGTCTTTGTTCATGATCTTATTGAGCGCTCTGTAATCAACACAAAAGCGGACAGAGCCATCCTTTTTCCGGACCAACACCACAGGAGAAGACCACGAGCTAGATGAAGGTCGAATAATATCCCGTTTTAGCATGTCAGCGACATTTTCCTGAAATATTTGCCAATCCGCCGAAGACAGACGGTATGGGCGGCGGCGTACAATGGAGCTTTCTTCGGTTTCGATGTTGTGCTCTTCGATTAAGGTGCGGCTCAGAACTTTGCAATGTACATCAAACGAAAGGCTGTGCTTTTGGAGAAGGTCTAAGAGGTCTCTCTTATGTTCGGCAGTGAGTTGAGGCCTTATGGTGTCATTTAAGGTAACAGTGGTAGCCTTGATATCAGTAGTAGCAGACAAAGGCGGTGATTCTGAGTGAAGAGGAACCAGCGAAAATGCTCACTGTTAGCGAAGCAGCCCACAGCAGTGCCCTGGGGCAGCATCACTGGCGAAAAAGTTGGGTTCAAGGTGGTGACCAATGTTTTACCGTCGTTAAACCGCACAAGGCTGGGTGCTATGGTAAGCCCCGCAGGTTTGGAGCGAACTGATGGAGCTATGAACACGTCACCGTTAACAATAGTATCCGAAGCGATCGATACAAGTTGTTCATCTCCTGGTGAAATGAAACAATCAGTGGTAGCAAGAAAACAGAAGCTGTATGGATCGACATCGGATGAACTCTCAGTAGCTGACATTTGAATGACTCGCCGATGACACGATATGAAAGCTGATGCCGAAGAAAGGAAGTCCCATCCTAAAATTACTGTGGAAGTTCAGAAAGGAAGTACAAGAAACAGAATGTGGTGAAGGATGCCATCTACGAAAACGTGGACTGTGCAAACACTTGAAGGCTGAATAGGGACTCCATCTGCGCAATGAAGAGGAGAACCATCCTAGGGCGTCTTAACTTTTTTCAAGCGGACACAAAAGTCTGCACGAATTACGGGTAGTGATACACCTGTGTCCACCAGTGGCTCTGTCTGTATACCTTCAGCATACACCAATAAAACATTTGATGGGCGGTCCGGAGGAGTTTAACGCTGTTCAAAAGATGCAGCTTTCCCTCCCGAAGCTGCACTATTTAGTTTTCCAGTTGGCGGTCGGGAATTGAAGTAGAAGGTCGGAGAGGAGAAGAGGAACGCCGCATCGGTGATGGTGAGCAACGACGTGAGAACCGAGAACTGCCAACTGGGGCAAATTTCTGCGGAGACGGCGACCGACGTTTGCTGTTCGGATATAACCGGCGATAGGGTGGTCCAGTGGCGTAGAAGTCGTCCCGTTCAAAGATATCGTAGCTTCGTCGTTCGTCTTGCTAACGGCGTCGGCAAAAGCTTGAAATATGAACACGGATGCCGCAATAGAAGCAAGTCGGCCGCGAACTGCACCAGGCCTTGTAAGGCTGGGAAGATGGTCGCGGTGCGAGTGAGTTGAGCGAACCATGAACTTCGGCCGCTGGTAGCTGCATTGGGCTTTGCTGGGGTGCAGGTGTCCTAGAAGCAACTTGAGCATAAGTTGGCATGGCCACAGGATATGAGCTCGCAACTGGTGAATTGTCATCGAGGCCAGGCTTTGCTGGGGCGCAGGTGTCGTTGCAGCGACGTGAGCATAACTTGGAATGGGCACGGGATGTGAACTCGGAACTGGTGTACCTGTGATCAATGCCAGTTCCTCCCTCACGACGTCACGTAAACTAGTAGCCGGTGGCGTCGTTCGGATATGAAGGCGGCGAGGTGAAGCCTGTGAATGAAGTTCCTCGCGGATGATAGAGCGGATCAATGCACGCAGCTCTGTTGTATCATGATTTGAGCTCAGACCAGACATATCAGGCTGTACCCGAGTGGTCTGAAGCTCCTCAAGGCGCTGTCAGGTAGCGACAACATCGGCTACGGTTTGGTGATTTTGCACCACAAGCGCATTAAAAGTGACAGTCGCAATTCCTTTTAGCAGGTGGCGCACACGGTCGTTTTCCGCCATATAGTTGTCGATGCGGCGGCAAAGGGCGAGAACATCTTCGATGTAAAAAGTGTAAGGCTCGCCGGGGCGTTGAACACGTGCACCAAGCCTCTTTTCGGCGATATGCAAGCACACTGACGGATTGGCAAAAATCTGACGGAGCTGACGTGTAAAGGCGGGCCATGTCAGAAAATCTGTGGCCTAGTTGAAAAACCACGTTTTTGCGATGCCGCTCAAGTAGAATGCAACGTGGGTGAGTTTTGCAGGCTTATCCCAGTTGTTGATAACACTCACGTGGTCATACTCCTCAAGCCAGTCTTCAACGTCTTCACCCGGAAGCCCTGCGAACAGCGGAGGATCCTTTTGAGGGCTGGTGACCAGATGAGAAGGGTTTCTTGGTGGTGGGAGCGGTGGCGAAGCTGGCACGCTGGGCTGGTCAACTTGCGACATTACCGGAGCCAGATCGTTTAAGCGGTGGCTTGAACGGAGCTTCAGGGATGTGTTATAGGAGACGCTGGGGTGTCCGAGAACACGAGAGGACGCAGGAACCGGGCAGCACTCTCCACCACTTGTAAGATGGCGTCGAGTACACTCAAGACTCTCCTGTATTGACTTGAGTATGTGCCCCACAAGCTAAACTTGACTGGTGATGACGAGTATGCACAGATGAAAAGATGGACGCATAAATAATGCTCACAATATATATATATATATATATATATATATATATATATATATATATATATATATATATAGATATATATATATATATATATATATATATATATATATATATATATATATATATATATATATATTGTACCAGCGCATAGTGGCGCCAGCGTGAAAGAAGACGTTGACGTTCGTGTGGCTCGTGCTTGCCGGGTTCCTGCCTGTACCAGCTTGTTGCAGCTAACGCTTCTTGATTAATAACAAGTGTTTTTACGTGAATTCGCTCGTTGCATTTGTTGGAGGTGCTGGGTAACATCCTGGAGATCCGCAGCCGTAAGCAACAATCTGATTCCGCAATGACCGAGCGCGTTGATCCCCCACAAGCCTCTTCCACGTCGCCGCCTGTCATGTGCCCTGGCGTACTTCGTCTGCGTGACCCACCAGTCTACAACAGCACTGAAGATCACAATATCAAGGACTGGCTGGCAGAGTACGAGCGTGCCAGCGCGATTAACAAGTGGGATGACCCTGCGAAGTTGACTCACGTCATCTTCTGACAGATTTGACCAACCTATGGTTCACCAACCACCAAGCCGACATCCCCACCTGGTCGGTTTTCTAGGAGACTGTGACCTCGGTTTTCGGTCGTCCAGCTATGCGAAAGCTTCGCGATAAACTTGGCCCGTGGGGACGATTTCAGCGAAACGGTGAAAGCTTCACGAGCTACATTGAGGATGTGATCGGCCTCTGTAGGCGAGTGGATACGAGGATGGCGGAGGCTGACAGAATAAGGCATATAATTAAAGGCAATGATGACAACGCTTTTCATATGCGTGTGGCCTAAGACCCACCGACCGTCACGGCCGTGATTCAGCTCTGTCAATGTTTTGGTGAGCTGCGCAAGCAGTGAATTTCTGCACGTCGCGCTAATACGCAAACGGCAGATATTTCGGCTTTGGAGTGGAAAAGAAGTGGCACCAACTACACCGTATTCATGCCTCAAATTCACCAGTACATCCGCGAAGAAGTTGCTCGACGGCTCTTTCCTGTGACCACCATCGACGAGACCCCCACAGCACTGGAACACTCACTTCGCCAGGCTATTCAGACGCAAGTTGCTGAGGCTCTCCCTTCGCCCACGTCCCTAATATCAGGTACTGCACCGCTGATTTATGCAGAAGCCGTCTGCCCACCGCCGTCTGCCCAACCGCCGCTCCCTCCATACAGTCCAGCCACCAACTAATACAGGTCACCTGTTTCAGTTTATCTGGTAATCTGATAAATCAACCCTTCTCGCCACCTCGAGCACCTGTTAATTCTTGGCGTACTCCGGATAGCCGGCCAGTGTGCTACAACTGCGGTATTCCAGTGCATGTCGCGCGCTACTGTCGTCGCTGTAGATTTTATTTTGATGAGGCTCAGCATTTCGGCAACGTTCCTCGGCAACCAGAACTACATGTTACACCTGATGCACCTGACCGCCGCTCACGTCAACCAGACTTCAGCCCACGTCGATTTCCTTCGCCCCGTCTTCGGACACCTTCTCCCATGCTTCGCCGTTCCAACCACGCCTAGGAGAAAAACTAACAGTTGCAGTTCCCGAGGCAAGAACTGCGCCACTATGCTCCGGTACAGCTGCTTATGCCGAAGAGTGTCGTCAACTCGCTCGCTCGTTTACCGCGCAAGACCAATGGCGCCAGAAAACTGGCCACGGTGCCTCTGCATCTAGTGCCCACTATAACCCAAGAATGTTGGTTTGGCTCTGGGTCCCGTTTACCCCTCCTGGTCTTTCCCCAAAGATTTCGTCAAAATACCATAGCCCCTACCATGTGGTGTGACAAACATCTCCCGTCAACTATGAAGTTGAGCCCATTGATCTACCTTCGGACCAACTCTGCCATGGGCAATATGTATATATATATACGAGAGCGGCGGCTGCTAGTGTGCCGACCGTATACGAGAAAGGAAGAGAAAGACGACGATCGGGTTTGCGCGGAGTGGCACGTGGCCGCCGCTGGCAGCGGGCAGTTGCGGCTTGGGTTCCGGTCAATAAACAAGGTTCTTGGTCTGGCTCTGCGTCTTCTCTGCGATGTCAAAACCTCCCTACGTTTGGCACCCAACGGGAAGAACGCTGCTCCTGAGCCACGGACATCGAGATACCTGGCAGTCCGCGACCATGGCCCTAACAACGGCACTCACCGTGCCCACTTTTTCCTGTCTTGACGCGAGGGAATCGGTACTCGACTATATTGATAATCTTTTCGTGTACTCTACCGTTAGCGGTCAATGGCGGTGGCTTCAACTACCCTTTCAGTCCTGAAACCAGTTCGTCATGGCCTTCCGTGAAGAGTTCCTACCGGTCGCTTACGAATACCATATCAGGCGTGAGCTCGACACCCGAACGCAACATTCACAGGAGGGTCTGCGAGATTATGTTCGGGCCATGCAGATTCTCTTCCGTCGAGCAGACGCCACTGCACCTGAGGCCGTTGAGATCTCGCATGTTATATGGCGATGCCACCCCGTTTCAAGATGCACCTGTAGGACCGCTCTTTTCCCACCCTCGAGGAGCTTGCTCGTTTTGCTCAGCAAATTGCTGAGCCGTCTACACCGAACGTACCCATCGTCGCGGAGAAGGGAGGTGAGCTCCATGGAGGCAAGGCAGAGGCCCGTTGGCGTCGACAGGGTTCGTGGGATGTCGCTGACGTTGGAGTGGACGCTGACGCGAGGTGGGACGTTGACGCGACGCGAGACAGCCCTGCGGAGCGACCGAGGGCAGCGATCATAAATTCGGTTACAAAGTCCCGGGATGACGAAGCAGCATACGTGAAGAAAAGAAAAACGAGGAATAAACAGAAGAAACCGAAAGTAACGGAATGCAGGGACAAAACAATAGCAACAGATGAATCGGAGTCTGGTACCGAGGCGGCCTACGCTCATAACTTTGAGAGGGAGAAGGATGCCATTGAAAAGCCTACAAATGCTTCAGCCGAAATGGTGGCGCTCATCGACAGCCATGCCGAGGAGGTCTCAACACTCTTCTCGGCACTCGTGGAGGAGAAGAAAAGTACTGAATCACTCCAAGCGCATTCGACTCTCTAAAGAAGGGGAGGAGTGAGATTGCAGAGAGCATCGGGAGCTGAACTCAGACTCGGCACTCAACCCGTGTACCACAATTCGACAACTTGCAGAAGAGAATGCGGCGCTGTGACTCGAGGCTGAATCTGCGCAAGCTGAGTTCGACAAGCTGCTCTCTAAAGAGAAGGCAAGGCTGCAATGCATAGAAGAGGCCGTCTACGCCGAATACGAGTCCACGCTGCAGAGTCTCGGGCAGAAGCTTCGGGGGACCGAGGCTGAGCACGAGACGTGTAGAATTGCTTGCGATCAAGAAACGGTACCAGGAAGAAGTCGAGATGAAAGACTAAGAGGTGCTTCGGTGGCTGAAGCGCGAAGTGGACCAGTACGCTGATATGCTGTGCTTCCAGAGGATAGAGTATGACTAGGTGTTGGAGAACATCGAGAGGAGGCTTGGGGTCAACACGCTGAAGAGATGGAGATACTGAATTCGAAGGACAGAGCCAAAACTGAGGTGCTGAGAAAGAGCCTGCAACCAAAGCTGCAAAATGTCAAGGCCGGCTAGAAGGAAGAGCAGCGGAAGCTGCGCGAAAGCCTCGAGAGCGAGCACAACTTGGTGGCTAACTCGCAGAAGACACAATTTGGGCTCGCGCTGTAGACCTTGAAGAAGGCACACACAGCGCAGATTGAGAAGATCAAGGAAGAGCACGCGAGTGTCGTGAAACTGGCCATGGAAAGAGTGCAGCTGGAGCAGTACATGGCCGAGAAGACGTTCGCCATCAAGGAAATGAAAGGAAAACCAGAAGCTCACTAAACAGAGATCGTGGACCCCGCATGGGTAGAGTGTGCCACACGAGTCAAGCGGCTGTATGACGAAACAGCGAAGGTGGAGCAGCAGCTGCGTTACTTGCGTAAACGACACAAAAAGGACTTACCAAGGGAGGAGGAAGTGGTTGCTGCAATAACCAGCCTTCATATGGCAGAAAAGCCTTGTGATAGCTCTGTCGCTCGATAGTTTAAATGGGAAGCTTCCTGAAGGAAAAGTTGAGAAATGAATCGCTCAGGAAGCAATCGAGCCAAGATATCATGCTGCCACTTCTGTTGCGAAAAACAAGGAGTCCTCAGCAGAGCGGTCGGACATATTCGTGGAGTACATCTTATCTTGTACGAGCGGTCTGAACTGATGCAGTAGCTGAGGAGCTTTAGCGCCATTGTGGACAAACTGCACGCAGAAAAAGAAGACTTCCAGGGGTCCTTCGAAAGAGTGACAAAAAGAGGCGACACGTTCACGATGAAACCTGCGACCAACGCGAGCAATTACACAGGTGTGTTTAACCTGGAGCGCAAGGTGGCTTTCCTCGAAGTCCGAAACTACGTCGAGAAAGGTGATGAAAAGCGATGAGGCATCAACATCAGCGAGGGTCGAGATGTGAGAGCTAGAGGCACACCAGGCAGAGCTTTTGCGGGGACATCACGCCTCCACGGCTGCCGAGCACGCCAACGTTCAATGACTACTACGTGGAGGAGTGGCCACTACCCAGACGCCAGAGGTTCGGGTGGCTACAACGGCAAAACATAAAGTTAGATGATTTCTACGACCACGGCACTGTGCACCAAAGTCAGCACCAGGAGGTCTATTTTGACTACTTTAGGCGTGCTAGCTTGGTGGGACCGGATCTGCATCAGGAGGAACCGGTTCTCGTCATGTTGCCTCCGACGACCATAGTCACTAACCTGGGTGTGAGCGGAGCCCCTTCCACTTCGGGCGGTGGCGGAGATTGTACCCCTGCGCGAGGCAGCAACTACGACGTTTGGCAGCCTATTAGGTATCACGAGGTGTCGCTTGACTGCCCTGGCATGTGGTTGTGTGCACCACGTGTGGTCCGCATGGCCAGTGAAAGTTTCTCCATCTATGCGGCACCTCCTCTCCACTTTCTTTGAGGGGAGGGAGCAGTATGGAAACGGCGGCCACTAGTGCGCCGAAGGTAGGAGAAAGATGACGATCGGGTGTGCGCGGAGTGGCAGCCGCTGGCAGCGGGCTGTTGCGGCCTCTGTTGTGGCCAACAAAAAGGGTTCCTGGTCAGGCTCCACGTGTCTTCCCTGCAGGATTCTGGGCCGAGCAGCCTCGCAACTTTCGTACAATATATATATATATATATATATATATATATATATATATATATATATATATATATATATATATATATATATATATATATATATATGACTGCTAATGATATATATATATATATATATATATATATCATATAAATATAAATTGATTGATATGTGGGGTTTAACGTCCCAAAACCACTATATGATTATGAGAGACGCCGTAGTGGAGGGCTCCGGAAATTTAGACCACCTGGGGTTCTTTAACGTGCACTCAAATCTGAGCACACGGGCCTACAACATTTCCGCCTCCATATAAATATAAATGATATATAAATGATATATATATATATATATATATATATATATATATATATATATATATATATATATATATATATATATATATATATATATATATATCATTTTTATCAGCCTGACTACGTCTCTCCCATGTTCCGCCAGTTAACTCGGTCCTGTGCTGCTGCTGCCAATATATACCCGAAAAATTCTTAATCTCATATGCCCACCTCACCTTCTGTCTTCCCCTGACCCGCTTGCCTTCTCTGGGAATGCAGTCAGTTACTCTTTATGACCGGTGGTTATCTTGCCTACGCGCTACATGCCCGGCCAATGTCCATTTCCTCTTCTTGATTTCAACAATGATATCCTTAACCCCCGTTTGTTCTCTAATCCACTCTGCTCTCTTCTTGTCTTTTAAGGTTACACCTACAATTTTCCTTTCCATTGGACGCTGCGTCGTCCTCAATTTAAGCTGAACCCTCTTTCTCAGTCTCCAGGTTTCTGCTCCATCGCTAAGTACCGGCAAGATACAGCTGTTATATACCTTCCTCTTGAGGGATAGTGGCAATCTACCTGTCATAATTTGAGAGTTCTTGCCAAAGGTGCTCTACCCTATTCTTATACTTCTAGTTACTTCAATCTTGTGGTTCGGCTCCACGGTTATTACCTGCCCTAAGTAGACATAGTCTTTTACAACTTGAAGTGCACTAATACCTATCTCAAAGCACTGCTCTTTTCCGAGGTTGTTGTACATTACTTTCGTTTTCTGCAGATTAATTTTAAGACCCACCTTTCTGCTCTCCTTGTCTAACTCCATAATCATGAGTTGCAATTCGTCCTCTGAGTTACTCAGCAACGCAATGACATCGGTGTAGCGCAGGTAATTAAGGTACTCTCCATTAACTCTTATACCTAACTGTTCCCATTCTAGGCTTCTGAAAACCTCCTGTATGCACGCGATAAATAGCATTAGGGAGATTGTGTCCCCCTGCCTTACACCGTTCTTGATTGGTATTCTGTTGCTTTCTTTATGAAGCACTATGGTTGCAGTTGGTCCCCTGTATATTTCTTCCAGGGTCTTTATATATGCTTCATGGACGCCCTGATTCCACAGTGTCTGCATGACTGCTGATATTTCTACCGAATAAACGCCTTCTCGTAATCTATGAAGACTATGTATGGTGGTTGGCTATATTCTGAGCATTCTTCTATTACCTGATTGAAAGTATGAATGTGGTCGATTGTTGAGTAGCCTGTTCAAAATTCTGCTTGCTTGTTTGGTTGATTGAATTCTAATGTTTTCTTTACTCTGTTAGCAATTACCTTTGTAAATAGCTTGTGTACTACAGAGAACAAGCTGATTGGCCTGTACTTCTTCAAGTCCTTGTCATCTCCTTCCTTGCGTATTAAGATGATGTTAGCATTCTTCCAAGATTCTGGTATTCTTCCCGTCAGGAGGCACCTTGTAAACAGGGTGGCTAGTTTTTCTAGCACAACTGTCCTCCATCTTTCATCAGATGTGATGTTACCTGTTCCTCACCAGCTGCTTTGCCCCTTTGCATGCTCCTCCCTGCCTTCCTTATTTCTCGTTTCTCTCTCTCTCCAAAGCTTTTCTGGCTTCTTCTGTCATCTTCTGTCATTACTGGTGGGGTGTCATCTGGGTTACTGCTAGTTCCTATGGTATTAGGGTCATGGTTGTCCCGGCTACTGTACAGATCTCTGTAAAACTCCTTCACTACTTTAACTATACTATCCATATTGGTAGTTATTTTGCTTTCTTTGTTCCATAGTGCATACGTCCGATTTTTGCCTATTCCAAGTTTCCTCTTCACTGCTTTGACGCTTTCCTCCATTTTTCAGAGCGTGCTAAATTTTCTCCATGTTACACCTTCTTACATCGAATACCTTAGGCCTATCAATTAACTTTGAATGCTCTGCCAGTTCTATTTTGTCTGTTGTACTTGAGACTCTCGTGATTTGATGCTTCTTAATGAAATTCTTCGTTTCCTCAGAAAGCTTGCCAGTGCCCTGTCTAGCTACCCTGCCTCCAACTACGACTGCACACTCCGTAATGATACTCGTCCGATTATCATTCATTGTATCTACGCTCAGGTTGGTTTCCTCACTAAGAGCAGAGTACCTCTTCTGAAGCGAGATTCTGAATTCCTGTACTTTCCTTATTAATGCTAGCTCATTGATTGGCTTCTTGCGTATCAGTTTCTGTCTTTCCTTCTTCAAGTCTAGGCGAATACGAGACCGTATCATTCTATGGTCCTTGCATCGTGCCTTGCCAACCACTTCCACACTTTTCACGGTGCCTGGGTGTGCACTCATTATAAAGTCTATTTCGTTCTCATTTTCGCCATTTGAGCTCTACCATGTCCACTCACGGTTTCCTCGTTTTCAGTAAAAGATATTCAAAATCCGTAAATAATTGCGTTCTGCGAATTTTACTAGTAGCTCTCCTCTGGCGTTTCTAGTACCGATGCCATAATCTCCTACTGACTGGCCTCTAGCCTTCTTCTACCCTACCTTTGCATTAAAGTCTCCCATCAGTATTGTATACTGTGTTTTTACCTTACTCATTGCCGATTCCACGTCTTTATAGAAGCTTTCAACTGAAGCGTTTACATGGCTGGATGTAGGCACGTAAGCCTGTACCACCTTCATCTCGTATCTCTTATTCAGTTTAGTTACGACACCTACCACCCTTTCATCAATGCTATAGTATTCCTGTATGTTGCAAGCTATGTTTCTATGAATTAAGAACCCCACTACCAGTTCTCTTCTGTCAGCCAAGCCCCGATAGCAAAAGACATGTCCATTCTGTAGCACCGTATATGCCTCATCTATCCTCCTGAGCTCACTGATTCCTATTATATTCCACTTGACACCCTTTAGCTCCTCAAATAGTACAGCTAGACTTCCCTCACTAAATAAGGTTATAGCGTTAAACGTTGCCAATTTCAGGTTCCAATGGCGGCCTGTCCAGTTCCAGAGATTCTTATCACCCTCTCCTGCGTGTCAGATCTGACCGCCGCCGTGATCAGTTGCTTCGCAGCTGCTGGAGACTAAGGGCCGTAAGTCAATTGACGTATGTATGTCGAAATTAATGGCCAGATACTGCACCAGAGTGGCCGATCCTTCTCTGGTGATGGGGTGCGTTACCGGCAGTGGTTACCGCTGAGGCCGCACCCCAGGCATTTTAAGGCAGTTCCATCCCCACGCGGATTCTTTTTGTTATGCGGTTGGGAACTGCGCGGCACCCCGTCATTGAAACTACAGAACTTTTGCATGCGAGGCGGATGCTCTAACCACTACGCCTTCGCCGCACTGTATATATATATATATATATATATATATATATATATATATATATATATATATATATATATATATATATATATATATATATATATATAGAGAGAGAGAGAGAGAGAGAGAGAGAGAAAGTTTCAGTGGTTCCAGTGTTTTCCAAAGTTCCAAGTGATGAATGAACGCGCGAAAACTTTTTATTCCAACGTTTCAGCTTCAGCCAGGTTCCGGCCTTCGTCAGGGAATACGAACGACGAAGGCTGGTACCCCACCGAAAACGTTAGAATTCACATATAAACCCAATAATGTAGCTGGGGGTGTAGCCGCCATGGTAGCTCAGTGAAGAGCACCGAACGCGTTGTTTGAAGGTCGCAGGTTCAGTTCCTGCTCACGGCAAGTTATCTTGTCACCCACTTTTCTTTCTTGACGATCACATTACAAACAGGGTCTAATAACTTCTTCTATACATTCTTTGGCATCATCGTCCGTTAGCTCTCATTATTATTCTGCCAAAACAAAAACAAACGAGCCCTTAAGTATACACATCTTTCCCTTATTCATTTTTTAGGGTCTCGTACTGGCAGATTTGGTGCCTTTAGGTTGTATACGAGAGACCATTGGTCAGCTTCCAGCTCGTAACAAGTTCACGTGCTACGTGACGCCAAACAGGCTCCTAAAGGGTGTGCCACACTCGCCGCCATGGCTACAGGTGGTGCTGACTGACACTCCCACGTAGGGAGCATTTATGTGTGCGCGTCTCCGTGTTTTAGGGTGGTGTCAGCCTTTGACCCACCACTTGCCACCACCCGCTAAAACACAATGTTGCTAGCCCCGTTTTTCATGGCGGCAAGGGCCATGTTGGTTCTTGCGGCCAGGCGTTCCTGCTCTGCTGCATTGCACCAGCTGAATGTTGGCGCGGGTGTGCAAGTTGCAGTATGAGCTGCGTTTGACTTCCCCGTAGACGTAGCTTCCGCTACGACACCATCCTCGCGCTAAGCGCATTTACAATAACTTTGAAGTGTAAATGTCAGGGTATTGCGTGCTGCAATGTAAAGCCAACTGGAGACTGTCGCACCACCCGACTTGCTCTAGGAGACGGAAATGCTGAATAATACAAGTGAAACGAGATTGCTTGAAGCCGACTACTTCTCCCCGTGTTTTTGGGGTGAGTACCCATTGTATTGCGAGTGGATTGAGTATACCGCTGCATATTTTGTGACATTATTGACTTTTTCATGTGATGAAAGGTAGTTTGAGCAAAGAAAACCCAACAATTTGCACAGCGAAAAATGAATCAAGGTTCGTTCAGCTACGCCGGGTTTCGCAAGCGAAAGCTGATAAATTTGAGTATGTTTGTTTATCCTCGTAGTCGAAGCGTGGTTCACCAATCGAATGATATGACTAGTCGAACGTGTTGTCCTGCATGCATTCGCTATCAGCGTTTCAACGGTTTCCGAAGCCGTCACCGCATTCGTCGCGGGAAACGCCAGGCCCGTAAACCACCAACAGACGCTCGCGTTCGTATGTTCCTTTGCTGGCAGATTTTCGCGTCCCGGCACTTTCACTTTGGTCGCTGATGAAGGGCATTCGGAGAGGTAGACAGACGAGCTGGTGAACACGTTCCCTGTAGACTCTTGTAGTCTTGCACAGCTATAACAGAACTAAATTTTGTGCGACTTGGCATAGGGTATTCGTCCTTCCCTTCAATGACCCACGGAATCACACCGAAAATCGCTCAACAATAGCAAAAAGGATTTCGCTTTCATAATATAGAATGCTACAAATTTATTGTTCATGTCAGTCCGCCCTTCTGTTTATCTGTCGGTCCTGAACGGCGGAGTATATGTGCACTAAGAAAGTCGGCTGTTCGGCGATAACTCAAATTTTCCGTATGGAAGATTGGTGCTGAATCGTTAATTTTGTCGTCCTTTTGTTTCATAACCAACCACAATGATGATTTGATATCGTCAACTCGCTTTTTATTTAGTGCTTCTAGATAAAGTGTGTGTGGACTCCGTATATCGTCGGTGCAGTGTATGACTTCTCGCCTTATTGCTTTATTGTAGGCCCACTGCATGAACACAAGCTTCCAGCAAAGAAGGCAGGACAGTTTGAAGAACTTAAGGCCAGATGCTGTTTGGCTACTGTTTGCAATAAAATCTGACCTGGAAAAACTTCGTTTGTCTCTTGTTGCTTCCCTTTGCTTTTCTTCTAGCCTAATATAGAGGCTTGGGGGAGGGGGGGTAGGTGGAGGGTTAGTTTAATATGATTAATGCTTACAGCTTTTAAAGTTTTAAGCAGTTCATTGTACAGATTCGTTTGCAGGAACTGGACCTGCTGCAGAAAATTATATTACGGACAGAAGCAATAATTCGGGTATGAGAAACAGGCTAGCGGAGTTATGCGGTTTACAGAGAACATCGTGAGCTACCCAGTTGTTTGATCTACCTTCCCTGTCGTTATGGGTACCATCATATAAACATGACGGTTTCGAGCCTAGTACTGCAGGTGTCTGCAATGCTAAGTTGCATTTGCTCCGGGAATGCCACGTGGGGACTGAAGTCCGTTCACAGTGACATCGAGGTTCTGCCCCACGCAAATATAGGCTCCCTAAATATCCTCACTCCGCCCATGCGGTAGGTCTACCAGGTGGGAGAAACGAACTGTTTTAACAGTACTTTATACAAACCCGAGTCACAAACCTGTTTTTCTTCTTCTACGAAACCGTGACTAACTGCAGAATACATACCTTCAGCCTTCAGAACTCGCTATCTATAAACTACCCCCTTCTTGTTGAAACCCACGCTGCCTTCAATGTAAATGAGCGACCACTCAGAACCAACATGGCGGCGCGCCAAGTATGGCGGCCGTTTTAGCCAGTTGTAAGCAACCATGATCGAAGTTGTCACCACCCTAAAGCACGGAGACGCGCGCACATGAAGGCTCCCTACTCTATCGTTTAAATTCACATATAAACCAATAAAGCGACTAGGGGGATAGCCGTCGTGGGAGCTCAGTGGTAGAGCATAGAATGCGTTATTCGAAAGGCGCAGGTTCGGTTCCTGCTCACGGCAAGGTATCTTTTCACCCACTTTTCTTTCTTCAATTACATTACAATTGGGTCTAATAACTTCCCTTATGCATTCCTTGCCATTATTGTCTGTTTGATCCCATGAATATTGTGTCAAGACAAGTAGGCAATATATATATATATATATATATATATATATATATATATATATATATTGACGTGGCCTGGCTCATACGCCATGTTTATTCTACTGTCACTTCTCCCTCCTCAGCTTCTACCAACCATCACTTCATACGTCACACGATTCCCCCTCCCCCCGAAAGAATGCGCGAGCTACAATGTAGAAAGCATGAACAAATGGAGTCTTATAATAAAAAATAATGCCAGAAAAAGCAGTAGTTGCATGCCACACGGCGGTTCCATGCACTTGCACAAAATGTTCACAGGAAAGGCAGTCCGGTGATATCTAGGAGACCTCAGGTGGGCGAGGTTGGCTGTTGCATTCTGGTGAGCATAACCATGCCTTCAGCGTTAAAAATGATGATGGCACAACCTGGTTAGTATTGATGAACGAACAAGGTTGGGAGCCCTTGTAGCGTTGGATAGTCGGATGTCTCATGCGTTGGATTCTGAGTCGTGGCTGCGACAGACGCTTTGCTTCTAAAATGCGTGCTTCTTGACGGTTTGTGACGGCGTGATGCCTGCGGGCTGGCGGTATGCAAGAAGTGCTTCCGCATCTTTCTTGGCGTTTTCCGTGGTGTTGCGGTCTGTGTAACTGCAAGCGCAAGGAACGTCTCTGGCGACTTTCCTCTGTGCGAGAAAATTTGACGTCTTGGAATACTTTTTGGATTAGAGATCGTATTTTCCGCTGTTTTTCAATTGGTGAGTGTGCTTTCGTTGAATTTCGCGTTCGTCGATGCCTTCGTTGCAGTCTATTTTGTTGTCGCATGAGGTTGCGCGCTGGGCTATGCTTGCTTTGCTGATGCTGATCAGGAGATGGCTGTAGTGGCGCCTCTTCCGGAATGGGGCATTCATTTCCTTCGGCGTTTGACGCGTCCTGTCGACAGCTGATGCTTGGTGAATTGGTGTCTTGCTTGTCGGGCATAGTTGGTAAAGCATCATCATTGCTAGCAGGCTCTTCAGAGGCTTTGGTGACGTGGTTCATTACGCACGCTTCCGAAAGACAACTGTGTACGAGGTTTGATGTATCATGTACTTCTGAATTTGTTCGATTGATGAATTGGTGAGCTCTGCATGCGGGCACCACAGGTGACATGGCAATACTAGGTTTGAACTGCAGATTTTGGCAATTCTGCGGTGCCGTAAAAATGACAGGAAGCTCTTCAGTGGCTTCTTTTTCGCTGTTCACTGCGAGTGGTCCTTGCGCCTGGTAGCGTGCGACGTTCGATGCATCTGGGCGTTCTGTTTTGTTTGGACTGTCGAGGGTGTGTGCACCGGACGGTGATGCATGAGCCCGTGCGAAAGTAGCATGGCTCGACTGGGTATTTTCTCGGTGTGTGAACTCGTTTATCGTGAACATGGTTTCCTTATGAGGCAAAGGTGAGCGTCAGGAGCGCCTGATGGAAAACCGCGTGGTGGATCGCGTTTGCGAGATGAAGAATTAAGAGAATCAGGTCGGTGGGCAACGTCTCGCGTCATAGGCTGGAGTGAGGACTTTCGAAATGCCGGCTTTCGTGCAGAAGGGAGGCGTGCTTGATGGTTAGGTTTTTCCCAAAACACGCATGGTCTTCTGAAAGTAAACTCATGTGCCACTTCGTCTTGAGGCACTTGTCGATTCACGCTGGACTTTCGGATGCTTGAGGACTGCTTAGGAAATTGACGATAGTGTGCAGTTGTCTCTAGATGGTTGGCAATGAGTAAGTCTTGGTCATAGTCATTAAAACGGGTAATCATCTCCTCTTTAATTTTTTGCCATGACTCGTCGTTCTCGAATATGTGAATTAGGTAAAATTTGAATGCCTCACCGGTGACGTAGTCACTGAAGTTCGTAACCATCTCCCGTTCCGACCAAGATGCCGCGGCGGCGTGGACCTCGAACAGGTTGAACCAGTCCTGTACGGGTCCGTCGTCCGCTGATCCGGTGTACTTGGGGATGTCGAGGTCAGCCGATGGTTCTGTCATGGTGCTTGTCGATGTCCTCCTAGGCGATGATTCGGTAGTCAACGTACGGTCAGGGCGTCTTCTGGGGAACTGCGTCGATGATGAGTGACTGATGAAGGGGCAGGCAGGTCTCCATCCTGTCGACTCGTGTGACGCTAGATGCGGGAGACGTGGCCTGGCTCATACGCCATGTTTATTCTACTGTCACTTCTCCCTCCTCAGCTTCTACCAACCATCACTTCATACGTCACATATATATATATATATATATATATATATATATATATATATATATATAAGGGAAAGAAGTGTATACCTAAGGGCTCGTTTTTCCGTGTTTTTAACACAATAATAATGAGATATAACAGACAGTAATGCCAAGGAATGTACAGGGGAAGTTATTAACATTAATGGAATGTAAATAAGAAGAAAGAAAAGTGGATGAAAAAATTACCAACTGTAAGCAGGAATCGAACCTACGACCTTCGAATTACGCGTATATATATATATATATATATATATATATATATATATATATATATATATATATATATATATATATATATATATATATATATATATATATATATATGGTGGGGTGAAATTCAATGGATCCGGTGGAAAATGTGGTAGAAAAAGAGGTCGACAAACGTGCGAGAAAACACTAGTTTTACCAGTAAAACTAGTGTTTTTTCGCACGTTTGTCGACCTTTTTTTCTACCGTATATATATACATACATACACACACACATATATATATATATATATATATATATATATATATATATATATATATATATATATATATATATATATATATATATATATATCGTGATGTGCTGTCATAATAGCTCCGAAATTGCCGCTGAAACCATCAATCGTGACTTATGTCGCTTCCGTCACACGGTGCTTCCTGGACGTAGTGCAACATCATTTGAGGTGCAAAATGCCACAGGAGATGCGATTGACTGGGAACGTCAAGATAACTATATTCGTGAGATTGACACAAAGCTTCGTTATGTCTTTCAAGAAGTTTGATCACCACTTGCATAGCTTGATACATTGCCAAATATGAAACGGGCGTTCACCTTCTAGTGTTACGAAGAGTACAACATGCCGCAGAGTAGTTTTTATTTACTTTCTCACATTATACAGGCTTTCACTATTATATCCACCAACATTGTGATCGCTCATTAGCCACGAACCTGCATTTCAGCAATCATTGTTACGTCAATATTCTTAGTTATTATGCCTCACTAAACCATTTTTTAAGTAACTTGCCCACTTTCACTCACGATTTCAAGCTTCTTCTCTACTTCTTTATGTTTCAAGCCCGGCTAACCATAGGAAATTTACCGATGTCCTTCTCACTTTAAAGTGCACTATAGTATCGTTCATGCGCAAAAGTAATAAAAAACTAGAAGTAATGCGCTATTTCCCGAATAAAATGTTGGAAATGACCTTGCATAACTTTTGTTTTTGTTGCCACATGCTGAAAAACGCTGCTGTTTTAGGAGTAGATTGATCTCGTAAGCCCCGTCCGGCTCTATGCTTTTGTTGAAACAAACACCACAGCACTGGCAGGCATTGTTTCAAAAAAAAACTTTTCGCCGTGACTCGCTAGAGTAACAAATCGAAATATAATATAGTTTTAGGTTCAAAAGAAAGACAATATTGCACTTTAAAGTGTCTGTGTGAGCAGATATCTAGCGGGAGTTGGGGGGGAATACGCAAGTAAGACGCGGAGGTCACACTTACAGGTTCTTTATTGATTGATTGAATAAAACAGCTTGAAAAAACATTTCGGCCGTTCTGCCAAGAAAAAGCCTTTCTCTTTATATTATCCGTGATCGTTCATGTGACACCGGAATTATGCCATCTTCCTGCTTCTCCTTAGTTTTGTATTTATTCAGATTTCAAAGTGGCACTCTGTGCTTCGTGACAACTTAATCTCCTAGGATATTCATACTGATCTTCCCGACGCTCTTTCCTTTCTCTGCTCTCTCCGTGGTGTAGGTGTCAGGTTACGAGGGAATTCCTATTATTCAGTGTGCTCATAGACCTCCCCACGAGATTATCAGCCAGGCGCTTTTGGCCTCCGGATGATAACGTCCCGTAGTGGACGAGGCACACCTCGACAAGAAAGCTCTGTAACAGTAGTGCGAAAATGTCTAGCGATCATTGCAGACCCCATTGCCACCACAATTTTCCCTCGTCACTGCCATAAATGCAGAGCCATTCAACTAAACTCTTCTTACTCATAAACCAAGTCCATTATAATAAGGAATAGAAAAAGACTATTGAATTATGGATACCGCATCAACACACCTTGTGTTCCGATTTCCCAAGTACGTGAGCAAACGCACAACATGAACTTTTTTATGCACCATTGTACTACAATGCCCTCCACATTGCAAAACCCCACCTCCAAACTGGCGAGTATGGTTGGCGTCGGCGGGCTTTGCCAGCTGCTAGCCGTGGCCCTCCTGCTGGAAGAATATAATTCACATGCATTAACTTCTTGTCCTTTCATTTCGACAGCAATTCTTTGTTCAACAATCCAAGGCTCATTCTTTATTTTTCTTAACGTGGCATAGTAAAAGCAGTAGTATACTGTCACAGGGCGCATTCTGTAGTACTTGAAAGTAGCATTTTGTGTGTGCGTGTGTGTGCGTGCGTGCGTATGTATATGTAATGTGTAAGTCATCTCACAGATCTCTGTTCCTTCCTCGCCTTCACCACGCACCCGCAGGGATGGGCCGACGTGAGCTTCCACGGTTCCCCGCAGATCCCAACGCCAAACCTCGATGCTCTGGCCAGCACGGGAGTGCTGCTCAACAACCACTACGTGCAGCCCACCTGCTCTCCTTCCCGGGGGGTGCTGCTCACTGGCCGCTACGCCATACACATTGGTTGGCCTTCCTCCAACTTGAACATTCGATGGAGCCCCACCGAGGTGGTCTACTGGTTATGGCACTAGCCTTCTAACGTGAAGGTGACGGGATCGAATCGCGGCTGCGGCGGCTTCATATTCGTTGGGGACCAAAACGTTCGAGGTCCTTGTGCTTTGATTCAAGGCCGTTTCACATGACACAAAAAGTTGCGCTTTTCAGGCTGCGAATTCGCTCGCAGCGACAAAAAGAGGAGTTCGCTCCAGTCGCAGCGGTCACTGGCGAGCTTCCAACACGCTGGAAGTTTTCGCTCTGATCGCAGTGACGGCAGCGATTTTCTGTTCGAGGTACGTCGTAGTATGAGCGGGCCGGCCAAGCTGTCGGAATTATGTCGACGTGTTTGTTTTGGTAATGGCCCCCGTTGCGCATATTAAAAGATAGTTAAAGTGGAAAGTGTTCCTGAATGACGAAACGATTATCTGCTATTTGTTGCCGTTCATGGAAACTGAATACTAACATAGCGTACAGATCGTTACATTATACTTCTGCCCGAGTGAAGCGTGGCGAGAAACGTTGCCCTCCGCTCCAGTCGCAGAGCGACTATCGCGGACCGTTCACGGTCTATATGAAACAAAAGAATCGTTAGCGGTGATTGCAAACAAACCAGTTGGAGCGAAAGGAACAATTTTTTTCGCTGCATTCGCGTGATGTGAAACAGCATTTAAGCGCACATTAAACAAACCCAAGAGGTCGAAATTTCTGGAGCCCTCAACTACGGCGTCTTTGACAACCATATATTGAATTTAGGACGTCAAATCCTACATATTTATTAAGATCAGCGCACAGAAGGGCACTAAAAACACAAGAAAGTACAATACACAAGCGCTGATATTATAACATTCGTTAGACCTTCCTTCTTTCGGTGCATCGATCGGTTAGTCGGAAAACTAGTTAAAAAGCTATTAGATTAGTTGACAGTACTGCCAGTCATGCGCTGTATTACAGAACTGAGAAGACGCATTCGACGGCACAATATATGTCAAAAAGTGAAAATTGGCCAAATCCATGCGTTTCGAGTGTTGGCTTTATGCCATTCAGCCAGCCAATATCAGTTTACGGTGGATATTTCACTTTAAGGCAAGCGTTAAGAGCTTGTTCAACTTTTTGTGTAAATTGAGTGTGCGCAGGCTCAGTATATACGCCATGCAAACTGACACGGAAAGGGCAGGAGATAGTCTTACGTAATGTCACGACTTGCATAAGGGCAGATACGTTCGCTTTACCGCCACGAAGTGCGGACTATGATGCCATGATGTGCATGTCATAAAGAACGGTCATGAGCATGCTCCCGCAACGCTTGACTATAGCTTTTGAAGTTGATTGATTGACTGATTGACTGATCGATTGATTTATTGGTTGATTGATTGATATGTGGGGTTTAACGTCCCAAAACCAACATATGATTATGAGAGATGCTGTAGTGGAGGGCTTCGTAAATTTCGACCACCGGGAGCTCTTTACCGTGCACACTAATCTGAGTGCTCGGGCCTATAACATTTACGCCTCCATCGGAAATGCAGCCGCCAGAGCCGGGATTTGATCCCGCGACGTGCGGGTCAGCAGCCGAGCACCTTAACCACTACACCACCGCGGCGGGGCGCTATAGATTTTAAAGTCATAAGTGTGTACACGTATAGCCCATTAGGTTGATATTGTGGCCTATAATCAATACTGTAAGAACATTGGGCGTTTTTCTGACATGGCGCTTGTGTAAGGTCCTTCCCCGAGGCATTTTGAAGACCTTGCGTTGCTTTCGGGCAGAACTTTTCACAACGATGCGTAAGGTCTTTATTCTGTGCCGGCTTGATTTTGAGTATGTGCTCCATCTGAATATTTAATAACCCATCGACAACTCCACCGAGACCAGTGCCATATTTTATGTGACACGTATTCATTCACTTCATACCATTAAGGATTTTAAAGTCCGGATTCATATAAACTGTAGATCGTTCACTGCGGGCTCATATTCGTGTACCGCGGGCCGCTGTATGCGGGTATGTAACGTACGGGCCTAATGAAAAGAATTACCTCACCTACGAGACATTGAAGTGGTCACGTTATTCATGAAATCACTCGTGAACCATTGATCGATATATTCAATTCATCATATGCTTAGATTGTCACGGGTTCACATCGGTAAATGAAAGCAGTAGTCTTGATTTGCAAAACTAAACATTTTCTTTGTAGGCAACTGCAACTGTTCCCTCAAAACGACACGTCAGTCGACAAGCAATACACGCTGTAGAGTGACATGGCGAGCAGAGCGTCCGTCGTCGTTTATCTGCAGAAAGCGCAAGAGTGCCGGCATTTATACATGTACCATCGAAGACTGCAGCGTTATTGCTGACTGTAGCAAAGTTCTAGAGTAAACTGTGATGTTCGCGTTTCCCGCGCGTGATTTATTCTGGAGGTCTTGAGGCTGTAGAAATGGTTCCCAGTCAGTCTGGCATGGTTTGCGCAAGGAATTAGTTGGGGCTGTAACAGAAGAAGAGAAAGAATGCAGCGCGAATGGCAATTTTGGTATATACCATGCAACGTAAAGAAACCACAAAAGCTCTAACATAAAGGCGGCCAGACAGACAGACAGACAGACAGACAGACAGACAGACAGACAGACAGACAGACAGACAGACAGACAGACAGCTAGATAGATAGATAGATAGATAGATAGATAGATAGATAGATAGATAGATAGATAGATAGATAGATAGATAGATAGATAGATAGATAGATAGATAGATAGATAGATAGATAGATAGATAGATAGATAGATAGATAGATAGATAGATAGATAGATAGATAGATAGATAGATAGATAGATAGATAGATAGATAGATAGATAGATAGATAGATAGATAGATAGTATATGATATCGGAGGTTTTACGTTTCCACTATGGTATAATTATGAGAGACAGTATTGGAGGGCTCCGGAAAATTTTACAAACAGGAGTTTTTAACGTGCACTGCCATCGCTCAATACATAAACCTCTATCACTTTGCCCCCATTTGAATGCCAACACCACGACCGGGATTGAACCTGCGACCGTTGGGTCATCATGCAAGCAGTATAACCTCTACACCACCGGGGCAGACATAAATTAGCCATTCAAAATATCGAACATTGCACCCTCCACTGTAAACGTTGTCTCGAAAATAAAATTATGATGTCAAAGTGCAGCTCATGATAGTATAATAAAAATATACCTATCGAAAGGAACAAAAGATTAAGAGATTTCTATAAACTATCAATTGGTGAAAATTTACCTATATTTCATATACAGCCTAGACCAAGCATTCAGAGGTGAGATATTAGATTGACCAAATTACAAATAATAGGGTTGTAATCGATATTTATTTGCAGTGGTTATTGCATCTTCGGGAAACCAAGTGAAAAAGCACACCGAAAAATTGAATAAAAATGCCACAAATATGAAGTCAAAGGCGCTTATTTTTGAAAAGGACACTAAATAGAAAGACGATGTTTTTATTATCCGTCGAACGCTTTCTTTCACAATTCCGAAATCGCCATGCTGGTCCCCAGAAGACACGCTAAAAGACAACGCGGCTGCTGGGTTCATCTTGACAATCCGGCACGAAACGCCATGGCGTCGTCGATTTTGATAGTGTCTACAAGAACCTACGTCGTTCATGAACTTTAAAAATGGAGTACACCGATAAATAGGGCGGCCGAAGAGTTTACATATACCTAGTTTCAGGGAGTTTTGTTGTGGTGATATTGCCAAAATTCGATCAGTGCTCTTCAAAATGCGTGCCAACATGAATCCATGGAGGCTATGGCGCCAAGCTTAAAATGGAACGTTGACCTTAATTTTCTCTTGTGTTAGTAAAGTCCTGATGGTGAAATTACGACGTTAAGAATGCCATAGTACACTACCAAGCTAAACTGGTTCTTTGGTTCGTCGTATGAATGCAGCTTAGAGGGACAATAAAGTGAAACAAACTGCCATTGGAGCGGTGTATTGCGTACTACGTCCACATTCGACTACCGTTTCCGCGTTCCCGTTTCGGCCTGCGTGGAGCGATTCGTGAAAACATGGGGCTCTGAATTACGGTTCTAATGCTCGAGGAGCAATGAATAAATCGTCACTTGTAGCGCAAATTCCCCCTGTCACGTGATGCTAGCTGCGGTGAGATCCGAAACACATCGCATGTCACATGACTGATTCTTTCATGATCACGTCCACCTTGTAAATACAGTTTTAAGCGCCTGCATGGGAGAAGAGTGTCCTTGTGTCTTGATACGTGTAACGCACAGGACACTGTCTGATTGAGAGCAAACATGTTTCGACAAATGCTTCCGGAAAAGTACCCCAAGTGAAGGCTCCACAGTTTTCAATGACTTTCTTCCTGCTAAGCCGGTCATGCGAGTTGCGACTTATTATTGAAGGTATTTATGCATTTCACATTACTATACTTAATGCCTCAGTATCGCATGATGCGTTCCACGAGCGCTGCTTCGGTAATCTTCATGTTTCTTTTTGCTGGCTAATCTCTTGCGCTATGTTGACCCAGGCAACCTTTTGCTTCCCAGGCTTCCAGGAACAACCGTTGGTGCCACGACAACTTGGGGGTCTATCTCTCGACACAAAGATCATGCCTGAATATTTGAACGACTTGGGATACGAGTCACATATCCTTGGAAAGGTATATCTTATATTCAATTAGTGTTTTTTGTTCAATGAACTTAATACAAAACGTGGTTACAAAGTATTTAGACCATTAGCTTGTGAGGCTAGTTACTGGTCCAATCAATTAATGAGTAATTTTAGACGTCAGGAGCAGAGGTTCACATAATATGGTTATTAATCTTTATACAAGTTCACCTTGATATTCGCCACAGTCACAATTTCTTTTGTCTTTCTGTTCTTCTGTACAAGAACTGAACTCTAAATGTTTTCAATGCAGATTGTCGCGATGTAAAAACAACAAGATACAAGACTCCGTTGCGACGAGAAGAGGCAAGGCTGTATTCTAACACTAGAGCACAAGAGCAGACGCCCCAACGTCGTCACCCTCGGGAAACCATCAACTGTTGCTCGTGCTGCTCGCTTCGTTCTCCTCAGTTGTACCGCCGATTATTAATCATGACATGGGCCTCCCTTTCAAAAAAGCATCGTCTCGGTGGTTCATTCGTAATGGTGGCAGGTATTGCAGTCACTGGCAGCCCACGAGTTCATTCTGACAAATAGGGCTTCATCCGAATCACGTGCACAACTTCTGGCGCATTACTTTGACGCCTTAAACACAGTGAATTATCGAGTAGAACCTCATAGTTAACGTCACTTAAACGTCAAAGGGCTTTATACAGACCAAAGTATCACTGCAGGAGCAACTATAACAGGCCCCGACGGTGAACTGGGATCTAGACACAAACTTTTTTTCACGGCTCACAAAGGCCGGTCCATGATGTAGATTACAGCGCATTGTGTCATAGACTTGCTGTTGACAATTACGTATAAGGGCAAGTTGTCGGGCTTCTTCTGCAAGCTGAGTTAGACAGTCGGCGCTCGTTACTACGAAATCTTTTTCATGCGGCAACATATTGTCGAGCATGGTTGTGACTTCATGGCGATAGAAAAGACGGGGTGATGTCGTGCGTGTGTCTCTTGCTGTGCCATATTGTACGCGAATGTTACATAAGAAAATATCTCATCCCACTTTTTACGCTCCTTATCTACATACTTGCAAAGCATATCCAAAAGCTTTTCGTTCAGCCACTCTGTCAGACCATTCGTTTGTGATTGGTATGCTGTTGTACGTCGGTGACAAGTTTCACTTAGGCTTGAAACTTTGTGGAACAGCTCGGTTGTGAATGCTGTTCCCCTGTCCGTTATTACTACAGATGGAGCAGCATGCCTCAAGACTCTATTCTCAATAAACGTCCTGGCTGCTCCACTTGCCTCGCTCCAGAGCTTTGGTCTTAGCGTAGCGAGTAAGGTAGTCTACGGCTACAATTATCCATCTGCGACCAGCGACCTAAGTTGGAAATGGTCCTGGGAGATCGATTCTGACTTGAGCGAATGGAGTTTCTGGTACATCAATAGGGTGCAGGAGCCCTACAGGTTTGGCGGCTGGCCCCTTTATATGTTGGCACTCAATACAAGTCCGAAAGTTGTTTTGAATGGTTGCCGTCAGTCTTGGACAGTAGTATTTCTGTCTCACTCGGCATAACGTTCGTGTGTAACCTCAATTACCGGATGCTGCTTCACTATGACATGCCTGCAGTACTTCTATGAGTAAGTAGGCTTCCGTTCGGAGGAACGTTCACATTATAGAGCACCTCGCTGCGAAAGTTAAACGATGCTAGTCTTTTCGCCAATAGCTCAATTGGCAACAGAGTATGTGCGTTCCTCCAAGAAATCCATAACGAGTCGCAACTTGGGGTGGTTGCGTTGGTGCTGTACGACTGCAGGCGTGTTGAAACACCGATAAACGCCGCTTCATCATGGGCACTGGTGTGTTTCAATGGGGCGCGAGAAAGGCGAACGGCATACGAATGTTCCTTTCCAAATTTATAAAGTATAGCCATATAAGATTCAAGCTTAAGGCTCAAGCGCTAATCATCCTGATGGGTGCTCAAAGTTCGTCAACTAACAAAGAAACTGATGGTCGCTGATAACTTTAAACGGGCGTCCATACATATATAGGCGAAACATCATAACCGCCCACACCACCACAACACACTCTTTTTCAGTCGTGGAATAATTCTCTTCTGCCCGATAGAGAGTTTCACTTCCATAAGCAATTACTCGTTCGATGCCATCTTGTCACTGCACGAGTACAGCTCCTAAGCCTAGATTGATGGCGTCGGTGTGAACCACTGTCAGAGCGTCATCGCCGAAGTGTCCAAGAACTTCCAGCCTGTGAAGACGTTGTCGCAGCTTGTTGAACGCTGCCTGCTGCTCTTTACCCTACACGAACGTGACGTCCTCACAGATCAGACGTATCAAAGGTGCGACAATACGCCGAAAATTCTCAATGAAGCGTCGGTAATAAGCGCAGAGACATAAGCATTGTCTGACTGCCTTCTTGTCTGAAGGCGTGGTAAAACTTGCGACAGCAGCTATTTTGTCTGGGTCAGGCTATACACCTCCATTTCTGACAAGGTGACCCAAGGCAGCCCTTGGAAGAAAAAGGCGTTTTTCTGCCTTAAGCGTTAGTCCAGCCGATAGTATCGCTTTAAATACCATTTGTGAGTAACTTCAAGTGCTCGCCAAATGTCGCTGAAAATACAACATCGTGCAAGCATACCAGGCATATTAATCACTTAAGGCCTAATGGGACAGTGTCCATGAGCCGCTGAAACGTTGTCGGTACTGTGAACAAGACGAAAGGTAGAACTTTAAACTCATAAAGACCATCGAGTGTAACGAATACTGCTTTTATCAATATCTTTCGTCGGCTTCTATTTACCATTATCTGCTTCGTAAATTCGTCAACGAGAAATAACGTGCACGGCGTAGTCAGTCAAGGGAATCGTCTATACGAGATAGCAGGTAAACGTCCTTTTTTTAACGTAATTGAGATTGCGGCTATGAAAATGTAAGGTGCCACCTTTTTTTTCTTCACCAATACTACCTACGATGCCCAAGGACACTTCTAAGGTGGAATGACGTCATCCTGAAGCATCTTTTGCACTGACTTTCTATGGCCCCACGTTACCGTGGTGCTACTCAGTATGGGTTCTGCCGTATAGGTCTGACCGTTTCATCCGTAATGGTGCCATGTTTCGTCAGCAGCATTTGGTGAACTCTGAACGTCGAAGAAAAACAGTCCTGAAAATCAATAATCAGCTTCAGTAGAACTTGCTTCTGTGTGAGCACCAAACATAGGTCAACATCGACGGATACAGGTGTTTACCCGGCGGAATCAGCTTTCTCCACAGTCAAATAGCCTGCGACCTCACAGAGCTTATCCCTGTACGTGACATCCATACCTTTGGCTAAATGTCGTCGCTAAACGCTGAAGTTTGTTACCATAACCTGCGTGTGTCCCCAATTTATGCTTACGACGCATCTCGCGATGAATAGGCCTTGGCTGACTAGCAACTTTGGAGTTTGTTCGACGATGGTGTCGGAGTTGCCTGGTTAGTCGCAAGTTACGGCCACGAGAGCGCTTCACCATGGGTGGTTGGTCACAAGATTTTCAAACACGCACAGATGTTTATGTCCGTCATCTTTACCGCGCATCCGTGAAAGTTGATTTGGTACAACCCTAAACGCCACTGTCCTGTCTGTTATGTCTATAATGGCACCGTATTCACGCAGAAATTCCACTTCCAACACCAGGAACTGTAGCACTCTGACGAAATCATGAACGCAGCCACAAAAGCGCAGCATCAAGAATATAATTCTGGGAGTACACTTGTCATTCACCGTCATCACTTGACAACGCACTGTTCTCATGTTAGGCCCCGTCAATGAATAAGTTCTAACATTTCTAAGACCATCGGCAAGCTTTCAGCTTTTAATGGAAAATCAGCGCCAGTATCGACTAGCGCTGTCATAGGGCGTCCAGCTAGGCTAATGTGGAGGTTGCTCTTACGGTACCCTAAGGTGCCAGACACGTTGCATCACTTGTCGTATCATCCTGTCACACTAGTACCGGAGGTATTGCAGTATCTCGACGAGTGGCAACCTTCCATGAAAGGTCGCTGCGGTTAGTTTCTCTAACGAAAGCTGTGGCACCTGCCCCGGACATTATCAGCGTAGCTATGGCGGTGTGGTCAAAAGCTTGTCGCAGGTGGCACCGAGCGTGACCAGAGATGTAGAGCGCATGGCTGTGCTTGGGGGTGCGCACTGTCGTGTAGGTTGTCGAAATGGTCCCATCGAAAGGTCGGTGAGAGAGAGAGAGAGATAAAGATGCAAGGAAAGGCAGGGAGGTTAACCAGACGCACATCCGGTTTGCTACGCTGCACTAGGGAAGGAATAAAGGGGAGGAAAGTGGTTGCAGAAAGATGAGAAGGTACACACAATCACGAGCACACTCGGGGAGCACACACAGTCTACAGGCGGTCGCTCAGGTTTGTTGACCTAAGGTAAAGTAGCAGTGCTTTAGTTGCTTTCTGCGCAACTGAGGCAGATGCCCAAGGTCCTAGTATCTTCTGCACACAAAATGGTCCGGGGTCAAGTCGATTCGAAACCATCCGGAGCTGGCATCGCTGTGTGTCGTAGCAAGCGCAGCTGCACAGGACGTTTTCGATTGTCTTTTTAGCTCCGCAGTAGTCGCATGTAGGAGTGTCTGCCATACCAATGCGAAAGGAGTACACCTTTGTAAATGCAACACCCAACCAAAGGAGGCATAACAGTGTCGCATCGGAGCGGGAAAGTTGTGATGGTAGCTTTAGCTTAAGCGAAGGATCCAGTTCATAAAATTGACACCTTTGGAAGCTGGTAGACCACCAGAACGTGCGTGTGAGATCTCGAGCCAGCAGGTAAAGTTGTCTTGCTGCATCATTCCTTGAAAGAGGAATCGGGACTACACGGGTTTCTTCACGGGCTGAGCGGGCTGCATCATCGGCTAATTGATTTCCGGTAATACCGATATGTCCAGGCAGCTATTGATATATAATATCATGCCCTCGTGCTAGAGATTCATGATGGCAATGTCTTAGTTCTTGTACCAGTTGGTCATGACTCCTCCTACGCATGGCAGACTGCAAACTCTGAAGCGCTGCCTTCGAATCACAGAATATGACCCATTTTCCTGGACGTTCTTGAACGAGATATTGTAAAGCAGCCCTTATAGCAGCAAGCTTTGATGCCATAAATGTAGTCATATGCGACAACTTAAACTTGATTGTCATTCCTGCAGCCGGAATTACAGCGGCACCTGATGAACTGCTGGATGAGACGGACCCAACAGTGTATATCTGCGTTCGGTCTAAGTACAACTCATGTAATAATAGCAGTGTTGCTTGCTTCAATGCTACTCTGGAGTGGCTGCTTTTTTTTGATTCCCGGAATTTCTAGACGTACTTGCGGCTGGTCGAGGCACCACAAAGGACATGCCGTTCTCGCAGCTGGCGTATATTCTGGTGGAATGCTGCTTAGGTGCTTGGCTATGACGTCTGAAAACGTAGCACGTGGTCTTCCGGAAGGTAGAAGG
Organism: Rhipicephalus microplus; assembly: GCF_043290135.1. Taxonomy (NCBI): domain Eukaryota; kingdom Metazoa; phylum Arthropoda; class Arachnida; order Ixodida; family Ixodidae; genus Rhipicephalus; species Rhipicephalus microplus. The sequence continues at coordinate 230,674,197 of NC_134702.1, forward strand.
GCCAAGTGGTGGTCGGGGACACGGCTAGGATGTCGAATGTGCGCTCTGAGGCAATCCACAACTATATATGGCCTGACCGGATGGTCTTTGGCAAGCATGATTGTGGCATATGTAGAAGCGCATCGGGGCAGTCCTAGGCAGATACGCAGTGCCTGACCCTGCAAACTCTCTAATAAATGAGTATTCGATTTGCAAGTGTTAGTCAGTACCGGCCAGCTGTAGCGCAATAGACCCAGAAATAGGGCTCTGTACAGCTGTAGCATGGAGGCCACAGAAGTTCCCCATGCTTTACCGCACAAGAATTTCATGATATGCACAATAGATAGCAATCTCTTCTTCAAGTACGCACAATGTGGGCTCCACGAAAGACTTCTGTCAATTATTATGCCCAGGAAACGATGCGTCCGTGCATATTGGACACTCTGCCTATTGATGTAAACAGGGTATGGCGTCATTGGTTTGCGTGTAAACGCCATCAACGCGCACTTCACAGTTGATATATTTAGGCCTTGTTTCTGAAGGTAGGCTGTTGTGAGGGTTGCTGCCCACTGTATTCGTGCACGCATTTGAGGGCGAGTAACTGCAGCACTCCAGAGGCAAATATCATCGGCGTATATGGATAGGCACACCGACTTTGGCAGAACCTTCACCAGACCGTTGAGGGCCACATTGATCGATGTGGGGCTTAAAACACCTCCCTGAGGTACTCCGCAGTAGGTGTAATGTTGGGCAGTTGTACTCTCATATGTTTGTACAAAAAACCCCTGCCAGTTATATAATCTTTTATCCATTGAAACATTAGTCCACCAATGCCCATTGCTGCGAGAGAAGTGAGGATGGCATCGTGAGCTACATTATCATATGCACCCTTCACGTCAAGAAAGAGTGCCACTGATATGCGCTTGCGACTTTTTTCTTGTTGAACAAATGTCGATAAGTGAAGGACACAGCCAATAGAGGAGCGGCCCCGACGAAAGCCTGCCATGCAAGAAGGGTATTTGGTGTGTCGTTCCAAGTACCACTCGAGACGAAATAGAACCATTCTTTCCATCACTTTTCCGAGGCAGCTTGCGAGGGCAATAGGGCGATACGCTGTCAAGTCCAATGGTGATTTTCCCGATTTCAAAAGTGGTATTAATCGACTTATTTTCCATTCTCGGGGAACACTGCCGCTGAGCCAAGAGTTGTTGAAGCATGTTAAAAGTTTTTTCTGGCTTTTTGTCCAAGTTGTCCCAACACACTATAAGTAATACCTTCAGGACCTGGCGATGACATGCGCTTAGAGGCGACTAACGCACCTTCCAGTTCTTCCATGGTGAACGGAATGTCCATTTCTGGTAATCGCGTCTCAGGAACGATCACGGCGTCGATGCTCTTGTTCATAATATTCCCGGCAACTCTCGTGCAAAATTCTTCAGCCACCTCGAGTTCTGTTTTTCCATGATGGAGTGCCAAAGCTTTAAAAGGGTGCCGTTGTTGCCGAGAGGAGCGAAGACCACGAACTGTTCTCCAGATATATGACAGCGGTTTATGAAAGTCTAGAGATTCGCAGAATGCTTTCCAGCGTTCGCTCTCCAGTTTGTAAATGCGTCGTTGAATCTTTTTCTGAAGCCGCCTTGCCTCCCTCAGATCGTAAATTGATCTTGTGCGTCTGTATCGTCGTTCAGCACGCCTTCGTATAGCCGTAATTTTTCCAGTTCGACGTCAAACTGTGTTATTTTAGACGAAAATGGTAATTTACATTTGGACGCTTGCGTAGCTTCCATAGCTTGCATAGCATAGCTTCCGGACGCTTGCATAGCTGTGGCTTCTCGATGAGATGAGTGATCGCGCACCATCTCCTTCAAGATGGCAATTTCCTTCTGAATCCGCGGGCAGTCCTTCGATGTGGCTTCATGGGATCCATTGCAATTAGAGCATTTCTTGACAGTTGCGACGCACTTATCCGCTTCATGGTGCTCGGCGCAGCGGTGGCATACCACCGAATTCTCGCAGACGCTGCTCACATGTCCAAGTTTTATGCATTTACGGCACTGGAGAGGCTTTGGAATGAAAGGCCGCACAGCATGTCTGAAGTACCCCACCTTCACATGAGAGGGCAGTGATGTACTCTTAAACGCAATCTTCACACAGCGAGACTTGCCTAGCCGGGTGACATCAACAATTGGAGTATCAGTTGTTGACTTCACAAGAAGTTGTAAGTCCGTATTGGAAATAGCGACATCAATGTCGTAGATCACGTAGATCACACCGGTTACTACATCACATCCCAAGGGAACATGAGAGCGCACCTGGTTGCCGTCCAAGTCAGTTACACTGCGCAGAACGCCCAACGCATTTGCGTGCAAAACGTCCACAGCCAGTATATTCTTTCTGGCGTTCACTTTTATGTCCGTGATCTCAATTGGCACGAGCGTTTCCAGAGACCTCGATACAGACTGTCTGTTAAGGCGTTTCATGCTGACGGTAGGAAGTGCAGGCAGAGACAGGATGGTATAAGTGTTCGATTTTGGCGCTTCACTTACAGTTTGAATAGTTGAGGATGAGGATGTCCTCATGTTCCTTCTCTTCGCCTTGCGGCTCAGCACAGGTTGGAAACCGTCATCTGAGAAGTCCTCACTGCTGAGATAGTAAGCATGAGTATCTTCACTGTCGCTGTCGCTCGCTTGTCTCATCCGCTTCCTGGAGGCGGCCGCCGCTGACGCCGCTGGTGCCGGCAGGCGCCCGGGGTGGTCTACATCCATCCCCTCCAAGGGAGCAGCGAAAACTGAACAGACTTAAATTACAACTAAATACGCTGGAGTTAGCAGAAGTAGCTCCTATTCAAAACACATTTCTTCGTCTTCCTCCTCCTCGACTCGAAAGGTCGGTGAAAAATTTGGATATCTTTGGTCATGATACGTGCAGGCCCAGTAAACATGGCCGACTTCTCCGCAGTGGAAGCAAAGTGGACGGCGGTCGACGGTACACCACAAGTCCATCCTACCAATGAATGGTCGACTTGGGGTCACCCGTGGCGATCAAGTGGCAGCTGCTGGTGAAAAGCAGAACGGCGATGTTTTCGCGTGTGGGTTATATTGTTATGAGTAACTTATTTCTTGAATTATATACTGTAAAGAAGAGGCAGTACTCCGACGCAGAGGTCATCAGCATCATCAGCATCAGGGTGAAGCAGCAGCTCGAGCTCAGAAATTGCAGCTGGTGCATCGCCTTCCAAGCCTTCCGAGCATCAACATTTCTGCTCAATAAATCTCCTTTATAATTGGTGGAGGTGCGGGGTACCGTCTCCTATACCTTCCGCTACCATACTGGAACTCCGTTCTCGACGGCTACCTTTTGCTATGCCGGACGCCGATCAGCAGACGCTTCCATCTCTTCCGGCCACCTGTCCAGGCAGTGTTCCTCAGCGGGAGCCTCCAATCTTTAGTGGAACAGATGACAACGACGTTGAATATTGGCTCTCGACTTTCGAACGGGTGAGTGCTTTAAACAGATTGATGGACGTGGACAAGTTGACACGCGTGTTGTTCTACCTTGCGGGTGTAGCCAGCCTTTGGCTTAGAAACCACGAGGCAGACGTTCGAACGAGGCCGCAGTTGTAAACGTCGATTGTAGCAGTCTTCGATCTACCTGCCATCCGGAAACTTCATGCTGAGCAACGTTTACGCACACGCGCACAAGAAACGGGTGAAACCTTTACTAGTTGCATAGAAGACGTCGTCGATTTGTGCAGACGCGTGAACGCCGCAATGACGGAAGCTGAAAAATGTAAGCACATCCTCAAAGGGATTGACGACGACACTTTTCAAATGCTCTTGGCGAAAAGCCCGACCACTGTTAACGACGTAATTAGCCTCTGCCAAAGCTACAATGAAATGCGGAAGCAGCGAGCTCTTACAAGACGTCCTCCAGCGCACGATTTGGCATCACTGTCTAGTGTGATCAATGGTCATGACCAAGCGTCACAAATAGTCGAAATAAAAGCATTTCTCCGTGAAGAAGTCGCACGACCGCTTTCCTTGGTGCCTTTCACACCAGAACCTAACACAACTTTACCGTCATCTCTTCGTGGCGTCATTCAAGGAGAGGTCGCCGAGGCCTTACCAGCTGCTCGCGAACCTAATCTTGTGGCTGCTCCTCTCACCTACGCCTCGGCTGCAGCCTTGCCAACTCGCAAGGCGCCTGCGCCTCCGTTCCAGCCTCGCGCCAGCTATGGCCCAGCTCCAGTTCACTGGACCAGCACTAACACCGCCAACCCGTGGCGCACCCTGGACGACCGCCCGATACGTTACGCTTGTTGATACCCTGGACACGTCGCAGGGTATTGCTGCCGCCGGACGCATATCACCAATGAAAACTGCCGTGAGCCTTTCTTCCCACTTTACTCCAACGCGCAATACGGTTCCTCCACTTCAATGCCAGCCCGCTACCACGACGACCACCACCCTTGGTCGGGACGTCTTCGCTCGCCCTCTCCACGCCGCTGCTCGCCTTCTCCTATGCGTGGATGGCCTGCGCCTAACGAGGGAAAAACTAGATGACGCAGTTACTGAGGCAATAACTGCGCAAAATTCGGTTTGCCCAAGTCCTAATTTGTCACTTACCAATGTTATTGATGTGTTTGTCGAAAATATGCCTACTGTCGCTTTTGTAGATACCGGTGCACCTGTTTCTGTTATAGATGCTAGATTTTGCCGCTCAATTCGTAAGGTTACGACGCTTTTCTCCTGATCATCGCTTCGCACAGCCAGTGCTCAGCCTGTTCAACCGACCGCAGTATGTACAGCGTGCGTGACAATTCAGGACGTTCTGTATATGATAGAGTTCATGGTTCTTTCATCGTGCTCCCATACTACTATCTTGACATGGGACTTTTTGTTTCGTCATAACGCCGTAATCGCGTGTGCTAGAGCTGAGGTTGAATTTTGCTCACTGGATGACCAAGCGTCCGTCGACACCCAGTCTGCCGCTAAACTTGTCGTTAACGATGACACCTTCATTCCTTCATGCTCTCTTGCGTTCGTGCCAGTTTCATGCAGCGCCATAACTGACGGCACGGTCTTCTTCACACGATCTCCAATAATCGTCGCCCGAAGAGCCCTCCCCCTGCCTTTTGCTGCTTTCGACCTTGTAGAAGGCTCAACCACAATGCTGATTTATAATCACGAGTCGTCGTATTTATCCCTATTTTGTCACAAGTGTCTTGGCCACGTCGAGACAATCAGTTCTACTAGAATCATATCCATCCTCGATTAGGTGCCTTCTACCTCCGTCTGTGAACTGGCTGTCGTCTCAGCGGCTGACTCAACGTCGGCGAACATATTTCAACCTTTCATTGCTGCAGATTTGACATCTTCGCCGCGTTCACAACTCCTCATCATTCTTGAGTGCTACCGCCATTCTTTCGACGTTGAACGAACATCTCTCAGCCGTGCCTTAGCAGTAGAACACCACATCGACACTGGGTCCCACTCATCGCTGCGACAACGACCATATCGCGTGTCCGCTACAGAACGCCGCGTCATTGCTGACCAAGTAGACGACATGCTTCGCAGAGGCGTCATTCGACCTTCGTAGAGCCCATGGGCGTCTCCGGTGGTCCTCGTCAAAAAAATAGACGGTTCTTTTCGTTTCTGTGTCGATTTCCGGCGATTGAACAAGATCACGCCGAAGGATGTCTATCCAGTACCACGCATTGACGAAGCTTTGGACAGTTTACAGGGTGGCGAGTTATTTTCCTCGTTAGACTTGCGGTCAGGCTACTGGCAGGTGCCTATGGCAGAGGCCGATCACCCCAAAACCGCTTTTGTCACGCCAGGCGGCTTATATGAATTCATTGTCATGCCCTTCGGACTTTGAAATGCACCTGCAACGTTCGAATGAATGATGTACAACATCCTGCGTGGACTAAAATGGCAGATATGCTAGTGTTACCTCGATGATATCGTGGTCTTCGCCCCTAACATTGACACCCACCTACGTCGCCTTCAGCACGTCCTTACTTGCTTGACTAACGCCGGTTTGCAATTAAACCTCAAAAAATGTTGATTTCCCATGCGCCAACTGAACATTTTGGGCCACGTTGTTTTCAAGGAAGGCATCTTCCCGGATCCCGAGAAATCGCGAGCTGTTATGGCGTTTCCTAAACCTGCCACCATCAAAGAACTTCGAAGTTTCATCGGCTTGCGTTCGTATTTCCGGCGATTCGTCCAAAACTTCGCGTCTATGATATCACCTCTCACGCAACTTGTCAGCAACTGTAAAGACCTCTTATCGTGGTCCCTTGTCTGCGACGAGGTTTTCACCACCTTACGTAGGCTTCTCACGACGCTACCCCTTCTACGCTATTTCGATCCTGAAGCTCAAATTGAAATCCACATCGACGCAAGAGGTGTAGGCCTGGGTGCTGTGCTCACACAGCGTAAACCGAAGCATCAGGAATACGTCGTGGCATACGCTAGTCGCACACTCACCAAGGCTGAGAGCAACTACAGGGTCCCAGCAAAGGAGTGCTTGGCCATTGTGTGGGCCCTTGGAAAGTTTCGCCCATATCTATATGGTCGTTCTTTTGACGTCGTGACCGACCACCACACGCTGTGCTGGCTTTCGGCGTTAAAAGGCCCATCTGGCCGCCTCGCTCGCTGGGCGTTGAAACTTCAAGATTATGGCTTACGCGTGGTTTATCGGTCAGGACGGAAACATGCTGACGCCGACACCCTTTCCCGTTCCCCCCTGTCCCAGAATGCCACAGCTTACTTCGCTTGCGATTCCACATTGTCATCTCTTCACTTTGACACCATTGCTCTAAACAACGCAATGACCCGTGGACTGCGTCTCTTCTCAATCATCTCTCCGACACTTCGGAACTCCCAAAGACGTGAACGCTCCGGCGCCAGGTTCCATACTTCTCGATACGTGACACGCTTCTCTATCGACGCAACTACGCACCAGAGGGGCGCAAGTGGCTGCTCGTCGTTCCACCAACCCTGAGATCGCAGATTTGTTCCTCTTTCCACGCTGACCCACAATGTGGCCACGCAAGAGTCTTCAAGACCTACGAAAGGTTTCGACATCCTTACTACTGGCGTGGTATGTATACCTTCGTCCGCAACTTCGTCCACTCTTGTGCCGAATGTCAGCGCCAAAAATCTCCACCACACGCCTCCGCCGGTGAACTGCAGCCTTTACCATGCCCTTTCTGATCCTTCAAAGGGGTCGGAATAGATATTTATGGGCCACTTCCATTGACTCCGACTGGCAACAGGTGAATAATAGTTGCTATCGACCACCTAACGCGCTATGCTGAGACCGCTGCTCTTCAAACGGCTACAGCAAAGGAGGTTGCCACTTTCCTACTGCGTCATTTTGTGTTGCGTCATGGAAGCCCTCAAGAACTCTTCACTGACCTAGGCCGCGCCTTCTTGTCCGAGGTCATTGAAAAATTGCTCGTAGAGTGTGCTGTTGTACATCGCACATATACCACTTACCACCCTCAAATCAAAGGGGCTACCAGGCGCTTTAATCGTACTCTCGGTGACATGCTATCTATGTATGTGACGCCTGATTACTCTCACTGAAACTTAAATCTCACATTCATTACATACGCCTATAATACGGCAACGCAAGCGACAACAAGCTTCTCCCTTTTTTACCTCCTCTACGGCCGTCACCCCTCCCACACCGTTGACATCATTCTGCCCTATCGACCTGGACGCGTCCGAGTGCCTACCGATCTTAGACGCCGCCAGACACGCAGAAGAATGTCGCCAGTTAGCTCGTCGCTTTACCTGCGATGACCAAAACAGGCAAAAAGCAATTCATGATGCCCAGACCTCAACTCCCGTTTTTCTTTCGAGTGCTCTTGTGTGGCTGTCAGTGCCGCATCGTGCCCCTGGGCTCACTTCCAAACTTCTTCCAAAGTACGATGGGCCATATCGTATTCTCGAACAAACTTCGCCAGTAAATTGCCTCATTGAGCCTCTTACGCCACCGTCAGACTTGCGACGTCGCAACTGCGAGGTTGTACACGTCCACAGGCTCAAGCAGTACCACGGTTCAACGCCGCCTGCACAGGCCTAAGTCACCAGGATGGCTCCTTTTTTTCTCCGCGGGGCCATTGTAAAGAAGAGGAAGTACTCCGGCGCAGAGGTCATCAGCATCATCAGCATCAGCGTGCAGCAGCGGGTCGAGCTGGGAAATAGCGGCTGGTGCATCGCCTTCCAAGCCTTCCAAGCATCAACCTTTCTGCTCAATAAATCTCCTTTATATTACGATGGACCGTGCTCAGCGAACAAGATGGCGACAGTTAATCAACAACCAGCAACCGACGCCGTATTTCTCTTTCTTGCAGCAAGGCTATGCCGGCTATTGTGTATCATAACCCCCAGGCGGTAGAAGCACCGTCTCGGTGCTCGAGCAACTCGGATGCGGTAGAAGGAGGGTGGTAAGGCTTGAGTCTAGCTATGTGCAAGATGTCACTCGAAGGTGACGATGATGACGTTGAATTGGCTGGAACGATCTCATATGTAACGTCAGTCACCTGGCGAACGACGCGGTATGGTCCAGTGTAGCGTGACAGCAGTTTTTGAGAAAGCCCTACACACCGAGTGGGGGACCAGAGGAGGACAAGGGAACCCGGTGAAAAGTGCATGTCTCGATGATGGGAATCGTAGCGTAGACAAGGAAGGAGTCTTTGGTGCTCCTATGAGGCCTGCAGGCGGCTGTGGGCGAGTTGGCGTGCGTGGTTGGCTCGCGCGATGGCTTCGCCGGCATGCTCAGTGACCGAGGGCAGCAAGCTGTCAAATGGTAGGGCGGGCTCAGCTACATGGAGCACATGTAGACACCATTGAAAAAGAAGCACGGCAGCTGTGCGTGAAGCAATCGAAGCTGACAGACAACGTTTTTTTTTGCAAAGAATTACATTGTGAGCCTGCCTACATTACTTCCATGGAAACGAAATCTTTCAGTCTGTCGTTTGAGATTTCTGGATTCACTATTAAAAGTTATCAGTTATAACGAGGCAATTTTTCACACTAGGATATCGTTATCAGTGGACTGCTCCACCAACAAACCATCTCACTTGCACAGCACTTTTTATTGCCGAACACTTTCATACACTGGCATGCCTTGGTGTTTGGATACCTTATTTAAAGGCAGGTGGTTTGGGTTTTATTCTAGCTAGGAGCCAGATGTTTAGTATTTGTGTTTCTCGCGATATTTCTCTCATGCAAATCGCAAATTTTTCGCCCACGACCAAGGATGCCAACTCCCACACTGATAATTCAGGCAAAGGTGTTCTTTCATGTCATTACGTTTATGCGTGCATGTAGCGAAGTTCAAACTCCTGTTTGGTCCCAACAAGACAAAAGATAGACAAACCACGCCACACAATTTAAGGGTAGATAAACACCACATATTGAGCCTTGCCGAACAACAAACGGCAAGACCACATATATTGCTCCCTCCCCGCTCCAACAAATCGCTCAAGAAAGACACGCGACTAAGCGCCTTACCAACGAGACAATGACTTCTCTGAAACAATATGCTCCTATTGGTGCAAGCTCTCGTAATAAGCGTATTAACGTAGTAAGGTAACCTTGCACAGCTCGGACTGATCGGATGACGATTTCACAGTTGTGAGACGAAATGTAACAACAATACTGCTACGAAGAGCGTCATCAGCAAGCATGTGCACCATGGATAATACTTCACAGCGCTGGCCGCAGACAATGTTATTCGTGCCCATGACCTTGAGGCAATTCACGACTGATCAACAGGCAAGTTCTATGTGCACTCATCGAAGTGCTTGCGCCAAATGAGATTCAAAACATAACAATAAACTCACAGATGCCTGTCTTGGGAGTAGATGGTCTGCACCGCAGGGTGCTGCAAAGTGTGTGAAACGTGATGTAAATTGGGAATGGCGAAGCGAGATCAGCGATACCCACCGGTCTTACAGGCAACGTTGGCGTCATTTATGATACCAACATTTCCATCCTAACTATGATTTTCCCTACCTTGATTAGCCTCACCTGACGCTTTCTGAAGTAGTGAAAAAGACAGGTGGTCTGCGAATTTCGATTGGCCTGAAGACGCTAAACCAAGCTCTCCAGTGAAAACGGCCCCATGGCCAATACTATACATACTTCCGGAACTTGCACAAGCTGTAGTGTTGTCTAAACTTTCACTTAGAAAGTGAATATTATTACCGTGTCTTATACCATGAATCGAGCATTCTGGCACTATTTCAGACATCGATTGGACAATACAGCTAACTAGGCCTACCATTTTGCTTCATTGAAAGTGGTGAGATTTTTCAAAAACGACTACCAACTGCTCTGGATTACCTGCAAACTAAGTATGTGTCGATAACGAGATACTTGCACTTCGCACGAGCCGAAATAAGGATGTGGCAAAACTTTACCACGACCAGAGTGGGCAAGACTGCTTGACAGGTAAGCAAAGGAACGTATTAATCGGAAAAAAATCAAACCCGGAGCCAAACAAGGAAGGAGTCTCCTTTCATGGCTACAAACTTGCAGCCAAAGGACTCGTTATAGACCAAGACAAGATCAAAACAATCATGAGATGTCTCTTAGCACTCACGTTAATTGAGTACTAAGGCTATGCAGCATGAAAACCTACACTGCAAGTCTTCTACCGAGCATACCGACAATAATAGAACCAATTACAAGACGGACAGTCAAGGATTCCAAGCAGACATAAACAGCACACCTGGATGAGACCTTGGAAAAGGTGGAGGATCTAGAGACCACTCCACTGAAACTAGCCTTCTATTATGAAAAAAAGCTCTCACAAATCATTGTGATGCTAGTGAAATGGGGTTAAGAGCTGTACTTCAGCGAGAAATCTCGCCTGTCTCCTACGCTTACACACCATACCCACCAAAAAATGCGATCTTGGGAGATTCGAAAAGAGACGCTGAAAATTGTGTTCGCTCTACATAAGTTTCATTAGTATGAATTGGGCTGACACGCGAAAATAATCACAGAGCACAAGCCATCGCAGTTCATTGTCAAGAAGCCTCTCGATAAGGTTGCACAACAAATCGAGGGCAGGCTGCTGCAGATTCAGCTTTACTACGACAAAGCTGAGTGTCGCTTAAGCATGAAACTCGTCATTGCAGACACTATGTCGAGGAGAATTCTTTCAGAGACAAAAATCAGCCTATAACACAATAAAATAAATATCATTGTGTGCGGAGAAAGAACCCTTGGAATAAATCGAAAGCGCTACAGCACAGGACAGAACAATGCAGAAACGTTCGAGTGTTATCTACTGTGGTTCGCCAGACGAGAGGAAACACGTTTGAGCTAGTATAACGCCATACTTTGCCTACCGGGGTGAGCGTACACCAGATGGTCTGTTCTACAAAGGTAAACGTGCATTGTCATCCCATTAAGCATGACAGAGGACATCAAGAGACTGCACGCCTCACGCCTATGAATGAAAACTAGTCCACGTAGGGCTCGAGAAAGCGTGCAATGGGCCCAAATGAACGCCGAGATGAAGTACTACATCGGAACGTGCGAAACATGCCAGGTACACGATAACAGACAGCAGAAGGAGACGCTGATGCCTCATTTAAAAACTCATCGACAACAGGAAATAGTTGTTATCAACCTAATGGAGCTACAAAGAAAATATTTCCTTATAATGGTTGACTAATTCAGTGGCTTTTAGGAAATTAATCAACTGCAGTCCACTACAGTCATAAGAAACAGAATGCCAGGTATGGAATAATGGAGGTCATCATTAGTGATAATGAGCCTCAATCAGCGTGCGTGAATTTAGCAAACTTTGCGGTAGAATGGCAACTTTAGCCATGTAACTCGAGTCCTGGATATGCGATTGGGAATGTCCTGGGCTCCCCAACAAAATGGTGGAATTAGCTGTAAGGACTGCCAAGATCTCCCGAAGAAAGCACTAGGGAGCGATTGTGACTAATATTTAGCCACCTTAGACTACCGCAGCAACCCACGGCAACAGATGGAAGCCAGCCCAGCTTAGTTACTCATGGCTATAAAAACTAAAACAACTATCAACTAAAGCTTTGCTGAGCCCAGAGGTTGTTAACTGTGAACAGGCAGCCGCGAAGGCCACACGCACCAAGTGGCACTAAAACAAATATATCAAAAACTTAGCCCCCCCCCCCTAGAGAAAGAGAACACTGTGTCTGTCCAACCTTTTGAACAAAAAGACAAGTGGTGCAAGGGCACTGCGACTAAACGGTTGAGCGCAAGATCATATGAAGTGGAATTTGAAGGAAGTCAGCTAAGACGGAAAAGGCGTTACCTCGAACATGGTCCGAAATCCAGCGAAACATCGCAGCAAACGCACAGTAGACCTGAATACAACATGAGAGCTTCCATCCCTTTGAGGAAAAACACAATCATACAACGTGATGAAAACAAGACTCCCTTTGAGAAAATGAACGAAGAGCCAGTCAACACAACTGGAAATCCGAACCGAAACCAACACATGCCTAGCCGTTTCAAAGACTGCACTCTGTATTACACTGCGCAGCCAAAAATCACAGGATGTTAGAAGAGTAATACCATCTTCAGCAGCTACATCTCTATGACATCATTACACTGCTATGATCATCATCAGAGACATTGAATCACTCGCATAATAAACATTACATTCGAGTAAAGCACGTCCAGTCTCCTCTTTGCCGCCTTTTCAAATGATGCTTAACCAATCCTCATGTCAAAGAAACAGGAGACAAGGTTGATTTTCAGTGGTTACCTGGTCAAATTTGTGGAATCATCACAATGATCCGGCAGGCAACACGGCTCTCACATCCCATCAAGACCACCAATCTGGTTCTTTTTTCAAAGACAGATGTTGCAAGGCATCTTCCTCACCTGGCACATAGTCGCTGTCTGGTGGAGGCGAACACGCCAAGCATAGCGCCTACGAGACTCCACCATAATCCTACACTAGGACTCCAGCAACCATCCAGACTTCGTCGACTTGAAGCTTCGCTTTGTTGCCAGCTATGGTGGGGCGTTGCCTTTAAAAAGCCTTTCCAAATACGCAACGCTGATTGGTGTGACTGAGAGTGCACCACCGGAGGTCCGTGGCACCGGACAAGACATAAATAGTTTGCTGCATCCGTGCCCTGAATTTGCCTCTGAGACAGGAGCACTTTCTGACACGTTGAGACAATTGAAAGGTCGCTATCTATGCATATGATGCCAGAGCCCTGTCCCTATCACTCGTCGGCTCATAAGCGATCGAAGCCCGTATGTGCTTTTGAGCACATACAGGCCCACACGAACGCCTTTGTCTTTTGTATGGTGTCACCGCAACTTTGGCGTCAGCACATTTATTAACCATTTCCCTATTTCATTCCTTTACCTCCTCTCTCTCTCTCTCTATCATCCTAATACTGTCCTTTGCCATTCACCGAGCATACGGCAGCCAACCAGGCATGTACCTGGTAGCCTTCCCACCTTCTTTCTTTTTTTCTTCCTTGTACAACTTATCTGAAACTGAGAAAACCCAGATAGACTCTGTATTTAGAGCGGCTGTTAAGCTGCCCCACTATGCTTCAACACAGCTACTTTTACGCCTTGCGCTTCAGAGCAGTGAATATTCATGTTAGCAGCCAAACTCAACTCTTCCAGTGGGTAAGACATGGTTTTCTTTCCTATCTCGTTTGACATACGCTATGCCAAACAAATGTTGACATGAGTGGAAGAATTTTGCACATGACGTTCGAAACAAAATTCACTTGTCCCTGATTACCCGGAATATATGCACCGTGACTGACATAAAGGCCTGAGAAGTTCGATTGTTCAAGCTCTAGTGAAAGTCCTAGGGGATACATAGGGATGATCTCTTATCGCGAAACAGCCCCGCAAAAAAGAAGTGCAAGACGAAGCGCTCATAAAAACGGACTTGTCGTTCTTTCTTGTGGTGCAGTTTCGCGCTAACAAATATTCCCCATGGATTCACACCAACTAGGCCGCGAATGCACTCTTTTAGGCGATAACACATGTCACACATGAGTCTTATACAATAATGTGACCCGGTATCTACAACAAAAGGCCAGCTTATTACCCATATAGGATGCATACGTCACGTAATCATAATCATTACCATTAGTACCATACCCTGATGATCATCATATCCTACGTCGGTTGATCACCCTACCCCACGAGATTGGCCGAGAAATGTTCAAGTTCTAAAGAAGAACGACGCATTACAGCCACGCAAACAACAAACAATCCTGACATGTGACGCCAACTAGCATTTCTGGAGTGCATAGCTACATAGTTCGTTCCAGCAGTTGGTTGGTGAATGCGTCGACTTGGAAAGCATCATGCCACATGGCACACAAAAATTTTATGTCGTTCTTACCTTCCGGTCAAGCATGTAGGCTCTACATTTATTGTATATCGTGCCGTGAAAAGTAAAACTGTGATTTAGCTGATTTTCAAAAAAAGTCGCGCAAACTTAAAAACATCCGTAAGAATTTCACGAAAAGAAATCCTATTTGCCGGCGAGTAATCTCTTCTGGTTGGAAGATTAAAACCCTCAACAAACACTGAACCCTTGCCTTGACGTGGGAAACAATGAGGAGCGTTTCGCCATCGCTATTACCTAAACTTCGTCTACAAACACTGTTATTCTGTAAAAAATCAATAGTTGGTACAACAAACAGCAATTAAGCTCATTACCAGAACTACCAGCGAATTGCCAACACTACAATGAAAACAATCGCAATATTCTTCGTATCACCAGTGTATCTTCATTAAGCTGCACATATGCACATATATTAAAGTATTGGGAATTGTTCATACTTGCACGAGTGTCTGGAAATAATGAAGCGTTACATTCTCGACACTAGTAGAATGCCGGTATTTTCAAAATGCTGTTACATGGATCTAACTACAGTGGCACCTGGGATACTTCAGCTTCAACTACACTCCAACATACCGTGGCTTCGACAGCTTCGTTGGAATGCACGTCGGTCCCACAGACTATTATACTCATGTGCTGAAATGGGTGAGTGTGCTTTTGCTGTTTGAAGTTTGTTCCGTCTTTTTTTTCAACCACAAGTGTACTCAACATCGACAATACTAGTTTACAGAACAGTGTGTACGGGGAGTGTGTGTGAGATTGGTGATACACAAGGAGCCGCAAAATTAAAAACAGTCGTGGAGAAGGGGGCAGAGGCTCCCATACATGCTGTGAATGGGAAAGAAGACATACATAATGCAATGCTTCACTCAAATGGACTTCTAGTTCATTCGATAAAACTTCTTTTTCACAGTAGTGTCCTTGGCAAGCTAAAAAAAGCAGGGAAACACCCTCAGTTGCAACAACAAAGAATTAGCAATACGAGAGGGTAGAGTCTTTCTGGCACTTCAGCACCCTACACTTAAAGTTGATAGCTTCTGCAGTTCTGAGCTTGCAGGAAGAGCGGAACTGAACGACCTTCATGGTTTTTCGTGTTTTAGAAGCTAGAGTGAGCTCGACCAAACATTTTCTTGAGTTTATCGGATGCGCATGGATTAAAACTAGCTATCGATTGACTATTCTTTGGAAATAACGAGGTGTTGACTTCAAGCTTCCGGCTGGGCTGAGCTCCACCAAGTATTTTCTAGAATTTATTTCTTCGTGTTCAATTACTGATCAATTGATTTACATGTAATTGATTGGCCACTACTGTTTATCATGCCTTTAGGCTAGGCAAATGCACTGCTGCTACATAAAAAAATATGGCATGACCTGCTACGTGACGCCAAAGCGGCATCTCAGCCCTAGTTCACCTCGCACCCACTTTGTTGCCACTGTTCTTGTATAGCCGTTCACGGAGAAGCGCACACAGAAGCACTCGTACAGGTGTTAGTCACTATATTGAGGCATGAATAACGCGCTTTATAGTTGCACATTAAATGGCCGAATGCTGAAGCCGTTATTAGATGTGCCATTTAGTTTAAATATCCAAATATGTGAAACTTTTGGCTTAGGAATGCCAATATTTTGTAGAATGGGCCTGAATACTCCTCCATGAACGTTGCTCCCATGACTAACCTTCAATGAAAAGCTATCACTAATACCGTAAATCGGGAGGCAATTGCCGGGCCGCTTCCAAGGGCTGAAGTATCGACCCATCTAAACCAACCACAAGTGCATAGATAATTTCATCGTTGATAGCTTTAGTGCTTCGCCGTACACCGGTTTTGGTTCAAAGACCGGTTCAGAACTAATAGTTGACAACACAAACGAAATGTATTCTCAGTAAAGGCCGTACAAACATTACACACACATGCACACTTGGCAGTATGAAATACAATAGAAAGATAAACTACAAACTCTTTAGGAACATTTATAAGGCCTCGAATACCCCCCCTGCGTGTCCAGTTCTCCAATCTTCAAACGTGTCTTGCCTGTTTCTTTTGCAGAAAACACACCAGCACTGATTATCGTCGTTTTCTTCCATAATTAGTCGTCCTTCTCTTCCATCGCTCGTTTGTTACATGCATCCTCAGCGACACTTCAAAACAGTGATCCTGTAAAGTTATCATTACAATCTTGAAGATCCACTCACCACAATACACGACACACTCGAACAACATAACTTCTTCAATGACTACACTATCCTGTCCTACCTTACGGCGTGCATCACTTCGCTCCTTCCCGGTTTCGTGGACATTCTACGCGATTCTTCGGTGCGAAGCACGTGGCACAGCAAAAGCTAGGGTAGAGGGATAGATACTGCTCGCTGGTACGTCTTCTGATTCCGTCAGTGCCACTTTCATTTCTAGAATCCTGCTGAAAATGCACGGGCGTTAGCTAAGATCTGCCAAACACTTTGTTTGAATTTATTGGTTACTGATCAATTCTAGGTTAGGCATTAATTGAATACGCATTGTTTGTCACATGGTACCTGCTGCTTGCTAGGCTTGAACAGCATCAATCATATACCGTTTTTTTTTTGCGCAAGCAAATCGTTATTTTCGCAGGCACTGTGGTACAGTATAAACTTCTGAGAAGGAACGACGTTACGACGGGATTTTGTGTAACTTTTGGCTTCCAGGATGGACATAAGGGTCTCGACTTGTGGGACAACACTGAGCCTCTCACAACAGAGAATGGAACGTACGGTACTGATTTGTTCACAGAGCGGGCCAAGTCGGTTATCGCCAACAGGGACAAGTCAAAGGTGGGCACTTATTGTTTTCGACGTTCCCAGTAACAAGCAATCACGTGTTTTAAAAATGCTCTCCCCTAGAGCAATACAGTCGTCAGGTAAAAACGTACTTCTAAATAACTTGTTATTAAACTAACAATTGTGGTGGGCTGTTGACGTATCGTGACTCGATTCAGACCGTGACAGTCACCTTTCGATGAAGGCAAAATGGTAGAGGCCCGTGTACTCTGCGTTGTCATTGCACGTCAAAAAACACCAGATGGTGGAAATTTCCGGAGCTCCCCACTACGGCCGGTCTCGTAATCATGCCGTGCTTTTTGTAATCGTAAAACCTCCGATATTATTGCTATTATAACATTAATCATATTATATCAAACTTGGATTGGAATCGAGTATTTTTGCGCAGTTGTAGCGCAATGTTCTCGTTGCTACTTGGTCGCCGCCGGAGAGGTGATATTAACACACAACATATTCACAGAGGTTTGCCTGGTTTTCTAATTAGACTGATTACACAATTCTCTCATTATACTAATTAGTATTTCTCTAATTAGACAATTTACAGACTTGTACAGTACCTAACTTTCTGGCAAATGTAAGCAGCACTCACTGCAACCTGCTCTCTTGGTGTCGCCTGCGCGAATCTCGTCGAACTCGATCGGCAACGTTCCGAAACCACTCCAGAGACCGAACAGAAAGGATAAATTAGAATTAGAAGTTTCCGTTCAACAATCCCAACTGGGTGACACGTATTCAAACAAGGACAGCCAATCTCTGGTGGTCTTCACCAAGTTCCAACTCTATGACAGCCGTCCACCAAAGTAATATTAAACCGAACTAAAGTAAAAATACAGAGAAAACTACCAAGACACCCGTCAGCCTTCCACCATGCAGTTTACCCAACATACCCTACAAAATGACTTATACCAAATACATAGCCATCTGTGTCCCCCAAAAGATGAGCAAGCATCAAGCCTCTCATCGCAAGAAAGACAACACTGCCACTCAACAAAGGCACTGAAGAACTCAAAAGCACCTCTACGAACCTCACTGTTGGCCAGACTCACCACAGGCAAGGAGCCAATAGTTGAAAAAAATGCTGACTAACGGTTACGCGAGAATATTTTCGAATACAAAGGGTACCACTTATGGTATTTCTGAAAAAAGTCACAGTTCGCCGAAAAGGCCACGCAATGAATGCGATAGATACATATTCGATTGTTTTATGAAGCAAGGTTTGCATTTTTAGGAGAAATAATAAGTGCAGTAGACGAGCACTTGCTAAGTGACCAAGTTTTTTTGCGGTGCGGCCATAGCGACAAATTGAAATGTCGTGAGGCTGGCAGTCAACGCATTTCAATCCGATCGCATAGGACTCTACATAACATTGCTGTAAAAAACATGGCCGCTCCGGGTACCTTTCTGGCACCGTTTGTTGTTGTTGTTGTTGTTGCGAGCGCAGCTCGTAGAAGCTCCCGCCAGCTGTGGGGCACGAAAAATGTGCTGACCATTGACAGAATAGTGCGTTGCCACACCTGCCAGTTCGCTACAAATTTACCTGCTACGTGACACCAAAGAGACTCATAAGTAGTGTGACACACTCGCCGCATTGGCTACAGGGGCCGCCGACTACCTTCCCACGTTTAAATCAGATATATACCGATTAAAAGTGGCTGGGAGATAGCCGCCATGGTAGCTTCGTTTATAGAGCATCACACGCGTTTTTTGAAGGTCACCGGTTCTGTTCCTGCCCACGGCAAGGTGTCGTTTCATCCACTTTTCATTATTCTCATTTACATTACCATTCGGTTCATTACCTTCTCCTACACTTTCATTGGCAATATTGTCGTCTGTTAGATCTCAATAATTTTGTGCCAAACACGAAAAAAGGAGCCCTTAAGTAAACACTTCTTTCCTCATATACATATATATATATATATATATATATATATATATATATATATATATATATATATATATATATATATATATATATATATATTGCTACGAGTGAGAGTTGTTTATTGTACAGGCGGGATGATAGATGGTTGCAGCAGTCTTGTCTTGTCTTGTCTCCTTGGAGATCTTGGCTCATACCCACTTGGGGGATTGGCCACACTGTACCTCATAATAGATAATTTTTTTACAACGCTTGCTAAAAAAATTAAGAGAAATTAGACGGGAACAATAATAATGTTCCTTTGAAAAAACGTGAAAAATTGCATAAGAATGCGATAAACCAGATTATATAAAACAAATTAACAAGAATGAGGAAAGGGGAGAAAGAGTTGGATATATCTGACAGTACAACTAGCAGCGTATCCTTCCGGTTGCCTGAATGAATTTATGTAGCGCTGACAAAATAGCACTGCGGCCCACACCCAACTGACTGGCTCCAAACGATAATAGGGTAAATGTATTGACTGGCAATACAAGCATACCAATCGGTCTTTCAAGAATTATTCGGCGCAGTGAGGCGAAGCGGCGGCATGTGAAAAGAAAGTGATCTATTGTTTCCGGTTCATTGCAAACTACACATAGGTTAGTTAATGAAAATCCTGATTTGTTGAGATAAAAATTTAACAGAGGAACTCTA
This sequence comes from Rhipicephalus microplus, assembly GCF_043290135.1. NCBI lineage: Eukaryota > Metazoa > Arthropoda > Arachnida > Ixodida > Ixodidae > Rhipicephalus > Rhipicephalus microplus. Next base: position 230,693,981 of record NC_134702.1, read on the forward strand.
CAGCGAAAGCTTGTGAGGGTCACCACACATTGACCGGAAAAGGCATTCTGCGGTGTTCCATGTGAATTGCAAGTGCCGAAATTCTTCAGATTGTAGAAGCGACGTTTTGTTGATTTTTAAGATGAACAGGCGTTTGAATCGTTCGGCAGTAATAAAAGGAAACTGTGGAGCTACTAGCACCACCGGGAAATTTAAAGATGCCGAAGCGAGCGAATCAGCAATTTCATTTAGTTCAATTCCAGCATGCCCGGGGATTCAAATAAACCGAACTTCTGATAAGCTATGCGTTACGAGAGACCAAAATATTCTGAGAAGAGGAGACTTCTTTGCGGACGTGAGATGCGTACATACAGACAAAGAATCCGAAATAATAATAGCTTTTGATTGCTGATAATTTAGTTTTCGAAGAGCCAATGTAATAGCCAGGCATTCTGCGAGATAAATTGGTGTGAAGTCAGGCAATCGGAGCGCAAAAGACCAATTAAGCTGATGAGAAAAAATACCTACTCCAGCCTTCTGAAGATTTTGTGTTGCGTCCGTCGAAATTACTACGTATTTAGGAAAATGACTGGGGTGGTCTTGAAGGAGGCCCTCCAGAACATGCTTTGGAAGTAACTTCGCATTTTTTGGAAAAATATCATCAAAAGTTAAGTCAACTGGAACCAAGCATTAGATTTGTAGGGTTAAATGCCGGAGGGAAACGTGAAGATTTGATAACAGAGACTCGACGAAAATGACTTGGGGTCTTTGATAACGAAACCACGGGCGCTGAAAGAAAGAAACTGGATGTTTGATGAAAATTGTCTGTGACCAGAAGAGGGGCGCATCGTAAAGTTTTCAAAATGTTTGCACAGTAAGCTGTCGAAATCTAGCATCAAGTGGAATGATTCTAGCTTCCAAATAAAGCACGCTATTCGTGACACACCTAGGTAGCCCGAGGCACAGCCGCAGAGCTTGCCTTTCTAGCAGTATAAGAGGTCTTAATTTGTACTCAGCACTTCCAGAAAACAGAACGCAGCCAAACTCCAGAACTGGGCGTACGTGAAGTTTGTATATCATAAGTAACGTATCCCTGCGCATCCCTGACTTCTTATTGCAAAACCGGCGGAGCAATCCTACGGCGCTTTCTGCTTTACGGGTGTTTGACTCTATTTGTTGCTGCCAATTTAAATTGTCCACGTAAACAATACCAACATATTTTAGCGCTGTTACTTGTGGAATCGGATCATTTTGATACTGCAGTGAAAGAAATACGGGAACGGATAGAGGGAACACAAGCAGAGCACATTTGCTAACATTAGGTGAAAAAGACAGCCCGCGAAGCCATACCTCAAGCTCACTCAAATATGACTGTAAGATTTGATACAAACTATTGATATCTCGGGATGACGAGAAAAAAAGCAATATCATCGGCGTAGACGTAAAGAGTAACATTTTTATGAACGGGAATATTTCAATCAATCAATTTCAATCAATTTATTCAGCTTCTTTGGATACAATGTAACATCTTTAGTAGTAAGTAATACATTCGGAGGTCCCATAGTTTCAGGAACTGACGGGGGGACCTCCTAATACTAGAACATGTGTAAGTTGAATAACGTGGGCAGCATGAAAAAAGCGTGCTCTGATAGCAAAAAAAAAAAATACATGTATAAAATTTACAGGAAAGCTAAAGGAGCTACATAAGAAGAGTAAAAGCAAGAAATGAACAAAAAAAAAAAAAAAAAAAAGACAAAAAGCAACAAAAAAACTGGCATGGTATTTAAGTCTATGACTGTAATATACGCTGGAAAATAAAAACACAGTTATAAGGGAAATCTTCATGACACAGGCGTCATGAATTCATCAAAACAAAGTGAACATAGTAAGTTTTAACACAATAGCAGCATATAAAATAGTGAATACCAAACGCTATAATAATTACGGCTACAAAACAAAAGCAAGATTAATTCATATCGGTAATAAAATATTCAGCAAATGATAGCAAAATATTCAGCAAATGATAGCAAAATATTCAGCGGTAATGGTAGCAAATCAAGCATGCGCGAAAAAAAAAAAAAAAAAAAAAAAAAAATGGCAGATCCCTGAGTTAGTGTGCCTGCCCACATAATTTGCCGAGACAGTATTTTTTGTGAAGGCTTTGAAATGTATGTACAGAGGATGCTGATTTAATTTCGTATGGTAACGAATTCCAAATGGATATGCCTGAAAAAAGGGCTGTTAGTTTCGCGTAATTTGTTCGAGCGGCGGGAAGAAGTAGATTGTCGTTTGAAGAGAACCTCGTAATGTTAGTGTTGACAAAAAATTCATTTGAGTAAGCCGGAATGGAGGTGCCACATCTCTTTAGCCGAAAAATAAATAGAGATAGTTTTTGTTTAAGTAGTTCTGAGAGTGGCAAAATATTTAGATTTTGGTATAGCGGTTTAGAGGGGGTAAAAACATTACTGAAGGTCATTAGTCGTATAGCTTGGTTTTGCAGGCGTTGAAGGGAATCGAGGTGACAAAAGTAAGTATTAGCCCAAGATGATACACAGTAAGACAGATGGCTATGAATGAAAGAGTGATAAAGTGAACGAATAATGGGCTAATGGGAATAGGTGATAATAATATATTAAATAAAAGAGGTGACAGAACTGATCCTTGCAGAACACCTCTTGTTTGCTTATATGAAGCAGAAGTAATTCCCTCGTGGCAACAAAATAATTGTGTCTCAAAGAGAAACTCCAGAACCCAAGATATAGTGTACTTGGGAACCTCACAGTCCACTAATCAGTGCCAGGCGTGACTAATAAGTCACGCCTGGCACTGAACACATTCACTTATTTCTCCTCTACCACCTTTCAACGAAAGTCCCGTATCATTTCCCCCGTTGCAGACGATGCCCACTGGGCGAGTTAGTGTCATGCGTGGTATGGCTTCAACCGGGCGACATGTACGATGTCAGTTTTCCTGGAGCGATGGCCAGAAGATGTGAGGCGTGGTATCACGTACGTAACGTCACTAAGGCGCGACAGAACTACAAAGGGACCTGTATAGCGGGCCAGAAACTTTCGATACAAACCACTCTTGCAATGTCGAGTCCACAGCCACCTTCCCTGTACGAGACATTTCGATGTCGCTTATCGTAGCGATCCTTTGAACGGTCTTGGCCTGCGAAAGTCCGGAGACGCACGATGCTCCGTGCCTCCTCTGCGCGACAGAGTGTCTCTGCAAGGGATGAGTTTTTTTTGCTCTGAAAACGAGAGAATTGTGTCGAGGGTAGTACGTGGCTCACGGATGTAGAGAAGGTAAAACGGGCTAAAGCCAGTGGTCTCTTGTAGCGCTGTGTTGTAGGCGTAGGTCATAAACGGTAAAACTTCGTCCCAGTTTTTATGCTTGGAATCAACGTAGATAGCGAACATGTTAATGAGCGTCCTGTTGACACGCTCAGTCAAACCGGTGGTCTGTGGATGGTATGAATTGGCGTGACGAAACTGGGAAGCAGACTGGCAAATGAACTCTTCCATGACGTCGGCTTCAAACTGCCGGCCAAGGGCGCTGATGATGACACGAGGGGAGCCATGCCGGAGGCAGTTGTAGCGTAGCTGGAAGTCACAAACCTGATCGGCTGTTGCGGCTGTGATCGCTGCGGTTTCAGCATACCGAGTGAGGTGGTCTACACAGACAATAATCCAACGGTTCCCAGTGATAGATCGTGGAAAAGGGCCGATCAAGTCAATACCGACGACCTAAAAGGGAAAACAAGGAGGCGGTATGGGATGGAGAAATCCTGGCGGCACACTTGTTGGACTCTTGTGCCGTAGACAATGCTCACAGCTTGTCACGTATTTAGCTGTAGCCTGGCGCATGCGGGGCCAGTAGAAACGTTTCAGTGTGCGGTGATAGGTCTTGGCGAACCCTGTATGCACAGATGTTGGATCGTCGTGCATAGCTTGCAGCACGTTGGGTCGCAATGATTTGGGGGCAACCAAAAGTAGGTGGGCCCTCTTTGCAGCGAAATATTGCTTGTAAAGAATGCCATTCTGCGTGACGAATGGGCTCTGATGCGGCTTATCGATGGCAGATGAGAAAAAAAGTGCCACACTACGGTCTTGACGTTGTTCTGTACGGAACGCTTCTAAATCTGGAAAACGTGAGTCAACAGCGGCCAGACAGCCGTCTAAATTGTCAGCGTCGCATTCAGTCGTGAGAAGGGGGAGTCGCGATAGGCAGTAAGCGTCTGCGTGACGGCGGCCACTCTTGAAGCAAACATCAAAGTTATATTCTTGCAAACAGAGCGTCCATCGTGCGAGACGACCGGTTGCATCTCGTAGACCAGCGAGCCAACAAAGTGAGTGGTGGTCTGTGACGATAGAGAATCGGCGGCCATAGATGTACGGGTGAAACTTGTGCACGGCGAAGACAGCTGCCAGACATTCTTGCTCTGAAACAGTGTAATTGCGCTCAGCTTTACTCAAAGAGCGGCTCGCGTAGGCAATGACATATTCGGCGGCGCCGTGACGCTGAAATAATACTGCGCCGATACCGATTCCGCTTGCGTCACTGTGAACCTCATTTGGGGCTGATGCCTTGAATTGACGAAGAATAGGCCCAGAAATGAGTAGAAGCTTCAGCTGCGAAAATGATGACTCGCACTCTTTCGTCCACTTGAAGGGTAGGTACGTCTTTGTTGAGCAGATAAGTAAGAGGCTCAGCAACCTCGGCGAAGCTGTGAACAAAGCGCCAGAAATATATATATATATATATATACATATATATATATATATATATATATATATATATATATATATATATATATATATATATATATATATATATATATATATATATATATATATATTTATATATATATATATATATATATATATATATATATATATATATATATATATATATATATATATATATATATATTTCTGGCGCTTTGTTAATAGCTTCGCCGAGAAATATATATATATATATATATATATATATATATATATATATATATAGATAGATAGATAGATAGATAGATAGATAGATAGATAGATAGATAGATAGATAGATAGATAGTGAGAGTAATATTTCAATGGGCCAGTTAGTCTTCCTGAAGGTATGGGATAAGGCACAACGGGAGCGTTGTCAACAAGGATATATATATTTGTTTCCCAACAGTTGCGGGCGGGGTCCCCCTTCATCAGGGGTTGAGTTATACTGACATGAACTTCGAAACTTCGTTGCTGCCGCGTCCCTTCTTCCTTGAAAGATGTTTGCGAGAGTAAGAGGGAACTAAAAAAAAGAAAAGAAAAAAACAAAAAACTAACAAAAAAGGGGAAGAGAAAAGACGAAAAAAAGAAAAAGAAAGAAAGTAAAAACAGGAAGAACCACTGTCAACACTGAGAACGAAACCAACAGTCCGTGTACGTCCACATACGGTTCTTATCACATGCTCTTCAGTTCTCGACGTGTGTCGGGCCACCCAAGATTGTCGCCGCGGTGGCCGGAGGGTCCGTGACGGCGTGCGTGAAGAAAGGGTTTCCCCTAATGGGTGGGTCGGCGAGCGGCGTGCGTCAAGAAAGGGTTCCCCTTAATGGGCCGGTCGGCTCTTTACCTTTAATCTTCGTCCGTTCCCCTTCAATGATCATCAAGTGGTAGGCGAACGTAAACACTTTGTATGTGCATGTGGAAAAAAGAAAAAAAAGAAGAAAAAAAAGAAAGGACAGTGTACACGTACGAGTCAGTCAGAAAAAAGCATGGTCTCCAGCTATCAATCTTTGCCACCAATTTCCTCCTGGCTTACTTCTCGGAGGCAGTTGAGTTTTCCGGGGTCCTCGTTGATGCCGGCTACTGATGTTCGAAATTTGAAAATAAAATATGCCTCACGCTGTTCGCGCTCGCGTCTGTTTGAGAAACCGGACTGCAAAAGAGTTACGCTGATATTTTCAAAACTGTGGTTTGGCAGGCGCCGATGTCTAGATAAAGGTAGCTTCGGCAGTGAAGTGCCGTGGTACCGGTGATTATTGAACCACAGCCGAAATGGCGTGTCTGTTTGGCCGATATATTCTTGTCCACAGATGTTGCTATGTAGCATGTATATTACGTTACTGGAGTCACAATTAAGGCTTTCAGTTATGCAGAATTTGAAATCCGAGAAGTTCGCTTTGGATTCACGTGTTGTGACCATCTGTGGGCATACCTTGCATCGAGCTTTTCCGCAGGGATGGCACCCTGATTGAAATTTGGGGGTGTTTGTTTTTGCTCTGACAAGAATGTCCTTCAGATTTTTATCCCTGCGGTACACCACGTGAGGTGGTTTCGCGAAAATAGAAGTTAGTCGTTTGCTTTGCCTGATTATGTTGAAATGGCGGGGAAAGTATGTTGTTGATTCGTGGCGCTGATGAGGAGTAAGTTAGTACAAGGTTAGTTTGGGAAGTCGTTTTAGATACTCTCTTTGGTGCCTTAATTATATCATTCCTGTTCACGTTGCGAGCACGTAGTATGGCATCGTTAATAATGTCTTCCGGATAATTTTGTTTCAATAAGGAATGCTTTAGGTGTTCCACGTGTCCGTCAAATTCCCGCATATCGGTGCATATTCTTCGGTACCGGTAGGCCTGAGAATATGAAATACCCGTTTTGCAATGCTTTAAGTGGCTGCTGTTGAAATGTAGGTACATTTGACGGTCTGTAGGCTTTTTGTGAAGGTACTTGTACTGACTGACTCGTACGTGTACACTGTTATTTCTTGTTTTTTTGTTTTTCTTCTTTTTTTCCTTCCTTTTTTTCTTTTTTCCACATGCACATAAAAAGTGTTTACGTTGGCCTACCACTTGATGACCATTGAAGGGAAACGGACGAAGATTAAAGGTAAAGAGCCGACCGACCCATTGAGGTAAACCCTTTCTTTACGCACGCCGTCATGGACACTCCCGCCACCGCGGCGACAATTTTGGGTGGCCCGACACACGTCGAGAACTGAACAGCACGTGATAAGAACCGTATGCGGACGTACACGGACAGTTGTTTTCGTTCTCAGTGTTGACAGTGGTTCTTCCTCTTTTTTACTTTCTTTCTTTTCTTTCTTTTTCTTTTTTTTCGTCTTTTTTCTTCCCTTTTTTGTTTGTTTTTTTTTTCTTTCCTTTTTTTAGTTTCCTCTCACTCTCGCAAACATGTTTCAAGGCAAGAGGGACGCGGCAGCAACGAAGTTTGGAAGTTCATGTCAGTATAACTCATCCCCTGATGAAGGGAGGGCTCCTTCCAAAACTGTTGGGAAATAAATATATTTATCCTTGTTGACAACGCTCCCGTTGTGCCATATTCCATACCTATACATATATATATATATATATATATATATATATATATATATATATATATATATATATTGTAACATACTAGAAAAAGGTAGAGAAGAGAAGCAGAGGAAGACGAAGAGTCTTGGCACGACCGCAGTGTGCTGCCGAAAACGACCATCGTTCACCTCCTGTAAATAAAACCATCTTATCACAGCGAGCTGTTACAGTTGTGGTGGACGTGCTGGGTAATCGACACCCGAAGACGGAAGGTGAACCGCAAGTTCTTCGACGGTGCCGTCGCATTGCTGGACTTCCACCGAATCCATCTGGTCTGGACATGTCCCACAACGCAAATGAACACCGACCCCTCTCGACTTCTGCGCCGACCAGTTCGGCTCTACAACTGAGAGATGCTCGTCCCTTTGCCGGCAGACCAAATGAAGACGTCGAGGCTTGGCTCATCAATTACAAATGGGTGAGCGCCGCTAACAAATGGGATGCCGCTTCTCAGCTTTTGTACGTCGCGTTCTTTTTGACGGATACTGCATTAATGTGGTACGAGAATCGGGAGGAAACGCTAACGACGTGGGACAGATTTGTTTCTGAAATCAAAGAGCGCTTCGGCGACCCAGCAACGATAAAAAAAGAGCAGAACAGACGCTAATGCAACGCGCTCAAGTGCCAGGTGAAACTTGCACGACCTACATTGAGGAAGTCATAAAGCTATGTAGGGCCATTGACTCCGGAATGTCTGAGGAAGACAAAGTCGGGCACATTCTAAAAGGAATCGCCGAGGATGTTTACAGTTTCCTCATCGCGAAAGACACCTTGACATCTGTCACCGATGTCATTCGTCATTGCCGCACTTTTGAACAACTAAAGACGAGACGCATCACGCCGAAGTTTGGCAGGCTACCCAATGTGACGACCATCGCGAGCATAGACAGCAACCAGGCGCTTGATCTTGCAACAACAATCCGGCAGATAGTACGTGAAGAACTCGGCCTGTACGCGCAAGTGGCAAACCGCCCAAGCACTCATCCCGCCTATCAGCCACCAGAGTTCGAGCGAAACGTTGCTTCATTCTCCTCGCACCGAGTGGTGGAGGGCTTTGAGGATTCTGATGCCACACCTCAGTATCAGCCACGTCTATACGATAGAGGCCCTGCCTATGACGCACGATCACGACGAGCACAGCCACATTCTTATACTCAGGGCTCTCAGCCAGACTACGTCCCGCTGCGGCAAGGACAGTACCAACCCTACTACCAAGATGTAACTTACGACGAATACAATGAATTCCAGAGAGTGGCAGAAACCCGTTCTTCGCGTGATAACGAACTTCCTCGCCGACAGCAGCGGCCCAGAATTCGTTCCATTGAATATAGTATAAACCGTGACCCTCCCGTGGGCTACAACTGTGGTTTCACTGGGTATATCGCTCGGTATTGCCGCCAACAACGCCGCCAATCACGAAGGACACCAGCCATTTCTTCGCCACCAAGACCCGGTGCTTCATATGACCTGCGGACAACCGACTTGTTTCCAAGGGACCGTTTTTCGCGCGAGACCAGACGCAGTGATTCGCCAGCATCCGAGCGGAGTTTGACACCACCATCCAACCGTTCTTGTCGCTCGCCGTCTCCTGTGCGTCGTTCTTCTCCGCCGCCGGGAAACTAGCATCCGCGGCCAATGGAGGTGAGGTCGCCGGACGGTCTTTTCAAGATATACCTCTGCCTATTGTTATGATCAAAAACAAAGTGAATGTGTCGATTGATGGAATACCGACGATGTCGTTAGTTGACACTGGGGCGACTGTGTCTGTGATGAGCCTCGCCTTCAGAAACCACTTAGGTCGCAAAGTTATGTTTTCATGGGACGATACAATTACCTTTCGTGGTGTAGGAGGCGAGTGGCCTAATCCTCTTGGTGTATGTGTTGTCAGTGTTTCATTGGCTGGAAAAGTATTTGTATCGGAATTTCTGGTTCTATCTCGTTGTTCGCACGATGTCATTCTTGGTATCGATTTCCTGGAGCAATGCGGTGCTTCCGTTGACTTTGGTAGTGGGGAAATATCACTAAACAATTTGTTTACACCGTCGCTTTCTGAAGAAAACTACCGTAGCGAAGACAGGAGCACACTTAGTGTGATTGATGAAGTGATAGCACCATCTTCGTGCCTGACACCCATTCGAGTCTCTTCTACAGCGGTTGATGATGCTTGTGTTGACCTCGTAGTGGGACCTCTACGCAAGAACTGTTTTAAGAAGGACATACTTGTACCTTGTTCTGATGTGTGCATTACAAAAGGAGTAGCAACATTGTGGGCGCTGAACTGTTCTGCCACGCCGGTTGTGCTTCCTTGCGGGATGAAGATAGCTCTCTTTGATGAAGCCTCATGCAACTCGATAGCAGCAATAGCTACGGACCTTCCCACCTCTTCCTCTGCTTGTGATATTCACCATATTCAAGATCTAATGCTCGCTACGATCAGCAAGACTCTCAGTACGACGGAACGGCAAGCGCTGGTGCAGGTCCTTTCCCGGCATGTTGCTGCTTTCGACTTCAAACATAGAGATGCACCTCTTCAGTTACCCTCATCCCGCGCTCGTCACAGAATAGACACTGGCTCTGCACACCCCATCCGCCAAAAGCCCTACCGAGTGTCATCCTCTGAGCGCAAAGTTATCGCCGAACAAGTAAAGGACATGCCGAACAAAGGGGTCATGCAAGAGTCGTCCAGCCCATGGGCAGCCCTGGTCATGTTGTCAGGAAAAAGGATGGTTCCTGAAGATTCTGCGTAGATTACAGGCGTCTAAACACTGTGACGAAGAAAGATGTATATCCATTACCGCGGACTGATGACGTCATACATTGCTTGCATGCCGCTTCCTATTTTTCAACGCTTGATTTGCGGTCAGGTTATTGGCAAATACCTATGGAAACCGACGACAAAGAAAAGACTGCTTTCGTAACTCCGGATGGCTTATTTGAATTTAATGTCATGGCTTTTGGCCTTTGTAATGCTCCAGCCACCTTTGAAAGATTTATGGACACAGTATTACGTGGTCTAAAATGGGAGATATGCATGTGCTACCTTGACGATGTTGTGATCTTTGGTCGTACGTTTGAGGAACATAACAACCGTCTCAGTCTTGTTGTCGACTGCATCGAAAAAGCTGGGCTGGTTCTGAATTCTAAAAAATGTCGCTTTGGCGAACGTCAAACTCTCGTGCTGGGGCACTTGGTCGACAAGGATGGCGTCAGACCCGATCCTCGCAAGATAGAAGCAGTGAGCTCTTTTAAATCACAGCAGTCCGCACGAGAACTTCGCTCATTTGTCGGCCTATGCTCATATATTCGTCGTTTTGTTCCACGATTTGCGGAGATCGTGTATCCACTGACAAACGTCTTGCGACAGGATGCAACCTTCAACTGGACACCAGAGTGTGACGCCGCATTCTCACAACTTAAGTTTGCACTAACGTCAGCACCACTGTTGCGTCACTTCGATTCATCTTGCGCGACTGAGGTCCACACGGACGCTAGTGGTATCGGTGTAGGTGCGGTGCTTGTACAACGTCACAATGGCGCAGAGCATGTCGTGGCATATGCCAGCCGTCGCCTGAGCAAATCAGAACGCAATTACACAGTTACGGAACAGGAACGTCTGGCAGCTGTTTTCGCCGTACACAAGTTTCGTTGTTATCTTTATGGGAGGCCATTTAAGATAATTACCGATCACCATTCGTTATCCTGGCTGGTCGGTTTGCGTGACCCCTCTGGCCGCCTCGCACGTTGGGCGCTGCGACTTCAGGAATACGACTTTACGGTGTCGTACAAGAGTGGCCGTCGTCACGCTGACGCAGACTGCCTCTCCCGGATTCCTCTTGCGACTACTGACTGCGATGCTGAGAATTTTGACGACTGCCTTGCTGCTGTTACAAGCACGTTCCCCAACGCGGCTGTTTTCCAGAGAGAACAACGCAACGATCTCAACTTGGATCCTCTTTTTGCCGCCGCACGTGCCTCCCAACACAGCGGTCGCTTTACTATCCGAGACAAGTTGCTCTATAAAACTAACTACTCCAGACCTGGAGCACGTTTTCTTCTAGTTGTCCCCGAGAGCCTTCGCTCCGATGTTCTACGTGCCATGCATGACGATGCGACGTCCGGTCACTTCGACTTCATACGAACGCTGAACCGCACGCAGGAACGCTTTTACTGGCCCAAGATGTACGAAACGACGAAGCGTTACGTCACCAGCTGCGAGACGTGCCAACGTCACAAGCGCCCGGCCACCGCTACACCAGGTCCCCTTCAGCCGTTAACACCACCCAGCACACCTTTTGAACAAGTAGGAATTGACATTATGGGTCCATTTCCATTATCTAACAATAAGAAGCGTTAGATAATCGTCTGCGTAGATCATCTTACGCGGTATGCCGAAACCGCAGCTATTCCCTCTTCTACCGCTGCATCCGTGGCGGACTTCTTGCTTCACTCCGTGGTCCTTCGCCATGGCCCACCGCGTATTATTATCAGCGACCGTGGCCGCCAGTTCACTGCCGATGCCGTTGAAGAATTACTACGCATGTGCACAACACAGTTCCGTCATTCCACACCGTATCACCCGCAGACGAATGGCCTCATTGAACGGACAAACAGAACGCTGATCAACATGCTTGCCATGTACGTTTCTTCCAATCACAAGAACTGGGATGAAGTGCTGCCTTTTATCACGTACGCGTACAACACGGCAAAACATGAAACAACGAACTTCAGCCCATTTTATCTGTTGCACGCCAGGTTGCCACTAAGCCCTCTAGACACTTTCTTACCCTTCATTCTACACAATGACGACTCTGTATCAAACACCCTATGCCTCGCGGAAGAAGCCCGTCGAAACGCTCGTCTTCGTACTCTGGCCTCTCAACGTCGTTCGAAGGAACGATACGACGACCGTCACGAACCGGTTTTATTCGAAAAAGGTGACTTGGTGTTACTTTGGACACCGCGACGCAAGGGTGGATTGTGTCAAAAGCTTCTGTCAAGATATTCAGGCCTATTTGTAGTTTTGGAGCGTCTAAGCCAGCTCACTTACGTAATAGCTCGTCTTTTGACCAATGGTCGACGATCGAGCAGAACGCAGCTCACTCACGTTGCTCGCCTGAAACCTTTCTACCCTCCTTGTGCATCATAACTCGCCCTATGGGCTTTGTCTGCTTGCGGGGGAATGTAACATACTAGAAAAAGGTAGAGAAGAGAAGCAGACGAAGGCGAAGAGTCTTGGCACGACCGCAGTGTGCTGCCGAAAACGACCATCGTTCACCTCCTGTAAATAAAACCATCTTATCACAGCGAGCTGTTACAATATATATATATATATATATATATATATATATATATATATATATATATATATATATATATATATATATTGTAAGATGGCGTCCAGTACCCTCAAGACTCTTTTTTATTGACTCGAGTGTGTGCCCCACAACCTAAGCTTGACTAGTGATGATAAGTATGTACAGATGAAAAGATGGAACGCATAAACAATGCTCGCACTTATTTTCCCCGCGCACTTGAGCGGCTGGCCTGGCCGAGAATTAGGCGGGAAATGTACGGCGAACAAAGGGTTTAAGACGTGAAACGTGGAATATCTCGGAGGCACGGTAACGACGGTCCGAGGAACCCTCGACTGGAGTGACAAGGTAATTGACAGGAGATGTCCGTTCAGAAATAACGTAAGGTTCGAGAAAGCGTGACTGAAACTTTTCACACAATCCTGGAGTGCGAACAGGCGTCCAAAGTAATACTTCATCTCCAGGACGGAAAGTGACGTCTCGACGGAAGCTGTCCTAGCGTTGCTTGCGGTCTTGTTGACTGGCCTCCGTGTTGAGTTGAGCACGTTGCCGTGCCTCAGCGAGCCTGGAAACGAAATGTTCTGGCGTAGTCGTCGACGTTTTTGTCATTACATTGAAGAAAGAGGTGTCAATGGTGAATGTCGGCGCACGACCATAGACGAGGAAGAAAGGTGAATGCCCGGTGGTTCGTTGAACAGCGGTGCTGTGTGCAAATGTTACGAACGGCAAGATTTTGTCCCCGTTATCGTGGTTCGGTCCGATGTACATGGATATCATGACGATTAGAGTCCGGTGGAATCGCTGTGTCAGGCCATTTGTCTGCGAGTGGTAAGCGGATGTGGTCTTATGAGCTGTGCCACAAGTTTTTAGGATTTCATCGAGAATTGTGGACAGGGAGGCCTTGCCTCGGTCACTTAACAACGCGCGAGGTGCACCATGACGCAACACAATGGCTTCTAAAAAGAAGGCGGCAATGTCTGATGCAGAGCTAGTGCGTAGAGGAGCAGTGTCTGCGTATCGTGTGAGGTGGTCGACAGCTGTGACGATCCAGCGGTAGCCCGCTGGCGTTACGAGAAGTGGCCCGACGAGGTCTATTCCGACAACGACAAAAGATGTATCAGGACATGGAATGGGTTGTAATAGGCCAGCAGGAGCTGACGTTGGTCGTTTCCGGCGTTGACAAAGTGTGCAAGAAGCGACATAATAAGCCACAAAGGTAGAAAGACCAGGCCAGAAGAAACGGCTCCTAACGCGGTTGTTGGTCTTTTGGAATCCTAAGTGTCCAGCTGATGGGTTGTCGTGCAATGCTTCGAGAACTTGTTTTCGCAGCGAACGGGGAAGTGCTGGCACCCACCGATGCCCATCCGCATTGTAAGTATAGCGCTGCAGGACGTTGTTATCTAGCTTGAACTGCCATAGCTGACGATTTAGTCTGGCATTAGGTGGAGAAGACGAGCCATTCAAGTATCTGATGATGCGGTTACAGTAGGGGTCGTCACGTTGGCACGCGGCAAACTGGGCGCTGTTCTTTAAAGATAGTGACCCAGCAACTGCCAGGGGTGATAACGTGGGCGAAGAGGAAGCCGCTTGATCTCCTGAGGGGCATTGAGGATTCGTGTTTGGAGATAAAAGTGGCAGGAGGCAGCGGGAAAGAGTGTCAGGATCCTGATGCTGTTTGCCAGACCTGTACACAACGTCAAATGTGTACTCTTGCAAACGCAGTATCCAGCGACCTAGGCGCCCAGACAAATTCTTCAGCGAGGACAACCAGCATAGGGCACGGTGGTCGGTGATCACAGTGATGTGGTGTCCATACAGATAAGGGCGAAATTTCCGGATGGCCCAAACGACAGCGAGACATTCCTGCTCTGTTATCGAGTAGTTCTGCTCCGCAGCTATTAGTGAGCGGCTGGCATACGCAACTACTCGCTCACGTGATGTTTCATTGCGCTGGAGGAGGACAGCACCGATTTTGTGGCCACTGGCATCTGTGTGCAGGAAAGTGGGTGCACTCTCATCGAAGTGACAGAGGTCGGGGTCTGATTTCAGAGCACGCTTAAGGGCTTGGAAAACACACTCGCACTCGTCAGTCCTCGTGAAATCCGTTCCTGACGTCAAAAGCTTGTGTAACGGCCCCGCAATGGCAGCAAAGTGACGGATGAAGCGGCGGAAGTAAGACGCCAGGCCCACGAAACTTCGCAATTGTTTTGATTGCCCGGACGTGAAAACTAATTACGGCAGCAACCTTGTCGGGGTCGGGTCGAACGCCATCTTTGCTGACAAGGTGACCCAATACTTTCATGCTTGTGCTGGCGAAGTGGCACTTCTTTGTATTGAGCTGTAGACCAGCGTTCGAAATGCACGTTAGACCTTCGTCCAAACACTAAAGGTGCTGAGGAAAAGTAGAAAAATAAATTACAATGTCGTCTAAATAACATAAACAGGTTTTCCATTTGAGACCACGTAAGACGGTATCTATCATGCGTTCGAATGTTGCGGGAGCGTTGCATAAGCCAAAAGGCATGACGTTAAATTCGTAAAGCCCGTCAGGCGTCGCAACGCTGTTTTCTCCTTGTCTGCTTCGCGCGTAGGTATTTGCCAATACCCGGATTGGAGGTCAAGGCTGGAGAAATATTCTGCGCCTTGTAGGGAGTCCAGGGCATCATCTATGCGTGGCAACGGATATACGTCTTTTTTCGTGATCCTATTGAGCGCTATGTAATCAACACAAAAGCGGACAGAGCCATCCTTCTTCCGGACCAACACTACAGGAGATGACCAAGAGCTGGATGAAGGTCGAATAATATCCCGTTTGAGCATGTCGGTGACGTTTTCCCCAATGATTTGCCGTTCCGCCGAAGACAGACGGTATGGGTGGCGGCGTACAATGGAGCTGGCTTCGGTTTCGATGCTGTGCTCTGCAACGGAGGTGCGGCCCAGAACTTTGGAATGTACGTCAAACAAAAGGCTGTGCTTTTGGAGAAGGTCTAAGAGGTCTCTCTTTTGCTCGGCAGTGAGGTGAGGACTTATGGTGTCATTTAAAGCAACAGTGGTAGCCTTCATATCAGTTGTAGCAGACAAAGTCTTTGATTCTGCGTGAAGGGGAACCAGTGAGAAAGGCTCGCTGTCAGCGAAGCAGCTCACAGCAGTGCCTTAGGGCAGCATCACTGGCGATGAAGTTGGATTCAAGGTGGTGACCAATGCTTTACTCTCGTTAAACCGCACAAGGCCGGGTGCTATGGTAAGCCCCGCAGGTTTGGAGCGAACTGATGGAGTTATGAACACGTCACCGTTAACTATAGTATCTGAAGTGATCGTGAGAATTTGTTCATCTCCTGGCGAAATGAAACAATCAGCGGCAGCAACGAAACGGAAGCTGTATGGATCGACATCCGATGAACTTTCAGTAGCTAACATTTCAATTACTTGCTGACGACATGATATGAAAGCTGATGCCGAAGAAAATAAGTCCCATCCTAAAATTACTGTGTGAGTGCACCAAGGAAGTACAAGAAACTGAATGTGGTGAAGGATGCCATCTATGAAAACGTGGACTGTGCAAACACTTGAGGGCTGAATAGGGACTCCATCTGCGCAATGAAGGGGAGGGCCATCGTATGGCGTCCTAACTTTTTTAAGCGGGCACAAAAGTCTGCACGAATTACGGAAAGTGATGCGCCTGTGTCTACCAGTGCCTCTGTCTGTATACCTTCAACGTACACTAATAAAACATTCGATGGGCGGTCCGGAGGAGTTGGACGCAGTTCGAAAGATGCTGCTTTCCCTCCCCAAGCTGCACTGTTTAGTTTTCCAGTTGGCGGTCAGGAATTGAAGTAGAAGGTCGGAGAGGAGAAGAGGAACTCCGCATCAGTGAAGGTGAGCGACGACGTGAGAAACGGGAACTGCCAACTGAGCCAAAGTTCTGCGGAGACGGCGACCGACATCTGCTGTTCTGATACTGTCGGCGATAGGGTGGTCCAGTGGGGTAGAAGTCTTCCCGTTCAAAGTTATCGTAGCTTCGTCTTTCGTCTCGCTGACGGCGTCGGCAAAACCTTAAAATGTGACCACGAATGCCGCAATAGAAGCAAGTCGGCCGCGAAGTGCGCCAGTCGTTGTAAGGCTGGGAAGATGGTCGCGGTGCGAGTGAGTTGAGCGAACCATGAAATTCGGCCGCTGGTAGCTGCATTGGGCTTTGCTGGGGTGCAGGTGTCCTAGCAGCAACTTGAGCATAAGTTGGCATTGCCACAGGATATGAGCTCGCAACTGGTGAGATTGTCATCGAGGCCAGGCTTTGCTGGGGCGCAGGTGTCGTTGCAGCGACATGAGCATAACTTGGAATGGGCACGGGATGTGAACTCGGAACTGGTGTACCTGTTATCAATGCCAGTTCCTCCCTCACGACGTCACGTAAACTAGTATAGCAAGTGGCGTCGTTCGGATATGAAGGGGGCGAGGTGAAGCCTGTGCATGAAGTTCCTCGCGGATGATAGAGCGGATCAGTGCACGCAGCTCTGTTGTATCATGATTTGAGCTCAGACCAGACATATCAGGCTGTACCCGAGTGGTCTGAAGCTCCTCAAGGCGCTGTCAGGTAGCGACAACATCGGCTACGGTTTGGGGATTTTGCACCACAAGCGCATTAAAAGTGACAGTCGCAATTCCTTTTAGCAGGTGGCGCACACGGTCGTTTTCCGCCATATGGTTGTCGATGCGGCGGCAAAGGGCGAGAACATCTTCAATGTAAGAAGTGTAAGACTCGCCGGGGCGTTGAACACGTGCACCAAGCCTTTTCTTGGCGATATCCGAGCGCACCGACGGGTTGGCAAAAATCTGGCGGAGCTGGCGCGTAAAGGCGGGCCATGTCCAAAAATCTGTAGCGCGGTTTAAAAACCACGTTTTTGCGACGCCGCTCAAGTAGAATGCAACGCGGGTGAGTTTCGCAGGCTCATCCCAGTTGTTGATGGCACTCACGCGGTCATACTTCTCGAGCCAGTCTTCCACGTCCTCACCCGGAAGCCCTGCGAACAGCGGAGGATCCGTTTGAGGGCTGGTGACCAGGTGAGAAGGGTTTCTTGGCTGTGGGAGCAGTAGCGCAGCTGCTGCGCTGGGCTGGTCGGCTTGCGACATTACCGAACCCAGGTCGTTTAAGCGGCGGCCTGAACGGAGCTCCAGGGATGTGTTCTAGAAAACGCTGGGGTTGTCCTAGAACGCGAGAGGACGCAGGAATCGGGCAGCACTCTCCACCACTTTTAAGATGGCGTCCAGTACCCTAAAGACTCTTCTTTATCGACTCGAGTATGTGCCCCACAAACTAAGCTTGACTAGTGATGATGAGTACGTACAGATGAAAAGATGGGACGCATAAACAATGCTCTCAATATATATATATATATATATATATATATATATATATATATATATATATATATATATATATATATATATATATATAAGGGAAAGAAGTGTATACCTAAGGGCTCGTTTTTCCGTGTTTTTAACACAATAATAATGAGATATAACAGACAGTAATGCCAAGGAATGTACAGGGGAAGTTATTAAAATCAATGGAATGTAAATAAGAAGAAAGAAAAGTGGATGAAAAAATTACCAACTGTGAGCAGGAATCGAACCTACGACCTTCGAATATATATATATATATATATATATATAGAAGCGGAACGATTTTTTCTTTCAAATATTGTTTTGAGACAAGGTTCTCCTAGAAATATAATAACGGACAGAGGTACCACTTTCACGGCCCTGCTGCTTAGGTCAGTGCTTAAGCTGAGTGGAACAGCGCATCGAAAAACTACCTCCTACCACCCACAAACCAACGGCTTAACCGAACGCCTCAACAAGACAATTGGTGATATGCTGAGTATGTACATCGACGTGGATCATAAAAATTGGGATGACGTTCTACCATACGCGACGTTTGCCTATAATACGGTGCAGAAGGAAACTACCCGAAGCACGCCATTTAGTCTTCTTTACGACTGTGGAGTGACGACAATGTTTGATGCCATGTTGCAGCCCGACTGCGACGATAAAGACATGGATATTCAAGCCTTTACCCAACGAGCTGAAGAGGTGCGGCAGCTAGCACGGGAGCAAATCGCCCTGCAGCAGAGTTATGACACCCAACGTTATAACCACCGACACTGATGCGTCACTTATCAACAGGCGAGAAAGTGTGGGTCTGGAGCGCTATTCACCGACGCGGCCTTTCTGAAAAGTTAGTGAAGAAGTACTCTGGTCCCTACAGTGTTGTACGGCGCCTAAGTGACGTGAATTAAAAGGTCATTCCTGACATTTCCTCCCGAAGTCGCCAGCAAAAATCAGAAATAGTACATGTTGTGCGGATGAAGCCATATATCAGTGAGCCACTTGCATAATACGTCAACCACATACACCGCGTATTTTGTAGCAGACCATAGGGACCATGATCTTCCTGGAGGGAGGCAAATGCCGCATTCCACCTGCAGAGAAAAGCTCGCGCAGCTAGAAAGAAAGACGAAGTTCTTGCCCGGTGCTCTTTACGAGCGCCTTTCAATTTAAAGTGAGCTCTACTATATCGAACTTCTGCTGTGTCTGCGTCGTGACAATGTATATATATATATATATATATATATATATATATATATATATATATATATATATATATATATATATATATATATATATATATATATATATATATATTGTGAAGCAAGAAATAGACACAACACCTGATTGTTGGCTGGTTGTTCCATTATCGTCCTTCGTCTTCCTCTGCTTCGCAGTCAAGCATCTTTTGCACGCGACCACGCGCCAGCGGCGCTCTCATCTTTACACTCAGCCATGATTGCGACGAAATGTCTTTGTTGAGTGGTACTGGCTGTGCCAGAGAGGTTGCTGTTTCGCACGCCCCAATGTCTCTTGAAAAAGTGCAGAAGACTGAGGCAGCTGGCACTGGTTGCCCCGTTGTGGCCGCAGCTCTCGGCCATGTTGCGATGTTGTCTGGGTATCGGACAGAAGTACATCTGGAGGTCGATACTGGTTGCATCTCGGAGGTCGACCTCTGCCACGCTGCAACTGGGTGGCGGAGTCTGCCACAAGTCTACCAGGTGGTCGAGACTGACTGCATCACTGTGTTCGGTCTCGGCCATGCAGACTCTTTGTGGGCAGGTGCTAAACATGCACCTGACAGAGGGCATCGAACAGGCCGTGGAATCAGCGGCAGACGTAGAAAGCTGGATGACGGTTGCCGAAACAGCATCCTAGAAGGCGCGCTGGGTGCCTTGGCTGGTGTCGAGAGTGGGCGCCCAACTTCTGTGATGTGTGGCAGAGTACATAATTAATGGCCAATCTTAGCATTTGCGGTGGGACATTCTGTGAAGCTGCCGTAATGGTGGCTGCTGTCTGTATCTTGAGCACCAGCTTTTTATTCATTATCTTGGCCAGTGATACGAGCAGTGGTTCTTTGGGCTCTACCGGTGCCATCACTGTAGGCGGTTCAAGCATAGGTGATGCTCGTGTCTCCACCGGCCTCAGCAAAGGTGATTGTGGGGCTGGCTTCTGTAGCTGCACTGTATGCGGAATAGTCTCGGCCTCTTTTACTGACGTAATGGCGTTGGGTACCGGTGCGGGTACTGAGAGTAGTAGTGTAACGCCGCACCTGCGTCTGACCTCATTTGTAGGACTGGCGGGAACGCTTTCTGTCCCAGGGCTGGCGCATTCCAAGGAACCTTCGAGCTCTTGCTCCAATTCACCTCGGTGTCTGAAAGTGGGCGCGTTTGTGAAGGTCAATGCAGCACAGTCGTGATGATATACTGCGGCTGCCTCGTTGGAGCAACGCCCTTCACGAGGTCCGTCTTCGGTAGCGGCCTCTGGCCGCATTGAACTTGCTTCAGGCATCGACAAAGTGTCTAACTGCTCGAGTGGTAACCTGCAACGCACAGCTGCAGCCTCAAAGTTGACAGGCTCTGGAGCTTCATCCTCGATGCCAGACAGGTCGGGCTGAGTGGTGGCACAGAGTCGAGGCACGACGTCGATGTTCTGCACCTTCCCTCGCTCAGCAGCGGTATAGAACGAGTCGGCATTGAGGGCAACACTTGCATGAGTAAGTGGTCGAAAAACTACAGTCAGCTTGGCACACCAATGAGGTGATGATTGTTGTTGTGAACCTTCGTAGTTGTGCCAGGCTGTGGCAGCACCACGAAGGCGGTCGATGGCCACAAACCATTCACAATGGTCTGGCCAGACGTAGCGGCTGCCGAGAGCGTTTACCTTTTAGACCCACCGAACGGCATCCTAATGGAATCGTCGTAACTCCGGTAGTTGTGATGCAACCACCGATGGTAATGTAGGGTGCAAGAATGCGGTACTTCCCACGGCGTAACGGTCCAGCTCCTGAGCAAGCAAGGACGTCGCTTGCATGACGTCCGTGGGTAGGACGAGCGAGGAGCTTGAAGAGCCATGAGTGATGGCCGTGGAGCATATGGGAGTCCCGGTACTTGTGGTATTGTTTGAGATGCCGTCGTTAAGAGGCGCTAAGATATGCAGTTGTTGGAACAAGCATGCAAGCATGCAGCTTTGTGGAACCACTGCTGATGGCCGAAGAAGATACTGCTGTGGCAGCAATGAGCACAGTTATGTTCGGGATACTAGAAGCTGGATCAACCCGTTGCATGGGAGCACTGGCATAATACCATAATACCGTTGAGCCGCCGAGGAGGCTTGGACGCCTTCTCCGGATGTTTCTTGTAGCGCCAGCAGCTCAGCGGATACTGAGCAGGCCTAGACACCGTCCCATAACTGGGATTTCTGCGGCGGCAAGCTTGTGGATGCCATGGTATAAAAAGTGTGGAGGCGTTTCTGGAGTGGCGAGTCCACAACACCACCGAAGATGCTGGAGAACCGTTGGCTTTGTTGATGATGAGTGCAGCATTGTAGATGTAAAATCCTAAACTTGTGGCTCACACCCACCCTGGGGGATCAGCCGAGAATCGGGTTGCTTAACAAAAAAAGGGAGGGTATATATTCAAATACTGTCAAAAATTAACATAAATAATCATTTTTTGTGAATTATTTTTGAGAAAAAAATTTCGTGAATTAGTTCCTACTGCATGAGCAATGAATGACTGATATCAAAGAAAATTTTTTCTATAGCCTACATGGGTTAACTGAGAACTTTTGGTATTGAGGTTATTAACTAAATCTCTTAGACTGTACAATGAAATCTTGCATGGCCACGCACCCTTTCCCGTTGCTGTGCCCTAGAGTATGTGCACCTAGGGATAGTAAATTTGACGTTGTCTAAGCCGAGGCCTGGATTCCGACTCACGAGGAGCTAGTTCGTTAAACGTCCACCACGTGCCGCATGAAGTTGAACCCTCTCCCTCGTTCCCTCTTTTCTCCTCCCACCACGACGCTGAAGACTGACGAGTTCCCTACGGAAATGGCTTCGCTCTTCAACCTGTTCTCGCCCGCCCCTCATTGCGGGAACCAAAGAATAGCGCCCCACTGCCAGTGCACTCTTACTCACGTCATTTAAGAGCCGGCCGGTGTAGAGCACGCGAAAAGGTTCCGGACCGGCCATGAACAATTTTTCAGACTGAGGACGTCTTTCTTTCTTTGGCTTGGTTGAATTTGAGTCCTCACAGTTTTGATATAGTCATAGATAATTTATATACGAAGAAGCTACGACCAACTGCATTAGATTCTTTAGTTTTTTTCTCGTCGTAAGTAATCTATTGTATTCATAATGTTACGAGTAACTTCTTTAATGATCTATTTACAGCGCACAGAACTCGACGAGTAAGATGGCGCCAGACCAGCATCCAACGGAAAAACCCACTTCGTCCTCCTCTTTCTTGCAGCCGTGTTTAGCCGCATTTTCGTATCATAACCCCCGGCGGTAGAAGCACCGTCCCGGTGCTAAATTTACGCAGATGATGTCGAAGGGGGGTAATAGGGCTTTAGCCGAGCCACGTGAACGGTGTCGCTCGGAGCTGACGATGACTTTGTGGGATCAGTTGGAACAATCTCGTACGTGACGTCTGTCACTTTGCGAACGATACGGAATGGTCCAGTGTAGGGCGACAACAGTTTTTCCGACAGTCCCACACGCCGAGTAGGTGACCAGAGGAGCACGAGAGAACCCGGAGAAAAGTGCACGTCCCTATGGTGAGAATTGTAGAGCTGTTGTTGGCGCGCCTGTGAAGCCTGTAGACGGTTACGGGCGACTTGGCGCGCGTGGTCGGCGCGGGCAATGGCTTCACCAGCATATTCAGTGGCCGCAGGTAGTAACGTGTCTAAAGGTAGAGTTGGGTCCCGGCCATATAGTAGGTAGAAGGGCGAATATCCGGCAGTGTTGTGACGAGATGAGTTGTAGGCAAACGTGACATACGGCAAATGAATGTCCCAATCGTGGTGGTCTGGCGCAACGTATTTGGCAAGCATATCGGTTAGGGTCCTGTTAAGGCGCTCCGTGAGGCCATTTGACTGGGGATGGTACGACGTAGTAAATTTGTGCTTGGTATGACAAGACCTCAGGATTTCATGAACGACAGCTGATAAGAACGTGCGACCACGGTCGGTGAGAAGTTGACGGGGAGCACCATGCACTAATATTATGTCGTACAGCAGAAAGTCCGCAACGTCGGTAGCGCAGCTGGTCGGGAGTGCTCGTGTGATTGCGTACCGCGTAGCGTAGTCCGTTGCAACAGCAATCCATTTATTTCCGGCTGTGGAGAGTGGAAAAGGGCCCAACAGGTCGAGACCAACTCGGAAGAAAGGCTCGTTGGGAACGTCGATCGGCTGAAGGTAGCCGGCTGGGAGGGCAGACGGCGTTTTGCGACGCTGACAAGGCTCACAAGCGGCGACATAGCGTCGAACAGAGCGGGCAAGTCCAGGCCAAAAAACCCGACGTGGTACTCGATCGTACGTGCGAGAAACGCCCAAATGGCCCGTTATGGGAGCGTCATGGAGTTGATGCAGGACAGAGGAACGCAGGTGCGCTGGGATGACAGGAAGTAAGTCTGATCCGAAGGAATCAATGTTTCGGCGATATAGGATCCCGTCTTTCACCAAAAACATTCGTACGGACGGGTCGCGTGGCGTTGACTCCAGTTTGTCAATGATGGCTCGTAAAGAAGCATCCCGACGTTGCTCTTCGCCAATGTTTAACAGCTGCGACACGGAAAAAACGTCCGTGATAGCGTCGGTATCGGTTGCTTCGTCAACAGGGTAGCGGGATAAACAATCCGCATCCTGATGTAATCGCCCTGTTTTGTACATTACAGAGAACGTGTACTCTTGAAGGCGTAGAGCCCAACGAGCGAGACATCCCGTGGGGTCTTTCAGGGAGGCTAGCCAGCAGAGCGCGTGATGATCCGTGACAACACGGAATGAGCGCCCGTACAGGTATGGGCGAAACTTGGCGACTGCCCATACAAGGGCGAGGCACTCGCGCTCCGTGATGGAATAGTTGCGCTCGGCTGGAGATAGTAGTCGACTTGCGTAGGCTATAACACGGTCGTGTCCGCGTTGTTGCTGCAATAGCACAGCTCCTATGCCGTGTCCACTGGCGTCCGTGTGAACCTCGGTTGGGGCTAATGGATCAAAGTGAGCCAAGATTGGTGGCGTTGTAAGCAGTGTCGTAAGTTGCGAAAACGATGACGCTTGATCATGGCCCCAGGTAAACGACGCGTCTTTCTTCAAGAGGTCTGTGAGTGGGCGTGCAATGGTCGCAAAGTCCTTCACAAAGCGTCTGAAATACGAGCACAACCCCACAAAACTGCGGACATCCTTTGTGGTCCTCGGAACGGGAAAGTTCGTGACTGCACGAATTTTCTCTGGGTCTGGACGCACGCCTTGAGCATCGACAAGGTGACCAAGCACGGAAATTTGGCGACGAGCGAAGTGGCACTTGGAGGCGTTAAGCTGGAGTCCGGCTCGGCGAAAAACGTCCAAAATAGCTGACAAACGATCGAGATGCCAGTCGAATGTGGGCGAAAAGACAATAACATCGTCAAGGTAACACAAGCAGGTGGACCATTTCAAGTAAAGTGTGGGATTGGGCTAGTTGGTAATCCATATAAAACTTCTAGGCGCGTAAAACTTCAGACAACTAACATAAGAGACAAGGACGAGCGCAGACTTTCAACTGATTTTATTACTACTACGACACACATATATATATTAGAAAGAAGATAAGCAACACACAAAAAAAGGCGAAAAGAGAGATTGCAAAAAACATCACACAAAATCAAAAGGCGAAAAGAGAGATTGCAAAAACATCACGTGCTCACCCTGGGCCCTCACGTGCCGAATTTAAAAACGCCAATTCTTTCCCAGATAATGCTATCGATGGTTTGCTGATACAGCTACCTCGAGCAATTGCTGCAGCTTCAATTACAAGTCTTGTGCCTTCATTAGGGTGGGACGCGAGAACCCTTGTCTGTTCGAACAAAGGCTGGCATCCACATTCGGAACAATGAGCGGCCAAAAAACCTTTACCAAAAAAGCTTTACCTTGCCTCCACCTTTGCGGAGTGGAATGGTGAAGTTTTTCTGCAAAAAACAGGCGTGTGCATTGGCTCATGCATCGCCCCAGTGTTGAGCGATTTATATCTCGCTCATTTGGATAGAAAGATTCATCAACGGTTGGTACAAATGAATGTCAGTAAGTGCTTCCGGTTTGTCGATGATTACTTAATTTTGTTTGATTGCGATCTTGAGGTCCTTAGTGAGTGCTTTCAGCAAGTCTTGCAAGTGTTCCAGGAATGCCTTGAACCACTGTCTCTCACGTATGAGTTGCCGGAAAATGGTTCCCTGAGGTTTTTAGAGTTAATACTAACTTTTTCAGCTGGGCACGTGTGTTGGACGTATGAGCCACGGGGGAAAAAACCCCTTTTACCGTACGCGTCTTCTCACAGCAAACTGGTGAAGCGTGGAATTGTAAAGGCATGTTTATATAACGCTTTAACAAAATCTTGCTTCCACTCAGTCCAGCGAAGTTTCGACAGGCAGATTCTCCGTCTAGAGGCAGCGGGCTATCCCGGTTCGTTGCTAGTTTCTGTGTGTGAGAAGCTGCGCAGACAATCAAGGGCCGGTAACGATGGGGACGTTTTACAAGAAGCAACTCCCAAGAGGGTGGCGGTGATACCGTATCTACATGGTATCTCGCATAAACTCAAGAAAATAGGCCAGAGAGCGGGCGTGTCAGTGGTTTTTTCCGCACCGAATAAATTGTCAAAATTATCTGTCCAAACAAGCCCCGTAGGAACCACTACGAGTAGCTGCAAAATTAAGCACCGAAAGAAGTTTGTTGAGTGTGCAACAGGGATTGTTTATGGCGTACCTTTGTCTTGTGGACTTGAGTACGTCGGTCAGTCGGGCAGGTGCCTCAATGTAAGACTTCAAGAACATTGCCAGAAAGTAAGAAATGCAGGACGGGACGGTTTTTTGGCCGCTCATTGTTCCGAATGTGGATGCCAGCCTTTGTTCGAACAGACAAGGGTTCTCGCGTCCCACCCTAATGAAGGCACAAGACTTGTAATTGAAGCTGCAGCAATTGCTCGAGGTAGCTGTATCAGCAAACCATCGATAGCATTATCTGGGAAAGAATTGGCGTTTTTAAATTCGGCACGTGAGGGCCCAGGGTGAGCACGTGATGTTTTTGCAATCTCTCTTTTCGCCTTTTGATTTTGTGTGATGTTTTTTGCAATCTCTCTTTTCGCCTTTTTTTGTGTGTTGCTTATCTTCTTTCTAATATATATATGTGTGTCGTAGTAGTAATAAAATCAGTTGAAAGTCTGCGCTCGTCCTTGTCTCTTATGTTAGTTGTCTGAAGTTTTACGCGCCTAGAAGTTTTATATGGACCATTTCAACCCTTGAAGCAATGAGTCCATCATTCTTTCAAATGTGGCTGGTGCATTGCAGAGTCCAAAGGGCATCACCTTAAACTGATAAAGACCATCAGGAGTGATGAATGCGGTCTTCTCGCGATCCATCTCGTCGACGGCTATCTGCCAGTACCCTGACCGAAGGTCAATAGTTGAAAAATAGGTGGCACCGTACAGGCAGTCGAGGGCGTCGTCGATGCGAGGTAAAGGGTAAACGTCTTTTTTGGTAATTTTGTTAAGGTGACGGTAATCGACACAAAAGCGCCATGTTCCATCTTTCTTTTTAACAAGGACGACTGGAGACGCCCAGGGGCTGCATGAAGGCTCGATAATGTTTTTCGCAAGCATTTTGCCAACTTCATGTTGTAATATTGCACGCTCCGACGCCGACACACGGTAGGGGCGTCGGTGAATGGGGGTTGCATGGCCAGTATTTATGCGATGGGTGACAATGGTCGTTTGGCCTAAAGAGTTGCTGGCAAAGTCGAAAATGCTACGATAGCCCTCAAGAACGTGGCAAAGCGCTGAAGCTTGCTCAGACGTGAGGTCCGATGACACCATTCGCTCAATGTCGGCACCCCAAGAACGTGATGGAGTGGAACCACTGACTGAGCTGCAGCAATCGTCAACTCTGAAGGGCTCGACATGGTCATCTTGGAGAGCAGTAATTTTGGCCAGGGAGATACCCTGTGGCAGAACTTGGGTGGTGACTGAAAAGTTGACCAGTGGAAGGAAGGTGCGGTTTCTCTTAATCGTCAGAATCATATGCGGCACAGCAACCCCATGCGTAAGCATCACTGCAGGAATCGGGGCCACCATGTAATCACCATCAGGTACTGGCGGCGTGGAGGATAAGTCGACATGTGTGACGGAGTTAGGAGGGAGACGCGTGAAATCAATGCAGCAGAGGCTGGTTTGCGGTGGGCTAGGCGGGTCGGAAAAGAGGGGTAAATCGAGATGGAGAGAGCCAGCTGAACAGTCTATGAGGGCAGAGTGCGTGGCTAGAAAATCCATACCGAGAATGAGTTCATGAGGGCAATGTTCGATAACGGCGAAAAGAACGACAGTGCTTCTCTCCCCAATAGACACTCGCGCAGAGCACATGCGAAGAATTGCGGCAGTTCCTCCATCGGCGACTCGTACAGCTCGGTTGAGGGCGGGCGTGACAACTTTTCTAAGTCGGCGGCGAAGGTTAGCACTCATAATGGACACATGCGCGCCAGTATCTATCAACGCACTGACACGAACATTGTCGACAGTAACGTCCAAAAGGTTCCGGTTCGTTGTTAACGTTAATCGAGGATTTCTTACGAAGGTCGTCAACGCAGCTCCACCTCCAGAAGCTGCACGGCCTAGTTTTCCGGTCGGAGATGCTGCGAATAGGTCGGGGAGGCAGCACGGCGTTGTGGGGGCGACCGGGACTGACGACGAGCAGGGGACGGTGACCGGTCGTAGCGAGGTCTGCTGAGAGGTGCTGTAGGAGCGGAAAATGTGGTCGGCGTTGATGAAGAAAGTGATGGGGACGATTGGCGAGCAGAAGTGGTGGGATACTGAGGTGCATAATGGGACGGTGGAGCCCAGCGGCTGCGGCAGTGACGTGCGATATGACCAACGCGTCGACAGTTGAAACATATGGGCCTATCATCAAGGGTACGCCATTGGGACGGATTGCGTTGTATGCGAGGAGCAGAAGGGGGACGAAAAGAAGGTGCAGCAGAGTATACGGCAGGTACAGGATGTAGGCCGACATTCGATAGCTCTTGACGAACGACGGCTTGTATCAAAGAAATCGTGGTCGGGGAAGGCGTAGGCGTCGGTAGTGGCGTGGCTACCGGTTGTGCTGCCTCGACCTCTCGACGAATGATGCGTGTGAGGTTGTCACATGGAGGGGCCTGGTGGAAGACGTCGTCACACGAAGAGGTGGCCGCTGTGTTCGAAAGCCGCACGATGTTTTGGGCTACACGGCGGGCTTTAGCTTGTTCGAAACGTCGGCATTCTTTAAGGATGTTGTCGATGCTCGAGATGTTGTTAAAAACCAGCAGGTTGAAAGCATCATCGGCTATGCCTTTCAAGACGTGGTTAACCTTTTCGTCTTCGGACATGGACTGGTCGGCCTTGGAACAAAGGGACAAAACGTCAAGAATGTAGGAGACGTACGATTCGGTAGAAGACTGGGCCCGTGTGGCAAGAGTCTTCTTCGCAGCGAGCTGACGACCAGATGAATCGCCAAACAGGTCACGTATCTTTTCTTTGAAGAGATCCCAGCTCGTTATGTCGGCTTCGTGGCTTTCAAACCATGTTCGGGGAGTGCCGTCCAGGTAGAAAAGCACGTTGGCGAGCATGAGCGTGGGATCCCAGCGGTGAGTTGCACTGACGCGCTCGTACCGCTTCAGCCAAGTGTCGAGGTCGATCGTACCATCACCGGAGAAAGTGCCGGGATCTCGGAGGTGCGGGAGTGTGACGTAGGTTGTGGCTTGGACTGACGAGGGCGGCGTAGAGGAAGTACCAGCAGTCGAAGCAGTCGAAAGCTCACCGATGGTGCGACCGCTGCGCGTCTCCATCGAGGTACAGGGGTCGTCCACCTCCACCAATAATGTTACGAGTAACTTCTTTAATGATCTATTTACAGCGCACAGAACTCGACGAGTAAGATGGCGCCAGACCAGCATCCAACGGAAAAACCCACTTCGTCCTCCTCTTTCTTGCAGCCGTGTTTAGCCGCATTTTCGTATCAATATTATCAGGTTCAATACTTAATTTGTGGCTAAGCCATATTATTTTCCTACCCAAACTTTTTGTAGGACAAAACAAAGATTTTAATCTTGTTTTTTGGCTATTGGGCTATTGAAAAGCATGCAAAAAATTAAGAAAGATGTTAGCAGAACGATTTTCACAGGAGAAGCATGTCCAGTATATTGGACACAGGGATTTTTTTGTTGAACATATAGGTACACACATTCTGCTATTCTCTTAGAAAGAGCGCTGCTTTTGGCCCTGTTAGGTTAATAGTCTTATAAAACACAAAGAGAGTTTGTTTTGACCCGAGAAAAAGGTTTTCGAGCTAGAAGAGAGCGTGCCTATGTTGTCGACTATTCAACTTCATCATGCGCTGATCCTCCTCATGCTTCATGCTGTTGATAGGTTCCCAGCATGCCCCAGTTTTATTTTTCTATGACTGGGTTTGAAGAGTGTCACGTCAAGCCACCTCTTGTTTTCTTTTTTCCTTCTTGATTGAGCACGATGTGCACCAATTGCATCTTGGTGTGAGTGTACTGGACATAGGTAATTCTCGCATTGTCAGCAAAGCTTTTATTAGAAAAACTACAATTTTTGCAACAATGTATCGAAAAGACATGACAGAGCTCGTAATTTAAATGATATCAATGGTGCAAAGATATGTCCTGAAATACTTTTGTATACTTGACCGCATCATGCGCACGCATTTTGGCGTAAATTACGCAATTCCTTCTGGTGCCCGATAAATAGGTGGGGCTGTAGGGTGAACTACACCTAAAAACATGTTACTCGACTCTTACAGAAGCTACCAAAGTGGTTTCAGTTCCGACTGTAGCTCTGCTTACTTTTATGCATCACTTTTACCGTCATGTTTTTGTCAGCGACTAAGTATATGTACCACCCTGCTGAAATCACCAAATGGTGATTGCAGTAACTGGTAATAGATAGTGATAATAAATAATGTGTTCAATACATTAGTCATGGAGCAGGAAAGGAATGTGCTTGTTAACTATATAGTAAACGCTCCGAGATTGTACTGTTCAGTTATCCCTTGCGGAAGCTCTTTCGCTTTCTTATTTCTTCCCAGCGCTTATTCTTTACGTCAATGTGCGTAAGGAGCCAGGTATAGTTCCATAGAGAAAAGAGCACCAGATTCTCGGGATGGACAGCACAGTTACAGTGTAAGCTGTACTAGCGGCTTTTGTAGACCTTTTTGTAAGTTAGTGTTAACATCTCATTTGCTGGCATCTCATCGCAGGTGTCTTATTTTCTAAGGTGTTCAGCATAGTTCCATAAACTGTACTTCAAACAATGCCTGCTTCAAGGGACAGCGTGTCCATGATTGTTTTTCCACTCCTACCTGACAACATTTATTTACGAGCTTCGCAACTCCAGATTATGCAGCATCGTGTGTTTAACAAAAGATTTGCTACACCTAGAACTATTGTGTCTTTATGTTTTTGGCTAATCTCAATCGCCTTGATATATTACAAATAGTAATAGATAAATTATTTATGCAAGACTTCATCTGGCGAGATTTCATTGCGACATGTGAAAGGAAATTTCATAGCGTTATTGCGAACATTACAAGGGCTTTGTGCAACAGATAGCCGAATGTGCAACAATCTCCGCGTTGTTAATATATCTGTTGAAGGCCTGCGCAGCAATAAAGTAGCTATCGAATGGGGTCCTTGGCGTACGATGTCAGGGATAGCATGCTTAACCTACAAGCAGTTTTAAACCCACACTATTTATTAACGTGTACATCTCAAGTACGTAGTGCTTCCTCTCGCGCCCGGATGTTGTGAGAATTCAGAGCTTGATTTTGCTATAGAAGAGTGAATGCACCATAATTATTGCCTATATTAAATTCGAAAATATTGATGATAATCCAGCTTTTTACTCAATGGTCTCGCTGATGTATGTGTAAACATGGTAACGGCAGGAGCACTAATCATGCTGTAGCCAAGAACATTTTGTATTAGTCTATAAAACAGGTATCTATTGATAATATTCCAGTAGTTGCTAACGTGAGGTCATTGCTGGCAGCAATTTGCTTTTATTTTTTCATTCCGGGAAAAAAAGTAAACTGATGTTCACGTTTGGTGTCATCGTATACAGTGTTGCACCTTCAATCCTCCCACAGTTCAGACAAGAGCGTAGGATGAAATTTGAGGTAAATTACACGCTTGATCCATGTAGCATTTTATTTTCAAGAGCAGAGTGTTTAAGCTTCATTCTGTGGCTGGGCGACGGCCAGGCTGGGAATGAATATATATATATTGTTATAAACTTCGAGAATAGTACAGTATAGGAAACAAAGCAATAAAATATTTATTTAATCCTAACAGTTTCGGCTGGTGGACCAGCCTTCTTCGGAGGATGTAAGTGAAATGGTACAAGTTCCCGTAGCAGATGGTCACCCTCACAGTTCGAAGACCCTCCCAAAAAAGAAGAAAAAAAAACGAGACAAACGGGCGAACGAGGCAGCAACAGAAAACAAGAAGCAGAAGAAGGAGAGGAACTAGAAAGGAGCGACGGAGAGCCGCCGGAAACGAGCGTTTCCGGCGACCCTCTGCTACGGGAACTTGTACCATTTCACTTACATCCTCCGAAGAAGGCTGGTCCACCAGCCGAAACTGTTAGGACTAAATAAATATTTTATTGTTTTGTTTCCTATACTGCACTATTCTCGAAGTTTATAACTTTTATTACGGTAGCCGGAGGAATCTCTGATCATCTATTTCATGTATATATATATATGTATATATATATATATATATATATATATATATATATATATATATATATATATATATATATATATATATATATATATATATATATCGAGTCGATAGACTGATATAGCAAGAAGGGAGAAAGAAAACAGAGGAAGAGGTAAAGTAAATAACAGGAGTTGGGGTAGGCAACCAGCATCGTTGCTTCCACGGTCTTCTCGTGTGCGCCAGTAAAATCTGCATTTTTTTTCTTCAGCTCACCAATAACATTCGTTTATATATTAATGCTGTACAATTCGCAATTCTTTGAACAGTGCTAAAGCGCCCGAAGTGGTCTAGTTTGTAAATGTTACAAAGGGAAGTGACAATATAAGGCATCATGGAACTAGAATAGCATTCTGTTGATAAGCCTGCCTTTTTTTTTCATTTTAAACTGTTCACCGTATAGGTAGGTCTGTTTCATGAAATCGGTCGTTGTCAGCTTTTGAGTCTGAGTCACCAGAGCTCCCTCTAATTCGCCTGCCCTAATAAGAAGACTAGTGTAGTTGCAAAGTCCCAGAGCTTTTGCAAAAAGAAATAGAAATTTTAAGTGACTTTTGCCCCACTAAATGCTCATATTAAATTATTGATCCCAAATGGTAGGGTTACATTCTTGGTGCTGAGGTGTACGTGATCAACTACTGGAGCAACAGCTGAGTTTTAATGCCGGAAAGCAACACAGCAACACAATATTTACCTATGACATTTTTTTTTTCAATTATGGCATACAACAGCATAAATCACTCGTAACTTTTTTTTCAGTTAGCTTGCCACTAATAATGCATCTCAGCAACCTGATTTTACATTTATCAACAAAAACGTTCACTCTTTACAATTTTGCGAAGCCCCCTCGAGAGGTACAAACTGACAAAAATATTACCCAGCGTTGTGCATTTAAATGGCTTTTGGTTTCTTTCCGTTTGTGCCTGCGTTTTTATTATCATAAGTGGGCGTCATGACGTGCATTGAGTGAACGACCACTGTACCGTGTAGAGGGAACCGTGAAAGACACACTACGCGACAACCTTCCCTCGCTGGTGACCCCACTGGCAAAAAATAGTTAAAGCCAGCCAAGCGCATTGTCATCCCATATGTGCCGGGCGCCGGTGAAGAGGTGTCCGCGATTCTCAGAAAATCAGGGGTCGAGGTGGTTCGCAAGCCTGCTTCGATGCTCACCCGCTTGCTACCACGGCCGAAGGAAGAAGCAACACCAGCGAGTAGTAGTCTGCAAGTTGCCGTGTTCAGAGTGTCCAGCCAGCTACGTGGGCAAAAGCGAATATTTCCGTTCAGAAAGCCCGTGGAGCGGCCGACAGGCTTGGACTGGCGTTCCTGACGTGGGAGTCAGCCGCTGAGCGCTGACGTGCACCTTGCCGGGCAGCAATAAATTTCAGCACCCACTCGTTAAGATTACGCCAACTTAAGAACGACGTCAGGAAAGCAGAAGTGCAACGCGGCGCTTTTGCAGAGCCCTTGAGAAGCCCGACAATATGATTGATTTCCACAGCTTTTCTGTTCTAGAAACAGGGGGGAATTTCGGAAGGAGGTCCTTGCGCGAATCCTGGCACATTTACAACACGCCAACAAACTTGAACCGCTCTCTAGAAACAATCTCCTCAGTATAAGTTCACGGCTTTAGAAACGTGTCGGAAACAGGAAGCCGCCACTTTGGCAAAACAAGACATGGAGATGCTTTTATGACAAACACAGACAAATCCTGAGGAAGTTACCAAGTCGTTCGTCACACCCCAGGCCCTCTACGAACTTCCCAACTTCTTAAGTCTTCTACCGAGCCCAACAGATTTCTGTCCAATTGCTCACATTTAGGCTTATAGAATTCACACTCCACAAATTAACGACCTCCAAAAAAGCAAAAATAAACAAAAAAATGTTGCGTGTAGTGCTGGCTGCTAAAATGTTGCTTGTACTGCGCAGGTCATGGAGCTTGGTGTCCACGACTTTCGCAATCGATTTTTATAAATGTTCAATTAGGAATATTTACTTATTTACTTAAACGTCGTATATATATATATATATATATATATATATATATATATATATATATATATATATATATAATATATATCTATATGTTTTGCTTTGCTAATAAGTACCTGAAGTAGCAGATTTATACTTTGTGTATTTGAATTGCTGCTTTGGTCTGCGTTCGTGCCATCGTCATTCATGGAGCGTGCTTGCCTTAGAAGGTGATACTACGAAGAAATAATTGAACGAATTCAAGCACACCCGCCTGGGTTTTTGTAAATCGGCTAACTCTGGCAACGTTGGTCGATGTGAAGGCATGGAGATTTTTTTGTATCACCCGAAAAGCTTAAGCATTACAAAAAATCTGGTGGGGGTCAGAACCCCCTCATTCACATATAGTTACCATCATGAACGTCACCAAAGTGCACGTTGAAGGCCTTAAGGCATCTACTAGAGCACTGTGTGCTTAGTAAAACTCTTGGCGCACACAAAATATCTTAAATGTGAAGGTGTTATCACTCAGCGTGGGAACTATGTATCGTTCTTTTACCGACATTGTCCAAGTCCCGTTTCTCTGAGGCTATGCTTCTGAATCATAGTACAGTGTATATTACTGAGCAAACACTTGTACTCGAGCAAATAAAGGAATAGATGGCAGTGATGTCGTCTATCGTATGTTTTCATGAGTCTTTCTGTCGTCGGAGTTTTATAGCTGCCACCACAAACCGAATCACAGTAACCAAACTTGTAGTCTATTTGTAGTAATCCAATTGGTACTCAATTTGTAGTTAATTTGTAGAATTGAATCATGTAGAATACTCCGAAAATATTGAGCCTGTAAAATATTCCGAGAAAAGTGAAATATTTCTGTCATTGATAGAGTGGTGGCTTATAGCAAGAAACATACCTGCAAAATACGACGCAGTTCATTTGTAATCAAACATGCGCGGCAAATCAATATTATGATATATTTTGTAATATGTCTAAAAATATGAACATCTTTGGATACTTATCGCGTGCTCCTAATGAATCAATAAGAAATAAGTTTGCTTTATTAACACAACCACCTCAATATAATGTGTGAAACGTACGTGCATGTCCCGGTTAAAATGTACAAAATTATGCGGTGCAAATCTGCAAACTTTAAGTGCAAACGAATGCAGATGTCAAGACCATAACAATCCAAGCAATGTATATGCATGCACAACATAATGTTATATTCACAGTGGAGATATTCAAAACAAAGAACGAAAAAATGAAATGATTACGTTGAAAGTACTTTAGTTTTTTGTCCTTATCAAGCCTGAACACTTTTCTTGGTGTGAAAAATATCCTATCACTTTTTCGGGACCATAAATAATAAAGCTACATGTTTCAGTTCTCTCAAGCATAGACCCATGGTAGTGCTATGAACACCTCATTACTATCAAAACTAACTACAGCTGCGAAAATTGTACGGACGCCTGGCCAAGGCAGGAGTGCGCGGATGCATGTGTTTATGTGGTGGTGGTAGTGGTTAGAAGATGAGAAAAGGCACCTAATTTCTGCAACCCGGTCGGGAGCACGGCGCAGTGCCTCGCACACATACAAACTACACGCATGAACATAATGAAGTATGGTTAAATGCCTGCTCCCCCTCCCACTCTAGAAAAAAAGTTCCGTACATTGTGCTGCCCCAGACAAATTTAAAAAATCAGCCTATAAAGAAACACGAATATTTACATATAAGCAGACTTACGGCAACGACCTAAGTACGAATATGATAAAAGAAAGTGTCATCAGCAATACTCATATTCGTAGTAGCCTGTGCTACGTAACAGTTTATTACGTGCTTTTGAACGACCCCATAACCACAGTATACCTCAAGAAAAGCAAGAAAATCATGATCGGTAATACGCTCAGTAAGAGTTCGAAGCTCTTGAATTGGATTCGCGGCACTTTCATAATATTATTAAAGTAGAACAAAAACAAAATGATAGGCTTAACGTATAATATCTTTGTTAGTTCAGTTCTGCGGACAATATAGTGCTTTTTAGTAATGCGGCGATGATTCACGAAAAAATAATTTGGAGATGTAAAAGAAATACACGTTAAAGTATGACTAAAGAGGGTTCCGAAGAAAACAAAAATAATGTTAGGCGGTCCAGCGAAAACGCGGAATTAGGGGACTAACAGTAAAGCCACCCCTTCCATTATGTTTCTCTCATTCACCAAAAAATAAGGTTAGGTTGATTCGCAATTAACGTTAGTCATTTGCAACACATGCACGGCGATCACAATGCCGAAAAGCTTCAAGCAGAAGTTCAAAATATTTCAGTAATAACTTATGGGCCTAAAACACGAATAAACTACTGCACGCGGCCTGAAAAGCATCACGAGGCTTGAGTGGTACCACAAGATTCAATAAACTTCACATATAGAGAGTGTGGACACGCCCACACGCACGCATTGCTCATCTCACAATATTAAATGCGAAGCATTGCAGTAGTTGTCCCAGCGAGATGTGTTACCATCAGCTTTACTGACCACTCCACGGCATGTACAGCAGTGGAACTAGCTGCTTTGCGTGCTGCACTTTGTGTGGTCAATCGGGAACCACCGCAACAATGGTCCATTTTCAGCGACTCAAGGGCTGCCCTACAATCTGTGCTCTCAGCACTGCGTCGCGGTCCGTACGAACAGCTTGTTTTCAGGATTCGATGCTTCCTCCACACTTCACAAGAGAAAGAGAGAATGGGCATCATGTGACGTTTCAGTAGCTGCCAAGTCACTGTGGCGCCATAGGGAACGAGCATGCCCATACTGCCGCGCGGGCAGCTTTTGAAGGAACACGAGAAGAAGCCATACCACGTTCGCGGACCGATG
This sequence comes from Rhipicephalus microplus, assembly GCF_043290135.1. Taxonomy (NCBI): domain Eukaryota; kingdom Metazoa; phylum Arthropoda; class Arachnida; order Ixodida; family Ixodidae; genus Rhipicephalus; species Rhipicephalus microplus. The sequence continues at coordinate 230,730,873 of NC_134702.1, forward strand.
CTGCTAGTAATCCTCGACTTGCGCGTGAAATCACGTTTTCACAATGGTGCTCACCAAGCAACGAGACGAATTGTCAACAACACCTGTCCTCTTTGACGTCTCTACGCACGCCAACTGGGCTCGACCGAAGAGAAGCCACCTTTCTTCATCGCTTACGGCTAGGAGTGGCATTTACAAAATCTTACTCCTTTGTTTTAGGAATGGCCGACAACGCTCTCTGCAGTGCATGTCATTGCGAAGAGACGGTACACCACATCCTGTGCGACTTTCCGCTGTATGACATCCAGAGACCATCACTGGCGTCCATTTTTGCGCACTTCGACAACAGCCAAATGTCTGTACACACTATTCTGTCAAGTGCCCGAGAAAATACATTGCAACAGAAGGCGACAAAAGCTCTGTTGAAATTCCTACGCGACACGGACTTTAACAAGCGGCTGTAACAGCAATGTCACACATCGCGAAAAACAAGACTGAACTATGACTGAGTGTGCGCGCGTGTGCTACCGAATGTAATGTATTTATCTCTCTTCTCTCTCTGCTCTTTATCTTTCATCTCCCACATCCCCCCCCATGCGCAGGGTAGTAAACTGGCTGCCTATAGGCTGGTTAACCTCCCTGCTGTTCTTTTCCTCCTATTTTCCTTCCTTCATTTCTTGGCGAACTTCGGCGACTTTCAGCGTATCATCTATCTAGCCGCCTACGACTTTTAGCTCTCCTGGCCGTTTCGATAATGGTATCAATACCAAACTTGGTATGGTATAACATGACTGTATGAAAAACATATTTGACTGGTCATAACATGAAAATCATGATTTGTACGTCATGAATGTCATGATTTACATTTCATGGTCTTGTAGCTCTTGCGGTGGTTTCGTTCACGTGGCATGTTGCAAAACTGGTATCGTATAGTATGATTGCATGGCGAACACAAGCGACACACTTAACATAAAATTCATGACACGCGTGTCATGTAACAACATCACTACATGCTACGCTCATGATGTGCTCACGGCCGTTTCGGAAGCGTCACTGTCACGAACGGCCATTTTTGGCGACCCGGCGTCATGGCAATTAACGGGCGCCGTACTTCCCCACTGACCTTGGGAACGGCGGGCGCATGAAAGGGAGCCGAGAAGTGCAGAATGGGGTGCTCTTCTTGGAACGTCGCCGTCGACGATTCATCCTTTTGTAACTGCGGCGGCGTCTGCATGGTCGTAGAAGGCCGCGATGTACCCCAAAGAAGGATTAGACTACGAGACGCACTGGCTGAGAGCCAAACGGTTTGACCATTCCCACGGGGAAAAGCGTGGGAAAACCTCTGGTGGCCAAGCCGTATGACAACAACCCAACAGGTTGTCACTCGCTAGTTGAGGGCCCTCTCCCAATTAAAAAGGGGTGGGGTCAATATATTTTTGGGGCGGAGTTTTCATGAATTAAATGCGCATGATTGGACTTATGTAGAGGTCTCTTGTCCCCAAGGAAGAGAGCGAGGAGACACGAGGGGCATTTAAGCGAGGGATTTTGCCCTGCTAGGCAGACTAGTCGCTGACCAACATGGTGTAGAAACAGATCAACAACCATCTCTTCTAGAAGTTTTTAGTGTGGCTCTGTATCGGCTGGCCACCTAAACTTAGCCGTTCGTCTAGTTGTGACGTGATATTAACGTCTGCAACGTAGACATCGGGACTTCGCCTCGAGTTAGCTCAACCTGCTCGAAGTCACCTGCAAGTGCTAGCCTCCCGGAGCCACCAGCGTAGCAACACCACCGACAACGCAGTCGTGCCAGAACTCTCTTCGACTTCTCGCATCCGATCGTCGGGGACGCAACGCTGCCGGTAATCACACGTATGCCTTCGCCTGTTTATATCTTCGAACTTTCTACTCCATCGTTGTATTGTTGTTGGTTTGTGTAGTTTGTAATAGTTCTCTCGCGTAAGCTGATTTATTGTTCTTGATGTATTTTTAGTTGTATCAAGTGTTGATGTATTTTGTTAGTTGTATTGAAGTGTTGTATTATATCCCGTGTGCTGCAATATCACTAGAGTAAAGTTTGTTTTGTTTTCTCACGTCTCTGATCTCTTCACTGTCTCTGCTTGCGTACGGAACGAACCAACCTGCTGTCATTCCCGTCGCCGACTTCGCGCTGGCGACGCTAGAGTGGCAGCTTGTAACAGTCACATACACCAAATCGCGTATTGCGAGACGTGAATGGATGAAGAAGGTATGATACTGGTGCAAGAATGATAAACATGACATGCATGTCATGTAACAACATGACTACATGCTACACTCATGATGCGCTCGCGGACGTTTCACTAGCTTCACATGTACCAAATTCGGTATTACGTGACGCGAACGTACGACATAGGTAACTGACACATACAAACATGATAATCACGACATTCCTGTCATGTAACAACATGACTACATGTCACACTCAGGATGCGCTTGCGGCCGTTTCACTAGCTTCACACATGGCAAATTTGGTATTACGTGACGTCAATTAATGACGAAGATATTTGACTGGTGCCAACATAATAATTATGAGATGTGTGTCCTGAGAGAACATGAATACATGCCACAGTCAAGGCGCCAATACATTTCAACGTGACGCGGTGCGCGTGCTGGCTGGCTTTCATTTCGTCGCACGCTGGTCGCGCCTGGAGTCAGACTATACAGTGCTCGCGTTTTGCTAACGTAGCGTCACTGTGCCCAGTGTGCTCGAGCGTCAACGCTACATGGGAGTATATTGGGCCCTTCATGATGCGCTCGCCACTGTTTTGCTAGCTCGACACATTTAAATTCTGTGTTACGTGACGTCAATGGATGACGAAGGTATATGACTGGTGGAAATATGATAATCCTGACACGCGTGTCATGTAGGAACATGTCAACATACCATGCTCATAGCGTGCTCACGGCCGGTTTGCTAGTTCCCCATATACTAAATTTTGTATCACGTGACGTGAGCAGATGACGAAGGTAAACGACACATTCAAACATGATAATCATGACACGGAACTCATGTACGGCATCATTTACTTCCACCTCGTGACGTTGTGCTGATTTCAAAGAGGCATATCAACATTTCTCATTCGTGCATGCTTCACATATCATCGATTCCCACTGTACGTGGGATCTGCCAATTTTTATTGTAATGAAATTTATGTAGCAAAACCTCTCTCGTGTGCCCAGTTCATCGGTAAGAACACAGGTGAATAAACAGCCAGGCACACCATAGAAAGGGAATACACAAAAAAAAGAATATTCAATAGCAAATGCGCAGTAAAACCAGAACCGAAATATGATAAGACGGAGAGCAGCCAGCATAAGGCCTTATATGTAGTGAGCGAGTCCAAAATGGAAGCACTGGGTCACTGGCTGCATGCTGTAGTTATCTCTGCCGAAAGCAGTGTCGGAATCCCGCCACGTATCCGACTCGGACACAATTTTGACTTCTCCGCACTTGTCCACACACCGGCACTCCAGCAAGAAAAACCGGCTCCCGCCGTAATGATTATCCCTCCGTCAAGCCGACTACTGAGAAAAAAAAATGGGGGTGGGGGTAGACTTTGCAAACAGAAAAATGTTCATTCTCTTTCGTTGGGAGCTAGGCTGAACCTCTGACCATGGTTGGCGTCCATCCTACCCCCTTCCCCCATCGTGTCTTTGTGTTTGTGGGAATGTGGTTTGAGGAAAGCGTCCGCCGAATCTTAATTGTGCAGACAACGACGCCTGAAGACCATGCTGCCTCCGCAGTCCGCCCACCTTGAGACGAACCCTTGCTCGCGTTCAACGAGATAACAAAAACGTCTGTCTGTCAAATGGTTATTCTCCTTCTACACCCTGGCTTGAGTAGGGCGCCGGGTAGTCCCCATTGCACTATTAGAAGCCCATGCGTATAGTAAGATTGGATGTGATATGAATCCCTAAGTATTTCATGAGGTTACTTGATCTCAAGGAAATTATTTAGGTAGTATACCCGAGAAGAGTTAGGTGACCTAAATATATGCTTAACCTTACATGAGTTAATATTTAGTTCCATTAGCCACAAGCTGCACCAGTTAGATATTTTATTTAAATTGGAGTGTAGGCGATTACAATAGTCGTTTGAAGTAACTGCTGTAAAAGTATCGCAATCATCAGCAAAAAGTTGGATATCAGAAGGTACTTGAGAGGGTAGGTCAATAATATATATTAGAAACAACAAAAGGCCAATCAGCCACTTTTGGGGCACTCATGAGATAACATGGCACATTTATGAACTGTAGCCGTAAGCAGTAACGTACTGTAAGTGATTAGCTAGACAGCATCTGACCTATTTTAATAGGTTAATGTCAAGATTTAAGTTCAGTAACTTGTGAATGAGAAGTTTATGACACACTTTATCAAATGCTTTTGCAAAATATAAAACAAATGCAGGCAGCGGATGATGAACGATCAAGAATTAGATCAGTGGAAGGTACAGGTTGAGTCTCACATCATTATGACTTCCTAAAACCATGTTGTGAAGGCGAAAACAAGATGTTATTTTCAAAAAAATTGAGGGTGCTTTTGATTACGAAGTATTATATAATAGTTAGAAGCACGTGCTGGTAAAAGAAATAGACCGATAGTTGGTCGTTAAGCTTTTGTTACCTGATTTGAGAAGTGGAACTGCCTCCCTTATATAAACCTTCCACTGATAAGGTAAAGTACCTGTGTGGAATGATAGTCTCAATAGATCTATCTGTCTTCTGTAGTAAAAACTGCACATGCAAAATACAACGCAGCTTGTTTTATAAAAAAAATATTTTGTGAAAATGTATTATGATCTACTTCCAAAATGTGGCTAACAAATAAATAGTTTGTTAGACATTCTTTGTGCACACATTTGAAATAAATGCGCGAAAAATCAAACACGAAAGCAGCCAAAAAAATGTGCGCAACCTATATACATATTCGGATACAAATATAAAAGAAATATGGTGTGCACAAATTTACAAATTATACCTATAAACAGATGCAAATGCCAAGATTGTAACAGAAGTAAGGAACACATGCTCAAGCACAGTAATCAGAAATAAATGCACTTTGTATACATTCAAACAAAGAATAAAAAAATAAAGTATTCACAAGTACTTTCATTTCCTGTCCTTATCAATCCTCAGCAACAATTTTCTCTTTATGAGATAGAGCCCATCACCGACCAAACATCACCACTGCAGTAACTTCTTCCAGTTCTTTCAAGCATAAAACCATAGGAATGCTCAATTCGGGCGTCTTATTGGTGTCAGAAATCACTTCAGCTGCAAAAATTGCACAAAACCTGGTGTAGGCAGGGCTGGGGCGAGGGGGGAGGGGGTGCTTGTGTACACATACACATGCAAAGAGATGCACCAGCATGCATAAGGAACAGCAAAGCCTCCACTCGAAAGAAGTTTTTGGCTACACTGCTGGCACAGCGAACAAATAAAAAAGAAACCAATAAATAAGTATGAACCATTTTGAAGTAAATGCCTAAAACAGCTACAATATGATGAAAGCTTCATGAACTACACTTGTGTTTACAGAAGCCTAGGCTATGTTACAGAAATTTATTATAAAAGCTTTCAAGAACTTGAGAAAAGAATTGGTCACCACGTACATTCGTCAGGAAACCGCAATATTTTTTTTTCAAAAGAAGACACTCAGCTATGATCGCCCACGTGTAGTCACTGGTCAAGTGATTATCCCAGGAGATAGCAGCATTCCTAGTCACTGGTTCGTTTGCAAGTTTTGCGCTGCTGTCCTATTCTTGTGCCTACAGTTAATGGATTGAAAGTCGCCATGTGAACAGAACAACATCGACAGCTGCCATCGATTTCCTGCGCTCGTTGTTCGAAACTTTTGGATTACACCAAAAAGTGGTTTCAAACAACGAAATCGCATTCCTGTCAGGCAAAATACAGAAACCCTACGAGTGACAACTGCATCACAGTGGTCAAATCTGCAGCGAACCACCCAGCCACAAACGGACAGGCTAAACGCTACGTGTTAGAGCTAAAACGTGCTCTTGCAAGATAATCTGCGGGGTCATTACAGCGGCGCATTGCACGTTTTTTTTTTTTTTTTTGTCAAGCAACTCACAATGGGCCAGACGGGCCAGGTATCGGCAAATCTCATGTTTTCTTGCGAGCTGCGAACACACATCTCAGCCATTCTGCCTGAACCACCTTGAAAGGTTACACCAGATTAGGAAGACGCCTCGCGTTGCCGGTAGCTCCACAAAGGACAACCAGTGGTCGCCCGCCAGTTTCACAGAATGCCAGAATGAACGGCAGCCATCGTAAAAAAAAAGTTTCAGCCGGAGTTTTAGTTTGTTGAAGTTAAAGCCCCTCCATCGCGTCTTCTACCGAAAAACGCATGGAGAGGCTTTAGACCGGGCATTGCCGCTTCCAGGGATGCAGGGATGCACCTTGCCCTTCACCTTGACCGCCCCCCCCCCCCCCGATACTTGACGCCGCGCGCCCGGGGAGTGACACTCTATCGGGGCAATCAGTGCGCCCGCGCACTGGTTGCCTGTCCTTTGTGCTCCTCGCCCCTTTTATGGCCCACAGTGGACTCGAAAGCCAGCGCTTCGACCATTTGGACTGTGCTGCGCGCAAATGCCTTTCTTGAAAGTAATAAACTCAGTTCCCTGTTACGTACGCTTGGTATTATGGCTACCGTGGACATAACACAGTGCAAGTAGGGTTATTTGTTGTAAGAAATTCAACCTCCCCGCCTTTCAGCATTATATCTCTCTCTCTTTTACCTTACTTCTATTATTATTTTTAATTTCTATCATTAAACCGGAGAGTTGTGGAATAAAAAAAAGAAGTGGATTTATTTATTTAAATATTTGTCATTTATTTTAGAGAAAAAGTGGCAGTCTAGTGCCGGACATTGGGCAGGGGTGTGTGGCGCAGTAGACGCAACATTGTGTAGAAGGTACAGCAGTATAGATAGTGTTGAACGAAAGCGCGATGATTCAAAACGCAAAACGAATAATAGAAGCGACATAAAACATGGTCCACAATCCCAAGAATGGCCATAATACACTAAGCAAAACAAAAGCTATAAACACAGTGTCCACTAAATTACTTTGTTTGGGTAAAAAGTAAAAAGAACTTAAATTTTAACTGTAGCAAAAATAAAGTCGGCAATATTAAAAAGCGAGACATTGCAGAATTGAAGCATTTAAGAATCGTGCAGGAGCGAGGCATTGAACCTCAAGCAATCAGTCTGATCAAGATGGGTATTAAAATGAAGCGCTCTGTAATATATATGAAAGTGTAGTTTTGAGCCATGTGAAACAGCTAACGCACGAAGAAACTAGTTGAGGTCGACACTTTCAAGAATCTCTGGTGGCGTATTGTTCCGCTCTCAGCTTGTTCGAAAAAAAAAAAAGGTACCTATATATAGGGGCTCAATCCCTCTTTCGAGATTGGATGCACGCGTTTAGTGGCGCAAAATTGGTTCGATATAATTAGTTTTTTTGTATTGCCGGCTTATTATTATATATGACATAGAACAGCTTCGTTATTTCGTGATAACGTCTCCATTGCAAGGTTTATAGTTTAGCGCCTTCCAGAAGAACTGACGGAGATGTGTTACTTTTAGGTATTGAATATGAATTTTACAGCTTTTCGCTGTATTGATTCAAGTTTGTCTGTGTTAGCTTGCGTGTGCAGGTCCCAGACAGCTGATGAATATTCTAGTATAAGTATTACGTACGTTTCACATGCAGTCATTTAGGTTTGCCGAATGCCATAGCGAGTGGCCGTCTTAAGTCGCCTTGTATATTCAAAGCCATTTTCTCAGTATAACAAACATGTTGGTTTTATCTTTATTTAAATGTGATAACAAGACCAAGGTGCGTATACTGTGACACAAAGGACAAGAATTGATTGCCTAGGTTGTATTGGAACTTTAGTGGATCTTTTTTGCAGGTCATGGTTATCGCCACAGTTTTTCTCGCGTTAAAGGTCTTCTGTCATTTTGTGCACTAGTCTTGAATCTTAAAAGAGTTATTTAAAAGAACCTGGTCGCTGGATGCGTTAACTACTTCAAAGCGCGCAGGCATTTGCAAAAAGCTTTAGATTTGCTGCAATATCACGGGTGGCATTATTCATACAAACCGAAAAGAGACCCGAGGACGGATCCCTGAGGTCTGCCGGATTTAAGCGGCGCAGGCGGCGAGTTGATACCACCATCCGTAATTCCGCGCCCGGTGAATATTACTCGCGCTTTTAAAGCCTAACCTAAGATGCATTCGTTGATAAGCACTAATTAACTAATTAGTACATAGCTAAAACTACTATACAGCCTGTAAAAGTCGAGAATGTGCTGTAAATTGAGGAGTCTATGTCGTACATACACTAGATGTTCAGCAACGTGCATTTCGTCCTTTTTAACAATACCCTATTGATGTGCTATACTACAGATATTTACCTCAACGAACCCGAAATATCGTTTCGCGGGGTCATAAGTGCCTTCCACAGGAATCTTCTCTTTTCACGCGCACCATATTTCAATTTTTACGTGGCACCATAAAGTAAACCATCCCAACGCTAGATGGAGCTACGAGGGCTCGACGGCTCTTTGAATCTAATTAGACTCTTTGAGCTAGAGCTTGCTAAGACGCGTAACAAATCACCCCGGAAAAGAAGACACAAACCCAAAAGTCGGTGGGATGAGGAAGTTAAGAGAGCCATAGCAAAACGTCAGTAAGCCTCTAGGGAACACAGACATGCTAAGCAGCGGAGTGAACCGACAGATGATGTTGAAAGAAAATGGGCAACCTTTCTAAGCTGTAGAAGGGATGCATCCCTTCTGATTAATGAAAAGATTAAAAGGAAGGGAGCTCAGTGGCTGGCAGAAGTACATAAAAAAGATAGAAAGGCAGGTGCGAAATTTTGGAACCATCTAAACTCCCTAAGAAATGAGACGAGCCTAGAGCAGAGTCTTATAACTACATCCCAAGGTGCTAGGCTAGAAGGGGACGAAGCTATTGAATATATAATAACAAGGGTGACAGAAAAATTTCAACAAAGAAGTACTTTATGCACTACATTAGACAAGGACGAATCAAGTGGTGCATGGCTCCGTTTTCACAACAAGAGTGGGAAAGGGCTGAGAAAAGGGTTCCTAGTAGTACATCAACAGGCCCAGATGGCATTCCAATTATGCTGATAAAGATATTAGGTCCGAAGTCTAAGCTGGCTGTCAGAGAGGCAGGGAGCAAAATTATAATCGATGGTGAAGTTCCCGATGGATGGAAACTTAGCAGGATGAGCATGATTTATAAAGGAAAGGGAGACAAAGCTGACGTAAACAACTACCGTCCTATAACAGTGACATCAGTGGTCTACAGGCTGGCGATGTAGATTATAAAGGAAAGACTGCAGGCGTGGATAGAGGATGAGGGGGTGCTGGGGGAACTGCAGAATGGGTTTCGGAAACACAGGAGGTTGGAAGACAATCTGTTCTCACTGACGCAGTGCATCGAAATAGCAGAAAAGGAACACAGGCCCCTGTGGCTAGCATTTTTGGATATCAAGGGAGCGTACGATAGCGTGGTTCAAGAGGAATTGTGGGGAATACTGGACACACTAGGCGTGGAACATGTAGTCACTAATCTTTTAAAGGGTATCTATAAAGGGAACAAGGTAGTTATAAAGTGGGAAAAACAGGTATCCAAGCCTGCAGAGGTAAAACAGGGGCTTAGGCAGGGGTGCCCCCTGTCACCCTTATTATTCATGATGTACCTACAAGGATTAGAGGCAAAATTAGAGGGAAGTGGACTGGGCTTCAACCTCTCTTTAGTCAAATAAGGAAAACCTATTGATCAGGCACTACCAGCATTAATGTACGCAGATGATATAGTGCTAATGGCCAACAACAAGGAAGATTTGCACAGATTGATGGACATCTGCGGTAATGAGGGAGATAGGTTAGATTTTAAATTCATTAGGTAAAAATCAGCAGTCATGATTTTCAATGACAACGAAGGTAGTGAGCTTAGAATACAGGAGGTCACGCTAGAGATAACAAATAAATACAAATATCTGGGCGTATAGATAAGGAATGGGACCGAGTATCTGAGGGAACACGAAATATACGCGATGACGAAAGGTAACAGGAATGCAGCAGTCATGAAAAATAGGGCACTGTGGAATTACAATAGGTATGATGTTGTGAGAGGAATATGGAAAGGGGTCATGGTTCCTGGGCTGATGTTTGGCAATGCGGTCTTGTGCATGATATCTAAAGTTCAAGCAAGATTAGAAATAAGCAACGTGGAATATGTAGGCTTGCTTTAGGAGCTCACGGGAATACACCAAATCAGGGAGTACAAGGTGATATGGGATGGACATCATTTGAGGGCAGGGAAGCTAGCAGCAAGATAAAATTTGAGAAGCGATTGAGAGAAATGGGGGAAGAGCGTTGGGCTAGGAAGGTTTTCAGCTACTTGTACATGAAGAATGTCGATACAAAATAGAGGAAGCGAACCAGGAAGTTGACTGGTAAATACTTAGAAAACAGCAGGTGGCAAAACCAAAAAGAGCTATCGGTTAAGAAGAAAGTGAAGGAAACGGAGACTGACATGTGGAGAATGGGCATGATTAAGAAGTCCGCACTAGAGATCTATCGAACTTTTAAGCAGGGAATTGCCAAGGAAAGGTTCTATGATAATACTCGGGGTAGTTCTCTACTGTTTGAGGCCAGGACGGGAGTACTGCGAACCAAGACATATCGGGCCAAATACGAAGGGGTAGACACAGTATGCAGTGCGTGTGGAGAGGAAGAAGAAACTGCCGAACACTTGATAATGTTCTGTAAAGGGCTTCACCCTATAGTTCAGGATGATGGCGCAGAGTTTTTCAAAGCAGTGGGGTTTAGGGACCGGGAGGGCAAAATAAACTTTAAGCGGGTAGACTAAACTAGAAGGAGGTTATCTGATTGGTGGCTGAATTCAAGGCACGAGTGAAAATTAAACTCTTCACTGCAAAGTACGAATCTTCAAACTCACTTTTTAAGGGGAAAAAATAAATATAATTTTTGGTTCATTAGGTATTACGGCTTGGTGGCGCTAGCCACCGCCCGATCTAAAGGGTACAACCATATCCATCCATCCATCCATCCATCCATCCAGCTGTCGCACTCTGAACAAAACTGGCCACGGAACTTTTTTTTTACCACGCGAATCAAACACGCTCTACACCATCATGAACTAGACACATGTCAGTACCTAAATCTCAGAAAGCAATCGGATATCTTCAAGCACGTCTTCAGGGCAATTATTCAAATGCGGTAAAACAGCCGATATTTCTGAGAGCGCCCTTGGCGCTGTGCATTATCATTTATTAAGCTAGGGAACTCGCACTATAGCAACCACGATACTTTAACTCCGGCAAAAGAAAGGCTCATACAGTAGCTACTTGAAACCGTGAGAGCAATGAGGAAATCAGAAAGGGAGAGGAGTTATTATCGTTTTCTTCTCTGGTCCCATGGAGTTACGCTGAGCCCCGCCCCCACCGTGCGGGAAAGCGCACCTCCTGCTCGTCAGCCGGAAGCCTGGGGACGTAAGCCAAGGATTCGTAACGGTATTTCTAGTGATACCTTTCTTAATATGGAAAATTTTCTACAAGAGATGAAAAAGTGCTCCGCAGTTTCCTCTTTTCCACAAAAATAACAAAATGGGGATGGAGTCAAGCCTGTTCTCAACAAATATAAATATAATGGAGGAACACGACAGCGTAATCGCGTGATTAAAACTTCCAGGTATCGGTTATGACATGAAGTTTTAGAAGGCGTCATTAGATGGTTGCGATCCAGAGAATTTTTTCAAGATGGTGTAGAGAATTCCCGCATCCTCATTTGCCTCCTAAATGTAGAAGCTACTACAAAGGCTGTTGTAGCGGTGAAATTGATAGCTGGTCCATCTAACGCCACTTTCGCTAGAGCATCAGCTGTTTCATTCAGAGTTTTGCCTTTATGCCCCGGCACCCATACTAATCGTGCCTGGGTTAAGTGATTTGGTACTAAGGAGTTGAATTCGCCTAATGCTTTCAAATCACTGGATGCAGTGAATGCACTACAGACCGACACGGAGTCTGTTATTATTAGGGTGCAATTTATTGATGTTGGCAGTTTTCGAAGGGTCAATTCTACGGCTAAAAGCTCTGCAATGAACATAGGTGTTAAATTTGGAATTCGGAGGAAAAAGGACTAGTGTAGAATAGGGCAGAGTATACCGATGCCACTCTTTTCATCGCGCTGTGAAGCGTCTGTCACAATGATAACATGTGCTTGCATTCCTAGCAGGTAGTCCTGTAACGGAGCTCTTAACAAACTACTCGGCAGGTTTTTAGCACTATTCGAGAACATATCATCAAACTATATCTTCTCGAGCTACACTTGTCCCTGATAGACATAGATACGAATTATAAACTTAAGATCTGAAAAGGTTAGGGTTCACTAGCACGGTAATCCTTTAGTTGCATTGATGTAATCAAACACAGTCGAGCATATATACCTGTGGCAGTAACAAAATGAAGTGCCACCAAGTGATAAAAGTACTGGTACATTTACTTGTATCCGTAACTTCTGTTCTATTATCTGCCTTCATCTTCCTCTGCTTCGTAGTCTAGCCTCTCTAGCGCGCGCACGCGCTCGAGCGGTGCTCTCATCCTAACGATATATATATATATATATATATATGGGAAAGAAGTGTATACCTAAGGGCTCGTTTTTCCGTGTTTTAACACAATATTAATGAGATCTAACAGACAGTAATGCCAAAAAATGTACAGGGGAAGTAATTAGAACCAATAAAATGTAAATAAGAAGAAAGAAGAAAGAAAAGTGGATGAAAAAATTACCAGCTGTGAGCAGGAATCGAACCTACGACCTTCGAATAACGCGTTTGATGCTCTAACCACTGAGCTATCACAGCGGCCTTCCCTCCATCCACTTTTTTGGCTTTATATGTGAATTTAGAAGTAGGAGTGACAGTCAGCGCCATCTATAAGCCAAACGACGAGTGTGAAAACACTCTTATGCGCATGTTTGGCGTCACGTAGCACGTGAACTTATTATCAGCGGGCAGCTGATTAATTGTCCCTCTTATACAACCTAAACACACCAAGTCTGCCAGTACGAGACCCTCGTTCAATGAAATATGGGAAAGAAGTGTATACCTAAGGGCTCGTTTTTCCGTGTTTTCCATTCTTCCATTTCTTCCATTTCAGGCGACACAGCACGGTGTCAATCATGCGCTCAAAAGTTGCGGTTGCATTGCATAGACCGAACGGCATAACATTGAATTCGTATAGGCCGTCCGGGGTTGGAAACGCAGTTTTTTTCTTTATCACCTTCGTGCATGGGGATTTGCCAATAGCCGGAACGCAAGTTGAGGCTCGAAAAGTATTCAGCACCCTGTAAGATATCTAGCGAGTCGTCGATGCGTGGCATGGGGTATACATCCTTCCTAGGGATCTTATGAGTGCTCGGTAATCGACACAAAATCGTACGGAACCGTCTTTTTTACGTACCAGAACGATGGGCGACGACCAAGGACTGGTTGAGGGTCAGATTATCTCCCGTTGGAGCGTATCGTCTACGTTTTCTTCAATGATTTTTCGTTCAGCTAGAGAGACGCGGTACGGATGGCATTGCACAATGGATGTTTCGTCGGTCTGAATACTATGTTCTGTAGCAGTGTTCTGGCCCAGGGTGGATGAATGAACGCCAAAGGAGTTTGCATGCTCTTTCAACAAATCAAGCAGCTGCTGCTTCTGTGAGTCATTCAAGTCTTTGTTGATGGCTGCTGTAAAGGCCGAGGAAGCAGCATGATCTGCAGGATGGCTTTAGAGGAGACAGGGGTAAGAGGCGAAACACACGCAGGCTGCAGATCGGCAACGCAGGCGACAGTAGTGCCCCGTGGCAGTAAAACTTTATCTTGTGTGGTGTTGGTAGCAGCGAGGACCGTTGATCTATTGTTGAAGCGAGCCACACCTGATGCCAGAGCTATGCCTTTATTAAGGCAACACGGTGACGGAGTGACCAAAGAGTCACCAGAGTCTACGTCTTTGCACAAAACTGTAATTAATTGATGTTCGTTTGGTGGTAACTCGATGTCTACTGCAGCGATGAGTCGAAGTGGCCTGTAGGTATCGTCGTTGAGCAAGTGGTCCGTGTCAGTAAGATGGACGACACGTTGTGCACAGCAAATAGCCGCAGAAGCAGAGGAAAGAAAGTCCCAGCCTAAAACGAGTTAATGGCAGCACGGGGATAGCACAGCAAATTCTATATGATGAAGAATTTCGTCGATTAGTACACGGGCAGTACAGAGAGCGGAAGGGCAAATCATTGTTCCTTGGGCTGTAACCAGTGTCGGTCTATCATAAGGCGTCGTGACTTTTCGAAGACGGGCACACAAATCAGCACGAATAACTGAAAACGCAGCCCCAGTGTCCATCAAAGCATCAACGTCCACTCCCTCAACTGTGACCGCAATCATATTGTAGGGGCGCACTGGAGGAATAGGAGTCCTGTGTTGGAATGCAGTTTGTCCTCCAAAAACTGCATCGCTTAGTTTTCCGGGCGCCGATCAGAAGTAAGGGAAGCAGGCTGAAGAGGAGAAGAAGAGCTCCGGTAAGGCGACGGTGAACGGCGTCGGGTTGAACGGTTACTACTGCGCAGTTCACCCGATGCTGGCGCAGATGGAGACCGACGCGGCGGTGACGAATAACGGCGGCCCTGGTACAAGGCTCCTGCGGTATAGACCCGTTCGCGTATGTCATACCCTCGGCGCTCCTCTTGCTGGCGCTTGCGGCAAAAGCGTGATATGTGACCACGATAGCCGCAATAATAGCACGTAGGCCGAGTCGACCGATGGGGAGGGTAGTAGCTTGCGCTAACTGCACCAGGAGTGAGAGAAGTCAGAGGGACAGGTGACGGATCACGCGGTGGTGATGAAAAGCTCGTGGGAAAGCTTGTGGGAGGTTCGGCAGCAACCGACGCGTACGTTCGTGGCGGGGACGTCGAGCTGACGGTGCCTGGTGGTGCGGCGGTGGTGTGCGGGAACGATGGTAGAGTACGAGAGACCATAAGCTGCAGGTTGGCCATGTGGGGTCATGGACGTGAGCTCTTTCCTGATGACATCCCGCAATGACGTTGAAGAAGACTGAATGGGACACACTGAAGGTAGTGTGAATCCCATTGATTCTAATTCTTCACGTGTAATTGCCCTTATCGTGTCTCACAGGTTTGGATCAGTCGTCATACGGGCCGCGTCACTGTCTGGTTGTAGGCGCATAGACTCAAGTTCTTCGAGGCACTGACAGGTTGTCGCAACGTCAGCACGAATAACAGGATTCTGGATTGCAAGGGCATTGAAAGCGACGGGTGCAATCCCCTTATGAAGCTGGCGCACCTTGTCTGATTCTGTCATTGGTGTGTCAACCCAGCGGCAAAGTGAAAGAACATTCTCGATGTAGGATGTATACGACTCCCCGATGTGCTGTTTCCGAGTCACGAGAGCTTTCTTTGCGAGAGCCGAACGAACAGCCGGTGTGCCAAAGACATGGCGAAGCCGATCTTTGAAGGCTGACAAGTCGGGGATGTCGATGAAGTGGTTGAGGAGCCACGTCTTCGCGACACCCGTGAGGTAGAATGACACGTGAGCGAGTTTGTAGGTGTTATCCCACTGGTTAGCAGCGCCGACACGTTCGAAGTCGTCCAGCCATTCCTCCACATCTTCCCCGCGCATACCAGCGAAGGGATGGGGCTCACGCTGGAGGCTGTTGATGACGTGAGAAGGCGCGGCACGCGGTGGTTGAGTGGGAACGGCTACAGCACCGGCCTCATCTTGGTGTGACATATTTCCGGACACCTGGCCCAAGCGGCAACCTGAAAGCAGCTCCAGGGGGTAGAGTGGTCGAGAGGATGGCGGGGGATCTAACAGCACTCTCCACCACGTATTAAGTCTTGGTTTGGATTACCTTTTATTAGGCCCGAGGAACCGGCAGCCGACAGCTAAGATGCATGAGCCAAGATGATGGTGCTACGCGACAACGATGAGGATGCATGAGCCACACATGATAATGATGATAATGTACCGGTGAAGAGGATGCGTATACTAAATGCCCACAATATATATATATCATCAGCAGCAGCCTGACTACGCTCACTGCAGGACAAAAGCCTCTCCCATGTTCCGCCAGTTAACCCGGTCCTGTGCTAGCTGCTGCCAATTTATACCAGCAAACTTCTTAATCACATCTGCCCACCTAACCTTCTGTGTCCCCCTAACCCGCTTCCCTTCTCTGGGAATCCAGTTAGTTACCCTTAATGACCAGCGGTTATCCTGTCTACGCGCTACATGCCCGGCCCATGCCCATTTCCTCTTCTTTATTTCAACTATGATATCCTTAACCCCCGTTTGTCCCCTAATCCACTCTACTCTCTTCTTGTCTCTTAAGGTTACACCTACCATTTTTTTCCATTGCTTGCTGCGTCGTCCTCAATTTAAGCTGAACCCTCTTTGTAAGTCTCCAGGTTTCTGCTCCGTAGCTAAGTACCAGCAAGAGACAGCTGTTATATAACTTCCTCTTGAGGGATAGTGGCAATCTACCTGTCATAATTTGAGAGTGCTTGCCGAATGTGCTCCACCCCATTCTTATTCTTCTAGTTACTTCAATCTCGTAGTTCGGCTCTGCGGTTATTACCTGCCCTAAGTAGACATGATCTTTTACAACTTCAAGTGCACTATTACCTATCTCGAAGCGCTGCTTCTTTCCGAGGTTGTTGTACATTACTTACGTTTTCTGCAAATTCACTTTAAGACCCACCTTTCTGCTCTTCTTGTCCAACTCCGTAATCGTGAGTAGCAATTCGTCCCCCGAGTTACTCAGCAATGCAATGTCATTGGCGAAGCGCAGGTTACTAAGGTATTCTCCATTAACTCTTGTCCCTAACTGTTCCCATTCTAGGCTTCTGAAAACCTCCTGTAAGCACACGGTATATAGCATTGGGGAGATTGTGTCACCCTGCCTTACACACTTCTTGATTGGTATTCTGTTGCTTTCTTCATGAAGCACTATGGTAGCAGTTGATCCCCTGTAAATTTCTTCCAGAATGTTTATATATACTTCATCTACGCCCTGGTTCCGCAGTGTCTGCACGACGGCTGATATTTCCACTGAATCAAACGCCTTTTCGTAATCTATGAAGGCTATGTATAGTGGTTGGTTATACTCTGAGCATTTCTCTATTACCTGATTGATAGTATGAATGTGGTCAATTGTTGAGTAGCCTGTTCGGAATCCTGCTTGATCCTTTGGTTGATAGAATTCTAATCTTTTCTTTACTCTGTTAGCAATTACATTTGTAAATAGCTTGTATACTTCAGAGAGCAAGCTGATCGGACTGTAATTCTTCAAGTCCTTGTCATCTCCTGTCTTATGTATTAAGGTGATGTTAGCGTTCTTCCAAGACTCTGGTACCCTTCCCGTCAGGAGACACCTCGTAAACAGGGTGGCTAGTTATTTTAACACAATCTGTCCTCCATCTTTCAGCAGATCTTAAGTTACCTGATCCTCGTCAGCAGCTTTGCCTCTTTGCATGCTCTCCAAAGCTTTTCTGACTTCTTCTATCATTACTGGTGAGGTGTCATCTGGATTACTGCTAGTTCTTATAGTATTAGGGTCGTGGTTGTCTCGGCTACTGTACAGATCTCTGTAAAACTCCTCCGCTATTTTAACTATCCTATCCATATGTATAGTTATTTTGCCTTCTTTGTCCCTTAGTGCATACATCCGACTTTTGCCTATCCCAAGTTTCCTCTTCACTGCTTTGACGCTTCCTCCGTTTTTCAGAGCGTGTTCAATTCTCTCTATGTTAAACCTTCTTACATCGCATACTTTACATCTATTATTCAACTTCGAAAGCTCTGCCAGTTCTACTTTGTTGTACTTGACACTTTCATGATTTGACGCTTCTTAATTAGGTTGTTCGTTTCCTGGGAGAGCTTGCCAGTGTCCTGTCTAACTACCCGTCCTCCAACTTCCACTGCGCACTCCGTAATGATACTCGTCAGATTATCATTCATTGTATCTACGCTAAGGTTGGTTTCCTCACTAAGAGCCGAGTACCTGTTCTGCAGCGACACTCTGAATTGCTGTACTTTCCCTTTCAGTGCTAGCTCATTGATTGGCTTCTTGCGTATCAGTTTCTGTCGTTTCTTCTTCAAGTCTAGGCAAATTTGACACCGTACCATTCTATGGTCACTGCATTGTACCTTGCCAACCACTACCACATCCTGCACGATTCCTGGGTGTGCAGTCAATATAAAGTCTATTTCGTTATTTCGTTTTTATTTTCGCCATTAGGGCTCCTCCTAATGGAGGAGCCTTATATACATATATATATATATATGTATATATATATATATATATATATATATATATATATATATATATATATATATATATATATATATATATATATATATATATATATATATATATATATATATATATATATATATATATATATATAATGAAGTCTTCGTTAGGATTACCTTTATTAGGTCCGAGGAACCGGCATCAGACAGCTACGATGAATGAGCCAAGATGATGATGCTACGCGCGACAACGATGAGGATGCATGAGCCACACATGATAATAATGATAATGTACCGGTGAAGAGGATGCGTATACTAAATTCCCACACCAATTCGCCCCCCCCCCCTGTGAAGGCGGCCACCCTGGCCACGACAAGTCAAGCAGACAAAGAACGTCGCATGAAGGGCTTCATACGGGAAACATGGATGACCTCTGTAGTTCGATAACGGCGATCTGCTGGGGCTACAAGTGGCATCACATGATAATGTACTGATGAAGTCTCTTCAAGAACTGTGTACGGCCCGAAAAACCGAGGCTGAAATTTGTCACACAAACCAGGTGTGCGAACAGGCGTCAAAAGGAGCACTTCGTCTCCCGGTCGGAACTATACAGCACGATGCGATTCATCATAAACTAGCTTTCTGTCGTGCTGCCGGGCTTCAGTGTTTATACGAGCACGTTGGCGGCACTTTGAGAGTCGTGAACGTATTCCTCTGAAGAGGATGGAGATGAATTTGCTTGGCAGGTAAAGAAAGAGACGTCCAGGAAAGAAGTAGGGGAGCGTCCATAAACAAAGTAAAATGGCGAATAGCCGGTCGCACACTGAATGCCCGTATTGTAGGCGAAAGTGACCAATGGTAGAACTACGTCCCAGTTTTTGTGGTCTGGTTGAATATCGGCGGTGATCATGTCAGCAAGAGTGCGGTGGAATCGCTCAGTGAGGCCGTTAGTCTGGGGATGATAACTAGAGGCAGTCTTGTGCGTTGTGCCGGAGGCGTGAAGAAGTTCGTTCACTAATTGTGAAAGGAAGGCCCTTCCACGGTCACTGAGCAACACACGTGGAGCACCATGACGCAGTATAATGGCTCGGAGGATGAAATCGGCAATCTCAGAAGCTGAACCAATAGTAACGGACGCCGTCTCGACGTAGCGCGTCAAATGGTCAACGGCTGTTACTGTCCACCGGTTTCCAGCAGCACTGACTGGGAGGGGGCCATAAAGGTCGACGCCTACAACTTTGAATGGTGTGGATGGGCACGGAAGAGGCTGTAGTATACAGGCGGGAGCAGATGTTGGTAGTTTTCTACAGTGGCAGGTAGTGCAGGACCCGACGTACCGAGCTACACTAGTGGTAATGCCTGGCCAATGAAACCTACTTCGATGGCGATCGTAGGTTTTATGGTAACCAAAGTGACCAGCAGTCGGATGGTCATGAAGCACTCTGAGGACTTCAGACCGAAGTGATCGAGGTAGAACGGGAACCCAGCGCTGACCGTCACGATGGTAAATTTTGGAGTACAGCACCGAGTTGTCCAGCTTAAATTGCGAGAGTTGGCGACGGAGCCTTGCATTAGGTGGACGGGAACTCCCAATGAGGTAGCCTATAATACGTCGACAGTATGGGTCAGCCAACTGTCGAGAAGGAAAATTGTGGGGGTCGTCCGAAGGCAGCTGGTCCATAGAGGCGAGAGAGGAAACCGCCGTAGACGTGGACTCTGAGGGCGTGTTGTGCAAATTGATTGCGGAAACCCCGAGTGGAGTCGCTGATAGTGGGCAACGAGAAAGAGCGTCGGCGTCACTATGCTTCCTGCCACACTTGTATACGATCTCAAAATCATATTCTTGTAGGCGTAGAATCCAGCGTCTGAGGCGTCCCGACAAGTTCTTGAGTGTCGAAAGCCAACATAAAGCGTGGTGGTCAGTCACAATGGTGAAATGGCGGCTATGCAGATATGGACAAAATTTCAGTACTGACCAAATGATGGCGAGGAACTCCTGCTCGGTGATCGTGTAGTTCCTCTCGGCTGCGGAGAGGACGCGGCTGGCGTATGCAACGACTCACTCTGGCGAAGAATTGTCGCGTTGCAGGAGCACGGCTCCTAAACCGTGGCCGCTAGCGTCTGTGTGCAGGAAGGTCGGTGCATCATCGTGAAAATAAGAAAGTACAGGGTCGGTCGTGAGGGCACTTTTCAACCTGTCGAAAACCGATTCACATTCCTGAGACCACTGAAAGGGCATACCGGAAGCAAGTAGCTTATGAAGTGGTGTGGCTATGGAGGCAAAATTTTGTATTAATCGCCGAAAGTAAGAGGCGAGACCAAGGAAACTTTGCAAATCTTTCGGTTTGTCAGGGCGAGGGAAGCGAAGCACTGCAGCAGTTTTATCAGGGTCTGGACGAATTCCATCCTGGCTCACAACATGACCGAGTACCTTGATAGATCTGCTGGCAAAATGGCACCCGCAAGACAAGTAAGACGAGGTCCTTACCCGCAAGACAAGTAAGGACCTCGTCCAAGCATTGCAGATGTTGAGGAAACGTCGATGAAATGACAACAATGTTATCGAGGTAACATAGGCAAGTATTCCATTTCAGGCCACGCAGCATCATGCGCTCAAAAGTTGCGGGCCCATTGCATAGACAAAACGGCATAACATTGAATTCCTATAGGCCGTCCGGGATTTCAAACGACAACAATGTCATCGAGGTAACATAGGCAAGTCTTCCATTTGAGGCCACGCAGCATCATGCACTCAAAAGTTGCGGGCACATTGCATAGATCAAACGGCATAACATTGAATTCCTATAGGTCGTCCGGGGTTGCAAACGCAGTTTTTTCTTTATCATCTTCGGGCATGGGAATTTGCCAATAGCCGCAACGCAAGTCGAGGCCCAAAAAGTAT
This sequence comes from Rhipicephalus microplus, assembly GCF_043290135.1. NCBI lineage: Eukaryota > Metazoa > Arthropoda > Arachnida > Ixodida > Ixodidae > Rhipicephalus > Rhipicephalus microplus. Next base: position 230,752,190 of record NC_134702.1, read on the forward strand.
ACAGCATTCTGTAAGGAATCTAGGGCGTCGTCGATGCGTGGCGTGGGGTATACGTCCTTCCTAGTGATCTCATTGAGTGCTCGGTAATCGACACAAACTCGTACGGAGCGGTCTTTTTTACGCACCAGAACGTTGGGCGACGACCAAGGACTGGTTGAGGGTCGGATTATCTTCCGTTGGAGCATATCGTCTACGTTTCCTTCAATTATTTTCCGTTCGGCTAGAGAGACGCGGTATGGACGGCGGTGCATAACGGATGTTCCGTCGGTCTCATCACGATGTGCTGTAGCGGTTGTCTAACCCAGGGTGGATAAATGAACGTCAAAGGAGTTTGCATGCTCTTCCAACAAATCAAGCAGCTGCTGCTTCTGTGAGTCTGTCAAATTTTTGTTGATGGCTGCTGTAAAGGCCGGGGAAGCAGCATGATCTGCAGGATGGCCTTTAGAGGAGACAGGGATAAGAGGCACAACGCTCACAGGCTCCAGATCGGCAACGCAGGCGACAGTAGTGCCCCACGGCAGTAAAATTTTATCTTGTGTGGTGTTGGTAGCAGTGAGGACAGTTCATTCATTGTTGAAGTGAGCCACACCTGATGCGAGAGCTATGCCTTTATTAAGGCAACGCGGTGACGGAGTGACCAAAATGTCACCAGAGTCGACGTCGTTGGACAAAACTGTGACTAATTAATGTTCGTTTGGTGGTAACTCGATGTCTACTGCAGCGATGAGTCGAAGTGGCCTGTAGGTTTCGTCGTTGAGCAAGTGGTCCGTGTCAGTAAGATGGACGACACGTTGTGCACAACAAATAGCCGCAGAAGAAGAGGAAAGAAAGTTCCAGCCTAAAATGAGTTCATGGGAGCACGGTGATAGCACAGCCAATTCTACATGATGAATAATTTTGCCGATTAGTACACGGGCAGTACAGAGAGCGAAAGGCCGAATCATTGTTCCCTGGGCTGTAACCAGTGTCGGTCCATCATAAGGCGTCGTGACTTTTCGAAGACGGGCACACAAATTAGCACGAATAACAGGAAACGCAGCCCCAGTGTGCACCAAAGCGTCAACGTCCACTCCCTGAAATGTAACCGCAATCATATTGTAGGAGCGCGCTGGAGGAATTGGAGTCCTGTGCTGGAATGCAGTTTGTCCTCCAAAAACTGCATCGCTTAGTTTTCCGAACGCCGATCAGAAGTAAGGGAAGCAGGCTGAAGAGGAGAAGAGGAGCGACGGTGAACGGCGTCGGGTTGATCGGTTACTACTGCGCAGTTCACCCAATGCTGGCGGAGATGGAGACCGACGCGGCGGTGACGATTAACGGCGGCCCTGGTACAATGCTCCTGCGGTAAAGTCCCGTTCACGTATGTCATACCCTCAGCGCTCGTCTTGCTGGCGCTTGCGGCAAAAGCGTGAAATGTGACCACGATAGCCGCAATAATTAGCACGTAGGCCGAGTTGATCGATAAGGAGGGTAGTAGCTTGCGCTAACTGCACCGGGAGGGAGAGCAGTCAGAGGGACAGATGACGGCTCAGGTGGTGGTGACGAAATGCTCGTGGGAAAGCTTGTGGGAGGTGCGGCAGCAACCGACGCGTACGTTCGTGGCGGGGACGTCGAGCTGACGGTGCCTGGCGGCGCGGCGGTGGTGAGCGGGAAGATGGGAGAGTACGAGAGACCATGGGCTGCAGGTTTGCCATGTGGGTCATGGATGTGAGGTCTTCCCTGATGACATCCCGCAATGACGTTGAAGAAGACTGAATGGGACACACTGAAGGTAGTTTGAATTCCATTTATTCTAATTCTTCGCGTATAATAGCCCTTATCGTGTCTCGCAGGTTTGGATCAGTCGTTATACGGGCTGCGTCACTGTCTGGTTGTAGGCGCTGTAGTGGGGAAAAGGGAGAGAGACAGTATCTCGTTGGAGCACCTGAAAGACGACTACGACGAAGAGCTGAGCTCGTGACAGTTACTGACGCCTCTTAAACCAGGCAGTTGGTTTTATTCAATAAACCTCCTTATAATTTGGTGGAGGGGCGGTGTACCTTGGGGAAGGGTTCTTCCGGCATTGCTGGCACTTCAGGTAAGGTGCGACTTCGTAGTTTCAGCTTAGAAGACTACCCAGCACTTAAGTTCTTCGACTCAATTTCTTCGAGGCACTGACAGGTTGTCGCAACATCAGCAACGGTAGCCGGATTCTGGATTGCAAGGGCATTGAATGTGACGGGTGCAATCCCCTTAAGAAGCTGGCGCACCTTGTCTGATTCTGTCATTGGTGTGTCAACCCGGCGGCAAAGTGAAAGAACATCCTGGATGTAGGATGTATACGACTCCCCGATGTGCTGTTTTCGAGTCGCGAGAGCTTTCTTTGCGAGAGCCGAACGAACAGCCGGTGTGCCAAAGAGATGGCGAAGCTGATCTTTGAGGCCGCACCAGTCGGGGATGTCGATGAAGTGGTTGAGGAACCAGGTCTTCGTGACACCCGTGAGGTAGAATGACACTTGAGCGAATTTGTAGGTGTTATCCCACCGGTTAGCAGCGCCGACACGTTCGAAGTCGTCCAGCCATTCCTCCACATCTTCCCCGCGCATACCAGCGAAGGGATGGGTCTCACGCTGGAAGCTGTTGATGACGTGAGAAGGCGCAGCACGTGGTGGTGGAGTGGAAACGGCTGCAGCACCGACCTCATCTTGATGCGACATATTTCCGGACACCTGGCCCAAGCGGCCACCTGAACGTAGCTCCAGGGGGTAGAGGTCGAGAGGATGGCGGGGGATCTAACAGCACGCTCCACCACGTATGAAGTCTTGGTTTGGATTACCTTTATTAGCCCCGAGGAACCGGCATCCGACAGCTACGATGAATGAGCTAAGATGACGATGCTACGCGACAACGATGAGGATCCATGAGCCACACATGATAATGATGATAATGTACCGGTGAAGAGGATGCGTATACTAAATGCCTACAATACATATATATATATATATATATATATATATATATATATTTATATATATATTTATTCATTTATTTATTTATTCATTTATTTATTTATTTATTTATTTATTTATTTATTTATTTATTTATTTATTTATTTATATAGTAACGAGGACTGTGGACATTGAGCTCGAGTAGAGAAAGAAGAAGAAGACGTGCTGTGATCGCAGGCTTGCTCGCGACAGACTGGTGAACAAGAACAAGTCGCCTGCGTCACCGCACCCGTTGCAACGGCCATTTTCCTTGTCTGACGAACCTTGCTTGCCTGGCTTGCGTGCCTCTTCAAGTTCCTGTTTAGCTGTCATCGGTGCCTGGGTGCACCATCCCGAGGTGTGCGGCTACTGCTGGTGGTGCTGACTTGAGCTCAGCTGACTGATGTCTGTCGCGTCTCCCGGCCAGGCAAACACTGCCTCATCAGCATCCCTCACTAATGATACTTTACCCATTTATCTTTTCTTGCGCAGTGGTCTCAGCAGCGTTCCAGTGGCTGTGGTTTCAACAAATGGGGCTTCAATTCAAATGAAAAACCCCAAAAGCATCCAGGAGAAGCTATGGAAGGTGACAGAACACTTGCAACTGATCTCAGAGGTGCGATATTTTTGGTCGTGGGGGTATTTTGTGCTGTTCCCCAGATCAGGCCTGAGGATCAGATCTGCTAAAATACACATCGTTTGCATTTCTCTCTGTGAGCCCTTTTGTTCCTCTCCACTTGGCCTGTGTGAAAGGTTTAGTTCGTGGGGTGGGCCTGTCTGCGCCCGAAATTATAGAGAGGTTTTCTGCAGCAGGCGCGGTGGCAGTGTTTCGCTGTTCACGTAGCGCTGAGAGAAATAAGATACCGAAGCAGTAGTGATAGTTACCTTTCCTGAAACTATTAGGCCAACAGAGATCAAAGCGTGGCCACAGATATATAAGGTTGAAGTGTTATGTCCTCGTCCACTGCAGTGCCACGAATTCTGGCGTTTTGGGCATAGCACAAAGGGTTGCCGATCAGTACAGAGGTCTCAAATGAGTGCACGACAACACAACTCTAAAGAATGCACAGCTCAGGAAAAGTCTTGCTGTCTCTGCGGTGGCCCTCACCCGTCTTATAGTGGCACATGCCCTGTGAGAGCTCAGGAAATTCAAATTACGGCAATAATTGGGCAAAAACTTTGTTCAAGACGTGGGGCTCGAATCGCCATCACAGAGCGCTCTCCTGGGTACGCTGTTGGTGCGATCCGTAATAACCATGTCATGGACTCATCACTCTCAGACGTGATAGCCTCGACCGTTGAGAAAACATTGACAAAGCTATTGGACAACGTTTTTGTGACGCTGACGGAGTCATTTGCTCAAATAGTAAACGCCCAAATCACTCAAGTCCTCAAGAATGTTAATCATTCCCATGCAGCCTCTATGCTTCCTTCAGCTAAAGAGATGAATACAGCATCTCTAGATACGGGGCCGTCTAAACCTAGCCACGCGATAACATCACCTGTTGAAGAGTTGAAGGACTTACATATGGAATTCGACTAAAAAAAATGAAACGGCGGGCAACGCCACGAAAACATGGATCTCCAGTGAGTCCTAAAGGGAGAATTAAAAATATCATAAAAAAGCATCAAAAGAGGATTTTTTGAGAGATAGCTTATTGCAGAAGGCAGTGAATACTTCCGGTATATTCTCAAAATAGGTGCATTAGGAATCTTGCAGTGCATTTACCGGTAAATTTTTCCTGCAACAACATAAATATATATGTATATATACATGTAAATATATATATATATATATATATATATATATATATATATATATATATATATTTATATATATATATATATATATATATATATATATATATATATAAAGAAGACACACGTCAAAAAACAGAAAGGTTGTTTCTTTAACGTTTCGGCCGTGGGACCGGCCTTCGTCAGTATATATATTGTAAGATGGTGTCGAGTACACTCAAGACTCTTCTTTATTGACTCGAGTATGTGCCCCACAACCTAAACTTGACTGGTGATGATGAGTATGTACAGATAAAAAGATGAGACGCATAAATAATGCTCACACTTATTTTCCCCGCGCACTTGAGCAGCCGGCCCGGCCGAGACTTAGGCGGGAAAGGTATGGCGCACAAAGGGTTTAAGACGTGAAACGTGGACTATCTCGGAGGCACGGTAACGACGGTCCAAGGAACCCTCGACGGGAGTGACAAGGTAATTGACAGGAGATGTTCGTTCACAAACAACGTAAGGTCCTAGAAAGCGAGACTGAAACTTTTCACACTATCCGGATGTGCGAACAGGCGTCCAAAGTAGTACTTCATCTCCAGGACGAAAGGTGACGTCTCGACGAAAGCTGTCATAGCGTTGCTTGTGGTCTTGTTGACTGGCCTCCGTGTTGAGTTCAGCACGTTGCCGTGCCTCAGCAAGCCTGGAGACGAAATGTTCTGGCGTAGTCGTCGACGTTTTTGTCATTACATTGAAGAAAGAGGCGTCAATGGTGAATGACGGCGCAGGACCATAGACGAGGAAGAAAGGTGAATACCTGGTGGTTCGTTGAACAGCGGTGTTGTGTGCAAATGTTGCGAACGGCAAGATTTTGCCCAAATTATCGTGGTTCGGTCCGATGTACATGGATATCATGTTGATTAGAGTCCGATGGAATCACTCTGTCAGCCCATTTGTCTGCGGGTGGTAAGCGGATGTGGTCTTACGAACTGTGCCACAAGTTTTTAGAATTTTGTCCAGAATTGTCGATATGAAGGCCTTTCCCCGGTCACTCAAAAACGTGCAAGGTGCACCATGACGCAACACAATGGCTTCTAAAAAGAAGGCGGCAACGTCTGAGGCGGAGCTAGTGCGTAAAGGAGCGGTCTCCGCGTATCGTGTGAGGTGGTCGACGGCTGTGACGATCCAGCGGTGGCCCGCTGGCGTTACGGGAATTGGCCCGACGAGGTCTATTCCGACAACGGCAAAACGTGTATCGGGACATGGAATGGGTTGAAATAAGCCAGCAGGAGCTGAAGTTGGTCGTTTCCGGCGTTGAAAAAGTGCGCAACAAGCGATATAATTAGCCACAAAGGTAGAAAGACCAGGCCAGAAGAAACGGCTCCTAACGCGGTTGTAGGTCTTTCGAAATCCCAAGTGTCCAGCTGATGGTTCGTCTTGAAATGCTTCGAGAACTTGTTTTCGCAGCGAACGGGGAAGTACTGGCACCCACCGATGCCAATCCGCATTGTAAGTATAGTGCTGCAGGACATTGTTCTCTAGATTGAACAGCCGTAGCTGACGAGGTAGTCTGGCATTAGGTGGAGAAGGCGAGCCATGCAAGTATCCGAAGATGCGGTTACAGTAGGGGTCGTCACGTTGGTACGCGGCCAACAGGGCGCTGTTGTTTAAAGGTAGCGACCCAGCAACTGCCAGGGGTGATAACGTGAGTGAAGAGGAAGCCACTTGATCACCTGAGGGGCATTCAGGATGCGTGGTTGGAGATGAAAGTGGCAGAGGGCAGTGAGAGAGAGCGTCAGCATCCTGATGCTGTTTGCCGGACCTGTACACAACGTCAAAAGTGTACTCTTGCAAACGCAGTATCCAGCGACCGAGGCGCCCAGACAAATTCTTCAGCGAGGACAACCAGCATAGGGCATGGTGGTCGGTAACCACAGTGAAGTGGCGTCCATACAGATAAGGTCGAAATTTCTGGATGGCCCAAACGACCGCGAGACATTCCTGCTCTGTTATCGAGTAGTTCTGCTCTGCAGGCGTTAGTCCGCGGCTGGCATACGCAACTACTCTCTCACGTGAAGTGTCGTCGCGCTGGAGGAGGACAGCACCGATTCTGTGGCCGCTGGCATCTGTGTGCAGGAAAGTGGCTGCACTCTCATCGAAGTGACGGGGGACGGGGTCTGATGTCAAAGCACGCTTAAGGGCTTGGAAAGCACACTCGCACTCGTCAGTTCACGTGAAATCCGTCCCCGACGTCAGAAGCTTGTGTCACGGCCCCACAATGGCAGCAAAATGACGGATGAAGCGGCGGAAGTAAGACGCCAGGCCCATGAAACTTCGCAATTGTTTTTGATTTCCCGGTCGTGGAAAACTAAACACGGCAGCAACCTTGTCGGGGTCGGGTCGAACGCCGTCTTTGCTCACAAGGTGACCCAATACTTTCATGCTTGTGCTGGCGAAGTGGCACTTTTTTGTATTGAGCTGTAGGCCAGCGTACGAAATGCACGTTAGAACTTTATCCAAACGCTTAAGGTGCTGAGAAAAAGTAGAAGAATAAATGACGATGTCGTCTAAATAACATAAACAGGTTTTCCATTTCAGACCGCGTAAGACAGTATCTATCATGCGCTCGAATGTTGCTGGAGCGTTGCATAAGCCAAAGGGCATGACGTTAAATTCGTAAAGCCTGTCAGGCGTCGCAAACGCTGTTTTCTCCTTGTCTGCTTCGCGCATAGGTATTTGCCAATACTCGCATCAGAGGTCGAGGCTGGAGAAATATTCTGCGCCTTGCAGGGAGTCAAGGGCATCATCTATGCGTGGCAACGGATATGTCTTTTTTCGTGATCTTATTGAGCGCTCTGTAATCAACACAAAAGCGGACACAGCCATCCTTTTTCCGGACCAACACCACAGGAGACGACCAGAAGCTGGATGAAGGTCGAATAATATCCCGTTTTAGCATGTCGGCGACGTTTTCCTCAATGATTTGCCGTTCTGCCGAAGAGAGATGGTATGGGCGGCGACGTAAAATGGAGCTGCCTTCGGTTTCGATGCTGTGCTCTGCAACTGAGGTGCGGCCCAGAACTTTGCAATGTACATCAAACGAAAGGCTGTGCTTTTGGAGAAGGTCTAAGAGGTCTCTGATTTGCTTGGCAGTGAGGTGAGGACTTATGGTGTCATTTAAGGTAACAGTGGTAGCCTTGATATCAGTAGTAGCAGACAAAGGCGGTGATTCTGCGTGAAGGGGAAACAGCGAAAAGAGCTCACTCTCATCGAAGCAGCTCACAGCATTGCCCTGAGGCAGCATCACTGGCGAAGACGTTGGATTCAAGGCGGTGACCAATGCTTTACCGTCGTTAAACTGCACAAGGCCGGGTGCTATGGTAAGCCCCGCAGGTTTGGAGCGAACTGATGGAGCTATGAACACGTCACCTTTAACTATAGTATCCGAAGTGATCGTTAGAAGTTGTTCATCTCCTGATGAAATGAAACAATCAGTGGCAGCAACGAAACGAAAGCTGTATGGATCGACATCCGATGAACTCTCAGTAGCTGACATTTGAATGACTCGCTGACGACACTATATGAAAGCTGATGCCGAAGAAAGGAAGTCCCATCCTAAAATTACTGTGTGAGTGCACAAAGAAGTACAAGAAACTGAATGTAGTGAAGGATGCCATCTATGAAAAAGCGGACTGTGCAAACACTTGAAGGCTGAATAGGGACTGCATCTGCGCAACGAAGGGGAGGACCATCGTAGGGCATCCTAACTTTTTTCAAGCGGGCACAAAAGTCTGCACAAATTACGGAAAGTAATGCGCCTGTGTCCACCAGTGCCTCTGTCTGTATACCTTCAACATACACCAATAAAATATTCGATGGGCGGTCCGGAGGAGTTTGACGCAGTTCAAAAGATGCAGCTTTCCCTCCCGAAGCTGCACTGTTCAGTTTTCCAGTTGGCGGTCGGGAATTGAAGTAGAAGGACAGAGAGGAGAAGAGGAACGCCGCATCGGTGAAGGTGAGCGACGACGTGATTGATTGATTGATTGATTGATTGATTGATTGATATGTGGAGTTTAACGTCCCAAAACCACCATATGATTATGAGAGACGCCGCAGTGGAGAGCTCTGGAAATTTCGACCACCTGGGGTTCTTTAACGTGCACCCAATTTGAGTACACGGGCCTACAACATTTCCGCCTCCATCGGAAATGCAGCCGCCGAAGCCGGGATTTGAACCCGCGACGTGCGAATTAGCAGCCGAGTACCTTAGCCACTAGACCACCGCGGCGGGGCTAGCGACGACGTGAGAACCGGGAACTAACAACTGGGTCAAAGTTCTGCGGAGACGGCGACCGACGTGGGCTGTTCGGATACAGCCGACGATAGGGTGGTCCAGTCGCGTAGAAGTCGTCCCATTCAAGGTTATTGTAGCTTCGTCATTCGTCTTGCTGACGGCGTCGGCAAAACCTTGAAATATGACCACGGATGCCGCAATAGAAGCAAGTCGGCCGCGAACTGCGCCAGGCGGTGTAAGGCTTGGAAGATGGTCGCGGTGCGAGTGAGTTGAGCGAACCATGCACTTCGGGCGCTGGTAAATGCATTGGGCTTTGGTGGGGTGCAGGTGTCCTAGCAGCAACCTGAGCATATGTTGGCATGGCCACAGGATATGAGCTCGGGACAGGTGTGACAGTCATCGAGGCCAGGCTCTGGTGGGGCGTAGGTGTCGTTGCAGCAACGTGGGCATAACTGGGCATGGGATGTGAACTTGGAGCTGGTGTACTAGTCATCAAGGCCAGTTCCTCCCTCACGACGTCGCGTAAACTAGTAGCGGGTGGCGTCGTTCGGATATCGAGGTGGCGAGGTGAAGCCTGTGCATGAAGTTCCTCGCGGATGATAGAGCGGATCAGCGCAGGCAGCTCTGTTGTATCATGACTTGAGCTCAGATCAGACATATCAGGTTGTACCCGAGCGGTCTGAAGCTCCTCAAGGCGCTAACAGGTAGCGACAACATCGGCTACGGTTTGGGGATTTTACACCACAAGCGCGTTAAAAGCGACAGTCGCAATTCCTTTTAGTAGGTGGCGCACACGGTCGTTTTCCGCCATATCGTTGTCGATGCGGCGGCAAAGGGCGAGAACATCTTCGATGTAAGAAATGTAAGACTCGCCAGGGCGTTGAACACGTGTAGCAAGCCTCTTTTTGGCGATATCCGAGCGCACTGACGGGTTGGCAAAAATCTGGCGGAGCTGACGTGTAAAGGCGGGCCATGTCGGAAAATCTGTGGCGTGGTTGAAAAACCATGTTTTTGCGACGCCGCTCAAGTAGAATGCAACGTGGGTGAGTTTCACAGGCTCATCCCAATTGTTGATAACACTCACGCGGTCATACTCCTCGAGCCAGTCTTCAACGTCTTCACCCGGAAGCCGTGCGAACAGCGGAGGATCCTTTTGAGGGCTGGTGACCAGGTGAGAAGGGTTTCTTGGCGGTGGGAGCGGTGGCGTGGCTGGCACGCTGGACTGGGCGGCTTGCGACATTACCGGACCTAGGTCGTTTAAGCGGTGGCCTGAACGGAGCTCTAGGGATGTATTCTAGAAGACGCTGGGGTGTCCGAGAACGCGAGAGGACGCAGGAACCGGGCAGCACTCTCCACCACTTGTAAGGTGGCGTCGAGTACACTCAAGACTCTCCTTTATCGACTCGAGTATGTGCCCCAGAACCTAAACTTGACTGGTGATGATGAGTATGTACCGATAAAAAAGATCGGACGGATCAATAATGCTCACAATATATATATATATATATATATATATACAGTTCGATTCCTGCTCACGGCTGGTTATTTTTTCACCCACTTTTCTTTCCTCTTATTGACATTCTATTTGTTCTAATAACTTCCCTATACATTCCTTGGCATTTTACTGTCTGCCAGATCTCATTATTATTGTGTTAAACACGGAAAACCAAGCCCTTAGTTAAACACTTCTTTCCCTTATTCATTAACGAGGGTCTCGTACTGGCAGACTCTGTGTCATTAGGTCGTATACGAGGAACTCTTGGTCAGCTACCCGCTCGTAATAAGTTCATGTGCTACGTGACGCCACACATGCGCATAAAAGGGTGTTTCACACTCGCCGCTTGGCTTATAGATGGCGCTGACCGACACTCCTACTTCTAAATGTACATATTTAACCCCAAAAAAGTGGGGCGAGGGAAGGACGCTGTGATAGCTCAGTGGTTAGAGCATCGAACGCGTTATTCAAAGGTCGTAGGTTCGATTCCTGCTCACGGCTGGTTATAATTTCACCCACTTTTCTTTCTACTTATTGACATTCCATTTGTTCCTATAACTTCCCCTATACATTCCTTGGCATTACTGTCTGTTAGATCTCATTATTATTGTGTAGAAACATGGAAAAACGAGCCTTAGGTATACATTTCTTTCCCTTACATGTATGAATATATATATATATATATATATATATATATATATATATATATATATATATACTGATTTATTTTGCCTTTTTAATCAGCATTCTCCAGCTGTTATAGTTTTGCAACAAACTTGACTCTCTAAAGAAAACATCTTTCATCTTAAAAACTACCGAACATTTTACTTAGACCGCCCCTCTCGGGGAGGTGGTTTAGCAGTGTTTGCCTCTTCAATAATTGCGCATTGGTAAAAGTTACAGGTCAAATAATGCATTTAGACAGTGAAATTTGAACACTAGATATCTCTCTTTCGGGACACCTTTTCTTTTCGTTAGTAAACGCTCATTTTCCGTCAGGTTTTCAAAATTCTACTGTTTTAGATACCGTATTTTCGTCTTGCAGAAAAGACATATAATGGTAGGAGACTTCAATTCACACTTTGAGGGGATTCAGAACAGATATGAGTGGAAAGCGCTTGTGGGATTTTGTTGCTAAAAATAATTTAACACGCATTAACCAGCGAACTTCCCGTTTGTGTGCAATCAGTCTCATTCTGCGATTGATCTAACTTTTTGTAGGCCTAGCCTCTGTATTTCTACATGGTCTACTTTGAACTCGAGTACAAATAGCGGCCATTTTCCTCTATTGTTTGAGCCTGTATATTCCGTGACATTAGTAACCAGGCAGTACCCTTCTCACATCAACTTCAATACACTTGAACAGACACCACTTGTGGCTTTGTCTAAATGAACCGATGAAAATAAAGAGCGAAATGTTACCAACTTCTAGGATGTTACAAAGTAATGTTTCAAAAAAGCTAAATTGACAGTTCAGGTCTCTAAACAACGTCCTTTGAAACGTTGGTTCACGTCATTACACGATAAGAAAAGCGGCATGGCGAAAAGTCATCAATAATCAGTGCCCTAAAAACTGGAGCGATTATAAATACGTGGCTGCAATTTTTAGCGAACAGTTGCCGCTGCGAAGGATAACTATGATAGCCAACGTTCCAAGTTCCTTTCAAAGCCTGGCCACAGGAAATCAGTTTTCATCTTCCTTAAAGCCAACAAAGTAATCCCACCACCAACAAACCTCGAATCGATAGTCTCAACGCCAGATGAGCTGCCTTCTTTCCTGGAAAATATTGCTCAAGGCTGGAAAGCCGCTTCACGGCTGCTTACTTTTACCACTCGCCATTCCCTGTTAACAGCGATGACTTTGAAGAGAAGACAGCGTCGGAATCAGCAAAATTAGTGAAAATATTGCCGAATTCTGCTCTAGGTCCCGGTGTAATAACTGCATCGGTAATAAAAATTATCCATAAAGTATCACCTCAAGATTTACTTGCGATATTTAATCACTCCATTAGATATTCGTGGATTCCACGTGAGTGGAGAATCGCAAAAATAATTTCTTTATTAAAGAAACATGAAGCTGGGTTTACTTTGAATAATATTAGGCCTATTTCACTCACATCTAATCTAATAAAACTAATCTAAAGACTTCTACACATTAGAATAGACAACTGGTTGGACGAAAATGCAATTTTGAGCCCATGCCAACATAGATTCAGACATAGCTGCTCCATTTGGTGTGCCCATGTTTATCTGGAAAGCAGGATACAACTAGCTGGTTCTAAGAAAAAGGTTTCCGCCTCAGTAACTTTAATATTGCAAAATCCTATGACACTGTGGAACACAATAAACTAATGAATTCGCTGACGCACGTTGGTTTAACAAATTACTTCGTGGCACGTGTTTATTCCTTTCTAAAACATAGAGAATTCCATTGCTCTCCTTCTGGCGTGTCGTCTTCAAAGAATAAACAAACTAGAGGTCTCCCCCAAGGTTCGGTACTGTCACCATTATTATTTAATATTTTATTGTGCACAATCCCAGCGCAACATGATGTACAGGTGTATGTGTTCACTGACGACATCGAATTTTCGCTATAGTTACACATACACATACACATACACTATATCAGATGCTACAGTTTTATATGAACGCTCTGGACACATGGTTAGACGACACTAATTTATCATTAAACATCAGGAAAAGTGCAATCGTAGTTTTTTCTGTAAATGTTGTAGTGCAGACTTCCGTACTTTACACACATGACTTTATACCGCAGGTGATATCCATTAAATACTTAGGAGAGATTTACACTGACAACCTAAATTGGAGTCTGCATATAGGAAATATGGCACCCATAGGAACACGGGCACTTGGGATGCTTCGTAGACTCAGCAATAAACGTCGTGGTTTACGTCGTGATGTGCTGGTCTTGACATATTGTATGTATATTAACCCAATTTCAGAGTTTGGCTGTGTCTTGCTCTCTGGAGCACCCGCCTAGAAAACTAGACCACTGGTACTACTAGAACGCAAAGCGTTACGTATATGTCTTAGGCTCCCTAAATTTGTCGTAATCAATATTTTATATAAGGAAGCGCGCCTGCCTTCTCTTTGTGCTAGGTTCCAAATACAGCAGTCCGTATCTTGCTAAAATATACACATCCCCACAGAGGAGGTTACACTGTGTTTTGAATAATGAGCCGACGGTCTTTCTTAACCAACAGTGGTCTAGATAAAAGCGCCTAAAAGTCATCGTCGTACAGAAAACTTGGAAACATTACAAGTTAACCTAATGAAGTACGGGTACTAAGAACACCTATTCAAACCATGAAAATAGAATTTGACAATTCTTAATAATTGCAAAACTCTTCCCAGTAAACACCTAAATGCCATTTTGGAAGACCGCCTGGTAAGATTAGACATAAAGATTGTAATAGCAATTAATGCTTCAGTTTGCGATGACAAGGCAGGAGTCGGAATTGCATCTTCAGTGTTCGCTTGGTCTTTTTCAGTTCGTCTAACTGATTTTACCGCTATTTATCAAGCATAATTACTTGCGATTCTCTTAGCATTACGAAAATTACCTCAATCAATAACAGATGCTATTATTTTTTCAGACTGCCCGCCTGGGTGTAGTTCATTACCTGCGCCTAATATGTCCAATGCTTTAAACGTATTTTACGACCTTGCCCCCAAACATTTACGACTCATTCACTTGCGTGGATACCAGGGCATAAAGGTTTAACTCTCAATGAACATGCACATGCACTCGCAGTGGCCTCACATCAATATCCCAAAATTTCTATACTTCTGACGCTAGCATTTATCGTCATGTCACACTTCGAAAATTTTGTAATATCAGGTCACTGTGAAAAATCTCGCTTGGCAACATCTGATTTTTCCCATCTTAAGTACCCCTGGAAAAATCAATGGTGCTCGTTTAGAATGGTGGAGATAATAATTACGAGACTACGATGCCGAGTCCCCCCCCCTAAATTTTTATCTATGCCGGTGTGATCTGGCACAGTCTCCCCTATGCCTCCACTGCAACGAGAGTGAATCCCTACACCATTTCTTCATAACACGCAGGTTATATGCAAACCAAAGGAAGAGACTATCAGACGAACCTCTCCATAGGTTGGCTCTAAATTTATACCTTCCGGTGGTCCTTTCCTTTGGAGCAAATGAAAATGAATTTAGCCACGGGAACATTGGCGAGGCAGTATGCGATTTTCCAAAGGAAACAAAACGATTAGAATGTTAAGCTGAGGCATAAATTCACTTCATTTCAAACCATATTAGCTTGTTTGTTTTTGGTATTACCTGTATTCTTTTTAATTCTGATCTATCGTTTACCAATTGTTTCCTTCATTACACATTCTTGTCTAAGCAATCCGGCTGGTAAAACAATTCCATCTAACAAAAGAGGCACCATTCGTTTCATGGCCGTTCCCCCGTGGTGGGTTGCGCCAGGACCCCGAGGAAGTACAAACAACGAAGCATTCAGTTAGCCCTTGCGCTAAATAAATCTCTCCTTCACTGAGTCAACTCCTGCTTGTTCAATGTCCCGTTTCGAGTGGTGGAAGTGCTGGGATACATCTGGTCCTCACCTTGGAACTTCGTAGCCGTACACTCCAACGATCTTCTGCAGTGACTGATCCGGAGCCGTCTCAGGCCACCACTCCAAATCTCGCACCCGTACCTGTCTTCTGCGCTGGCGCTTTCCGGCAGCGCGACCCCCCCCCCCCCCCCCGTATTTGGTGGCACAGAGGAATATGATGTGGACAACTGGATTACCGGGTATGAGCAGGTGAGCGCATACAATAAGTGGAACGCAGCCGATAAGTTCACAAATGTGAGTTTTTACCTGGCTGACGTTGCGAAACTATGGTACAGGAATCATCAAAGTGATTTCGGTACCTCGTCGAAATTGGCAAAAACCCTCTCGAAAGTCTTTGGCCGTCCTGCTGTCTGCCGCCTTTGTGAAGTGCAGCGCTTGCGTGACAGAGTACATAGAACAGATGAAACTTTCACGAACTACATCGAAGATGTGCTCTTCCTCTGCAAGCTCGTCAATTCGACTCTGGACGAGGCAGGCAAGATCAAGAACATTATGAAAAAATTGACGACGGTGCATTCCAAATGCCTGCTGCGAAGAGTCCCCAGATGGTCGCCGAGGTGATTCAGCTTTGCAAAAGCTATGATGAGCAGCGAAGGCAGCGCGCTTCCACAAGTTGCGCAGCTCAAGACACCGCGAACCTTTCATCCCTCGACACCGCCGACCACTCTGCGTTGATGCCACTCATAAAGCAATTCATACGCGAGGAGGTCACCCGGCAGCTATCTATAATCACAAGAACTACCGAGACGATGGCACCTTTGTCGCCTTCGCTTCGCAGGCCATTCAATCGCAAGTTGCCGATACATTGCCGCCAGCTCAGGCTCCACCATCTGTTACCGCACTACTAATGTATGCAACCGCTGTTGCTAGGCTACGTGCACCATCGTCTCCGGCTATCTACGAAGCAACTCGCCACGTTTTTTCAACGATGCCCGCCCGTTGACCATCCCGTTTCCGGCTGTATATGATACAGCTCGGAACGTTTATATGACGCCGCTGCCTGCACGACCATTTACGGTACCTTATTCAGGGAACAGTGCCCCTACCGTCAGGCAGTGGCGCACTCCTGATAATCAGCCAATATGTTCTTCTTGTGGCATCCCAGGCCACATAGCTCGTCACTGCCACCGTCACAGCTTCCCTTCTCATGACATTGCAGGGGCCTCCCATTACATGCCTACCATGCCCACTCAGCCGCGATAACCCGTTCTTGCCAATCCACCTCTAGACGTACGTCCCGGTCACCGACCATCTGGTTCAAGCCGTTCACTTACTCCTCGTCGTCGATCTATTTCTCCAATGTTGCATCGCAACAGTCCACCACGAGGGGCAAAATGACGGGAGCAGTTTCGGGGGAAAGAACTGCATTAGCAGCGAAAATTTTAAGACCTAACTGCTGTTTCTCGAACGAAATCGAACCCTATATTTATGGCATTAAAGTGCGCAGTCGTGCTGACACTGGAGCTACCGTATCGGTAATTAGCGGGAAGCTGTTCCTCAAACGAAATCAAACTCTATATTTATGGCATTAAAGTGCGCAGACGTGCTGACATTGGAGCCACCGTATCGAAAATTAGCGAGAAACTGTGCCGACACTTGAAGAAAAAGACCACTCAACTTACCGACCTATCTTTGCAGACAACTACGTCCCACCATGTTCAGCCTTCAGCTTTGTGCACTGCACGAGTCATCATTCAAGGTGCGATGTGCGTCGTCGCATTTGTAGTTTTATTCTGTTCTTCGCATGACGTTATCCTTGGGTGGGACTTTCTCTCATCAAATTCCGCTTTGGTCTACTGTGCTCGTTCCGAATTCGCGTTATCTCTACCGTGCTATGACCCTGTAGCGGCGAGAGAAGAGAGACGTGAGACGGCGTCGAAGTCGGCAGACGGGGCCGTGATGATCTCGCCACTTTATTCCACGCCCGAAGCGGAGTCGCGGTGGCTGTCCACGTCCGACGCGCCAGGTGCGTGAGCTCGTTCCAATCCTCACGCAGCTCGAGCTAGCATCAGCTGCGCGAGAGGCGCGGCGCGGTGATCCAGAAATGATGATGGTGATGATGGCACTACAGGGCTCCCCCCGTAGCGCTGTGCGCGATTTGAAGGCATATGAAAAAAGAAAAAGAGCGACAAATGCTATATACATGAACGACAATCCATAAAGTGTTCATTTGGAAAGTCCAGGTTGTCAACGTTGATTGGCCATCGGTAAGCAGCGGGTCTCTGGCGGGCGACACTGGCAGAAGCGCAAGGGACGAAGGAGGAAGTGCCGGGTCACTGTGGTAGCCGACAAGCGGGTCTCACGGTGACCTGGTCGGACAGGCCAAGAGTGGACCGTGTGTCGCGAGGTCATGACAGGATGGTGGGTGACAATGTTGGCGCTGGGTGCGGAAGACACTATACTGCCGCCTGTCGAGATTAGAGGTCCCGACAGGGCCCCATGATGGTGGTGGTGGTGGTGGTGATGGTGGTCATGCGCCAGTATCTGCGGCTGGGTGAACGTCAGTATCTGCACCAGGGATTGATGCTGGCCTGTCCGGAACGCACCCAGTGTGGGCTGGGCCAGCATGGCCTGCGTGGGCAGCATGGCCTGCAGCTGTTGCAGTGTCAGTGGCTGTCCCGGGACTATAGCAAACGAGGGGGGCGACATCATGCGTGGCGGTGCCAGAAAAATGTTGGGCCTTGGCCCCAGGTTCTGTGGGATGACAAGCGTCGGGGTGCCAGGCGGTCCTGGATGTCCCCCATGGGGCCTGGGCCCCGTCTGAGGTCCCAGGGTCAGGCCCGTGGCATGGGGTGGCCGCAGGGCCAGCTGGACTTCCTGTATCTGTCCCAGAGAGCTCTGGGTCTGCCCCGATGCGCCTTGTATCAGAATCAGGCTGTGGCCCAGGCCCGGAATGTGCTGGTTCAGCAGGAAAGTGCCCTGCGCAGGTCCAGCCGGAAACATGCCCGGCTGCGCTGCCACGGGGTTCCCGATAAGCAGCGGACTCTCCGTGTTGAGCCCCATCGCGGCTCCGCGCTGCACCGTGGTCGCAGGCTGCGGCGCCGGTACAGGCGCGGGCCGCGGTGTGGCCTTGTGCTGGGCCGCCCTGGGAGACTGGGACCGGGTGGTCGCCGCTGCCGAAGGCGTGGTCATGTTCGCGCTGCCGCTTGACAGCTTGGGCAGGATCTGTGGTTGTTTCGGCTGGATGAGCTGGGGGCACCAGAGGTGCGAGGACTGGGGCTGGCCGAAACCACCTGTGCAACGCCGGGTCTCGACGCAGGTGCCTGCTGTGGCGCCACGGGCAGAGGGGCGACAATGTTGCGGCGAGAGAAGAGAGACGTAAGACGGCGTCGAAGTCGGCAGACGGGGCCGTGCTGATCTCGCCACTGTATTCCGCGCCCGAAGCGGAGTCGCGGTGGCTGTCCACGTCCGACGCGCCAGGTGCGTGAGCTCGTTCCAATCCTCGCGCAGCTCGAGCTAGCATGAGCTGCGCGAGAGGCGCGGCGCGGTGATCCAGAAATGATGATGGTGATGATGGCACTACAACCTCGACGATGGGGCTTCGTGTAGAGTGTCTGTTGCTTCTGACGTTGACATTGGGCTTTTCTCAGCTGTTAATGTCCCGCTGTCATGTGTCTCTCCTTCGAAATTGCCTGTGTTGTTTATTCCATCTGTCACATCTGCGTGCCGTCGAAATTTCATGCCTTCATTCGTCGTTTTTTGCAATGGTCTCACTGCTATTTATGTGTGCAATCCCACGAACAGCTCGTCATCCCGACTACGTGGAGAATGCCTGGGAAGCTACGAACCTTACGAGTGCATTCTTCCAGCTACTATACCCGATTCTACGGTTTCACTGCCAATTAATGCTGTCGCTCCAACTAATGCGCCTAATGATGTTCTGGACGTCTTCTCGGATGCCATTGACTCTGAGCTCGCACCAACTCAGCGCCACAAGTTTATAAATTTTCTATTCCGTTTTCGCTCTTCATTCGATCGTGACCAGTCAGACTTAGGCTGAACCTCTGCGGTCGTTCACCGTATTGACACCGGTCAGCAAGCCCCGCTAAGACAGCGTCCGTACCATGTGTCATCTGCTGAACGCCGTGCCATCGACGAACAAGTGGACGAAATGTTCAAACGTGGCATCATCGAGCCCCCAAAAGTCCCTGGGCTTCGCCGGTTGTTTTCATCAAGAAGAAAGGCGGATCCATCCAGTCCTGCGTTCACTACCGCCGACTCAACAAGATACCGCGCAAAGACGTATACCTTCTGCCTCGCATCGGTGATGCTTTGGACTGCCTGCAAGGAGCAGAGTTACCTTCTTCGTTAGATTTATGCTCCGGCTACTGGCAGGTGCCCAAGGCATAGGGTGACTGCCCGAAAGCAGCCTTTGTAACACCGAATGGACTATATGAATTCACTATTCTGCCCTTTGGCCTCTGAAATGCGCCCAGTACTTTCGAAAGGATGATGGGTACTATACTGTGAGGTCTGAAATGGGAAACGTGCCTCCGTTATTTGGACGATATTGTGGTATTTTCAAGCGCCTTTGCAACGCACCTCAGCTACCTAGAGCAAGTTCTTACGTGCCTTTCGATGGCGGGACTTCAACATAACTTGAACCAATGCCACTTCGGCGCTCGTAAGCTTGTAATCCTCGGTCATGTGGTTTCTAAGGACGGCATTCTTCTGGACCCTACAAAACTTAATGCAGTTGCGACGTTCCCAAAACCAACCACCATCAAAGAGCTCTGAAGCTTCATCGGCATTTGTTCATACTTCCGGCGCTACGTCCGCAATTTCACCTCCATTATCGCCTCCTTGACCAATCTTCTTGCCGGAAGTTCTGATTTGTCAGCAGGGTCGCAGGCATGTGATGATGCATTTCAGGAACTCGGACGGGTCCTCACAACACCTCCCATACTCCGAAATTTTGATTCTTCTACTCCAACAGAGCCTCATACGGACGTTAGTGGGGTCGGGCTGGGGGCCATGCTGGCCCAACGCAAGGATGGCTTTGACGAGCACGTCATTGCCTATGCCAGCCACACCCTCAGTAAAGCCGAGAAGAATTACAGTGTCACTGAAAAGGAGTGCCTCGCCATTATTTGGGCAATCGGACAATTTCGGCCTGATTTATATTGACGCCTATTGATATTGTCACAGACTGCTACGTGCATTGCTGGTTATTTTCACTTAAATATCCTAATGATCGGCTCGCTCATTGGGCATTATGGTTACAGGAATTCGATATCCGTGTTATCTACCGTTCCGGCCGGTAGTATTTCGACGCTGATTCCCGGTCGCGCTCGCCCTTGGCTTAAGAGCCTATCTCCATGCCTATCTACACCAGTGCTGCCTTCGCCATCAGCATTTTGCACATGCCTTCCGAGCAACATAAAGATGCTTGGATTTATTTTCTTTTGGACTTTCTCTCAAACAGGACGCCCTCTGCAGTTTCCAGGACGCTTCGCCGTCAAGCACAACACTTCGCTATTCGGGATAACCTGCTTCACCGCCGAAACTACCGCTCAATCGGCCGTAAGTAATTGCTCGTCATTCCCCGACATCTCCGCTCTGACATCTGCGCCACGTTCCACGATGATCCTCAATGTGGCCATGCCGTCGTGTTAAAAACATACACTCGCTTGCAGCTGCGGTACTACTGGCGCGGTACGTACCGTTTCGTTCGCCGTTACGTAAGGTTTTGCCTTACGTGCCAGCGACGCGAGATGCCAGCTCAACATGCCGCAGGTCCCTTGCAGCCGTTGCCATCTCCAATATGAGCTCTCGATCATGTCGGAATCGACCATTATGGTCCACTTCCCTATACTTCGAGTACCAACCACTGGGTCATTGTCGCTATCGACCACCTAACATGGTACGCTGAAACAGCTACGTTACCTACTACTACTGCAAAAGACGTTGCATGTTTTATACTGCAAAAACTGGTTTTAAGGCATAGAACACCTCAGGAGTTATTAAGCGACCGCGGCCGCGTTTTTTTTTTCCGATGCCATCAAAGCGTTGTTGAGCGAGTGTCGCATCATACACCACACTACCACAGCCTACCACTCGCAAACTAATGGAAGGACAGAGCGCTTTAATCGTACACTTGAAGATATGCTGGCCATGTACGCTTTGTCCGACCACTAAAATTGGGATAGCATACTGCCTTTTGTAACATATACCTACAACACTGCAACGCAAAGTACCACTTGATTTTCGCCCTTCTTCCTTCTTTATGGACGCCAGCCGTCATCAACAATGGATACCATTCTTTCGTATTTACCGGACCCTTCAAAGCTGACAACCGTTTTACGAGCAGCAGCGCACGCTGAAGAATGTCGGAAGTTTGCTCGTGCATTTACGTCACATGACCAGACGCGCCAAAAACATCGCCACGATGCGTCAACGACACCTATGAGCTTTGCTCCTAAGTTACTGGTGTGGCTATGGATTTCTTGTACTCCTCTGGGACTCTCCCACAAGCTTTCGTCCAGGTACCATGGTTCCTATCGAGTTGTACGCCAAACATCCCCTGTCAACTACCTTGTGGAGCCGCTGGACGCATCTTCGGACAAGCGCCGTCGGGGACAAAAAATCGTACACGTCTCTCGGCTCATCAAGCCATACCATGACCCTTCTTTGTACACCAGTCCGTAGGTCGCTAGGAGGGCTTCTCGTCGTTCGGGGGCGATTGTAACGAGGGCAGTGGACATGGAGCTCGAGTAGAGAAAGAAGACGACGTGCTGTGATCGCAGGCTTGCATTCCGTTACAGATATACAGTTCACACTAAAGACTCTCATTTTACGCATTCATTCAAGAACAGACTTTATTTTTCGAAACGCATTGGTCGCGACTACACACCCCGCAAATAGTATTTGCACAAGCGCTACTAAAGCAACTGAATGTAAATATTAGACATATTGGTCCAATACACAACCTAAAGTCAATGCTTAGCATACAATTCGAAGATATATTTCCTCATGACGCGAACAATTGGCATATAGGTATTTAAATGACTAGTTAGCTGATTATCTAGCCCACCTAGAGATAAGCAATATCATAGCGACTGATGCATCTGTGTCAAAAGAAAAGGCTGGGGTTGGCATCTTCTCTCCTTCTTTGGATTGGTCTTTTTCGATTCGACTCCCAGATTATACCCCGGTATTCATGGCAGAATTATTGGCCATTGTTCTTGCCCTACGCAAATTACCCTCAAGCGAATCATTAGCAGTTATCATTACAGATTCGTTATCAGTTTGTAATGCACTTTCTACGGCAGTAAATTCAGGGCTGATGAATACGTTTCGGCATTTAGTACCGAATAACGTAAAAAAACTGCATTTGCTATGGGTACCAGGCCACCGCGGATTATATTTGAACGAAATGGCGGACTCTTTAGCAGCAGTATCCCTGGGTGGGGCCACCATCCCAGTTTTGCCAGATACGGCTTACGTAACCGCGCTAAGGTTCCGAAATGCTTGCCTGCTATGGGGAAAAGGTGATTTGGATAAATTTAAAGATTTCGAGCATTTGAGCTATTGCTGGAATAAACAGTGGTGTGTATCTCGCCAGTTAGAGGTCACTTATACCAGATTGCGCTGTGCAGTTCCACAACTAAATTATTACCTTAATAAAGCTCAGCTCAAGGCGTCACCGCTATGCATTTGGTGCAACGAAATTGAAACAATTGAACATTTCTTTTTATTCTGTCATCGTTATTCTTATCAGAGAAAAAGATTTTTAGTAGCCCCATTACAAAAGCTAGGAATACAAGTAAATTTACCAGTAATTTTATCACTTGGCGGAACTTCATTTGGTTACTGCCACAGGGATGTATGCTCCGCTGTGTTTGATTACATCAACGCAACTAAAAGATTACCATGCTAGTGAACCACTACCTTTTCAGATCTTTAGTTTATAATTCGTAGTTATGTCTTTCAAAAACAAAAGATGGTTTGACCGCTTGCTCAGCACACATTTTTGTTTTTTGGTAGTATTATTTTAAGCTACTTTTTCAGATTGGCTTCATTTTCAGTTTAGTTTCATTTAAGTATCCTGCTGCCCGGCTCTTTGCCCATCCCCTTTTGTGGTTAAGCGCCATCCATCAAAGGTCATCAGCTTCAGCATCAGCATTCCGTTAGCCCTTGCGCTAAATAAATCTCTCGTTCACCGAGTCAACTCCTGCTTGTTCAACAACCCGTTTCGATATATATATATATATATATATATATATATATATATATATATATATATATATGCGCTCGAACATGTTGATTTTCATTTTTCATACACGCACCACTTGTACAAAAGCGTAAAAAAGGACAAACAGTTTAAATCAGCATGCACTGCGACAACACGTATATGTTCGCCATGTATGATACATGTATTAATAATACACGCGACGCTTTTTATGCATTACCTCACAAATTCCAACATGAATACATTTATGTTGATGGTGGCCTCCTAAACAGTAAATCTTTTATCATTGAATGAATTATTTCATCGCTAAGACACCTCGCAAACAATTCACTTGTTAAATGTGAAGCACTCCTTGAGGAAAGAAAGGTATTTAGTACATTTCTATCTACCTATTTTAGCTTCGCACTGAGCCCGAGTCCGCTGCTTTTTTCGTCGCCGCTTTGCAAGCTGCCTGCATGGCTCTAAGTTGCTATAAGCAAGGCCGATCAGATTTATCCGAGATTAAAGTGGAAACCTTTCTTGGAGCTTCCATAAAGGCAAAGCAAAAATATTTAAAAAGATTAGTCGCAATCAAATGCTCACAGCAGCTTCGACAGAGCTGTGGTGATGATAATCCTTTTCGATGAAAAGAAGTGACTTTTTTGAAGCAGACATGCTTTGACTGGTCCATAAAAAGCTTGTTCGTTCCCATCTACAACTGCATCGGTTAGTCGCAGCAGAATGAAAATATGAACAAGTGATGAAATATATAGGACAACTGTTTAGCGCTAGCCTACTCTGCGGTGCCTACTCTAGTGTACAAAACGGAAAGCGTCGCAAACAGCATTCATGAAAAATCGTCACCCCTCTAAAATTGGAAACATATCACTACATGGTACCTTTGCCTCGTAATATTTTCTCATGCTCATAAAAATATATTTCAGTGATTACAGTAGTGAAGGAAAATTTTGCCTTAGTTGTTGTTTTCGCCAGCGTGCAGCCGACAGTCACCACTGTTGAAATTGGGGGGCTCGCCCCGCCCCTCACCTTTTTTTTTGGTGGGAGGGAGGAGCTTGCACCCCCCCCCTTGCCCCCCACCGGCTGATATGCCTATGCTTAGTGAACAACATGGTGTCTTAGGGCCACACTGAAATATAAAAAGTAAGAGGTCACTTTTCCAATACTTCGCTTTGCCTTTTCGCATTCTGTATTTTTTCTTTTTTTTTTACTAAAGCGCTGCGTATCTCATCCTTTTTTTTTTTTTGTCCAGTACGGTATACATGGAATAGAAGACAAAAATGAGGATATTGCGGTGATCCTACACTTCTGTTATCCAAGCTTACAGTGGACGGACGCGTCTAAAGCGTACGAGGAAACAGCCAGACTCGGGACTCGGGCACATGCTTTGGGGATTGTGCCGGGAAAGTCAATGTCACTGTCGCGCCGCCGTGGCTGCAGTCTCTACTGCAGATCGCCGCAGTCTCTGTCGCTGCCGCCGGGCGGCGGCTCTCTCCAGCGACGAAGCTGGCTGATAAGTTTTGCGCCATGGAGTTTCATACAATAATAGAGAGGAATCTAGTGCTTGTGTCACTGTCTATGCGGGCTCCTTCAGCGGCGCTTGTACCCCTATGAGAATTAGGGGAAGTACAGGCTTCGAATTCACTTCAGATGGATTAGGTTCTTGAAATTCGCGACGCTTCTTTTCCGAGTGTAAAAGAAAATTATATGAAATTAAATTTAATTCAAACTTGCTTCATTCATTTCTACACAAATTTTATTGCAAAAAGTTCTCGTGACCAGGTGGCGAAAACGAAACCTTGGCAAATTCAAGCATTAGGGTATGTATGCATCACTCTTCCATTACGGTGTGATTTGTTAGCAAGAATTAATAAATTGATTTTTTTTTATTCTTGAAAACAAAGATGCTTGTTTTTCTCTCAAAAGTATATATTATCTAATTATGGAAATAACAGTACCGTATTAAGTGAGAAACACTTATCGTTTCGTATACTGTGACTCTGGGTGCGTCTGTCCCAGTGGGCTGTCCCCGACTCACCTTTATAGTTTTGTGGTGAACTCGAGTCAGCGGAGTGTGACGGTGCGTCTGCTAAGCTTCGTCATCGCCTTGCAGTCGACTTGAAACGAGTTTAGGCAAGACGCGCTCGTGAAAAACATGGACTCGAAGCACTATCCGGCCCTGACATGAGACGCTACATATATGCGCAACGGTGAGTGAACGACGCTTCGTTTATACTGCCAAATACGAGTGGAAAAGCTCGAACACTATAGGAAATGAGTAGATCTACTGGTCATCAGCCCCTTTGAACAACAAAGACACTGCGTCAGCCTTTTTCACCATGCCCGCCCCCCCCCCTACTCGTGCTGCGCGAAAAACGAAATTGAAACTGTAGAAAACAGTCCGTAGACAGTTCGCTAGCTAACCCTTTCTAATTCGAAGCCTCTACTTCCCATAATTTCCATGGAGGTACGTGATCGCAGCGCAAGATTTCTCTCAAGGTATTATTGTATGAAACTCTTCTATGTTCGGGACCTTTCGTGGAGCCGAAGATGCTGCCCGTGCCCAAGTACTTCCAGCCGTTGCCCGAGAAACCTGAGGAACCACGAGCGCGTCTT
Source organism: Rhipicephalus microplus (assembly GCF_043290135.1). Taxonomy (NCBI): domain Eukaryota; kingdom Metazoa; phylum Arthropoda; class Arachnida; order Ixodida; family Ixodidae; genus Rhipicephalus; species Rhipicephalus microplus. The sequence continues at coordinate 230,778,110 of NC_134702.1, forward strand.
GCCTAATCATCTACGGACGGTGAGACGAGAGAGGTGTGAATCCTCTCTTTCCTTCGCCTCACCCGAAGGAAACTATCGGGACTCAGTTGAACAGTTGTTCGTGATGTTCAGTGCTCATGCTGAACAATTATGTCATCCGCGATCTCCAGTTGCCTGGGTAGCTCTCGTCGATCGGTACCCCAGTCTCGAGCTCCTCCGACCATTTCCACATCCTTCTTTATTTATTCTCTCTACCTTTTGTATAGTGCCTGCTTATCCAAGAGCTCTCACTCCTTCAACTTTCAACTTCACTTTTAACCACTTTCCCAGCCCATCCCTACAAAGCACTGCACCATGCTCCCTATAGGTTGTTGTTGTTGTTGTTGTTGTTGTTGTTGTTGTTGTTGCTGTTGTTGTTGTTGTTGTTGTTGTTGTTGTTGTTGTTGTTGTTGTTGTTGTTGTTGTTGTTGTTGTTGTTGTTGTTGTTGTTGTTGTTGTTGTTGTTGTTGTTGTTGTTGTTGTTGTCCTATTGTTAGTGGTGCATACCCACTGTGGGGGATTGGCCAAGAGTCGAGTGGTTTCAAAATTTACTGTTCAGATTTGGAATGATAGAGGTTTAACAGAAAGATTACGGATAGCCTAGGATGGTGTGGTGCTTAATGTAATGCATACAAATATTTACATAAACGATTTTATTCTTAGAATAGAGCAATAATCTGATTTTATACGTATATAGTTATGTGGACCTGTTAGAATAATGAAACTGGTTAATTAGTCAACCTATTAGTTTCATCAATATAGTCCCGGACGGCCGCGTATACTGTCGCATTAGAGAAACCAGAAATGGAAGCTCCAAAAGACCAAATGACAGGCAGAGATAAGTCCCTACCAATACCACGCAAAGGTATTTCTAATAGGGTTTTTCGTAATGTGTTAAACCACCTGCAGGTCAAAAAGAAATGGTCTATTGTTTCCAGTTCATCACAGAGTGCACACAGTGGCGAAGGTGCCTGAGCAGACCTGTGTTTATAGAAATTTAGATTTGGTACCCGGCAACGCAGCCTTGTGATAGCTACTTCTTGTTTTCGAGTGCGGCAAAAGTCTCTTCGCCAGGGACATAATAAATGGCGATATTCTGTAGAGTTTGTTAGTGCTGAACCTTTAAAGACTTGCATAAGCGTACGTCTGTAGAATCGAGCAGCAGTCACATAAGCGGATGATGGACAGAGCGGTAGAATTGGTTGGCTGATTGACGACTTAGCTAAGGAATCGGCTATTTCATTTAGAAACAAACCTTTATGTCCAGGCACCCAAACTCGTTCTTGTTTCTGTTTACCTTCACTTATGGCTTATACCCACTGTGGGATATCGGTAAATAATTGAGTGGTCTTATAAACTATTATGCAATTTTAGAGTGAAGGAACTCATAAAATGAAAACGTTACAAATGTTAGGACAAAATTTGGATGATATCTGAGCTGTACCTACTATAAAGTTTTGTTTAGTAATAGATAATACCTAGCTCAAAACCTAAATTTAAGAAAGAAGTTATGTGGATGCCGAACTCATGCGCTTTTTTTTCTTCCAGCCACAACCACCATCATTTGAAATGAAGTTTAATTATTTATTCATATGACACCCATCTATTCTTTGTAAATTAAGAAGTGATTTCAACTGCTGTGGCATAAAGAGAGCAAAGAAAAGAGCTTAAGCATCTTTTTTATGGCCTTGAATAAGATTCTTGTAAGAGTGCTCATCATCATTATCGTTATCAGATACCACAGTCAAGAAAATGCTGCCGACAGTCCGGAATAATTTGCCTTTCGCTTGGAAGGACCACTCTTTCCACAAGTGCAGTCATCGCCCTTACGTACATGCAACTAAAGACTGCACCCACAGAAGCATAAGGGTGGCGCTATATTTGTCGTGAAGTAATCCTAAATCATTCATTCGCTGTGTTTGGGGTTGCTTTTACGAGCGAATTTAAGCCTAAGTGAAGTGTTCCAATATGCAAAAGCGGAATCCAATGTATCTCCTGAATATACATGGTAGTTAGCTACATAGATTTTAGACGCATTGTAGATTTGAGGTATTTTGGTGACATAAGCATACCGAAAAAAAATGTCGGCCCACACCGGACCGTAAAGCCAGTAGCGAAATAGTACATTTTTCTCGGTTTTAGTTAATGTGTACGTCCCACATTTGTGATGCATAAAACGCCACAGATAGCAAGTACAAAAAACACTATGCAGCAAAATTATGAATTATTAAGTATACATCTTCAATTTGCTACTCTACTAAAGTACTACATCTGCAGTACCTTATCTGCAGTTAAATTATGTGGTGATAGAACAAGAATAGATGTTTGCGAACAGCGGCACCACTGAGCATGTGACAATTAATTCAGACAGCCAACACAGCCATTGACTTGGCACACTAACACCGACGTGTTAATTCGGTCTCCCGATGATGTGCGTATGCCATGACTGATTGATCGATATGCAGGGTTAAACGTCCTGAAACTACCATATCATTATGCGAGACACCGTAGTGGAGGTCTCCGGAAATTTGGACCACCTTGGTTTCTTTCACGCGCACCCAAATCTGATCACATCCGCCTACAACATTTTTGCCTCCGTCGAAAATGCAGCTGCCGCAGCAGGGATTTGATCCTGCGCCCTGCAGGTCTACAGCCGAGTACGTACCTTAGCCACAATCCCACCACGAAGGGCTGCGTATGCCATGACCGCCGGTTTCTTATGTGTTCAACTCCATGAAGCTAATAGAGGTTTTTAGTTTGACGTTTTTGTGGTCCGCCCCGCTCCGGGAGCACCCGCGAAGCCGCAGCGGAGCGGCGGCTGATTTTTCTCTTTCAGTTATTCGTTGCCGGCAGCGAAGTGGACCTTTCACAGTTGCAGCGCCCTCTGGTCGTTTTCATTGTCGGTAAACGAAATAAAAAAAGATTTTTTTCACGTATACAAAGCAAAACAAAAACGTATAAATTATCTTTTCATGAAGTGTTTAGAAATCCACTTTCAATGTATTAACCGTCTATTTTTTTGACAAAGAAGCAAGCTCTGACTTGATAGTAGCCGCTCAAAAGCCAGCAAGGTTCCGTTCTAGATCCATTGCAAGCATTCATTGTGTGTTGTTTGCGCTTTATACGCGTGTGGTGGCGGCGTTTTTATTTTTCACCGTTGAAACTGTGTTTTCGCCGCTTGCGCTGGGCAGGTGACGGCGAAGCTGCAGCACTCGCGGAAAGCGTGGCGTCCCCGGAGGAAGCCATCTTGAAATGAGCAAAGTTGCTGCACGCACGAGAGAGGGCGCGCGCGTTGTCCCCTTCCGCTTGCAAAAACGGCAGCGACGCACCGCGCTCCGCTTAGGCTGCTCGTAAGCGGACCGTATTCCCCGCTTCGGTAACCCGCTTAAGGCCTTAGCGGAGGACGCATGCGCACTCGCGTTCCCACTCCGCTTAGCTGCTAAGCGGAGCGTGAAAACGTCAAACTAAAGATTTATAATATCTTCCGTTTCATAACGCTCTGTTTCAGGTGTCAGGATTTTTCTTTGCTTAACGGCAGAACTAACGCTATACTTGCATTAGTGTCTTTTAAAGGGGTCGTGAAATGCTCGCTCCAAAGCGACAATGCGAAGCCACCGGCGTCCACACGCTCTAACTAGGTGACGTCATCATAAGTAATGCTTTGCCTATCAAGGAATGCGGAACTCTTCGGTACTTGCGAGTGCGTGCAATCGGGACACCCATCAGCGTCTTTGCCAAACGCGATCGGCACTGCTTGAACTCTGACGTCATATTAAGCAGCGTTCTTGTGGAACGCGGATCGCGTATGGCAGACGCCGATGAGCGCCTCTTCCGCGCGCTCGATATGCCACATATAGTTCCGCGTTCCTCGATAGGCAAAGTGTCTATGCAGGTCTACTAGGGCTGATGATATAGTTAGTGCATGTGGCTGCCGTTCGTGTCACATTGTCGTCGTAAAGCGACCGTTTCACGGCCCCTTTAATGTCCTAGAGATGCTTTTTAATAGTAATTGGCAATGAAAACAAAAATTTTTTATTTATTTAAAAATTACTACTCCCTCATCAAACATTTCACAATAAAAAAATATTGTATACGATTGTACATTTCATGTTTCAAACATCAAGAGGCTTTACCTTTTGTCGATTGAAAGCGTCCTTACACTTTTGCAGGGTCAATTGCCAAAGTGATACGCCATTATTATAGCATGTCATTCTTAATTCCGTAAGTTTACCTGCTAGTACTTTCTTCTTGCAGCCGTTGTTTCTCTACTTCGCGCAACAAGCGACTCATGGCGGTGTCGGACCAGAACCGATCGAAGCTCCCGCAGAGAACGTCGCCAAGTTTCCATACATCCACGAGGACGCAAGGAAAGTTTACGCAGGTAACTTTCCTGTTTATTCGGCAATTTACTATCTCATTACTTAACAGTGACAAACGAAGTGCATGAAATTTTCATGAAAACAGTCCGTTCAGGGCCTAGTGGGTGTTGTCTAACATCGATTTATGCTCGGGTTCCGGCGGCAGCTGCAATTTAAGCACGAAGACGTGTTCTGTTTTCCACTGCCCAGCTAGGCCCCTAGATCTCATGTGTGTAAAAACAAGATCAAAATCTTTGCACACTGGCGTTTTTACTCTTAGGCATGACTGACGCCTTGGACCAGTCCGTAGGTATCTTGGTGGAAGCACTGGACGAAGCTTCCATGCTTCGCGACACCATAATAGTTTTCAGCAGCGACAACGGTGGTGCTCCTTCGGGCCCCGTCTCCAACCGAGGCATCAATTGGCCTCTGCGTGGAGCCAAGGACAGCCTCTACGAAGGTGGAATCCGTTCGCCCGCGTTCCTCTGGACTCCCGACCTGCTACCCCGTCGACGAGTGTCACACCAGCTGATGCATGCCGCCGACTGGCTTCCGACGCTCTATTCGGCGGCTGGTACGTTTTCAAGCCGTTCTTTATTCGCACGCTGTAACATGTTCTAAAACTTATCATTGTGAATTAGTGAATGGTATAGGCTAGTATAAGTAAAAACAATAAGTACCCTCAAGGAAGTCAAGTGTAGAGCTAGTTTTAAGCATACCATGTGCCACCAGCACAGTGTTTGGATGCCGTAGAGTTGCACCATTAAAACAATCCCATGCAACTGAATTGGATGCGCAGCCGCAGCACTTCGCCAACTTGACCTGACTGCATATTATCATCCCCACTCCTACCCACTACTCTTTTCCCTGTCCTTTACCCTCCCCTGGTGTAGAGTTGCAGGCTCGAGCATACCATCGCTCAGGCCGACCTCTGTGTATTTCTTTGAATAAATCTCTCACCCTATTTATGGACTTCCTAAGGCCTTGTTGTTTTGACGTTTTACAACTGTACAAATTAGGACTGGCATACATCGTTTTATGTGCTTTTAGTTTCTAACATTTAGCTGCAATGGAAACGAACAAGGACACTCATTAGTCCATGACATTCCATGCTGCACTTTCTTTAAGTACTCTGCATGTGTTTCTTATCTAACACTCCGCCCTTTGGAAATTGCAGTGTTGTCTCCTAAGAAGGGGCACAGGTGCACTTCAGAGCACAGCCGTATCTTGGTAATAACAAAAAAAAGAAGGCTAGGAGATTACTATTCACACTAACCCCCATAGGATTCCTCAGGTATCTGTTGGACTGTGAGGGGCATAAAAAGTATGAATCAAAACCGATTTGAGCTAAGCACTAAGTATGAATGGCTGTACGTCGAGTGGTGCAGTACATTCCAGAAAGACTCCTCGCTTCCGTGAAGCAGTGGATTCGCAAGTGGTAATATTATTACAATAACAACTAAATAGACAGTCTCGGCTCAATTTGGGTGTCACCGCCACCATCATTCCTGTGTAAGTATGTATATATACAGGGGCAAAGATACGCTAGCCTCCTCTTTCTGCGGAACGAACACCACTTTTCCAGCCTGGGTCGTCTGCGCGCGCACTTATAACCTGGGCGAACAAGAGAAAGGGGAAGGCACTTATGGTTGCCGTCATATTGCGGCAACGATCAGCACGCGCCTTGTGTCCCCCTTCCCAGCAGGCTTCTATAGGAGCTTCTACGGGCTGCGCTCTCAACTCGAAAAAACGGCGCCGAAAGTGTGCCTTGAGCGGTCGTGGTGGTAGGTAAAAAACATTTATTTCAGAAAAAGTCTACTAGAGAGTGCCGACGTGGCCCATCGGCGTGCTAGAGTGGCAAGACCCTATTCTGGGACGCCAGTGGAGCTGGAAGCTGCCCGTGCGCGCTCCACCAAGGAGCGTTGTGCAGCCAAGGTAGAGCAGCCGAGCAGGTGCTTCCCAAGCCTCTCTAGTTGGGATAGGAAAAGGGGATGAAAAAGGGACGGGATTAACTGGGCACGATGCTACGACGTGATATGTGTCGGCGAGGACATTACAGGTCGAGCAGGTGCCATTGATTTCCGGCAAAAAGTGCCTGGCGACCGCCGGACTGATAAAGGTGTTCGTCTGCAGGCGGCGTAGCAGTCGTTCGTCCGCTTTCTCCAAACCGCGTGCGGGGTGCGGGTAGAGGCGGCGCGAAGCCCGGTAATAAGCCAAAATTTCACGAAAGCGCGTCAGGTTGGTATTGCCAGATTTCGTCTCGGGACATGGAGGGGCAATGGCCCGGACAGGAGAAGCGCGGGCAGCGGCATTTGCCGCCTCGTTGCCGGGCAGGCCCGAGTGGCCTGGGGTCCAGACTATACGAATGGGATGAGGGTTAAAGCGCCAAAAGGCTGCCTGTAGTAGGCTAGCCGCCAGCGGGGCAATGGAACCCTGAAGGTACTGAGAACAGGCCGAGCGCGAGTCCGTCAGGATGGTGCGTGAGGCAGGGTGAGAGGCGGCCAAAGCTATGGTAACCTCTTCAGCGTGCGTTACTGTGTCTGCTCTAAAGGAGAGGCCATCTACGTGTTTGTCCTCTGTAATCACGGCAGCCGTGAAGTTACCCGAGGGGGAGGGACCCGAGACGTCCACGTAGAAAACACCAGGACGATCGGAGTGTCGCGTATGAAGGGCCGCGGCGCGTGCTAGTCTACGGCCAGGATGGAGGTCGGGGTTCATATTACGGGGTAGAGGTTCCACCCATAGCTTTTGACGCCAGAGCTCTTGTACCGGCTGCTGAGGGTCTTGGTCAGATATCGGGTTAAGGCCAAGTCTGTGTAGAAGACGGCGCCCTGAAGGCGTCTGCGACAGTCGATTGATTTGGTTAACGCGATGAGCTTCGCGCATCTCTGCAAAGGTGTTGTGTACCCCCAAAGCCGCGAATCGGCTGTTGCAAGTTGCAATAGGTAGGTCCAGAGCGTGTTTGTATACTGAACGAAGAAGGACGTCCAGCTGGTGCTCGTGTCGACGACGCAGGCGAAGGTAAGGCAAGGCGTAGAGGACGCGACTGGTCACAAACGCGTGGGCCAATTGGAGGGACTGAGACCCGCGGAGGCCGCCGCGTTTGGTAGAAACTCGCCATATCATGCGGCTCACCTGTTCGCTGGTGCGTCTGAGGCCTGCTATTGTGCCCTTTGGATCCAAGGACGATGTGAGGTGAAGGCCAAGAACCCGAATATTTTGCACTGACGGGACGGGCCCGGACGGAAGAAAAATTTGAGGCGGCGGTAGCGGAGAGACTGAAAGAAGAGCCGATTTAGCTGGAGAGCACTCCAGGCCGCATGAACTTGCGTAGGTGTCCACCAGAAGGGCAGCCTTTTGCAGGCGTTCTTCGATTTGCGCTAAGGAGCCGGTGTTGGTCCAGATTGTGATACCGTCTGCATATAGTGCGTGTTGTATTCCCTCGACCTCGCTTAGAAGAGAGGGGAGGTTCATCATCGCCAGGTTAAAAAGCAGAGGAGACAGGACTGCCCCTTGAGGTGTATCCCGCGTGCCTAATAAGTACGGGCCGTGTTCGGTAGAATTAAGGCGAATGAAGGCGGTGCGATGTGATAGAAAGGCGCGAATGTAGTTGAAAGTCTTCTGCCCGCAGTTTGTGGTAGACAGGTTAGTGAGTATAGTGCTGTGTTTGACGTTGTCGAACGCCCCGCGGAGATCGAGAGCGAGCACGGCTTTATCGTTATGGCGCATAGTAGTCGGCTCTATGATATCGTGTTGAAGCTGGAGAAGGACGTCCTGCGCCGACAGATGCGGGCGAAGCCAAACATCGTGTCGGCAAAGGTCCTCCTGGCCTCCAAGTAGGCGGAAAGGCGTTCGCGAACCATGGTTTCCATGAGTTTGCCTGCGCAAGACGTAAGTGAGATGGGTCTCAGTGCCTCAATACTAACGGACTTTGCCGATTTGGGAATGAATGTCACGACCGATGTCGTCCATTCCGTTGGAAGCGGAGAGCCGTCCCATATCGAATTTATAAGGTGGAGTAGTGAGAGGTGTGCTTGGTCGGGAAGATTTGCCAGGAGCGATACTGTGATTCCGTTGCGTCCAGAAACCGTGCCCCGTCGCATTTTCGTGAGTGCAAATCGTAAATCAGAAAGCGTGTATGGGGCGTCGAGGTCGGTGTTAGGGGCGCCGGAATACGTATATGCTGGGCCTGCGGGATCAATTGTGCGGCAGATGTAGCGGTCACAAAGTTCTCGCGCTAGTTCATCCGTAGTGCCCTGAAAGGCATGGAGAACACGGTGGAGCTGGCGTTGCGTTTCTCCAGTGGTGGTGGAGGGATCGAGAAGGCTTCTAAAGAGTCGCCACGCACTCTTGGAGCTCATCTGGTTTGCAGCCTTCGAACAGGTGTCTGCCCAGTTAGCATCGGAAAGTTGTGCGGAGTATGCGGCCGCCTCTGCAGTGAGCGCCTCAATGCGAGCGCGAAGTTTCCGATTAAGTTTGTTGCGTTTCCAGCGCCTTATGAGCCCGCGGTGAGCGTGCCAAAGATGTAGGAGGTGTGGATCGATTGCAGGAGTCAAATTAGAGGTTGCAAGGGTGCGAGTGTTCGCTTGTTTCATATGGAGAGCGTATGATGCCCACGCTGCATATTCGGTCAAAGAGGCCGGCGGGGAATGGTTGCATTCTGAACTGAGTCCAATCGGTGAGACGGGCTTGGCCCCAGTGTTGGCGCATTTTCTGCCGCGGTGTGAACGAAATTCGGAGTAAAAAGTGATCGCTGCCTAGGGTTTCGCCTAAATTTTCCCATGTAGCATCGCGGATGTGACGAGTGAGGGAGAGGTCGGGGCATGTGTCTCGCGTGACCGAGTTACCGGAACGTGTGGGTTGTGCCGGATCGGTAAGAAGCGTCAGGCTCAGCGATGAAATGAGCTCCTTGAGCTCTCTGCCCCGGGCCTTCTCGTAGTGGTAACCCCAGTGAGGGCTGGGGGCATTAAACTCCCCGACAATCACCAGTGGTTGTCGGGCCGCTATACCCAGCGCCCGATGGAAGAGATGCGCAAACGAAGCTCTCGCAAGGCGAGGGGGACAGTACACGTTTAAGATATGTATTGATGGTTGGCCCCTCCGCTGAGACAGCACTGATATTATGCAGTAGTCATAAGGAAGATCCAGATCGAGGTCAACCTGTATCGCCGTGTAAGCTTTGTGCACGAGGAGGCATGTGGTGGTGCCGCCTACATAGGAGCAGTATCCAGAAAGGGATAGAGCAGGGCCAGATTCTTGGAGCGCCAAGACGGCCGGCTGAGAGCCAAGTGAGCTGAGGAAAAGAGAAAGATGTGAACGCTTTCGCCTGTTCCCGAAGCCTCCAGGGTTCCACTGTATGATCTCGAATTTAGACGCAATGTTTGAACGGGACGTACGATTGGTAGCCATCGTGACTGTCTTAGGTTTTATATTTGGTCCTCCATGTCCCGCTCAGAATCCTCAGAGGCAGGGAGGGGCACGGAGGCCGGATTGTCCGACGGCGGGGTGGTGGTAGCCATCTTACGACGACGCCGTGGAGCTGTACCCTCACTGCTCACCGAGCAGGAGCGGGAACGCGATGCCTTGGGTTGAAACTGGGTGATTGCCCAGGCTTGAATAGCCTGGGTAACTTCTACTACTATGCGTTGGACCGAGAAGCTAATGAGGAGGTGATTAATCGAAGCTTCGACGCGCGTGAGGCGTTCCTCTACGCGCGGGGTGCGCTCTTCGCTAGGGAGAGTTTGGTTAGCGGGCAAGAGAACCTGGGGTGCCCCAGGAGCCTCAAGAGCTTCTGGAGTAGATGTGGCACCGGTTCCGAGTGCTGGAGTACACATGGCTGCTTGAACCGGCGGTTTAATTGGAGTGGACTTAGCGCGAGGACTAAGCTTGGACGTAGCTGGCGTAGCCGCCTGGACAGAGGAGGCAATACCGGATGGCCTTGTAGTACACTGTTGTTGGGGTTGAAGTCGCTTATTTAAGAGTTCGAGCTGTTTAGTTAAAAGAGAATTTTGCTTTTGAAGTGCCGCAACTTGCTGGCGAAGGGCCGCAAGTTCGGGAGAAGGAGGATCGACAGAAGGGGTGAGAGAGGCTTAGAAGCAGCTTTCCCTGCCCAACTGCTCACCTGAGGTACCGTCGCTGGTGCTTCGAGCGGTGGGAATGCCTGAGTGTCGGCGTGGAGTGGTGGAGCCGAATGATGCAGGTTGGTGCTGCTGTCTGGCTCTGACGAACATGGGGTGGTCCCTCGAGGAGATGTTGAGGGCTGCTTGCGTTTACGATATTTTCGATATTTTGCCGTGCAGCCACTGGTCCCAGTCTCATGGGCGCCGTGGCAGAGGAGGCACTTGGGGTGGTAGTCATGGGAATTGAGACCTGCAGGTGCGGGGGTTCCACATTTGGCACACTGCGTTGGAGCGGGGTGAGGACACTGAGGTGGTCGATGGCCGATGGTACCGCACTTGGTGCAAACAGGGACCGTTTTCTTGTAGGCGCGGATATACGTCGCCACGCAGTGGTAGAAGAGGAAGCGGGGTAACTTCGTGCCCTCGAAAGTCACCACAGCCGCCGCGGAATCTCCGAGTTTGCGGACCGCAAGGATAGTACCTCGAGGCCAATACAGTTCAGACTTTATCTTCTCCGGGCTTTCAGCAGGGTTTACGTTGATGACGCCCTTGCATATATCCCCTGGTGCCTTGGCGTGGCCTCGAACGGGCAGCTGCTGATCCCCCACTTTCAGCTGGAAGTCCCCGAGGAGTCACTGTGCCATAGGCAAAATGGTGGTGCTACAGACCAAGATGTTCTGTTCCCAGATTGGCCACACTTGAATTTGCGTGGTAGTCCGGTCGCCGAGGTAGCTGCGGATGGCGTCGCGCACGATCGGCCGGGACAAATGTGCGTAGCACGCAGGGAACGCGAGGTTTAACTACTACGATGTAGTCGTCGCGAGAGAGGCGAGGAGTCTGACGCGGACGCCACTTGCGTTGCTTCGCTGGCTGCGAGGACGGAGCAGAGGTAGGCACACCACCGGATGGATGGAGCGCCGGCGTTCCTTGCAAGGCTGGGGAATGGCGGCCAGCTGTGGCGTCTCGTTGTTGTTGAGACGCAGACTTTGATTTGGCTTGCTTGCGTTGCCACAGTCTCACCATGTCTTCGAGGTATTCATCTTCTGTTGGCATAGTGTTTACGGAGGATGAAATCTCCATGGACAGCACTTGGCTTGAGGTAGGATCATAGCCCGTAACCACGTTGGCGGCCGCCATCGCCGGGCTGAGAGCCCTTAGCGAGGCGGCGTTGTAGCCGGGAGTGAAGGATGTCCCTCAAGTTGTCAAAACTGGACCCACCTGGACGAAGGTGTTGTCTAGGCGAAGCAGAGAACTTGGCGGTGACGATAAATCCAAGCTTCAGGGGTACCAAGGTGGATGTCCGCAGAAATAGCAGAAAATCTACGGAGGCGATGTGGAGTGCGTCCGTCACCATCGAGCGCTCGCAGCGCCCCCCCCCCGGTCGTGTTCTCTTAAGGCGTGTTCACACTAGCGGGACACGACCCCTATTTTGGTCGGCCGACTCTATTTGGCAGTGTCTTTTGACTTGTCTTCGTCATATTTGCACTACAATCACACAAAAAGCCCACTGATTGTCTCTGAAATACTCCGTTCGTGCCTGGCGTCACAGCGTTTCATTCGCTGGCCAATTCTGTAGTCACACTAGAGGCACACACAGCGGAACCAACAAAACTTGCCTGCCTGCCCCTGATTTTGAGCCATGCTCCCTGCTCTACCATTGTCCCTCTTCGGCTACGCGGCGCAGCCACCGCCATAATCCACGGCGTTGAGGGACGGGGATGGGGACACACAAAAGGTAAGCGAAGAAAACACCTCAGTGAAGTGCGCAATAGGCCTGTTCAAACACCGTGGAAGGCTTGGAGGATGCATCGTTATCTCTCCCAAGACTTCCTCCTTCGTCGTGGTTTAAAGCAAAGACAAGGGCAAATTTTCACCCAGCTGCACATCTCCTGACGACACGCCGACGACAGGTCTGCGGATGCGTTTTACTGGCGTTTGTGGTATGTCAATAAGTTACACTACGACGACCTACTGTCTTTTGAGGCGTCGTCATCAGCCAAGTGTGACCTTGGGCGGCTTCGTCGCCGGGCGACTCGTCGGCCGATGGTCGGCGTCTGCTTCATGTCTTCGTTGGGCTGGTGTCATCGTTGTGTTGCACTAGGATAAACACACATTTAAACCAGCGTTTTGTAGATTTGATTGATATGTGGGGTTTAACGTCCCAAAACCACTATATGATTATGAGAGACGCCGTAGTGAAGGGCTCCGGAAATTTCAACTACCTGGGGTTCTTTAACGTGCACCCAAATCTGAGCAGACGGGCCTACAACATTTCCGCCTCCATGGGAAATGCAGCCGCTGCAGCCGGGATTATATCCCGCGACCTGCGGATCAGCAGCCGACTACCTTAGCCACTAGACCACCGCGGCGGGGCTGAAATGTAAATTGTGACATTCAGGACAAACACGGCATGAATTTCATGTGATGACTAGCCAAATATGTTCTTCATCCAGTCATGCTCTGCTATACCAAGTTTGGTATGGAAACCATCATCCGAACGGCCAGGAGAGCTAAAAGTCGTAGGCGGATAGATAGATAGATAGATAGATAGATAGATAGATAGATAGATAGATAGATAGATAGATAGATAGATAGATAGATAGATAGATAGATAGATAGATAGATAGATAGATAGATAGATAGATAGATAGATAGATAGATAGATAGATAGATAGATAGATAGATAGATAGACAGACAGACAGACAGACAGACAGACAGACAGACAGACAGACAGACAGACAGACAGACAGACAGACAGACAGACAGACAGACAGACAGACAGACAGACAGACAGACAGACAGACAGACAGACAGACAGACAGATAGATAGATAGATAGATAGATAGATAGATAGATAGATAGATAGATAGATAGATAGATAGATAGATAGATAGATAGATAGATAGATAGATAGATAGATAGATAGATAGATAGATAGATAGATAGATAGATAGATAGATAGATAGATAGATAGATAGATAGATAGATAGATAGATAGATAGATAGATAGATAGATAGATAGATAGATAGATAGATAGATAGATAGATAGATAGATAGATAGATAGATAGATAGATAGATAGATAGATAGATAGATAGGCAGGCGGACGGACGGACGGACGGACGGACGAATGGATACGCTCAAAGACGCCGAAGTTCGCTGTGAAATGCTTCGCATTTAAAAAAACAACCTTGCTACCGGTGAAAATAGAACGCTACGCGCGCGTCTTGCGCCCTGCATCTGTCGGTGTATTGTGGCCAGGATACATGGGCGACGCGCATACTCGTCTATTTTCTGCGTGCCCCTAACGGCGAATGTCAAAGGCTTTGAGACAGGGCAGTGTGATAACGCAGCTCCCTGTGGTCAGTGGGTGGTGCCTGTGGCATAACATGACTGTATGACGAGCAAAAGTGACTGCTCATAGCATGAAAATTGTGATATTACCGCGTAAACACTGATGTAGCTATTTTCTTTCAACTTTTTGCTCGTTTCAATGTCGCGGGGTCGCCCTAGAGTAGGGTTGTGGTGGTCGCACCGGCTTTGTTGTACTCGTATAGGAAAGTTCGTACGAGGAAGCTTCCTCGTAGAGGGCTTCCCTTCTACGAGGAGTTGTTTCTCGGGTAGAGGGTTGCTAACGACTTCCAGCGGCGCCGGACAGTCTGCGGGGGAGCTGCACTGTGGAAGCCTAAAAGGACGTCGCAGTAGTTTCCTGTGTGTGTTTACTTTAGGTCATTATTTTTTACGTTCACAGCAGTCCTCATGGTGAAACTTGGTGGACGCCCCGGTGCTTGGATGCACCTAGCTGTTTCAATTTGTTCCACCCAATTTGAGTCGTCAACCGAGACGTTCGTGTGGTCTTTTCCGGTTCGGTCTCCGGGCGGGCTCTCGGGCTTTGCCAGGGGAGCCGTAAAAGTCACATGGTGGATGCCACGAGAGCCGGTTGCAGAGAGTGCGGCGCAGAGTTGTCCCAGTTATGTAGCGTACAAGGGTGTACAACGGCAATCAGGAGCGTTTAGCCAAAAAATCAGTTTAGTAAAAAGTCTTTCAATCTGCTGTGCATACGTGTCGATCCTCTCTCCAGTGGCGACCTAGTAGCGACCAGATCGCTACGCTACATTATGTGTGTCATGATTCATGAATGCCACTTGCAGTGATTGCCACTTCAATGAATGTGACTTGTGGAGATGAATGTCTCTTGCGGAGATTTCATTCACATGGCATATTCCAAAGCCGATATGGCATGAAATGACTGCACGGCCAACACCAGTGCCAAACCCTAACGTAGAAATCAATGCGTGCATGTCATGTAAGTGATAACTATAGACACACCAAGCTCATGGGGCGGGCGTTCGTGGTCGTTTCGCTGGCTTCACATATACCAAATTTGATATTACGTGACGCAAACGAACGACAAAGGTAACTGACACGTCAAACATTATAATCGTGATAAGCGTGTCATGTTAGACATGAAGACATCCTACGCTCTTAGAGCACTCGCAGCCGTTTTGCTAGCTTCACGTATACCAAATTTGGTATTACGAAACGACTATGGACGACAAACAGAAATTCCAGGTGCAACCATGATACTCATAACATGGAAGTCATGTACGGCATAATGAACATCCACCTCCTAATGTTGTGCTGATTTCAAAGTGACATATTGTCCTTCCTCATTCTTGCTTCTCATATCTTTGATTCCTGCTGTACGTGGGATCTGCCATTTTTTCGTACCTGTATCTCCCTTACTTGTTACCCTTGTGTCTTGCGTCATATCATGATACAGTTTCAAATTATCTGCCCAGCCCTGTAAAAGAACTTGTTGTTGGGCTAGTTGGTTTCTCATATTTAAAAATATATATTTAAAGCAGAAACCCATGGCTTATCCACACAAGCGACAATATTTTTTTATCACCCGGCGCTTGCTTGGCCATAGGGGTCACCGAAATAAAAGGAGTTTCGGACACCTAGGCTGGCCTGAGAGACCCTTGTCTTTTTCTTCTCAAACACCATGAACCCCCACCCCCTTTCAGATAACCCCTTTTATGGAGTGAATAAAGTGCTTCCTTCCCCTTCTCGAGTCTTGTGAGAATACGTGTTTAAAATTCCCCTGCTATTTCTGAACAGGAGGCGACGTGGATAAACTTCCCCCACTGGATGGTTTCGACATGTGGCGGGCGCTCACCGACGGCGAGGAGTCGCCACGATCAGAGATCCTGGTCAACATTAACGCGCCGGCTGGCGAAGCGGCGCTGCGCTACCGCAACTGGAAGCTGGTCATCGGAGACTTCGGCGAATTCAACCAGCGCATCGAGATTCCGGGAGGCAGCCGGCCCTACGAAGGCCTCGACGAAATGATGAGCAATTCGAGAGCAGCAGCTGTGCTCAAACGCCTGTACGGCAGAGACGACGTGTTTGAGCACGCCGGCCAGTGGAGACGAGAAGCGACGCTCACGTGCGGAGATGACGCCGCTGCCAACGCGAACTTCTCGCCAGGAGCACCGTACTACGTGTTCGACATCACGAACGATCCATGCGAGCTTCACAACTTGTCCGAAGAACGGCCAGAAGTGAGTACAGAAAAGTAAGGGAGGAAGGTGCGGCATGCTTGAGACGCCAATGAAACTTATTCTCGTATAAACATTAGTACAGTAAAAGCTCGTTAATTAGAACTCGAAGGGTACTATAATATTGTTCATAATAAATGGAGGTCAAATTAGCGGGTGGGCACTAGAATGAACGAACGTCGTACCATAGTGCACCGGCAGAAAAAGTTCCGACGTAGTCATCTCGGGACTAGTTACCGCAAATTAGCTAGGCGCTGTTACGCATTAGGGGCAAATGATTTAAAAGATAAGAAAGTCCTAAGACCAAACAGGATTAATGGATCAGTTGAGAGATGCGTCAGAAAAAAAGCAGCGATGTGCATTCACGTCGACAGTGAGCCTTAGTGTCGAAATATATGACGATATGTATGCTCTGAAATACGTTCATATACACATATTCGAATAAGATAGTATAGAGTAGGTGCTCATTTCCATGAACAATACAAATTATGAGCTGTCAGAGAAAAAACTGATTTTAGGCAGCCTGACAAAGCTCTCATACCGAGTGTCTCAAATTCGGACCAGCATTTCGCCACAGATATCCTGCTTATACAATACATCAATATAATATATACAAATTATGTATACAAATCATTGAAGTAACTAGCTTGCTAACTCTCATTCCATAAAAGTAGTAATAAATAGAAAGGGAAACAATACAACAAAAATTGCTGGGTGATCCCGCATGCATTCTCAGACAGTACACAAATTATGAAACATTTCTAATAACTGTATACATGGCAGACACAACGCAACTAAGTACAATTTAATCAGTAATTTACATTTACCTATGTTTCTTCAATCACGATTTTATGGCCATTATTTGCAGTTTGCCCAAAAGCTCCCGTGCCGCGTCCGAATTTTCACTTGGCGAGAAGGTGGTTGTTTTGTAGTTTTGCATCTCTAGTGCATTTGGTTTGGTGTCGCAACACATTGTGATCGATTCGGGCCAGTTTCTGCAAAGAAGAATGCAAACCAAGAGATCCCAGTTCAAACAGACCACTGCGACTACCGACGCACTCAAATTATCAGCAGTTTTCCTGTACAGAAACATACAAGGCTGAAACGAGACCAGGGCATCAGTTAGAATTAAATGTAATTTTGAATTAACCGAGTTCGAATGAACGAGCTTTTATTGTGGTAGTTCAGGGATCTACGAGCCTGAATTGGAAGGCACAAAAGCATAATTCGATTCGTAAAATGGTGGCAGCCGTGACTGGCGGTGACTGCGGTTAGGTGGATCAAACGACAACGAAAACGCCCATTACGTGCACATCAAAAGTAGGCTGCCAATGTTCTTTTGCAATCATTTGAAAGGTACACAGTATAACCAAACCTTCTGTGCTGGTGTGCCGACAGGTGATTAGTGGAAACCGATTTTTAGGCAAATGCATATTACGTTCCTTGAGTAGCTATGGCACCACATTAATACACAAGCACAAATTAGAGGCCTAGAAGGGATTTTGAACTGTATTTAGAGTTCATGTAATGCCTTAATGCCTCGGAATGCCTATTTTTAAAATTAGCGCTTATGTGAACACTCTTTAACCCCAAATTTCGCTCTCGAGTGTAGTTGGAGATCATCTTCGTCTTTCCGGGCAAGATTCCATGTTGGAAACTCTATGGGGTTCACCCCAGTCCTGTAGTTCAATTTATTTCGAGAAAGCAAGCGCTAGAAGCAGTGAAACTAGACGTGCCGGCAAGCAAACGCCGCCACCGTGCTGACATTGCGTGAGCGGTTGGCGAACGCGCAACCGTTGAAAACCTCCAGGGAAATGAATAGCGAAGAAAAAAGGTCAATGTAATGTGCACGCAGCTTTTTTTTATTTTGTCTGTTTTTACTTAACGGGGCCATTACAACCAATTTTTATCACAATCTGTGTTGTGTGGGTTATTATTCGTCAATTCACGGAAAAGATGGCTCAACATTGGCGTATTTGATCAAGTCCTTATATTAAAGCTCAATATTTTCCATAAACACGTGACCAGCATAAGAATCGGGCAACTTTGGCACACTCGTCAACCATGACGTATCGAGCAGCTAGCTGTGCTGGCGTCTGCCTTTCGGCGAATGACACTGTTTCGTGACTGGCTGCGCGCGAAATTGAGATTTTTTAAGCTTTCTTCAGCTTTGTGCTGATATTGAATGATTTGATACGGCTGAAACTTTGGTAGAGGGCTCCGTGCCTTCCAGCACAGGACGTCGCACGTGCCGTAACAAAATGCCGGTCACTGGCGGGGGGCGGGTTTAACATCTGGTGGCACCTAGGTCTTTTTTAGAGTCGTTTTTTTTCGTTTACACCACACTTTTCTCGTTTGTATAGATGTAACAGACCTTCAATTTCTATTTTATTGTAAAAAGCCATCAATCATTGATGGGCCATGTCAAGGCCCTTTAAGCTGTTCACCAACAAGTTTGAAAGTTGCCTTACGGGAACAACCCGGCCAATACGAGGCACTCCTCCCTTCTAGCTTTTCAGGCGTTTTCAGTATACGTGCTTTCGTTCTGCTCTACTCGGCTATGCCAAAAAGAAAGAAACCCAAAAGTGTGTTGGTTCGACAGCGGATACTTGACTCGCCATGCTACGCAGTAAAAGAAGCTACCACACTCTGTTAACATTGCGGAAAAAAAGGGTAATAGCGTGCTATCTTTAAATTCTCGTGGATTTCTTCTGTCATAAATAAAAGGAAGAAGATTGCACTAGTGTGTGAAGCTTAAGATGCAGCGAAGCCAGGTGATGTTAGGGAGCTTGAGGCCTTCTCGTCAGCCACTAGGTCTTTTCTTAGCTAGACAAAGCTTTGTCGAACCACAGACTGTCACAGACTTTGCAAGAATGTCCAAACTTCCACGCTGGAAATAATGCGTGAAGCTGACTGCGAAAGCACTGGTATAGACGTGGAGACCTTTCTTATAAAATGTCGGCTTGCAGTTTCACTTCCGATTCTGTGCAACCACATCTTACGCCCCCACTGGTCCCGCTTACCGTACGGTATCACGAAGAGTTATTTGCCGTCACTATACTTGCTATGGCATCAGAAGGCACCAACGCCGAACTCGGGAAGGGGCAGCAGCTGCCAATGGCGACCAACAGCGACGTCAGTCTGGTGTGATAAGCATCTCACAGCGCAACCCGCAGGGAAAGACAAGTACGCATCCATAAAACAAATGCCCTGTACAAAGTTTATTCCGCGCTTTACGAGCAATTATGGTAGTCTCGAGCGACTGTGAACAAACAAACCCTGCGTGTGGTCCCGTGGGACCACACGCAGGGTTTGCACGCAGGGTGAATCTGGCCATTACCGATGCGGTATCAACCTGGAATAGGTCGGAGGAGGCAGACAGGAGAAAAGACGCACTTTATCTCACGTATTTTACTACTTTACGAAGTTTCAAGAGCTTTACGTGGAATGCGCCCTTCGCACCATCTCACCGGTAATGCAGAGAACACGCTGATATCGCCTTGCCGCCAGTGATAAATGGAGTATACCAACAGGCCGTCATTATGGTTTGTTGAAAGACGGGCTATTCTGCGGCCTAGTGGTTAATGCCAACCGCAGAAGCGGTTAACGCCTTTTGTGGGGTTGGCGGTAAGCCAATCTTTGAAGCTTGTGGGGTTTCTGCCAGGTAGCTCTTTGAAGAGCAGCGTTTAGCCACAACTTCTTTCAATATTTCGCTGTACGCAATATTCAATGTACTTTGTCTCTGTATCTACGCTCGTACTGCACATGGTTAGGATATTCAATTGCGCATAATTAGTCCGTGTGTTCTTCCGTAACGTACGTTTTTTTTTGTTGGTGTTGGTTTTCTAACGCGTTTTACTATGCGCACAAGTGTTTCGGCCTTGTTTATTCACTAAGGAACTGCGTAATTTGCAGATCTTGTCAATGCTGTTGGAGAAACTTGAGGCCTACAACAAGACCGTTGTGCCACCCGTGAACGACACAGTGGATCCCCGAGGCGCCCCAGAACGTCACAACGGTGTCTGGGCCCCGTGGGTGTACTGACTACGCGAAGGATGGCGATGCACTCTCGATTCGTAAAGGCTTATGGCACCTGAAGGAGAAACAACAGCGCCGCTTATGCAGCTTGCTAGAATTAATAGTCTGTGTTAGAGTGACAGTACACACACACACACCAATTTAATAAAGAAAAGGCCACCGAAAGACGGCACTGAATACATTAAAGTTTTCTCTCCTTATTCGTGGTCTTCTTTATCTTGCCCGTGTGTGGCTTTCCAGTTGTTGTAATAGAGAAGTCTAAAAATAGGGTCTCATGCTTCAGTGTTGTTGCCAACAATAACCTTTCTCTCGCGCTATCAGCAACAACAAATACGTGACGAAATGATTAACACTGCATACATAAGTATCAAAACGACCGCTTGCATGCGCCCTCCCCTCATGTAATCAGTCAGATGTTTGTAAGTGCTTTTTGCTGCTGTTCCACGTGTCCTGTGTTTACCTCTTTCTGCAGACCACCTATACCGATTATTCACTAAATAAACGTATTGCATTCGAAGTATTGCAGACTTCAATATCTACATGTATACAGTGTCTTTCAGCTAAGTCGCGCAAAGTATTAAAAGAACATAGGTGCCTCACTTATCCAAGTGACACATCATTCTGAGCCCCTTAAAGAACGTCGTCATTTTTTTTCCCACTTCGGCAATCTCAATAATAACGCGCATTGTTGAGTGAAGCAGAATAGCGCTAGAAAACAATGTTTAGCACAAAAGTTGTACGTAGCATTGGCTTTAATAAAAAATGGAGTATTCGTGGAGTAGTTCTGCTGCACAACAATAATCGTAATGCGACTTGCTCGCATTTCCTCTCTTGAAATTCCAGCACTGGTCACTTTCCTGTCGGGAAAGCCTTGTCACACTGATAATGTGCGCACCCTTCGCGACCATGAACTACTGTAACCGTGGGGACAGCGCGAGGAAAAGTGCTCGAAGTAGATTATTATTATTGTCTAGCAGAAACACTCCCCAAATACTCGGTTTTTAAAATTGCTTGTTAAAAAGCCTATATTTTTTTTCTCCTATGCTAAGATCGCTGACTTATTTGGTTTCTTCTAAGTGTTTCCTCAAAATGCCTGAAATTCTAAAAAAAGAAAAGAGTGTTCTTCAGCCTGCCGTGCGGGGCTTTCAGTGCCATCGAATGCATAGTTTCCTGAGATTAACTAGGGGGGACTCTGGCGCTGCGATTATTCAGCAACGGGAATGATGGGTAGTAAACAACAATGTCTAGCCTTCCCTAGTATACTTGCCGGCTTCAAACGCATTTGTACCTTTTTACATTGTTGTGTTTAGGTTTTGTTTCGAATGAAACAACGGACCGTTGTGACGTGTCATTGCTGCGCAGTCGCATTTATACAGCGCAACTCTTTCTCAGATAAATATATGGAGGCCACGCCGATGCAATATTCACTGGCTCTGTGATCTTTTTTGCCTCAAGCTTCATTCTATTCCACTTGTCTCGACACTTGGGTATCACGGAACATGTGCGATAATTCAGTGCACACTTACAATCTCTGCCTTGGATTGCCAGGTGACCCTCTCAGCCTTTCTCAAAATGTTTGCAATGCTGTTTGAGCCTGTCGTTAAAGCACTACATAGTTTGGCCTACGTTCTTTTCGCCACTATACCGGGGGATATGGTAAACACACGAACCTGGCACTCAACATATTTACATTCGTGGTTTACAGAACAGGCTGGGGCTTTTCGGAGGCAAGTATTGGTCGTTTTGCAAAGTCTAGACATTGTTAAAAGTGCGCAGAGGCTCACCTTTACACATGCTCACTTACCAATGATCAAGTTATGGGACACGTGATGAACGTACGGTATCACAGCTAGCTTTTCTTTCACACGAGGTGGCTGTTGGTCCATTTTCCGGGTTCGTGATTTTTTCAAGATTGTTTCATCTACAAGAACCACTACAGCTTGCGCATAGCCTGCCTCGTCCAGGTTGTTTATCTACTTGCGTAAACATTCCGCTACACAATCGGAACCGAATTTTCTGAAACGTTAAGCAAGCAGAGGTTGGGTATACAACGCTTAACAAGCTAAAATGGCAGGAGCTAAAAAGTAGCAGAGGTTTATTCGCCCGAGGCTCCACTGACAGAATACACGGTTTGCCTTGAAAATTATTAGCATATCTAAAAATTTTATGCATCAATCAACCAAAAGATTTTGAGATACTTCAATTGCAGATAAAATGTGCCTAAAGTTGCGAAAGCTTTACCAAAGACTAGATCAGTGTCAATCGAAGTGTAAAGTCATCAAAGATCCTGAAAACTTTGGCAGTGCCAGTACCCTCGATAAGACGATTAATAAATCTGTCTGCCTGAGCAAAAAAAAAATCACCTAAAATCGGAGCCACACAAGAACGTAAACGGTGCATCTGATTTCTAAACACGGTAATATCGTTTGCTGCTGCAACAAAATATACAAAGGTGCAAATAAACTCCAAAAAAATACACAGAAACGGTTGTGCAGGCATGTCCCAATGCGCGCCTCACTAAAACAAGGCAAGTGAACGTGGTAAATACCACGCGTGTTCAAAGAAGTGCACCAAGCTTTTTTGAAACTCGGAAATCTTTTTAAAGGAATAATAATAATAATAATAATAATAATAATAATAATAATAATAAGAAGAAGAAGAAGAAGAAGAAGAAGAAGAAGAAGAAGAAGAAGAAGAAGAAGAAGAAGAAGAAGAAGAAGAAGAAGAAGAAGAAGAAGAAGAAGAAGAATTATGTGAGTTTTAACGCCCCAAAACCATCGTATGAATATAAGAGATGCCGTAGCGGAGGGCTCCGGAAATTTCTGTCACCGGGGGCTCTTTAACGTGCACCCAAATCTGAGCACTCGGGCCTATAGAGCATTTTCGCCTCCATTGAAAATGCCGCTGCCACAGCCTGGATTAGACCCCGCGACCTGCGAATCAGCAGCCCAGTGCCTTAGCCACTAGAACCCCACGGCGGGTTCTTCAAAAGAAAAAAATGCCAGGTCTGCGCTGAACGCGCAGCACTCTCACAGTGAAAGCTAGAAGGGTGGCTTTTCAGAAGCTTTTTTTTTTCTGCTCTTTAGGTAGGTCAGCAAGCACAATAGCAGGATACCAACTACGCCATTAATCATTGTGGAGTAGGCAGACATTCACTTTGCCATTTTTGTCAATCTTCGGAGAAGCGTTGTACCTGCTGTGCACCGCCTGCTGCATGACAATGAACAATTATGCCACGAGCTTTTGTAATCCTTCCAATCTGCCACAGTGGGTATGCGCCACACCTAATCGGTGAACAAGATAAAGCTTTTGTAAAGAGTTGGAACAGTCGACTACCCACTCGTTGTGCCATAGGTGACCAGTGAAAGAGCCAGGAATGTTGGGATGCACCATCTGTTGCCAGCTTCCGGTTCGAGAAGAGCAGATGACGGCAAACCACTGGGTCGCAAGCCTCAGATTATTCGGGATTCACGCGCGCGGTCGCCCGTTTATCTTCATCCTAATAAACCATGGTCGGTTTTTCAGCCGTTGGCTGCTAAAACTCGAGCGGGAAAGGAAAACGCAGGTATCGATTCCCATGGAATGAAGAAAGAAAAGTGAGATGGACCGTGGCTGTGAAGAGAGCCACAGTGACAAGTAGACTTTGGGTACCGAATTTTGAAAGGCAGTGTGTGCGAAGGCCATTTTATCACAGGTACGTGTGTATTGCGCACTAATAAAAAGCTTGCGTATGAATTCCCTGCGAATATTATAACGATAAATTAATTGTCGTGCAGGCGCACCTAGCAAATATATTACAGAAACGCGCGGGCGAAATCTGCCTGCCATATGAAATCAGCGTCTTTCATTGCACCCCTATATATTAGACAAAAAACGCGAAAACTTCACTCAAGACTAAGTTTACACAAAGCGCTGGACGAGTTCATTTGCGTTGATCTTGGTGATAGTGTGCGCCAGGATGGCACACAAAAGAAGTGGGTTAAACAAGCGCGGGGTTTCGGTTATTCGCCGCCGTCTAAGTCTGAGTGTATTGTTTATGTGCCGCCGTGCCACGCAGCTTGACCAAGATCAGCGTTCGAATACGCATCTGGCTTCGACTAAAAATGCATCCAAAAGCACGCTGAAGGCTAGAAAAAAGCCCTCAAGGAGCTCAATAAGCGCTACACTTCACGACGATTGACCGACAATGTCGGCCGAAGCAGCGATCCCGAAATGCACGCTGCTACAGTCATCCCCATCCTCAGAGATTTTCAAAACGGTGATTTTTTTTTATCTGCAGTAACGTATCATACAATTAAAGCTCTCTGCTGTCTCGACTGATCTTTCTCTAGCCAAGCTGACAGTAGTTCCAAGCAGCATAAAAGCATTGCAGATCTTTCAGTGCGATTAAAAAGTCTCCTTAGCATTCATGGCTTTGTAGCTTGACATCGTCACAGTCACGGTCAGCAAAAACAAAACAAAACAACTTCGAAAGCACTGACATTGAACGGAGAGGTGTTTTTTTTTCAACGGAGCGGTGCGAAAATGCGCGGGTGTCACTGGCGACTTGCGTGGTGCATCGAACCAGAGGCCATCGTATCTCAGAGTTCCCCGCGATTTCCCATATTACCAGTCACCTATTCGCATTAACTGACACCTGGTTGCTCGTTTCCTGTTCTATAAAGCTTTATTTTGCAATAGCAATTATATGGACACTCTCGGCTGGATTTTGCCGCTGGCGTTACCGTCACTCACTGTATATGTATATGCATCTGTGTATATGAAAATGCAAGAAAGGAAAAATCCTGAGGAGGTCTCTCGCACGCGGAGTCGAACTTGGGTCCTCTGAATCGTGAATGCGAGGCGTTAACCACTGGGCCGCCGAGGAGCACGTCCTCCAACGTTCAAACGGCGAGCTATCTCTATATACCGCTTAACGCTGCTGACGAGCATATCGGGGGGGGGGGGGACTATCGTGTTTTCACTGTTACCAGAAAGATGGCGTAATGAGCGAGCGTAGCAACATCGTCTCGACGCGGCGGCCGTGCTCTCATCTCCCACACGCACTTTGCCCCGCAAAGATGAGGAGGTCGACGCTCCTCGCGCACCCTTATCTCGCTGTAGGGGGATCGTACCACTTGGCTGGCGTTTGGTTTACTGCCGCAACGATTTAGTTTTAGTTACCGGGCGCACAAAAGTCACTTCAATCGTTGCACAGTTTACGTTTGCGAAAAGATCGCGCTTTTCAGACACAGGGAAGTAACAACTGAGACGCTTATTCGCATTTATTTGTACCTGAGAGTACGTTTGGTGCGTCGCCCCGCCGCGGTGGCCTAGTGGTTAAGGTACTCGGCTGCTAACCCGCAGGTCGCGGGATCGAATCCCGGCTGCGGCGGCTGCATTTCCGATGGAGGCGGAAATGTTGTAGGCCCGTGTGCTCAGATTTGGTTGCACGTTAAAGAACCCAAATCTGACCACCCAGGTAGTCGAAATTTCCGGAGCCCTCCACTACGGCGTCTCTCATACCCATATGGCGGTTTTGGGACGTTAAACCCCACATATAAATCAATCATTACGTTTGGTGCGTCATTTGTGCGCCATTTGTGCGTCATTTGTGTGTGAGAAACGTGGGGTACGTTTCGATCTGCTAGGCATTTGGCGCGGGACCTTCCAATTTGTTGCTATCGCGTGGATTGCTTCCCCTTTCGGCAAAGCTGTGACTTTACTCTTTTTAACGCGATTCCTTTAACGACATCAGCCCGCGTAGGGCCGATTTGGAAGAGAGTTCCAAGCACCGGTGAGGCTCACTGACAAACTACTGGGTTGGCACACAGGGGACCCGGGCGCGAACCCCGTCGTGTCCTTGGTGTTTTTATTTACTGACTTTTTTTTATTTCGTTCAATAGTGGTTATGAACATTACCGGTGGAAGCGGCAGACAACTACGGCACGCACGTAACCCTTGTTGTGATCTCAGGAAAGCATTCGCTGTAGAAACTGTCATGGTCAGGAAAACAGTCAGCTTTCTTTTATTTTATTTCAGGCGGAAAACTTAGGTTGCGCAGCATTGGGAAAAATGGTAGTTTGCCTATTCAGTATCATGTCTCAAAACCTGGTTCTTCAGGCCTTATTAAACACAAAAAAAAGTTGAGGCGCTACGTATTGTGAAAGAAGTGCGTATAGTTTCCAACAAGCATAAGCCACGTTTTTATTTTAAATGCGAGTGCATTTCTTTTTCAGGGCATGTCAGGCATCTGTCGGTGCCCGCGCGCTCGCAGGTGTTATCTCTCCACTGTCGCTCCCTCTCCCATAGCAACAGCTGCTGGCACGCGCGCTTATCCTCGCCCCTAGCAATCGGAGCAGGCGGTGGGGGTGGAGTAGCGGAGAGTGAGTGGAGAGGAGGAGCATGCACTGGCATGTGAGGGCGCTCGCATTGCGGGAGCTCCATGGAGCTCATCGTGGAAGTATAATCAGGTGTTGACGCTGAGGGTGCCTGAGTGGCCAGATAATGTTCGGTCTCGTGGACGCACTTTGCTGGTAGCCGACAGATGGCGCCGCGGCGAACGTCTTCAATAAGCGGCGCTGGCGCAATGAAATTACTTTGTCTGTCCAACGCTTTCCTTCCCAGTGGCGTGACTAACTCTCAAAGCACGAATGAAAGTTGTCACTTCTACTAAGTAAAAGAAAATGCTTCATAAAGTTTAAGGATTCATTAGCACGAAAATGCATTGTGCAGCCTGTGAACATCCTCAATGCGGATCGATCGGGGAGTTCTCAAAGCTAAGTTCTGCTCGCGTGCACTTGTATTTTTTTCTGTTTGCAGCATTCCTCGATGCAAAGCAAAACAATTAGAGAAACAACATTAGTCAGCGTGCTATTCCTCCATCAAAATATTTCTTGTGGGGAAAAATGCAAGAAACTCCCACGTGCTTAGATGTAGGTGCACGCTAAACAGCCCCAGATGGTCCAAATTAGTCAGGAGCTCTCGACTACAGCGTCCCTCGTAATGGAATCATTGTTTGGACACGTAAATCGCCAGTAATAATTATTACTCTTCTATCAAAAGAGGATAGTTACTACACCAGAAGCATATTTTATGCGTATCGCTACTTTCTATTACGCAGAAAATTGGTGAACCATAGTTGCGCTTGCTTCACGTGAACGCGATTTAGATAAATATTTTGCAACGCGCAGCTATTCCATATCAAGCACACCAGGGTAATCTAGTTGTTTCGCGAAATATATAAATATTTGAACCACACCAGTATTTCATATACAGCACACTAAAGCAATGCGATTCATGGCTAGATGTTACTATTCGAATTTACATATTTATGCTAACGACTACTTTCTGACAGCACTTTGAAGAGAGGCACACGTTCCGCCCAAGTCTGATAGCCAAAACGTAAGTTCAGTATAAAAGACGTTCTACCCATTTCGGAAACCTTTCAGCAACTCGATGTCACCTTCAACGATAGAATATGTTGAGGAAGGAGAGGCGAAACGGCGGCGACAAGCCCGTGCCAAGGTCACATCTTTCATTAGGGACGCAGGCGTAGACGGAGTCACCACTGCAGCGTCCAGCCAGGCCAAGAGCTCAGCCTTTCTGAATTATCCTCGTGGCTCGCGCCCCACGTGCCCTGCGGCTCGCTTCTTTTTCGGCGCGGCTAGCTGGCCAAATCTAGCGTGGCACTACACATTAAACGTTTCATCATCATCATCATCATCATCATCATCATCATCATCATCAGCCTGACTACGCCCACTGCAGGACAAAGGCCTCTTCCATGTTCCCATGTTTACACAAGAACAAAAAAGCGACTTGGCTTCAAAACAGCGTGGTCTCACTGCACACAAGACCCAGAATCTGCAGCATGCGCGTTTCTGCTGGGCGTGCTGCCGAGACAGCTGGCCCCGCTCGTCGTAGCGCCATCTAAGAAGACACCGATGAAGCTGCAAGGCAATTGATAACGGCCTGAGCATTGATTGATTGATTTGTGGGGTTTAACGTCCCAAAACCACCATATGATTATGAGAGACGCCGTAGTGGAGGGCTCCGGAAATTTTGACCACCTGGGGTTCTTTAACGTGCACCCAAATCTGAGCACACGGGCCTACTACATTTCCGCCTCCATCGGAAATGCAGCCGCCGCAGCCGGGATTTGAACCCGCGACCTGCGGGTCAGCAGCCGAGTACCTTAGCCACTAGACCACCGCGGCGGGGCGACGGCCTGAGCATTATCTGGGCGCGCTGGGATTGCACTTTTCAACGCGTTGCGGGGAGAGTGTCAGCACCTGTACATTCTTACACTATGGTGGAGCTCCTACTTGTGGAGAAAGTGTGACAGGGGGTAGGTGCAGTGCTTCGCCGCTCGCCCATCACTCTCTCTGCTCCCTGCGCTCTACTCTCCCGACCACTCGCGTGAAAGTGTATAAATGGAGTCAAGCGCACACCTCACTCTCAACCGTTGGACGGCTGATGAATGTGTAAATAAACAGTTTTGGTACAAATCTTTGTCTCTTCATTTATTTATGCCATTAATATTACTAGGCCGTGTACTCTCGGCGCAGAAATGTATTCGCATTTTCTCACGATCCCCTTCAGGGAGGTGGGGGCAATTTTTTCATTAATTTAGCATACCATGGTTCTTATGGCTACCATGGTTTTTAACGACACCGAGAAGGAAGAGCGCATGGAATGCGCGCTGTTCAGTTCATGATTCTGTCATCGGGTGGATAACCAAACGGACAAAAAGGTAATAGACAAATTCGAATATCTCAACCTGATATAACGCAAGGTCTTCCATGTGCGTTAGGATAATACTTTACGATAGCCACATGAACATTAGCTTAATTGCGACCACCGATTCTCCGATGCCATGATAGTGACGTCACGATAACCAATGCTGCCGGAAGCATTACCGACACCAGCAAGCATCTAGTTTCACCATCTGTTTTCCGTCCTTGTTTTCTTTATCTTTCTCTTGGTAAAGTACCATCGAGGGGTTTTAGAGGTATAACGTATGTGATTGATCCACAGCTGCCTGTTGTGTTCCTCACTTAAACGGGTAAGTGCTAACCCTACTTTGCTTCAAACAGTAAAGCGCTCCTCCTTGATGTATCACGATATCACTCCTTCCTTTTTATTTTGGCCCTGTTGGTAGGCGCTCACAGCCGTTTTACATGCGATGCATGTTATGGTCGAGGTCAATCCGGTG
This sequence comes from Rhipicephalus microplus, assembly GCF_043290135.1. Classification (NCBI taxonomy): domain Eukaryota; kingdom Metazoa; phylum Arthropoda; class Arachnida; order Ixodida; family Ixodidae; genus Rhipicephalus; species Rhipicephalus microplus. The sequence goes on from NC_134702.1 coordinate 230,807,404, forward strand.
TGCCTGCGGTGTGACCATCCTTACAGCGCACGTGCATCCCCTCTCCTTTCCTATATTCCTTCACTGTCTCACCTCGCAACGCCGACGCTAGCATCGTCTGCCAGCTTACACTGGCTACCCTTTCTCTCTCCTGTAGGCATGCCCATTCCTCCCTGTGACACTTAAGCCCCCATTGCGCATGCGCGTCCGCTCACCCCTCTCTCGCCGGGAAACGCCCACGCCAGCTGCGTGTGCTAGCGAGTTTCTTGATTGAAAACACCGACTGCTCACGATGCCCGTATATCTAGGCTTGGATTTTTGCCTCCAAGATAGGACCCGTGGCAGACTTCCTCTGTGCGTTGTTGAGCAATTAAAAACTCGCAGCGTGCGCGTTAACTCAAAGCGCCCTACGGGTTATGTGTCCACTTAGAATCTCCTGTCTCTCATTGTCGGTTAGCGGCGATTGCCATGTTCCAGTAGAAAACACTGGTTCATCATTGCGTGCTCTGCGTGTCCCCAGTTTTTTCTGCTGCGCAACACCGCGATAAGTGCCAGCGTCAACGCTGTCACCAGTGTAAGCATTAGCGCCCGTTGTTCACATGCACGCATGGTTCTCTTTAGCGGGAGATGGTGCAATTTCTTTGTGTTCTGACAATCCAGAAGATCCTCTGCGCATCTTTGAATTTTCGCTTAACGCTCCAACGCTCCTTGTTGCTATATTGCTCACACTGCCACGGCAAACTTTCTGGTGAGTTTTTTGTTCTTTTTCCCAATGACAGCGTTCTTCCTAATAAAGTACCGGGCAGTTTCTATATCCATCATCATCATCATCATCATCATCATCATCATCATCATCAGCCTGACTACGTCCACTGCAGGACAAAGGCCTCTCCCATGTTCCGCCAGTTAACCCGGTCCTGTGCTTGCTGCTGCCAATTTATACCCGCAAACTTCTTAATCTCATCTGCCCACCTAATCTTCTGTCTCCCCCTAACCCGCTTCCCTTCTCCGGGAATCCAGTCAGTTACCCTTAATGACCAGCGGTTATCCTGTCTACGCGCTACATGCCCTGCCCATGTCCATTTCTTCTTCTTGATTTCAGCTATAATATCCTTAACCCCCGTTTGTTCCCTAATCCACTCTGCTCTCTTCTTGTCTCTTAAGGTTACACCTACCATTTTTCTTTCCATTGCTCGCTGCGTCGTCCTCAATTTAAGCTGAACCCTCTTTGTAAGTCTCCAGGTTTCTGCTCCGTAGCTAAGTACCGGCAAGATACAGCTGTTATATACCTTCCTCTTGAGGGTTAGTGGCAATCTACCTGTCATAATTTGAGAGTGCTTGCCGAATGTGCTCCACCCCATTCTTATTCTTCTTGTTACTTCAATCTCGTGGCTAGGCTCTGCGGTTATTACCTGCCCTAAGTAGACATAGTCTTTTACAGCTTCAGGTGCACTATTACCTATCTCAAAGCGCTGCTCCTTTCCGAGGTTGTTGTACATTACTTTCGTTTTCTGAAGGTTAATTTTAAGACCCACCTTTCTGCTCTCCTTGTCTAACTCCGTAATCATGAGTTGCAATTCGTCCCCTGAGTTACTCAGCAATGCAATGTCGTCGGCGAAGCGCAAGTTACTAAGGTATTCTCCATTAACCCTTATCCCTAACTGTTTCCATTCTAGGCTTCTGAAAACCTCTTGTAAGCACGCGGTAAATAGCATTGGGGAGATTGTGTCCCCCTGCCTTACACCATTCTTGATTGGTATTCTGTTGCTTTCTTTATGAAGCACTATGGTAGCAGTTGATCCCCTGTAGATTTCTTCCAGAATGTTTATATATACTTCATCTACGCCCTGATTCCGCAGTTTCTGCATGATGGCTGATTTTTTTATTTTGATGACTATATCCATCGTCTCTCCTCAATGAAAGATAATGGAAAGGAGAGGGGGACAAAAATATAAAAAGGCAGTGATAAATAAGGAGAGAGAGAAAGAGAGAAATACTAAAGACAAGATAGAAAAATAAAGACTGAGAAAGAAAATAGAAGATAAAAAGGAACAGAAATGAACAGAGCCATAAAAGACACACCGTAAATAGAGAAAAAAGAAAGAAATACGGGATACAAACAGATAATTGGAAAACATGCACATCAACAGCAAGGTACTTAGGTGCCCGTCAGCTGTTTATCATTGTGGCTCCAGTTCAAGCTGCGCTATTTTCATACACTGCGAAGTCTACGTTTGGGCGGAAGCCCGTCTGGTCGGCAAGTAACATCGTAAAACTTGAAAGGACACCGACTATGATCGGTGACCATTTAAATGAGGCATGCAACCATTTTCCAAGTAGTTACGAAATAGATTCACTAAAATAGCTTATTGCTTTACGATTTTGTAGGCGCAAAACTACATAATCCGTCGCATAAGAGTGGAGTCACAAAGATTGGACTCAAGCTGCAATTGCATTCTCTCTTCTTTTGTACCGACGAAAGCACTGGAAGCTAAGCAGTAATGAATGGAACAGGGGAAAATATGCACCATGTGCACCTAGTGACCTTGAACACCTTTCTCCCTTTATTTATTGAAATGGATGACTTCTCAGTGCGAACGCGCGCATGCGTGGAGAACCAGTGACTTCCTGCGGCAGTGTTATGACAGAGCGTTCCATGCTGAAATAAGCCAATGGCTCAGACAATGGCTGTGATGAGGGATTTTCGAGCTTGTATCATCATCTCTAGAGAGGAGAGCAACCAATGTTTGCTGACTTTTTGAATGTGATGTGCATTATACACCTCATGTTGAGCGATAATATTTGGCTTGCGCGTTCTCCAGAGCCTCGGCTATCAATAACCAGCGTTTCGGACCATGCTCAAGAAGGGTTGCAAAGTCAGTTATATTTTGGTTGTTCTATAGACTTCATAAGAACAATTAGATTATCGCCTCTACGTGTCGATTGCATATCTATATTGCAGTTCGTCGAAATATCGTTTTATTTTGTCCTTGCTTCCACCCATACCTTTATTACCTGCGTCATCAAAATTTATATCACTCAGGTAATTGTTAACCGCCTATATGAGTGCATTTTATTTTTCTCTTCCAAGTCTAGTACGTTTTTTTATCCTACTTTGTTGCGAACTGTCCTGTATTTGTCTGTCCTGTAAGTATTTTTCTACAGTGTTCCACACTGTATCTCATGTGATATGGCCTAGTCCACCAATGATACTGGCGAAAATGCCATCTACCTAGAACATAGTGCTTTGGAATTTTTCCTTGAGCCTACTTCCATTGGAAATTCTCGAATACTATCTCCTTCTCAACTGCGCTATCTTTCTTGCTTTTACTTAGCAGGAAAATCCACTGAATGTTCTTTTTAACTAACCAGCTTGTACACATCGAATGCAACCTAGCACTTCGCACCTTTCCAATAGATTTCCTTCTTCACTGACACTATTTTTACTTGATCATGACGTTGACGAAGGCATCTACAGTACGCCTGAAATTAAAATCCTTGTTTGGGCAATTTTGTATGTGTCAGAATTATAGAAACTCAAACTACAGCAAACGATGCGCACCGTAATATTGGTGCATAGAGTATTGTCCCGATGCTTTAATGTACAGTCCAAGTACAACAAAGCGAAATTATTCAATCTACAAGCCTTACAGTAATAGTAAAAACTCAACAATACGTACAAGCAATAACGCTCAGTAATAAAAACACAACAACAAAAACTTAAATCTTTAGGTTTGTTAACGCGCATGAAACGGCTTGAAGCGTGCGTCATGAATGACTTCAGCTTGCGCACGCCACCGTTAAGAGTTCGTAGTGCACGTCGAGAGCAATCACTTAGTCGAATGTTCCGACTTGTCTAACAACCCTGTACGGTTCGAAGTACCAAGGCAAAAGTTTTTCGCTTAGTCCATGTCAGCGTATAAGCGTCCGCACTCAAACAACGGCACCGGGCTCGTTTTTCTGGAAGCTTAGTCGTATATAAGCGCGTTTACGAGGTTCTTCGGTGCGCTGAAGCTGGAAAATGACGTCGATGTTTTCTTAGTCACTGGCATTGGGCAATGTGGCTTCGAGTGTCACTGCCGAAATTCTTCCGTAGACCTACCGGTATGGCACAATCTACGTCATTTCTTGTAAGGTCATGTGGTATGCAATGGCCACTTATTCGAAAGGATGGCATCCCATATCTTGGGCTCGACGTCGGTGTACATATCGGCGATGGTCTTGTTAAGACGCTCGATGAGGCCATTGGTCTTGCCGCCTATATGAGTGAATTTTATTTTTCTCTTCCAAGTCTAGTACGTTTTTTTATCCTACTTTGTTGCGAACTGTCCTGTATTTGTCTGTCCTGTAAGTATTTTTCTACAGTGTTCCACACTTACGTGCGTACAAAGCCGTAGTAAGAGATGGTCCGGCGGTGAATATTTTATGCCTGTATCTCAATATCACCTGAGTGAGCTCCGCAGTATAGGCCGTACCTCTATTGGGGGTGAGAAACTCAGGGGCACCACGACACCACACAAGGTTCTCGACGAAGGATTTCGCTACTTCAGCGGCACGGCCTTTGGGCAGGACCCTTGTCTCGGCGTTGTGAGTGAGGTAGTCGGTAGCTACGACGATCTTTACGTTCCCGGAAATCAACGTTGGCAACGACCCCACTAGGTTCACGTGCACTGATTTGCTGAAACAGCTGCCGATGTGGCTCAATTGATTGGTTGCAGAAGTCTAGTAAACCTAATCAGTGGTGTCTTCTGTCGCTGAGTCTCCACATTTCTCTACATAATAAGTTATGTTAGTAGTAAGGCATGGCCGATTGTACTTCTTTGTGTCCTCTCTTGCGGTGAAAATCAACATGGTCAGCCGTTGGGACGTCGTGGAGGGGCTGCAGAACTTCTGGTTGCAATGCTGAAGGCCCCACAAGGAAGTGCTTGGCTCGAAAAGCTGAGAAGTTATTTGGAGAAAGCCGCTTTGCAGAAATACAGACGCAGGTGCCTGCTTGATTATCTTTGGAACAACAGTGGCACCGCCCTCGAGAAACTCTAGGAGTCTTCTAATTAAGTTCGAGTCGGTTCACTGTCGTTCGGCGAGGTCATCGGCAAAAAAACATGCAGTCGGTGCCGCAGTGTTTTCTGTATGACTTGTAAACGATGGTAATGGCATATTCTTGAAGTCCCAGGCTCCAGTGTGTGAGGTGCTCTTAAGTGTTTTTCAAGTTGGCGGGCCAACACAGGGCGTTATGGTCGCTCACAACTTTGAAGGGTCTGCCATAAAGGTAGGGGCAATAGGCGAAACTTTGGCGTTATAATTAGCTTCTGCCTTAGATAGCGACCGGCCAGCATAGCTAATAACCCTTTCCAGTCCTCGGGTCATTTGCACAATAACGGCGCTCAGTCCTACGCTGCTTGCGTCGATTTGGATTTGGGTATTGTCGTATCCGTCGAAATGCGCTAGTATCGGAGGCATCTTAAGGCATAGTTTCATTTCTAGAAATGCTTGAACTAGCCTCGTTTCCCGCTTGAATTGCAGGTCGGTCTTCGTCAGGTGCGTTAGCATCTCAGTGATTTTGGCAAGTCATTGGTAGTAGGCGCGCAAGCCTAGAAGCCTGCACACGGCCTTTTTGTCGATAGGGAACCGAAGCTAAAGTTTGTGCAGCGACGACAACGCCGTGCCTTGCCCTGGCGGCAAGCTCCAGAGAACTTGAGGATAGGCAAGGCAGAGGAAGCGGCAGCACGTGCTACACGCGCAGAACGCTTTCTGCCGTTGGTGCGGGGAACGTGAGCTCCGTGCCAACAGCTTGGTGTGCAAAAAGGAAACGCTAACTGTGCGTAGTCATTTCCGCGATTGCAGAGGTGACGCCACGGAAGCATCGGCAAGGTCGCAACTGTTGTGTCGTGGGCTGCCACAACAATGCAGACAACACCAAGGGACGCTTTTCACGTCCCTTGGGGCAAAGCTGTATCGCTTTGCCCCAACTCTAGGGCTGACTGGTGCATGAATTGACTTTTTCATTGTATATGTGGATGTATACCGCGGCTGCGTGCTTAAACTGTCCTTTAATGCCAGCTGTGCAGCTGCATGTGCCTTCTCGAATACAAAGATTCGCTTTTACTTGCATGACCATGCCAACTATAGGACAAAAAAAGCTGGATAGCCAGTTAGCACTGGTTTTCCCTTGCAACTGCCTTCTCAAGCTTGCATATATATATATATATATATATATATATATATATATATATATATATATATATATATATATATATATATATATATATATATATATATATATATATATATATATATATATATATTCAGCAGCGTGTTACATGACGGCGTAAGTTTCAAAGCTAACCCCAGGATTGCACCTCTGCTAAAATGTTTCAGGAGCGCGTACAAAGCAAAAATCAAGTTGACAGAATATGCTTGAAAGTTAGTTACTCTCCTCACAGTGCTTTTATAGCGCATTTACGTGCGCACTAACTGCCCGTCGCGCGACCGATACCACCCTTCGCTTGTCATTCGGCATCACTCAGGCTTAGCCGCGTTCGCCAAAGATGGAGCAAACATGACACGAGAGCCGGAAAAAAACGAGGCGGGCACTTCGACTTGACTCTAGAACTTCTCGGACATTTTACTGTCACGACTGCATAAGTTAAGTTTTTATTCCTTTTTTTCAGTGTGCCACAAACGTTTGCACATGATAGTACACAACTGCTACTGTTCAATACAAAATCAAACAACTATTATAAGATTTTCGGAAGCATCAACGCAGAAAATCGGCTTCATGTTGACCAAACGATACTTACCTCGAGGATTACGTCCTACACGGTATTGCCTTCGACCTAAGAAATGCGTTTCGCAGTGACTCGGGCCTCCTCTACTTCTATCAGCTGCTGCACATCACAAACGTTACTAACGAGCTTGTCTCCTTTTCTTAAATTCACTTTTCGTAAGTGCTTGTCGAGCTAAGACATTTTTTTGAAGCCGCACTGCAGGCGGTACATTGTGAGGCAGCTCAAACGCCCCACGCGTGCTTTGCACGAGCAGGTAATCGAGTAGCGAAATCATTGGCGGGAAGTGAAAGCACGTGATATATATCCCCGATTTCTTCTTTTCTACAAAAATGGTGCTGCTTGTCCAGAGTCGCAGCGCCATCATGCGTAGCTTTGGCTTTCTATGGGCGGCGGGAAAGTGGCGAAGGCTTGTGTTTTCGGCTGGTCAAGGTGAACTCAGCATTACTGGCGACGTGACGCAGTAACAAGTCCTTCTGTCACGCCAACCGACACTTTTTAGGGGCGAAGCTTTTTAAGCAGCACCCGTTCCTTCCTCGTAGTCGTAGTAGTAGTGTCTAAGCAATCTTACATTTTCACCTCCAAAGCGGTGCCGGTGGGATATTTCTTCTGTGCGTTGCTGAATGTCAAAGGTCTTGTTAATTAGAGAGGCGATCGCCGGGCTAATTCCAAGGGCCAAAGTAACGGCCCCCCGAACCGCACCACGAAAGCGTGGACAATTTAGAAGTGGTCCTATTTGGTGCGCCAGCGGATGCCAGCTGTGGCGCAAAGAACAAGTCAGAGCCGAGAGTTGATAAACAGAACAAAATCATATTTTCAATTATAAAAGTATGCACACTCGACAATAGATGAATACGATATATCATTAATCAAACAACGTACTACACAGTACAAAACGCCACACTTGAATCAACGGACACAAACAACACTATAATGCAGTCACAAGCGCTATAATGCAGTCACATTCATCGAACAACCAAGACATTTAAAGACTAAAGAGTTCGAAAACTTATTCAGTCCAAAGTCCTTGGAACAAAAGCCTGAATGATACTCTTCCAAGAATCACTCACTCAAAGTCCAGCGCTGTTGTCATTCTGCTGCCCCCGAAGTTTCGCTTCCAGGAAACCTCGCGCCTTCAATTGGCTGCTCTCCAAGCACCAAACTTCTTCGCCGGTAACACGTCAGCTTCCCACACGCAGCTGTTGCCACGCGTCTTCGCTCACTGGCGGTAGACACACACTCCTGCCTATAGCAAGAGTCTTCAGCCCTCATGTGGAAATGCTCTTTTTCTCCTCCTTTGTCACTGAGGACAAAAGGCTTCGCCGGCAAGGCGGAACCCCCTACGCACTCTGGCGTGAAATGCCTTCTCCTGCTTTGTCACTGAGGGCAAAATCTTCGCCGACGACACGGCGGAACACCCTACGCACTCTGGCGCATACTTTCTTGTTCTCCTGCTCTCCCATCTCTGCTGCTCGGTTAAATACCTTCCGCGCTAGATTCCAGAAAATTCTCATCATTTCGTCGGCGCGATATGCAGCGAAGGCTGCGGAAAGCGCGAGACGGTTCGAGGGCCGTCCGCGACAGATGACGCAACCCGGCATCACCACGCCCCTTTCCATCGAGAACCTTCCAGGGCTTGCTCGGCCGCCGATGTGAGGAGGTTTGTCGGCGAACCTACGCTTCCGAGTGGAGAGAGACGCGCGCCCAGGGAGTCTTTGGATGCTTGTTTTCTTTTTTTTTATCGTTGACCTCGAGGTGTCTCTCTGGTGCTTCGTCGCGAGAATTTGGTGTCGTGCCCTTTTTTGAGCGCTCGTTTTGTGACACAGCCCCCGCTTTAGGAATACTATCTCATAAACCACACAAACGAGTGTGAACAGTCCCCACACTCTCAAAGACTGTAACATAGTCCGTCACTCATGACACGTCACATTCACAATAGATCCCTCAATACAATTTCACATTGGAATTCAATCTCACAACACATAGAATATAGCCACAGGTACCTGAATACAACCCTCCATCACATACTTCAGGCACTACAAATGTACAAAGGTCTGTCATTACAACAACTGTACAATAGTGTACATCATATCACCGTAACAAACATTTTAACTCGCTCGACATACAGTTGTGACACAAGATAACAACCACAATAACACAACATATTGCACTCAGCACTGTCAAACACATTCCGATTCGGCCTCAACACCTATCCCGTGTACTTCGAGCTGCGCTTGCGTCCTTTCTTGCAGTGCTCGCTCGATCTCTTCTGCTTTTTCCTCGCTCTGTTCCGGCGAGCCCTTTCCAACGACGGTATCTGAGGCGACATCTCAGCCATCGTTGTCACTTCTGACATTGTTAACGCGTCATAACGCTTAACCGATCCTGTCCGGTTATTCACCCGCCTGTTCATGTCACGACATTAAGCCTGGCTGGCCGACTCCATCACCTTTACACTGTCGGTCAGTTGAGGTCGTGCCGACGTAAGTCCAGCTGCCCAGTACGTGAACTCTATCAACACGATCATCTTCTCATTCACTGTCTCTTGTACCTAGGCTTCACCTTGCGCTCGAGTGAAATCCTTCATAAGATTTTTCGCCGCTGTATCTCGCGGTCCCTGTGTCGGCGGGGGCTCCATCTTCGGTTCTTCTCCCAAACATTCTGGATCATTCGGCCCTCGCACCCCGTCGACGTTTCCGATGACGAGGTCGTACAGGGGGGCCGTCATGCACAGACAAGTAACCTTCCCGCTGAAGTACGGGGTTTCAACCTCAATTTCTGCTTCGGGTAGCATCCGAACCGTACCATCAATTAGGCAGACTGGTTTCCTTTTGCCTGTTAACTCACTTTCCCGTACCAAATTTCTTCGCACAATAACAGTGGAGCTACCGGTATCTTAACAGTACAGTATTTTGGGCTAGTTGGTACATATAAGGCTGAATTACGTGGCGCGAGGTTGACAAAGAGAAAAAAAAAGACGAGACAGAAAGAGCGCTTAGATCTCTTAACACCGTAACCTTCTTGGCCGCAACCTTTCCAGGCAGCGTTGGCATTCCCTTCATAACACCGGTTGGCCGTTTTGTCATTACAGCAGCTACAATGGGAAGTTTCTCCCCAGTTTTCAACTCTACGAATCCCGTGGTGACGACATCATCATCGGCTTTCGGTGCCACCTGCACAGAGGCTACTTGGTAAGTTTGACTCGCTCCGTTACGACATGCGTCTGCATGGTTCCCGGTTTGACCACACTTGAAACATTTTACAACCGTGGGGCTCGTAAAGTTAGTTCGACAGCTGTTCGCGTGACGACCCACTCGGTTACACAGAAAACATCGCGGAACACTCTCAGGTGGACGCTCCTTTTGTTCGGGGGCCAAATTTTTCGAATCTTCGAGACACTCTTTCTTGAATTAGGCCAAATTTGTGCCACCTTGCGCTTCCAAGAATTGATCAGCTAATTCAAGCATGTCTTCAAGTCACTTAGCTCTCCTCTTTTTCAAGTACAGCGACAGGCTTGGGTGGCAACTAGTGAGAAATTGCTCGCTAATAAGGAGCTCTCTAAGCTCATCGTACTCCTGCGCTGTCCCTGAAAGTTCAATCCATCTGTCGAAATAATGGCTAAGTCGGGTGGCGTACTGCGTAGCCGTCTCACCATCAGCTGGCTTTCCTGTCCGAAATCTGTCCCGGAACCCTTCCACAGTAAATCCAAATCGCTTCAGTAAAGCAGCTTTCACCTTTGCATAGTTGGCTGCATCAGTCAGCGTCAGCCTACAGTACACATTGAGTGCTTCACCACTCAAGCAAGTACTCAGAGCAGTTGCCCATTGATGTTCCGGTCAATTCTGGCTCCTTGCAATCATCTCAAATCTGTGAAGGTACGCGTCGCGGTCGTCCTTCCTTTCATTAAACGCTACAAGCAGCTTGCTTGGGTTCAAGCGGAAGCCACGGTCCTCCCGTTCGCTGCTTTCAACTCTAGCTTGGACCGGATTTTCACTTCGCTGTTGCAAATGGAGCCGCTCGAGTTCCATCTCATGCTGCCGCTGCCGTTCCCTTTCAGCTATCTCCACCTCTCCTTCTTCTTTCAGCTGTCGCTCCATTGCCTCTCTTTCTTCTCTCGTCCATTCGGCTGCCAACTTTTCTCTCTCCAGCTCCAACTTCAATTGCTGCTCTCTTTCTTCTTTCAGCTGTCGCTCCTTTGCCTCTCTTCTTTCTTTCGCCCTTTCAGCGGCCAGCCTTTTTCTCTCCAACTCAGCTGCTTTTTTTTCCTTGGCCCTCTCAGCTGTCAACCTCTCTCTCTCCAACTCAGCTGCTTTTTCTTCCCTGGCTCTCTCAGCTGCTAACCTCTTTCTCTCTCTAACTCAGCTGCTTTTTCCGCTTTGGCTCTTTCGACCGCCAACCTTTCTTTTTCCAGCTCAGCTGCTTATGGCCCTCTCTTTTTTTTTCTTTTTCCTTTTGGGTGAACCACTTCCGTAGTTCGGCGCCCGAAAGATCCATCTTCTCACCAAGAGCTAAAAACTTTTCGAGATATATAGTGTCTCGCAAATAAAACCTTGCCGCGTACAAAAAGTATCTGCCTAAATCAGTCTATCGGAACACTCTCCTGCACTCGTTAGCGAGAAAACTGAGCAACACACAAAATCGTTCTGATAGCATTATCATCAACTCAAGGCTCTTCTCACCACTTTGGACACACTGTGCACGAAAAGTTCCTGTCACGGACGCCAGAATAATTGTCACAGGTTCCGTTAATTAGGGAGGCGATCGCCGGGCTAATTTCAAGGGCCGGAGTAACGGCCCTCCGAACCACAGCACGAAAGCGTGGATAATTTAGAAGTGGTCATATTCGGCGCGCCAGCGGACACCGGCTGTGGCCCAAAGAACAAGTCAGAGCCGAGAGTTGAAAAACAGAACCAAATTATATTCTCAATTATGGCAGATCAAATGGATACAAAAATATGCACACTCCACAATAGATGAATACGATATGTCACCAATCAAACAACGTACTACACAGTACAATCAGCCACACTCGAAACAACAGACACAACAACAATACGCACTACAATGCAGTCGCATGCATCGAACAACCAAGACACTAAAGACTAAAGAGTTCGAAAACTTATTCAGTCCAAAGTCCTTGGAACAAAAGTCTGAATGATACTCTTCTGAGAATCACTCACTCAAAGTCCAGCGCTGTTGTCATTCTGCTGCCCCCGAAGTTTCGCTTCCAGGAAACCTCGCGTCTTCAATTGGCCGCTCTCCAAGCACCAAACTTCTTCGCCGGTAACACGTCAGCTTCCCACACGCAGCTGTTGCCACGCGTCTTCGCTCGCTGGCGGTAGACACACACTCCTGCCTGTAGCACGAGTCTTCAGCCCTCAGGTGGAAATCCTCTTTTTCTCCTCCTTTGTCACTGAGGACAAAAGGCTTCGCCGACAAGGCGGAACACCCTACGCACTCTGGCGTGAAATTCCTTCTTCTCCTGCTTTGTCACTGAGGACAAAACCTTCGCCGACGACATGGCGGAACACCTTACGCACTCTGGCGCGTACTTTCTTCTTCTCCTGCTCTCCCATCTCTGCTGCTCGGTTAAATACCTTCCGCGCTAGATTCCAGAAAATTCTCATCACTTCGTCAGCGCGATACGCAGCGAAGGCTGCGGAAAGCGCGAGACGGTTCAAGGGCCGTCCACGACAGATGACGCACCCCTGCATCACCACGCCCCTTTCCATCGAGAACTTTCCAGGGCTTGCTCGGCCGCCGATGTGAGGAGGTTCATCGGCGAACCTACGCTTCCGCGGGGAGAGAGACACGCGCCTGGGGAGTCTTTGGATGCTTGTTTTCTTCTTTATCATTGACCTCGAGGCGTCTCTCCGGCGCTTCGTTGCGAGAATTTGGCGGTGCACCATTTTTGAGCGCTTGTTTTGTGACACTGAACAATCAAAAATTCGCAGCATGCGCATTATCTAAAAGTCGAATTTTCTTGTCTCTCATTCCCTTTTAGCAGCCATTGGCATGTACGTTGAGCACTATCTGGCAAGAAAGGGTTGCTACGTTATACTCGCAGGGCGTAACCTCCTTGGTTTTAGAAAGGTTTAGCGAGCGTTGGGCCGCAGTGCCATGAATACATTGAACTAGTATATACAATGAACTCGAGGTGGTTGAAGGTGGGAAGTAGACCCAATGCGCAAGCCGTAAGAAAGTGTGCGTGTGCCTCCTCTCGTTCAGTCCTTGGAATGACCGCTGGATGGCGGTGCTTCTATATGAGGAATATATGATGAAAAGATTAGAGATGGTGGTACTTGGAGTGTTGAATAGGCGGACGACCGGACCCACAGACAAATGCATGGACGGATGCACGGATGGCTGCACGGATGGATGGACGCATAGACGGATGCAGGAGCGAATTCATGGACGAACGCAGGGACGGACGCACAGATGGACGTGTGGACACATGAACAGACGCACGCACGGACGGGCGGATGGACACACGGGCAGCCTCACAGACGCACGCATGGGTGGACGGGAGCAAGAAGGAATGGACGGACGGATGCTTCGCCCCACTCTCCATCATTCATTTCGTGGATATGCTGCCATTTTTTTGTCTTCAGCTTGAGTCCGGAAATCTTGATTGCTTGAACTATAGCTTCTAGGCACCAGAGGTGTTTGTCAAAGTTTAGGAAAACACAACTACGTTGTTCGAGAAAACAAGGCAAGTCTGCCACTCCGCTTCGGCCAGTAGTGTGTTCATAACGCGTTGAAACGTCACATGTGCTATTGAAGCGGCCAGCGCCAGCGTTTCTTTGGATTCCTGACAATGGCCACTTTCCAGCCAAGAATGCTGTGTCACACCGACAGAGCGCACATCGTTAGTGAACTAGTGAACACGAACTATTAAAACCGTGTTGATAACACGTGGAAAGTACGCGAAGTAGATTATTGTTGCATGGCGGAAATACTGCCCTAATACTCGATAACCCTCTATTATTAATATTAGAGTGCATCCACACTAAAATAGGCAAATTATTTTCTATGCAAAGCACTGACTGGACGGTAATCCCGTAAGATCATTTTCGTCGAGCCAGAAAGATAGTACAGTGCGTTAGAGAAAAACACGAGTTAACGGCTTATCCATTAAAATTGAGAAGGCGAGCGTGCAGGAAATTAGAAAGATAAGAGATGGCGATTAATGGTAGCAGAGGAGTTAGAGAAGGCAAGCTATATGCTTGCCCTCTTTATCTCCTCTGCTATACCATTCAGTTGGACCTATGAAAATTGGCAGAAAATTAGTTGGACGAATGAGATTAAAGAGCTTTCGTGGATTTCAGGACAAGACTTGTTTTAAAAACGGGTTATCAGGAGAATTATGGGAAGTACCTTTTGCCGCAGTCTGAACATAGTCTGGGAGATGCAGCCGCCGAACACGCTGCTGATTCTGGGGAGTGGTGCCTAGTCACCATGTGAAATGATGCGCAATCATTCCGAACCTCACCAGCTACCACGGACTCGCCGAACAAGAAGTGACTTGTTCCAACAGGAAGAGAGCGTAGATTTGTCACTAAAGAATACCTGCTTCCAGTCTTCAGTGCTGCAGAGTTCTTACTGACTCACCAGTTCCAAGCGCTTCCTTTGATGTGCGCTAGTGAAAAGTGACTGTCTTGACGCCACGTGGCTTTTAAACCCGGCAGTATTAAGTTTTCTTCGAATAGACGAAATGCTTATGTCAGGACCAAGTTCTTTTTTATTGTCTTCGCCGTCATCAAATGGTCTTTTAACACGAAGCTAGAATTAAGGCATCTTCCTCCTCAGTTCTTCTAGGCATCCTTTGGGTGGGTGCATTTTTCAAGCTATTCTCCTGGTGAAATGCTACAAGAATACGGTTCTTTTCTGTGGCCAGTTCACCTTGCAATAAATTTCTCACTGGGACATAAACCTTCACAAAAACAATGTTTTTGCGTTCCTATAATGTGACACATCAAGGCACTTTTCTTGCGATACATGGTCTGGGGTCAAGTCTAGCATCACAGCAATTATATCATTCGGCAAAAATTATTTGCACGATATTATTGGCAGGCGAATTCAATATAACGACGTGATGCTTATCTCTGGGGCAACATATCAAATCATTCAAATAACACAAATACCAATGATCAGCTTTCCCAGAGCTTTCGTTTTACCAGAGCTTTTGTCCAAACGCTGTAATCATCCTGGAAGATAAGGTCTTTCCAGGTTACGCTTGATCTCAATGACTGAAAAACGTAAAATAGAGAAGAAGGGTGACGAGTTCGTCGGAGGTGTGATTGTCAAAGCATGCAGCACCTAGCCAAACAGGGAGAAACGAATGCGAAGTTTTCATTTTTATTTTTTCTAAATGTGCCGCAAGAGACCTGGGACGCTTGGCCAGTCGACGCTCTCGTGATAATCTTTGTAGTGCGCCCGGCTGTACTTACTGATTGCTCGCTGGTAACCCAGCTACACAGTCGGCCTAATGAAGAGTTACCTGTTCTCAAGTTCCCCTGGAGTCTTCTACACCATCACGGCCATATGACCGTATGTATTTCATTGGATATCAATTGATTTTTTCATTTCATTTATTCTACCCTCAAGGCCCATAAAACGAGGGAGTAAGTTATACAAAACAAAGAAAATGTGAAAGTTTTCACATAGAAATAAATTATAATAATGAAAATACATGTTAAAACAAACGAAGCTATGACAAGCTGTAAACTTTAGGGTAGCTTTGATTGATGATGCGTCCTCGATGCATACGATAGAGGGGGAAGGTGATCCCACTCAGCACTCATTTTTAGTAAAAAAGAGCCTGAAAAAACATTAGTGTGGTGAAACGGAATAAAATCTTAGTACTCATGACCAAGGCGCAATGGTACGTATGAATGTGATAAGATGAGTTCCTGTTCAAGTGAAATAGAATGGTATATGTTTGAAATCAAACGTTCAAAATCGGAGGTTCGATTTTGTTAGTGAAGCCCAAGCTGTGCGCGAATATTTTGAGTTAGTACAACACGCTGAACGATTCTGAACAATATATAGATAACTCATAATTATTACCACGTTATTGTAGAGGTATAAGTTATGAAGAGTTAAGGAATCCGAAAAGTGTACACTCTTCTTATCTACGCTGTTGGCGCAGTGTTTTGAGCAACTTATGAACTGCTAAACAAATTTATGTATCAGCCATAGCAGACATCAACCTCGAATGTTCTTTCAAAGCAATGCATCAAACATGTCATTCTAGTCATAAAGAAAGCCAATATAAAAACATGGTCGCTCATGCGCTAGAAAGTGTGGCGGCAAAAAAAAACTCCTAGGCGGGCATGATCTCACGTTAGGTTGGTTTCACTGACGTTCATATGCTCGTCTTGTTACGAGTTGTAGCCAGTGGCTAGACGGCATTTAGAGAGGAAGCGTTGAACACTCGCTGGAGCAAAATTTTATTTCTACACAATTCAAAGTGCCTTCAAACTAACTAGGAATATATTGTAACAATACTGATTGTTGGCCTAGTTGGTACTTGCTTACTGACATGCTTTGGCCGCAAATAACACACAAAGAAACACTCAACGGCAAGCAAAGTGCTTGTCGTTGAGTGTTTCTTCACTTTGTGTGTGTGTGTTATTTGTGGCTAATGCATGTCAGTAAACTAACTAGAAACGTGATAACGCGAAACCCCCTCCCCCCCAAGGAGTTCTTGAAGAAGGAAAGACTATTTAAGTTGCTGGCCAGGTAATTGCAATAGGTTTGAGGTATTTGGTAATTCTTCGGCACTCACAATGGCATTCTTGAGAACAGCGATGTCGAAGAGGTCGGGAAGTGGAGCGTCTTCGATTTCGCAGCCATCGCTGGTCACATCTACGCGGTCTCTTTGAGTGAGTAGCGTATCCCCTTCCTTGACGATTTCAAAGTTAACGCCAACTGATTCGGAAGATGCTGAAAGCCCTGATGCGAACAGCTCTCCATTGTTGTCTGGGGAACCCTTCAGATAACACGTAAGGAACATGAATAACTTAGTCTTATAACGACCACTGCGTGCCGTTTAAATAAAGCAAAGCATCATCATCACACTTATCACCTCAGAAACGCTGGCTAGCCAAATAACGGTTGTCTGTAGACATTCAATGCAAAATAGAATGAAAAAGAGAAAATCCGAGGGCAACCTGTGTTCTAAGATGGTCAGGTGGCAGTTAATACATGCAAGATTATTTCAAATATCAAGGAATCGCATGTCGCAACTTCCGTGCGGCCTGCGGTGAGCAGCTCTTGCAAATGAAGCTCCTATTTAAGTTGTCTTAGGCACCACATATCCTATGCAACGCCAACGGCGTCAAGAGAACGGTTGAGTAAGCCCACTGTCTTTTTCTGGTACACTGTATTGATTGGTAATACGCGGATTTGCCTAGTCTTCGTACTTTACGTTCTATTTCGCTTCGCGTTACTCGAAGCTGCTTTGTCGCAAAACAATATTCGGAAAATGTTCAGCAGTTGCACTTCACCACCTTAATCTTCTAGGTTAGCCATTTCAAATCGCGTCACGAAATTCAAAAGGGCGTGTTCTTCGAAACAAAACCGAAACCGGGAATAAATGAGGCCACAAGTGTGATCGCCGCCCGCAAGTACGAAGACTAGGCAAATCCATGTACTACCCATCATTCCCATGGTCCTGTCACTGAACGATGGCAGTGTCAGAGTCCCCTCTAGTTAATCATAGAAAACTATGGCACATGCAACCTGGCATATGACGCGTGGACCAGCGCCTTCTAGCGGAGTCGTCAAGAAATGTGTCTAGAAGTGCGCGGAGGAGTGGTAACTAAAATTAACGGTGCATGGCCTCCGAAACGATGGGTGTGCGGCATGTTTCTTTTCGGCCGTCCCAATCGCCGCGCCACCCAGCAAAACCAACTAGTTTCACCTCGCGCACCCAGATGCCGCAAGAGGGCGCAATCACTATAAATTCCGGCTTCAGTTCGGACGGGCACGCTGGATGGGCGTGTTTTTCGATGGCTCCTGATCGACTGTGCAGGTGTGCTTTTGCATGTTTCGAGCTTCCTTTTATAGTTAGCAAGGCACCAGGGTAAACCTTCATAGCACCTATTACATTTTACGGCTTTCGGGAAGTCAGTCAACAAATTATTTTTTCGTGTGTGTGTGTGTGCGTGTGCGTGTGCGTGTGCGTGTGTGTGCGTGTGCGTGTGCGTGTGCGTGCGTGTGCGTGTGCGTGCGTGTGCGTGTGTGTGTGTGTTTGTCCTGCCACTCCGTGGTGGACGTGCACGTACACCGAACACGAAAACTTTTGTAGTAGAGCTTACAATTTTTTTTCTTAGGGCAGAGTTTGTCGTACGCCGTGTTTTGTAATTATCAAGTGGGAGAATTTGTAAAGACAATTGGTGTCAAATGGACATTGTAAAAAAACTGTACAGTGTTTAAGATGCGGGTGGGCTTGAAAAAGAACGCGAGTGCGGATGTGAATGCAAAAGAGACTAACGCCAAGCGTAGGCAATGTGAGGTTGAGGAAAAATAGGGGAGATGATGGTTGCCAAAAGTGAACTGCTGATGATATTCGCCGAGTTGTAGACTGCGTCCGCGGCTAAGCTAGAAAAAATGAGGGCTATAGAAGAAAAGCTTAGGTCAGCCGAGGAGGCACTAGTGAAGGTGAACAAATGAATGGCCGATGGAGAGCACGGCGGGACACCGGCACCCAGGATGGCGGAGAATAAAGAAAAAGCAAGTTCGGAAAAAAGGCTAAGTTGGTTCAATGGTCAAAGGACCCAGCTTCAGTGAAGTAGTGGTGGTGGTGGGAGGGGACAAAACAGCCGGTGTCACGGGTGCAAGTAACCTCCATGTGCGGGGGCACTTGCTGGAAAGTCACAATACGTGATAATCGCCGGGGAGTCGAATTTAAATCGATGTGCAGAAGCAATCAAAGAGAGGGTAAGGGGTGACAAGAGGTTTTCGGTAGAGACTTTCCCGGGGCATAAGCAGGAAATACTCATGAAGCAAGCGAGCACAAAACTCATAACTAAAGCTGACGAACAAAACCTCGTGATGATTGCGGGCGGTTTAAACGATGCGGTGAATAAAGATTTGGCAGTACTAGCGACCACACTAGCGAAAGGGGGCGATGACATGCTCGCCATTTCCCCTCATGAACCGGTATCGATATGCACGATGGCGGAGGTACCGGTGTGTGAAGGCTACCTGCAAAAAGCACTTGTCACCAAAAAGAAAAAGATGGTGCAGATGATTAAAAAGAAAGGCTTTGAGATAGTGGAAATAAACAGACAGGTGCAGAGGTGGGTTGGTTTTCAACAAGAAAGAATTCATTCCGATAGGAGGCAAGGTCATGAGGTGGGTTAGCGACTTGCAGGACGCGCAGTGTTTTTTTGGGGGGCACGTGCGCCCTTCAGGGTCCAGGAGAGCTACTAACTAAGAAAACAACCAGGGCGACTCCTTGATAGGTGGTTTAGGCAGATACAATTCCAACGTGACACAAATATCTAAGACAGCTAGAGTCCGGGGGATAAAACGACGTAGGCACGAGGGCTGAACCAATTCAGACGTAGGATATATTAACATGCAGGGTGGTAGGAATAGGATGAAGTGGGTAGAGATAGAAGAACAGCTAAGGGAGGAGAAGCTGATGCTATATGGGTTTGTAGAAACACATCTTAGGGACATGGAACAATCACCTAGCAATCCGGACTACGCATGGGAATTTTGTAATAGAACAGAAGGCAGCAGAAATGGGGATGGTGTTATTGGAGCATTCATTCATAAAAGTACAGGCTGGCAAAGGGACAAGCAGAAGTGCAGGGAACAATTACGGCTAACTGGGAAAGGGGCATGGCAGATGACGTTCCTGAGTTTTGTATTCTTGTGGACAGAGGTAAAACCCAGAGAGGAAAACCAAGAAATGGTGCAGTGCATAGAAAATGACATTTACGAAATCGGAAAAGAGTGCGGATTAATTATATTAGGAGATGTGACTGCGCACATTGAAGATATAAATAGATATACTGACCAAACAGGAAGAACTCTAATGTATAAGTGCGAAAGGAAGATTTATTCGTTTGCTATAGTGCCGAGAAATGCGAAGGGCAGATAACATTGGTGGTGGGAAGGCTGCAGTCGACTAAAGACAACGCAAAGATACCACATAGGATATATGATCGTGTGAGGGTGATGAATATAGATGAATATTGGTTCAGAAGCTTACGTAGTGATCACAAACGTATCAAGCCGAGTTTTGGAAGAGAAATTAAAATGGAAAGGAGGCATTATGAGCAACGACACGGTGGCATTTATTCAAAAAAGAGAGTAAAAATAGCAACTGAAGAGATTGAGAAAGTAATCAGCGAGGATTCTAAAACAGAGTGGACGTACAAAAACATAACTAGATTGTTTGAGTTAGAGCTTGCTAAGGTACGAGTCAAATCAACCTAAAAAAAAGACACAAACCCAAGAGCTGGTGGAATGAGAAAGTTAAGAGAGCTATATTAAGATGTCAGGAAGCCTCAATGGAACAGAGGTATGCTAAACAGAGGGGTTAACAGGAAGATGATATCAAAAGGAATTAGGATAACTTTTGGAGCTTCAGAAGGCAAGCGTGCGACCAGATCAGAGACAATATTTGAAGAAAGGGCGCCCAATGAATGACGGATGTAAACAAAAAAGATCGAAAGGCAGCTGCGAAGCTTTTGTAGCACCTCACTTTTCTGAGTAATATGATAAGCATGGGTAAAATGTTTATAACTCCACTTCAAGGGGCTAGAGTGGAAGGGGATGAGCCAATAGAATATATAAAAACAATGGTGATAGTACAATTTAAACACCAAGAAAGCACTGCATGCACCGTACCAGAGATGGATGGACCAATTAGCGCAGTGGCTCAACTGAGACAACGAGAGTGGGAAAGGGCAAAGAAAAGGGTTCTTAATAGCACATAAGCAGGCCCTGATGGCATCCCAATTAAGCTCATGAAGAAACCAGGACCAAACACTAAGAAAACGTTGAGAGGCAGCGAGCAAAGCAATAACGGGTGGAAACTAAGCAGGATGTGTATAATCTATGAAGGAAAGGGGGCAAAGCTGATATAACCACTACCATTCTGTAGCAGTGACATCAGTAGTTTACAGGCTGGTGATACAGATTGTAAAGGGACACTTCAAACATGGGGGAGAATGAGGGGGTGCTGGGAGAACTGCAAGAGGGGTTCCGTAAGCTAAGGAGGTTGGAGGACAACCTATATTCATTGATCGAGTGTATTGAAATAGTGGGAAAAGAACACAGGCCCCTGTGGCTGGCAATTCTAGATATGAAGAGAGCCCATGATAGCGTAATAGACCTTTTTCATAAATTTTTCGATACCCTTTTCGAAAAGCTCACGGTGAGCTTTTCGTCAGTTTCGCTTCGCAAAGCAGTGTGGGTTAGCTAAAGCCATCATGAGGGCATGGAAAGCAAGCCGTCAAATGCGTGAGTGCTGTTATGTTTGTGTTGGCGGCTAGTTCTCCGTATCACACGCTGCCATCGCACCGCTTTCTAGTTTGAACGAGCTCCTAGTACTCTCCGATAAGCTTTCTGAGCTGCTTCCGCTGCACAATGAGCAATATTTTGTACCCTTCAACAGGTTGGACAAGCAGTTTGGCTTGTTATGACTGGCAATGCATGGATCCGACCTGCAAGAGACTCGATGACGTGCCCTCCCGACGTAATCCGCGTTCTGCAGGAACGCAAGAGGTGCCTGTGTGCGCTGCAAGAAACGCAAATCAGCGTTGCTGGGACACACAGCCTGCGTCGTCTGCTGCGGTGCCCTCACAATGGCGGCAGAGTGTAGTTCGCGTCCGTGGCGCTAATGGCACCCTTTTTCGAAAAGGGTGTATTCAAGAAGACATGTAGGAATACTGGACGCATTAGAAGTTGAAGATGAAATAACTAATCTTCTTAAAAACAGCTATCTGAACCTATATATATATACACACAACAGGGCTTCTACAGATATGTTCCTTGTCGCCTTTGCTATTTATGCTGTATCTACAGGGACTAGAAGCCCAGTTGGGGGGGAGTCGACTCTTCTTCAGCCTCTCTTTTGCCAAGCAAAGAAAACACAATGAACAGTCATTACCAGCATTTATGTATGCATAATATATAGTATTATTAGCCGACAACAAGGAAGTTCTGCAGGGATTGAGAGACATCTGTGGCAATGAGGAAGATAGGTTAAATGTGAAACTCAGCAAGAAAAAATCGCCGATCATGATTTTTATTGATGAAGGCAGTGAGAATAAGATACAGGAAGTAACGCAAGAAATTGTAAATAAATACAAATATTTGGGCGTATGGATAAATAACGGGGCTGAGCACCTAAGGGAGCACGAAAGATACGTTATGACTAAGGGTGACAGGAATGCAACTGTAATAAAAAATAGGGCACTGTGGAACTACAATAGGTATGATGTTGTGAGAGGGGTTAGGAAAAGTGTCATGGTCACCAGTTTGACGTTCGGCAATGTGGTCTTGCGCACTAAATCAATGGTTCAAGCAAGAATCGAAATGAAACAACGTGACAAGTAGACTTGCTTTGAGAACACACGGGAATACCCCAAATCAGGGTGCACACGCTGACATGGGATGGGCATTGTTTGAGTACAAAGAAGCTAGCAGCAAGATAGAATTTGTGTATCAATTGAGAAAATCGGGAGAGGAGCCTTAAGCTAGGAAAGTTTTCAGCTACTTGTACATGAAGAACGTTGATACCGAATGGAAGAAGCGAACTCGAAAACTGTCAAGCAAGTGTTTACACAACAGCAGAATACCAACTAAAAAAGAAACATCGGTTACGCAAAAGATGAAGGAAACAGAGAGGGACATGTGGAAGATAGGAATGCTTGCGAAATCATCACTGGAGGCCTACCAAAGTCTAACAGTAAATTACAAAATAAAAGATCTACGATAATTATCGGGGAGTTCTCTGTTGTTCGAGGCCAGAACGGGAGTATTACGAACCAAGACGTACCGAGTCAAATACGAAGGCACAGACACGTTATGTTGTGCTTGTGGAGAGAAGAAGGAAATGGCTGAACATTTTATAATGTTCTGAAAAGGGCTTCACCCTATAGTCCAAGGTAATAGCGTGGAATTTTTCATAGCATTGGGGTTTAGGGACAGTGAAGGCAAAATATACTTTAAACGGGTAGACATAGTCAGGAGGAGGTAACTGATTCCTGAATACAATGAATACGCAATTGAAATTCAATCCCTAAACACATAGTGACAGCACTGAACTTTATGGCTAGGTGACGTGAGCCACCGCCCGATCTAAAGGGCACAGCCAGATACATCCATTCATCCACCTGGCGGTGGCGGAGACCACGGCAGAAAGCGTTTTTTTTTTTTTGCACACGAGCAAAAATAACCGCCAGAATCTTCCCTGCATTGAACGCGAGTATTGCTTTTTGTTACTGCATTCAGATTTGTCTGGTTTACAAATAAAAACATGGCTACTGCAGATTTTTTTTTTGATATAATCATTGGAATGAAGCAGCAATTTGTCTGTGGCAATAATAACTTTTTTCTTATAATTTGCTCTGTCTGAGTGAGAAATTTCAATTTGAGATGTACAGAGGTTTAATAACATTCCTCCTTTCTGGGGATGTGTACAACTGAAAACAGCGATAATTATCGTCGTTGAATAATTTTGATTGATATGTGGGATTTAACGTCCCAAAACCACGATATGATTATTAGAGACGCCGTAGTGGAGGGCTCCAAAACTTTAGATAACCTGGGGTTCTTTATTGTGCACCCAAATTTCAG
Source organism: Rhipicephalus microplus (assembly GCF_043290135.1). Taxonomy (NCBI): domain Eukaryota; kingdom Metazoa; phylum Arthropoda; class Arachnida; order Ixodida; family Ixodidae; genus Rhipicephalus; species Rhipicephalus microplus. The sequence goes on from NC_134702.1 coordinate 230,830,995, forward strand.
CACACAGGCCTACAGCATTTCCGCCTCCATCGGAAATGCAGCCACCGCAGCCGCAATTCGATCCCGCGACCTGCGGGTTAGCAGCCGAGTACCTTAGCCACTGGACCACCGCGGCGGCGCATCATTGAATCCTTTTGCCCTCCTATTGTGACACACTGTTTTGCCATTTATTACGAACGAATAATGAAACAATAAAATGGTCAACCGAAGCACAGCTACATTCTAGATAACTGAGTGTCCTGGTCTAGTTACTGAAGTAAAGTGATAAATAATTTTGCCAGAATAGTTTAGAATCGTTCTATCCGCCAATCTACTTTTACTCCCCACATCTTTCACATTGAAAGCATCTAAGTTGTCATCGTCTTCATTTTTTTATTCTGTGATTTTATCATGTTTTGGTAGCACAGTGGCAATATCGGTATCATGTTCATTCATTGTGATGTTGACCACATACAAATCAAAGGGTCGCACTTGCAGTAGAACAGCATTTTTTGTAAGAAAACTAAGTATTCGTTGAATTAGGCCACTAAAGAAAGAAGTTCCTCTCACTGTTATGTAACTGGCAGTGTTTCATACCAAGCACGCCAAACTCTGAATGCGTGTGGCGGTCTTTTTGAACACGCAAAAAATTTAGATGCTCGTTGTTATATTGCCCATCCTATCCACTGAACAGCGTAAAACTCGCAGTGCGAATGGTAGACCACAAGTTACCAAAAACCGCCTGTAACTAGCATGTGGCCATCCCAGAACCGATGACGTTCAGTCTAGATGCAGTGTAGACGTATGGCGACCGCCTGCACCTTTCTCCCTGTCACCTGCTTCTACGTCGTGACAAAAGGTAGCAGGGATCACATCAGCGCACCTGAAAAAATTTTTAAACGGCGTTACGATGAAAAGCAGCGCTTGTTCAATGAAAAGCGAGAAAATATATCCAATTAATTGAGTGTAACCCATGAGCATATAAAGCGGCAGTCTTTTGACTTCGCTTGCGAATCAGGCAGCTGCCTTGCTTTTTCTCCTTCACCAGTGCCCCGCCTACTATGCAGCCCGCAAACTTCAAAATATAGTAACCTTCTAGAAGATTCAGATTTCCTGCACAGGCATTGCACTGTTAGGTGCTCTAATACGAACAGCCACGGTGCAAATGTACAGCAACAAGCAATAAAAACTTGAGAATATATACTGCCTAGCATTGACTTTGCCTCTTGTACACCTTAACCCGAGATTTTCAGATGAGCGCGAGGTTATACAAAAGCACAAAACCATTTCTTTTCTTGCCACATGCAAGCTACGCCAACAGCACGGTATCCCTTTCGATCCTCTCTGGGAGCGTCGCGGTACGGAGAAAAGAGGCAGCCACGTCCACCTCTGGAAACACGCTCTTCCCGTGCTACAGTGGCTAGAATTCTAGCCGCTGTACCCGTGCGATTTGGACGGCCGGAGAGAAATCCGCCGCGCCCCTGCCATTTCGGAGGCCATAAATGCGGGGGGGGGGGGGGGGCGAGGACTATGGCTTTCCTACATATCTGTCCCTCAGGACCTAAATAAGATTTCTGCCATGTCATGTCATGGACGGCGTCTCACATGGGAGTCTGGGTCAAGCATATTTGCCTCGAATAAATACGAACAATAAAAAGGGATTACAAATAAAGTGGTGTAACTGTAAGTTTCCACGGTGTGCTGATCGTTATCTCTGAACCAACACACGTCAGTCTTACGCCACAAAAAACTAGAGCTGCCCGGCGATATTACTTGTGTATGAACCTTTTTTGCCTGGCTACTACACAGCAAAACACTGCACCAATATAGCGGCGAGGCAAACATCGCCGACACATTTCTGGGTAGCCTGTAAGCGACGTAATGCCGGGAGCTTCAGAAAGTACTGGCTCACGAATAGGACGACCTTGGTGACGTAGGTATAGCAAAATCACATAGTGGTTAACTTCCTGTGATATGATAACAATGCGGCCAGACCTTTATGGGCCCCTGTTTGTCAATAACAAGAGCAACTGCAAATGATACAAGGATGCAACACTGACACGCAATGTATCACAAACCTTGCGTGTATGCGGTGCAGCAGCATGGAGGCTTCAGTGACATCAGTGCAAGTCACCTAATGAAGCATCTGTTTTACGAAGGCAGGTATCATCCGTGCGAACAAAATTATTCCTGCCATTTTCTTTCCGCTCCGAATATAGAGTAAAGCGCGTTGTGCCCGACTCTCGCCAGAAGCTGCTTCCAAAAGCGTAGCATCATGGCATTCTTTAATGTCTTGATAATCTCGTAAAGGATCAAAGCGATGCCATCAAAGCGATGCCGCAAATAGTGTACGCTTTCTGAAGCACTAGAAACAATCACTCTTTGAAGCTCCGTGCGTCTAAAACCGGGTAAAAAGAATGAGGCAATATGAAAATCGAACTGCGAGTGAGGGCTACTTGGCCGGAGCGGGAAGGCATCATCAGCTGAAAGAAGATAAACGTGGTACTTTTCCGGTTTCAGTCACCTTAAACTCCACTGTTTGCACAGGCTCTACACGCATCGAGTTGGCTGTGTTTTTTTTTTATTGAGCTGACATGTCAATTCTCTTTGCAACATTTTATTGCCTGTATAAGAACGCATAACATTCTTTTTTGCCTGTAGCAGATGAAGTAGTGCACTTCTAAGCCTGTGCATTCGGCTCCTATTCTAGGTACGCATACCGGAAGCAGAAGGAAGCACTGCGTATTGCGAAAGAAAAGAAAAAGAAAAGAAAAAAGGAGAGGGAAAGTCTTACGTTGACGTACGCACACACCAAGCTTTACCGGCCGCCATTTTCCTGGTGGAGTAAACACTCCGGAACTTGATCTTCGAGCGGTAAATAAAAGTCGAAACTCCGAAAGCAGAAAGGCCAAGCATAAATAAAAAACACTGTCGAACGGGCTGGGACGATTGAATGACAGGCCAGTGCAAAGCACGTCATAGCAGTCGGCCACTCTCATAGTGGAAGACTGCTTGTTACAACAAAATTAAACGAACTTTATACTTTAAAGTTTAAGCTGTTACAACGAACTTCAGTTCACAGCCACTGGTAAAGGTATGTTGCCCTTCGAAATAGATATAGGCGTTCCTCAAAACGAGCTTAACCTCTCAACCTCCCGTCGACTGCACTTTTGCACACCTAAAGAGGGAGGTTTGCGGCTGACTTTCAATATCAAAGATTGAAAAATCCTTTTGGTATTGTACGTTGTTTTAGTAGGTTGTTATAGTGTGGCTTTTGGTTCCTCTGTTGTAAAGACGTTGGCCATATTCAAATAGTAATAGTGATAATAAATGTTGGAGTGGTTTGCCATCCCGAAACGATAATATAATTATGAGAGATGCCGTAGTCTAATGCTGTGGTTTTTTCGACCACCTGGTATTCTATAACGCGCCCCTATTTCTAAATACACGGGCCTCAATCACTTTTGCCTCCATCGATAGAGTATTCAAATGGTGCCCTAGTTCGTAGTTTCTAGCAAATCGAATTCCACAAATGGGGTTTCTGGACCTATAATTAGCCTTTTCAGCCATAGAGTTTCCTAGAATTAACTAGATGGGACTCTGGCACTGCGATCGTTCAGCGACCATGAGAATGATGGGTAGTACATGGATTTGCATAGTCGTAGTTCTTGCGGGCCTTGAATTAAGCCACTTGTGGCTTCGTTTATTGCAGTGTTTTGATTTTGTTTCGAATGAAGAACCGGTAGTTAAAACATCGTCAGCCGATGTGAAACAGTGAGCCTACAAAGGTAAAACTAGTCAAGTTCAACTGTTCAAAATTTGCTGTCGTTTCGTGATAAAGAAACTTCAAGCCAAGCGAAGCCAACTGGAGCCGAAATTACGAAAATCAGACAGATCCATGTACTACCTACCATTCCCGTGCTTGCTGAAGCGCTATGTGTTGCAGCACTCATAGACACTATTGCCACAATTTCTTCTAGTTTACATATGTAAACGTGTCGGTCGAAAATACATGCCTCAGGCGAATACGCCGATTCTGCCGCTTAGGTCAGCCCACGGCAAGAAAAGGAAGGAAGCAAAATAGAAGGAAAAGAACAGCAGGGAGGTTAACCAGCATATAGGCAGGCGGTTTGCTACCCTGCACATGGGAGGGGGATGGGGTATATGAAAGATAGAGATGAGAGGGAAGAGAGATAAACACAGCACATTAGGCAGCACATTCTCGCACACTCAGACATAGTCTAGTCTTGTCATTTGTGGTCTGTGACATTGCTGTTACAGCCGCTTGTTCAAGTCCGTGTCCAGTAGGAATTTCAACAGTGCTTTTGTCGCCTTCTGTTGCAATGTCTTCTCTCGGGCACTTGAAAGAATAGTGTCAACAGACATTTGGCTGTTGTCAATGCGCACAAGAATGGACGCCATTGACTGTCTCTCGATGTCATACAAGGGACAGTCGCACAGGATGGGGTGTAGCGTCTCTTCGCAATGACAGGCATCGCAGAGAGCGTTGTGAGTAAGATGATAAGATGCGTTGTGAATAAGATGAATAAGATATTGTAAATGCCCCCCTAGCCATAAGCGATGAAGAATAGTGGCTTCTCTTCGGTCGAGCCCAGTGGGCATGCGGAAAGCCATCAAAGAGGACAGGTGGTGTTGACGATTCGTCTCGTTGCTGGGTGGGCACCATAACGAAAACGTGAATTCACGCGCAAGTCGTCGTAGATTACTGGCAGCACCGGTCCACGAAAGTGATATGGCTTCTTCTTGTGTTCCTTCAAGTGCTGCCCGCGCGGCAGTATCAGCATGTTCGTTCCCTATGACGCCGCTGTGATTTGGCGAAGGCGCGGTGCAACAGAATCAGACCTGGCAGGAGAATTGGTAAATGACCGCCAGTTTAAATGTACAAAGTGGCAGTCATCTCTTATGTACACAGTCTCCCGCGTAGAGAAGGGAAGATACACCTCCGTTCGGGCGTTTGTTTCTAGGCGTGAAACTTCGTGGGGGATATCCTTGTCGTCCGCGTCCATCTCAACCCACAAAACCAAAACTGAACACCCGCACAACAAAACAAAAATGGGCAGATCCCACGTACAGTGGAATCAATGATATGCGAAGCACGAAAGAGAAATGATGATATGTCACTGTAAAGTCAGCACAACGTTACGAGGTGGAGGTAAATGATGTGTCATTTACCCTCGTCATCTATTCACGTCACGTGATACCAAATTTAGTATATGTGAAGCTAGCGAAACGGCCGCGAGCACGCTATGAGCGTGGTATGTTGTCATGTTCTTACATGAAATGCGTGTCAGGATTATCATGTTTGCACAAGTCATATATTTCGTCATCCATTGACGTCACGTAACACTAAATTTGGTATATGCGGAGCTACCAAAATGATCTGGACCACATGATGAAGGGTCAAATATACTCCAATGTCCAAATTAGCGAAATGCGAGCACTCTATAGTCTGACGCCAGGCCCACCGAGCGTCCGTCGGTACGGCCCGATGGCAACTGGTGCAAAATGCGACATGCTGCGTTTCGCACCAATGCATTGCCCAGACAACACTGCGTCTTTCTCTTTCCGTGACGGAGGAACGCCGGGCGCGCTGAAACACGCATGCGTCAAAGCAACGCAGCGCGACGCACGCCTTCGAGTATATGGCAGGACCGGCGCTTCGCATGGCAACGCCAACGTGACGCGACGAAATGAAAACCAGCAAGCACGTGCACCACGTCACGTCGAAATGTCTTGGCGCCTTGACTGTGGCATCTAGTCATGTTCTCCCATGACACGCATCTCATGATTATCATGTTTGCATCAGTATCATACCTTCGTTATCCATTGGCGTCACGTAATACCAAATTTGGCATATGTGAAGCTAGCGAAACAGCTGCGAGTGCATCATGAGTGTGGCATGTAGTCATTTTGTTACATGACACGCATATCATGATTATCATGTTTGAATGTGTCATTTACTTATATATTCCATTCACGTAGCGTGATACCGAGTTTGGTACATGTGAAGCTAGCGAAACGGCCGCGAGAGCATCATGAGCGTAGCATGTCGGCATGTTGATACATGACACGCATCTTACGTTTATCATGTTTGCACCATTATCATACCTTCGTCATCCACTGACATCCAGTAATATCAAATTTGGAATATGTGACGCTAGGGAAACGGCCGCAAGCGCATCATGAGCATGGAATGTAGTCATGTTGTTACATGACACACATGTCATGATTTTCGTGTTAAGGTCAGTCCCTTGTGCTCGGCATGCAATCATGTCATACCATACCAATTTTGCAACATGTCATGAGAACGAAACCAACGCAATAGCTGCCGGACCATGACATGTAAATCATGACATTCATGACATACATGTCATGATTTTCATGTTGTGACTAGTTAAATATGTTCTTCATGCAGTCGTGTTTTATCATACCAAGTTTGGTATTGATACTATTATCTAAACGGCTAGGAGAGCGAAAAGTCGAAGGCGGCTAGACAGACAGACAGACAGACAGACAGACAGACAGACAGACAGACAGACAGACAGACAGACAGACAGACAGACAGACAGACAGACAGACAGACAGACAGACAGACAGACAGACAGATAGATAGACAGATAGACAGATAGACAGATAGATAGATAGATAGATAGATAGATAGATAGATAGATAGATAGATAGATAGATAGATAGATAGATAGATAGACAGATAGATAGATAGACAGACAGACAGACAGACAGACAGACAGATAGATAGACAGATAGACAGACAGACAGACAGACAGACAGATAGATAGATAGATAGACAGATAGATAGATAGATAGATAGATAGATAGATAGATAGATAGATAGATAGATAGATAGATAGATAGATAGATAGATAGATAGATAGATAGATAGATAGATAGATAGATAGATAGATAGATAGATAGATAGATAGATAGATAGATAGATAGATAGATAGATAGATAGATAGATAGATAGATAGATAGATAGATAGATAGATAGATAGATAGATAGATAGATAGATAGATAGATAGATAGATAGATAGATAGATAGATAGATAGATAGATAGATAGATAGATAGATAGATAGATAGATAGATAGATAGATAGATAGATAGATAGATAGATAGATAGATAGATAGATAGATAGATAGATAGATAGATAGATAGATAGATAGATAGATAGATAGATAGATAGATAGATAGATAGATAGATAGATAGATAGATAGATAGATAGATAGATAGATAGATAGATAGATAGATAGATAGATAGATAGATAGATAGATAGATAGATAACGCTCAGTGTCGCCGAAGTTCACTAAGAAATGTTTCGCATTTAAAAAAAAACCATACGTGTAGAAAAACCAACTTTATGTGTTTATCAATCGAGCATAATACAGCAGAATACATATTCACCTGCGCAGTCCATGCATACATGCGCAAACTGCATACATGCGCGGTGTTGTGCTTCAGCATTCGGTAAGAGTAACCTTGCTCAGCAGTGTGTTCTGTACGGTTGCACGCCCGTCGTTTACCAAACAGTGGTTGAGACAGTTCGATGTTGGCGACAAAGCAAGAATGATCACTAAGGCCTCGGCTGTTTTTAAAAGAAACGGGCAGCAAGCCCTCTGTTCCTTTCCCCCGAAAGAGCAGACGTGCCTCAACTGCTCAAACCATGGCACACACATCTGACAAGCATGTAACTGATTTTGTTCTTGTTTAGTTGTGTATCGCGTCTGCTCTTACGTTCCATTGAATTTAAACGCTATACTTGCTGGCTTCTGGCAGTTACACGATAGTCTGTTGGCGCACACAAAGTGGGCTATGCGGATATGCTTATATTTATGTTTACAGTAATCCTCAGTTTTTCTTTTTTGAATTTCTTGCTTTAAGAGACGCGAAACTGGGATAGCACGCCATCATCGTAAAGGTGCCCATATACAGCGTCACTTATGAAGATGTGGCGGAAGATAATGTGTTGCTTACTCATTCATGAATTTTATTTACGCTAACGATTCAATTGCACTCACTCACTAAAATTTTCTTCCACAGGATTCACTCACACTGAGAATAGCTGAACTATAATTCACTTGGTGTCACTCATACTCAGACTCGCGCCTTCATCCGGCCCTGAGTAATTCGACCGATAAGTGAGTTTGTAGACATTTGCATACGAATGTGTGAATATGGTGAAAGCTGGCTCCTACTGTATTTCTAATAATATTTGGTGTAAGAATAGAACCCATTTACCAATAATAATTCAGGATCATTTCCCCTACTGAGAAAATTGGGTCAAGTGAAGCTTGGAATGTGCGTACTTACCTCAAGTTTGTTTTCGTTTCATTACGCAATGCGCTCTTAAACCTTTACTTTACTCCATGTCGGGAATGGCACTTTCGTCCACGCGCTTACAGAGCAGCACTACAGCTGCTATACTCAAGATCAACAGTCATTCGTTCATATCTAGGCAAAAATGTAATGAGGGAAAGTGAAATTACAAGTCACGTCTACACAAGATCCGACTGCCATGCATATGGGAAACTGCTGATTATCGACAAGTCCACGATTGAGAGAGCACCGATTATTATAAAACGGCGCATACCAATACGCATCTGATTATGCAGACCACCTCGACGGCCCTATTTCTCTGCATTCGCCAGTGACGGAATTTTCGCGTGCGACGCCGCCATCACCACAATCAGCAACTCGTAGCAAGCTCCACTTGAAAAGGCGTTGAAAAATTAGACGTGATACGTTGTTTGAAACAGCGTTTAGTGTTTGTAGGCCACCACAACACGGGCGCCGCGTCTGATGACTACTGCGCCTGCGTCTTTGGGAGTTAGATTGCGTTATCTTTAAGGCCCTGTTCCGCTATGCCGAAGGTTGAACTTTCACAATAAAAGAAAAAAAACAGCCTCTTAAAACTACCAAGCCCACACAGCTTACCTTTGAAGACAAGGCACTTTCGGAGGAGCACCTCAGGCGTTTCCAGTCTTTCACGGCTGCTAAATCTTGCTCTGAACGAGGCCTCTTGAGGCCTCGAAACCAATCCAGGAAGCGGTACACTGGCTGTTTTAGAAGATCAGTGGCACACTTGTCACCCTCCTGAGCTTCGCATTCGTGGTCACCAACTGCACGAGCGCAGTCACGAATTACTATCGAAATTAGGACAAATCACCTTTTAACCATATAACGTAAAATGACGATTTCATGTATGTATGTATTTATGTATGTATGTATGTATGTATGTATGTATGCATGAATGCATGTATGTATGTATGGAAATGTGCGCGGTGTGTATGTGGGGGCTAACGACAGTGGCTGAACGCTTGAACTATGTGGTGGCAGATGAACACATTTGCTTCATTAAAGCATAAACGTATGAATAAGCTACAAAGCCAAACTAGTAAGCGGTAAAACTGAGTACGATGTGAAATCGTGTACAGAAGCTCATCTGTATAAAAATTCATGAACAGGAACGTTTAAGTAAGCAGCTCAATTTCGTGATTCTGATATGTATACTAGGTACTCAAGAGGTACTAATGAGCTAGTTGGTCAGTCATAATGGCTGGTGAAGCCGTACAAAAAAAAACACGTGATCACACATGCATAAAATATGTTTACGTCACTTTATGTGTGCGTGATCTTGTCCTTTTGTGCGCTGCTTCATTGAATATCAAATATACTGGCTCCTGTGGAAACCAAGTCGAATACGAGCAGCAGTAACCCGAAAGATTGACGCTCGAGCTCAGCAACCAACAACACCGGCATGATGGCGCACATTTACTACCCATACATGCAAAAAGATATTCTGCTTTAAGGGTCAGTCTATGTCGTAACAAAAAAAACAGTTAAAGGAAATGAAACATCATTCCGCCATCAACTGCCGGCGGCTGCATCGTGTTTCGCACATGTGCAGTAAAGACTGCGTTAGGTGCTCTTTTGTCTCGCGAACGGCTAGCTGCGGAATAATTCTAAGCGTGGCAGTACATGGCAGTGCAAGACGAAAAAGCGCCACTCGCCGGGGAGTGCACACTGCGCCGACGCTAAGCGCCTGACGTCGCCGGCCGCTGGTGGCGCCGCGCAGCTTCCAAGCCAAGCGCTCCTATGTTCTCGTTCAATCGCGGAACACTGTGCGCATGATGTTTGCGCCGTGTTTACGGCACAACTGCTACCACTGGAACAAAACAAAACAAAAGAGCATAATCCTTGAACAAGCGCATAAGTACTTGCTTGTTGTGGCCGCTTTGGTTTACGCCATCAAGAAAACTTCGCCAACTAGCGCAATGCGCACACTTTTAAGCTTTACAGGATTGATCAACGTGAAGGAAAACAAGGAAGGCCTCACCATTGAGCGATATGTCCTCAGAGCTCTTCTTTCGCGAGAGTATTTCTTCGTGGCACGAGCGCTCCAGCGTTGCCGAGGAGTGTTGAGAATCGTAGTCGACGCATTCTAGTAAATTCCTAGGGGAACTCGCGGCTTCTGCTTCAGCGCTTGTGAATCGATCCCCGTCGCCACTAATGTAGCTCCGAGAAGTTCTTTCCTCGGGAAGTTCTCCAATATTTACGCGTTCACGAGATCTACATGAACTGGTCGACAGTGTTTCTACTGGAGTCAAACCATTGCTGTCAAATAGTGGCGATTTGTCGCTTTTAGGCGACTTCCAAGTGATTCCTCGGCATACCTCATTATCAGACACAGCGGGCTGCTGTGCTCTCAAGGCCGAACTTGGTTCATCACGGGAATCGTCTCTGAGAGACAGTGCTTCATTACTTTCGTGCTCCAGTCTCTCCCGCATTGTTGAACGCTCTTCCTCCACTTTGAACGTTGTCGTGTCCGCGTCCTCAAAGCACACAGGGGTTTCAACGCTGTTCTTTAGGACTATGGTGGCGTTTCTTGAGATGTCGTATGACAACTTGTTACGGCTAGGTTCCAGTCCTCCAAGCGCTAGAGCATCGCCAAAAACATTTACCACCTCGTCCAGGGTAGTGTGAATACCTTCGTCGGTACTTTGAGCCACACCGTCTGTGCCGACGTTTGAAGCCATCGAGTCACCGTCGAGCACAATGTCACCGCTCAGGGAATTCTTGTTAGTGAACCCAGCAACACCACAAAACGTGTCTGTAGCTCCAGAACGGGGGACTCCGGGGGCGTCGTCACCAAAAGCGCGATCACCAGAAAGTTGTGTGCTCTCGTGTACGCTCGTCCCTTCAGCCATCAGCATTTGCGAATGCTCCGCCAGTCCTTCCAGCCGATGTCTTTCAGCATTAGATGTACATGATTGCTGTGGTTCGCCGCCCTCAATTTGTGCATTGCTGAACTCTTGCGCAACGAGGTTGCGACGTTCGCGCGTAAGCGTATCAATCTTGCGCATCATGATGTCGATAAGAACGTACAGGTGCAAATCCAATTCTCGTCGCTGCCTCGTGAAGGCCTCTAGCTTAGTGACAGAATCGCACAGCAGTTTCTCCACGTCAACAGTCATGCCGCAAGAAAGTGTGCCTTCGTCTGAAAAAGAGAACCTGGCGATGGGTGCGCGCAAAGGCCAAAAGGTGGGCACAGAACGGATATTGATTTCCGTACCATCAATCTTGCAAACTATTAATATTCATTAGAACGACACTCGTATTAGAGCCCTACCTAGGGCAACTAATTTCTTTGTAAACACACATTCCATACAATTTCATGGTCGACCTGACAATCAGCTTTCTGTGACGTCATGGATGCAGATTTTCTTCGTCGTATACTGCCCGAGCATGGCAGACATGATCACGTGTGTGTACATTGCTATTTCTAGCACATTGAATTGTCATATTGTTACGGGGAATAAAGTATACACTGATGAACAAATGTGTACTGGCGAATATACTGGCGAGCTAATGCGTACGACGCTGCTGCAGTCCGAGCACGTTCCCGTTCAGCACTTCGTCGTCGTCATCCTCAGGCATCTACTTAGCCCGTGACATTACCCGCCGGCGGCAGAAGCACCGTCCCGGTGCGATCGATTCTCGGGGCGTGAGAAGTATGGCTTAAGCCGTGAGACGTGCACTATATCGGTCGGGACTGAAGCTGGTACTGACGTGGTATGGAGTGGAGCTATCTCATAGGTCACGCTGGTGACCTTGCGTATGACGCGGTAGGGGCCAACGTAACCGGACATCAGTTTTTCGCTGAGACCAACACGACGTGATGGTAACCACAGCAAGACGAGTGACCCCGGAGAGTACTGTACGTCGTGGTGCCGGCGATCGTAAGCACTCTTTTGGTTAAGCTGCGAGGCACATAAACGATCCCGGGCGACTTGGCGGGCGATGTCAGCTCGGGCCAGGGCATCACGAGCATAAGCAGTCGATGAGGCGGCGTCAGATTGGAGCATGGTGTCCATGGGCAAAGGCGGGTCATAACCGAACAGTAGGTAAAAAGGGGAAAATCCAGCTGTATCATGACGTGAACTGTTGTATGCGAAGGTAACGAAAGGTAAGTGGATGTCCCAATCTTTGTGATCCTTGGAAACGTACATCGCTAACATATTCGTCAAGGTACGGTTGAGGCGTTCCGTGAGGCCGTTGGTTTGCGGATGGTACGCTGTAGTGAACTTGTGGTGGGTAGAGCAGGATCGCAGGAGCTCGTCGACTACTTTAGATAGAAAACAGCTGCCGCGGTCGGTGATCAACTGACGAGGAGCACCATGACGCAGAATGATGTCATGAAGAAGGAAATCGGCTACATCAGTAGCGCAGCTTGTGGGGAGGGCGCGTGTAACGGCATACCACGTTGCGTAGTCGGTAGCAATAGCAATCCACTTATTACCGGTGGCCGACACGGGAAAGGGTCCTAGAAGATCGAGGCCGACTCGGAAAAATGGCTCATCTGGTACTTCAATGGGCTGGAGGGTACCAGCAGGTCTCAGAGCAGGTGTCTTGCGGCGCTGGCAGAGGTCGCATGCCGCAACGTACTGTCGCACAGAACGGTAGAGGCCAGGCCAAAAGAATCGGCGGCGAATGCGGTCATACGTGCGTGACACCCCTAGGTGTCCAGCGGAGGGGGCATCATGCAGCTGGGCCAAAACGTCTGAGCGAAGATGCACAGGAACAACGAGTAAAAGCTCAGCACCATCAGGGCGGGTGTTGTAGCGGTGCAAGATGTCGTTGTGAAGAACGAACAGTTGTAAGGAGTGGTCAGGGTGGGGAGAGTGCAGACCATTGATAATAGCACGCAAAGAGGGGTCGCGGCGTTGTTCAGCAGCTATGTCGGTGAAGTCGGTAATTGAAAGAACGAGGGCCTCTTGCTCATCTTCCCTCGTGTCAGGGGGATCGACTGGGTAACGGGACAAGCAGTCGGCATCCTTGTGAAGTTGTCCGGATTTATAGGATACGGAAAAAGTGTACTCTTGTAAGCGCAGCGCCCAGCGACCAAGGCGTCCCGTAGGGTCCTTGAGTGAGGAGAGCCAGCAAAGCGCATGGTGGTCCGTAATAACTGAGAATGGTCGGCCATACAGGTACGGTCGGAATTTCGCAATGGCCGAGACGAGAGCTAAGCACTCGCGTTCTGTGATGGAATAATTTTGTTCCGAGCGCGACAACAGACGGCTTGCATACGCGACGACGCGGTGCATTCCTTGTTGCCGCTGCGCGAGCACTGTGCCTATGCCGTGGCCACTGGCGTCAGTACGAAGCTCCGTAGCAGCAGATGGGTCGAAGTGTGCTAGGACTGGTGGATTGGTGAGAATGTCGACGAGCGACGAGAAGGCGTTTGCTTGCTGTTGGCCCCAGGTGAATGCGACATCCGTTTTGAGGAGGCAGGTTAGAGGACGGGCTACTTCAGCGAACTTCTCGACAAAACGACGGAAATAGGAGCACAGTCCCAGAAAACTTCGGACGTCCTTGACTGAGCGGGGTGTGGGGAAGTCGCGAACTGCTCGGACTTTCGCAGGGTCTGGTTGAACGCCCGCAGCGTTAACAAGATGGCCGAGTACGCAAATTTGGCGTTGCCCAAAGCGGCATTTGGACGAGTTAAGTTGCAAGTTGGCACGTCGAAAAACATCAAGCACTGCGGACAGACGGGTAAGATGGTCGTCGAAAGTAGTCGAAAAAACAATAACGTCGTCAAGATAGCAGAGGCAGATGGTCCACTTCATGCCTCGAAGGAGAGAGTCCATCATGCGCTCAAATGTCGCGGGGGCATTGCATAATCCAAAAGGCATCATCTTGAACTGATAAAGACCATCAGGAGTCACGAAGGCCGTCTTCTCTCTGTCTTTGTCGTCCACAGCGATCTGCCAGTAGCCTGTGCGAAGGTCTATTGAAGAGAAATATTTGGCACCGTGCAAGCAATCGAGTGCATCATCTATGCGCGGTAGGGGATAGACATCTTTCTTGGTAATATGGTTGAGATGGCGGTAATCAACACAGAATCTCCAGCTATTGTCCTTCTTTTTAACAAGTGCAACGGGTGAGGACCAGGGACTAGATGAGGGTTCGATTATGCCCTTATCAAGCATTTTATCGACTTCTCGCTGTATAATAGCACGCTCCGGGGCTGACGCACGATAGGGTCGTCGGCGAATAGGTCGAGCGTCACCGGTGTCGATGCGATGGGTTACTACAGATGTCTGGCCCAAATTACGGTCGCCGAAGTCAAAGATGTCCTGATAAGGAGCAAGCACACGGCAGAAAGCAGAGACTTGTTCAGAGGTGAGCTTGTCAGATAGCATTGGCTTGAAAAGGTCGGAACAGGAACGTGACGAGAACGACGTTGATGAAAAATCGGGTGGCGAATTGGTGGTTAGAGCGGAAACTGTGTGGTCGACCAGTGGTGTAAGATGCGCAAGTGACATGCCGCGAGGAATAACTTGCGCTGAGAGGCCGAAATTGAGGACGGGAAACGAAGTTCGGTTGTCCTTAACGGTAACCACCGTGTTGGGGAGTGCAACATTGCGTGTCATGGCGACGTCAGAAATCGGGGCAGCAACATAATCACCATCGGGTACTGCAGGATATGGCGAGAGTTGGACTTGGACTGCGGCTTGCGGCGGAAGTCTAAGGAAATCGACAGAGCGTAGACGAGGTGGGCTGGTAGAGACGGTCTCCGAAAAGGATGGTAGTTCGAGCTGAAGAAGACCTTTGGAACAGTCAATGAGCGCAGCGTGTGAAGTCAGAAAGTCGAGTCCAAGGATTAGGTCATGAGGGCAATTTTCCAGTACAGCGAACAAAACTGAAGTTTGATGCTTAGAAATTGTTAATCGCGCAGTGCACATTCCAAGCACAGCAGGAGTACTCCCATCCGCGGTACGAACGGTAGGTGCAATCGCAGGCGTCAGAACTTTTTTGAGGCGGCGGCGTAGGTCTGAGCTCATCACAGATAATTGTGCACCGGTATCAATAAGAGCCGTTATAGGTAAATCATCAACGAGAATTGTTAGGAGGTTGCACCGCTGCTCGGGAGTAATCAGAGGATTTGCAGTCCAAGTCTGTTACCTGTGGCGTTCCACAGGGCAGTATATTAGGACCATTGCTTTTTAATATGTATCTTAACGACATTTGCAATATCAACACCACTGCTAAATTTATCATCTATGCTGATGATACTAGCATCTTTTTTACTGGAAATAATCTTGATATCCTTGTTCGGGATTGCAATGATACCATGAGTGAGCTACAAAAATGGTCAGAATCCAAGTGCATGCGTATCAATGAGAAGAAAACACAAGCTGTCGTATTCCGCCCTAAAAATAAACCAGTTCCTTTTTCCTTCGGCATTAAACTGAACTCACGATGTATAGATGTGGTCGAACAATTTAAGTGCCTCGGAGTGGTTTTTTCCTCCTCTATGTCTTGGGAACAGCATGTGGATCACATTTCAACGAAACTGGCTCAAATAACTGGGATCGTAGGCAGGCTCAAATACGTTCTCCCAAAACCAATAAAACTACTATTGTACAATTCCCTTTTTTTCTCTTATTTAAACTATTGCCACTTAGTCTGGGGCACGACTACTCCTGGCTGTCTTCAGCGTATCTACATTCTGCAAAAGAGATTCCTTCGTCATGTTCATAATGTACCTTGGCACTCGCCCAGTGCAGATCTCTTTTTGCAAAGTAATGTAATAAAGATCGAGAACTTGTACAAATTCCGTTTGAGTGTTAGGTTTCAACTCGAAACTCTAAAAAATATAAACCATCTACGATACCTTGCTGATTTGCATGCACGAAAAATGACATTTATGACAAGGCATGGAGAGTCTTGGGTTGTGCCGACACCCAGAATAAACTTAGGTCGACAACGCCTGCAATTTACTCTTCCTTCCCTTCTAAATTCATATTTACATAGTGGTTTTGATCTCTTCAGTTCGTCAAAGAATACTTTGCGTGCCATGTACGTTAATATGTAAACTTAGTTTTTTTTTTGAATATTATTTATACTCTATTTTTAGAGTCTTTTTTGTATTTGTCGATTATTGTTTATTTGCCATTACACTATGTTAATACTGTTGTTTAATGAACATTGCTGTGAAGCTGCTGCTAAGCAAAAGGGTGTCGCGGCTTTGTCAAGCTGTCTCTGAC